>NC_062284.1:143416026-144016026 GCF_902655055.1 Lutra lutra | reverse complement strand
TCACTCGGGTCTTGGGGCCCTTTGAAACTCCTAAAAATTACTGAGAACCCCAAAGAGCTTTTGCTTACGAGTCATTCTGTTGATGTTGACTGTATTAGAAATTAAACTGGAAAAAAAAAAAACCCATGAATCTATTAAAAAATAACAAGCCCACTGTCTCAATATAAATATACATTTATATAGATATAAATATATAATATATATTATATATAAGTAGAAAATGATTTTCATAACAATTAGTTATTTCATTTTCTTTTTTTTTTTTTAAAGATTTTATTTATTTATTTGACAGAGAGGAGTGGGAAAGGGAAACTGACTGAGCCACCCAGGCACCCCGTGTCAGTTATTTTGCAAGATCTCCTATCACATAGGATACAGGTGACTCTCCTGAACGCATGCGTTAGAGGGGTTGACTTCCTGCACAGGTCTTCTGACTCCCCCTAAACTTAATTACTAATTAAGCCAATTGTTGACTGGAAGCCTTACTGATAACATAAATAAATTTAACACTTACTTTGTGTGCTATATACCATATTCTTAAAATAAGGTAATCTGGAGAAAAGAAAATGCTAAGAAAATCTTGTGGAGGAGAAAATACATTTATGGTACAGTATTATGTGTATGTGTATATACACATACATATAAAATCTGGGATGCCTGGGTGGCTCAGTCAGTTAAGCGTCTGCCTTCGGCTCTGGTCATGACTCCAGGGTCCTGGGATTGAGCCCTGCATCAGGCTCCTTGCACAGCAGGAAGCCTGCTTCTCCCTCTAACACTCCCCCTGCTTGTGTTCCCTCTCTCACTGTCTCTCTCTCTCTGTCAAATAAATAAATAAAAAATCTTGGGGTGTCTAGGTGGCTCAGTGGGTTAAGCCTCTGCCTTAGGCTCAGGTCATGATCTCAGGGTCCTGGGATCGAGCCCTGCATCGGGCTCCCTGCTCCGTGGGGAGCCTGCTCCCCCCTTCCTGCCTGGTTCTCTGCCTACTTGTGATCTCTGTCAAATAAATAAATAAAATCTTTAAAAAAAAATCTTAAGGAAAAAAATGCATGTATAGCTGGACCTTCTTGGTTCAAACCTGTGTAGTTCAGAGGTTAACTGCATTTCCTAAAACAAACAAAAATTTAGGGAGAAGAGTGGCATTTTTTCCATTTTTGCTAATCTCTTTACTATCTGGCTTAATAGAAAATAGCCGATTCCCATGTCTGCTTCTACATTCTGAGTGCTGGTTTGGTTGAAATACAGGAGGAAAACAACGTACTGTATGGTGACTAACACAACATAATTAAAAAAAAAAAAAGATGACAGAAAAGAAAAGAAAAAATGTCTTAGAGTTTGTAGTTGGAAAAGGGAAGAGTAATCAACAGCCCGTTTGGATAACATGGGCTTCTGTGATACTATATCCAAACTTGACCAATGGTGGTCTTTCTTTCAAGGAGGCGTCTCTGTGTCAAAATCCAATGGGGTGTCTTGTGTTCTGAATGGCTCTCGGGCCTACGAATGATTATGGAACGTTATTTATTGTGCACTTGGGAAACACTGGTTCCCTGGGTTATGCAGACTCCTGCTGGGGCCTCGTTTCGCCTGCTGGGTTCCTACCACCACTGACCTCAGCAGGAGAGCCTGTGGCCCTGGGAAGCTGATGGACACAAGTTCCAAAATTCAAATTTCCAAAATTCAAATTTTCACCCCAAAACTCAAACTCTGTCATGGACAACAAACACTGTCGGCTATTTCCCTTTAAGTGACCTTCTCTTTTTATTTTCGAGAAGATGCTCGCTAACATTCCTCTGAATAACCGGTCTGGCTTCGAGTGACGTCACGTCAACACGGGGTCTGTGGAAACAGTGGTTTTGCTACCAGCGTGCTGACTCTCAGAAAAATGCCAATGCCTGAAAAACAGATTAACTAGAGAACTGAATTGGAAAAACCAAACAGATGGCTGATTATATTTAAAAAATGACTGAAATGAAGAGATAATGGAGTTTATGTGATTCAGGCCTGCAACTCCCCATGCCCGGAGCTCCCCCGTGGCTACTGCTCCTTTTCATCCTTGTCTCTCGGAAGTTTTTTTTTTTTTTAACTTGAAAATAAATTGGGCGGGGGTGGCGCCTGGGTGACTCGGTTAAGCGTCTGCCTTTGGTTCACGTCGTGATCTCAGGGTCCTGGGATTGAGCCCCGTATTGGGCTCCCTGCTGGGTGGGAGCCTGCTTCTCCTTCTCCCACTGCCCCTGCTAGTGCTCCCTCTCTCCCCGTGTCTCTGTCAAATAAATAAACACACACAGTGAAAACAGGGCCTGGCAGCCCCACTCTGGGTAAATACTCGAGAGACGTGCCCATGGCAGCTTGGACACCAATGCTCACAGCGGCGTTACTTATAACTGCCATGGAGCGGAAATGACCCAGATGCCACCCACAGATGAACGGGTCAATCAAAACATGGTGCGTGTCCATGCATGGAAATACTGTGGAGCAACAGAGAGAAGCAGTGACACAGGCTACGATTTGGATGAACCTTGGAAGCATTACGCTAAGTGCAGGAAGACCACATACCCCAGAATTCTAGTTACACGGTAAATCCGGTGAGACACATCTATAGAGACAGGAAGGCACTAGGTGAGTGGTTGCCATAGGCTGGGGGTGACAGGTTAGGGAGCAACAGCAGTGACTATTCTTGGGTAGGGGGCTTCTTTTTAGGGGGTGAACGTGTTCTGAAAAAATGAGATGTGGGGGCGCCTGGGTGGTTCAATGAGTTAAGCCTCTGCTTTCGGCTCAGGTCACGATCCCAGGGTCCTGATATCGAGCCCCGCATTAGGCCTACTTGTGATCTCTCTCTCTGTTAAATAAATAAATAAAATCTTTTAAAAAAATGAGATGTGATGATGGCTGCACAATTCTGTAAATATACTAAAAATCATGGGCTTGTATATTTTATTATTATTATTTTTTAAGATTTTATTTATTTATTTGACAGACAGAAATCACAAGTAGGCAGAGAAGCAGGCAGAGAGAGATGGGGAAGCAGGCTCCTCACTGACCAGAGAGCCCGATGGGGGGCTCGATCCCAGAACCCTGGGATGACCAGAGCCAAAGGCAGAGGCTTTAACCCACTGAGCCACCCAGGCGCCCCTATTATTATTATTTTTAAGATTTTATTTATTTATTTGACAGAGATTTCAAGTAGGCAAAGAGGGAGGCAGAGAGAGGAGGAAGCAGGCTCCCCACTGAGCAGAGAGCCCGATGTGGGGTTCGATCCCAGGATGCTGGGATCATGACCTGAGCCGAAGGCAGAGGCTTAACCCACTGAGCCACCCAGGTGCCCCTATTATTATTATTTTTTAAAGATTTTATTTATTTATTTGAGAGAGAGAGAGAGAGAGGATGAGAGGGAAGAAGGTCAGAGGGAGAAGCAGACTCCCCACAGAGCTGGGAGCCCCATGCGGGACTTGATTCCCGGACTCTGGGATCATGACAGTTGCTTAACCAACTGCGCTGCCCCTGGTGACCGACTCTACGAGATCTTTAACATCACTAAAAATATCAGAGAAACAAACAAGCAAATCAGTGCATGTGGTATTTTTGCTGGTACCCCAACAGTTGATTCTGCACACTCTTCAGATTAAAAATGAGATCTGGGGGCACCTGGGTGGCTCAGTGGGTTAAGCCACTGCCTTCGGCTCAGGTCATGATCTCAGGGTCCTGGGATCGAGTCCCGCATCGGGCTCTCTGCTCAGCGGGGAGCCTGCTTCCCTCTCTCTCTCTCTCTGCCTGCCTCTCCGTCTACTTGTGATCTCTCTCTGTCAAATAAATAAATAAAATCTTTAAAAAAAAAAATAAAAATAAAAATGAGATCTGTTCTTTTCATTTAACTTGGGTCAACTTGGCCGCTGACTTACAAGTGGACTTCATATTCTGACCACCATCATTCTTCCAGTATTTGACATATTACAGTGTTCAGATGTGGGCCCTCCAGAGTCTTGGATCCCGGAATGCAGCCACTGTCCTGTCTGACCATCCACCACTACGCTGCTGCTGAAGCAACCACAACCTCTGTTCTGCGAAACATCGTTAGGTGAGCGGGACCCAGACAACAGTTAAGATCTGAATTCTACAGAATAATGTTCTATGGTTGAACTCCCCTGCCCTCAGCTAAGAAGAGTGAAAGAGTGAAAACCTCTGTGGGATAGAAAGAGTGAAAATGGGCTCAGAGCGAGAAAGAACAGCTTTGCTATTAGCTGGGCTGGGGTGATGGCACAAAGACAAGTGCAAAGTTAACAGGAAGTACCACTCCTCCCGAAGTCACAGAGCAGCTGTAAAATACCAGAAAGACACCATCTTCCCGTTACTACTGCTTTCTTCTCAATGGCCCCAGACCCACATTGCTATGTACTTTGATTACTGTTTTCATCTCTTACATCTAATTCATCCATTACTTCCAATTGCTAAGTGCCCCTGCCATTACATACATCGGGGTGCACCCATGTCCCCGTCCTGCACATACTCCAGCTTCTCTCCTGCCTTGGATCCCACCCGGGTACCCCACCTCTCCACCATCGCTTTCGGGACTGTGTATTTGAAATGGGTGACTTGCATGGTACCTGAATTCTCTCTCAGGACATTTTTTAAGATTTTACTCATTTATTTGACAGAGAGACACAGTGAGAGCGCAGGGGGAGTGGGAGACAGAGAAGCAGGCTTCCTGCCGAGTAGGGAGCCTGATGCGGGGCTCGATCCCAGGACCCTGGGATCATGACCTGAGCCGAAGGCAGACGCTTAATGACTGAGCCACCCAGGCACCCCATGGGCATTTGTTAAAAAGAAAAAAACCATACAACAGCCCAGTCTGACAGGCAGTATATTTAAAAGAAGTAGCAGGAGGAGTATAACATCTATAGAACTTTGGATTCTCCCAAGTAAGTGGAAAGGCGTGTCCTTAAAAACGCGCTGATAGCACGCACACCGACCACGCAATGCTCGCGGGAGCTGGCTAAGTGCTGCCTCAAGGGTCAGCAAAGCGGGGGCATCCAGAGGGAACCGCAAAGGGGTCCCCATCTCTTCAACCTGCCGCACTGGGTCCAGGCACTGCTTGGGGTGAAGGCCTTCTACAGGGCGCTCGAGTTCTGCACCTACACTCTACGTCTCCCAGGGCCAGAAACCACTGCCATCATCCCCACCATACTCTCTTCTTTTTGCCTGTCCCTGTGAAAAGGAAAGCTCTGGGAGGGCAGAAGTACCGTCCACTACTCTATTTCCTCCCCTAAAAAAGTTCCTGGCCCACAGTGGATGCTCACTCAATAAGGGTCTCTAAGTGTCTTAGGGGGTCCACTGTGCAACACTCCAAAGACCAACCTGAATTTTGGGGGAGGGGACAAAGTGAAGACAGCAGGAAGAGAACCCAGTTAGGACACAATTGTAACAGGGAGAAAAGTTAACGATTATTTAACCTAAAAAAAAGTTCCAGGGCTTTTAGCATCCTGAGGAGTTTAGGTAACATGCGCCTGCTCCGTCAGCTGGAGGGACGGTGATCCGAGCAGCAGGGTGGGCCCCGGTGCAGGGCTGGCGTCTGACCCAAACCAGGCCAACCACGGCCTCATGCTCTGCAGATTCTTCCCTCCTTAACAATGGAAAAACCTTCCAATCAAGTGATTTAATACATAACAAACTGATGTGCTTATAAATTAAAACATATTCATAAATGGGTCTAATTTAAAGATAAAATAAATTTAATATGTAATAAAGAAGCATTTAAAATAAGAGGGGAGGGGTGCCTGGGTGGCTCAGTTGTTAAGCGTCTGCCTTTGGCTCAAGTCATGATCTCAGGGTCCTGGGATCGAGCCCCAGTCAGGCTCCCTTTCCTCTCCCTCCCTCTGCCCCCGCACCTCATGCTCTTTCTCTCAAATAGGTAAATAAAATCTAAAAAAAAAAAAAAAAAAAAAGGGAAAAGGGAATATATGACTCAGAGAGCAGTGATTTTTCAATCACTTTACAAGAAAATAAAGTTACATCCCTCCTCTGCACCATAAAAGAAAACAAAATTCCAGGAGGATTATAAAAGGTATTGTGAACGACAAAATCATGAAGGTGTCAGGAGAAGTATTAGATTGTTCTTTGAGATTCTGGCATTTAGGAGACCTTCCAAAGTAAATGAGAGTTGAAATTAAGCAGTGAAAAAAGAGAGTCTCCCATTTTTCTTAGTCTGAACAGGAAGAGCGTCAGGACACTCATCACGTGGTCTGGGGAGGGGAACCACGTGGCCCTCGCAGCCTTGGCCTGGCCACACATTGGTAAATTCTCAACTCTTGAGTTAACAACAAATTAAAATATAATCAAGTTGATCTCAACTTCTGACACAACAGATTGTGAAAACTACAAAAAGGTACATTACTTTCAAATTCTTTACCCAAAGCAACATATGAAAGTGAGAAATAAACGTATTTCAGGTCATGAGATTAGTCAATTCTGAAACATATAGCTGTGGAGGAAAAAATTCTGCAACTTAAGAAGGAGTTCAATGAAAATCAGGATATAAAATTTTATATTAAGTAGCAAGGACTCCCCTTATAACCAGGGAGTTCTCATTTCAAAGGTGGAAAAAACACCAACAATTCCAAAAACACTCAACAGAAAATGAATTCAGGGTCAAACAGTATGAGCTCCAAATGGGATCCCGCAGTGGGCCTGGAGACAGGCTGTGGAGTAGGAGCCGGCAGAGGACTGAGCTTTGGAGCTGAATGAAACCAACCCGGAACCAAACACAGAATGACAGCGGCCATCAGCCAATCAGGGCGGCCTGTCCCGACACTGGCATTGACTGGAGGCCGCTGGCCAGTCAGGGGGGCCTGTCCTGACACCAGCATTGACAGTGGAAGCCACCAGCCAGTCAGGGCGCTCTGTCCCAACACAAGCTTGGTCCCATCACTATTTTAATTCTGCCCCATCATTACAATTTTCCTGCACATGTACAGGCAATATATGTTTACTTTTAAACTATAATCGGCACTGTTACATTAAGGAGGGTACGAAAATAACTGGGAATTCCAAGGTACCCAACCCTGGCTGTTCAGGGAGTTAAAGAAGTTAACGCACACACGGCACTCGGACTGGACCCTGAAGGTACCGGTTTCTCTCACTGTCACCGCTTGGACACCGGACACGTCCCAAAGATTGTCATTCTTCCAGTACGAACTTCGCCATACGAGGACTGTTTTGAGGGGGTAGTTGTGTTAGGCCCCACCGGCTCAGCTGACACTGAGGATACCGGGGCCCTGGTGGTGAGTCAGGGCTGGGACAAGCACTTACCATATGGACTACTTCTGGGTAAATGGGCTCTGTGATCACATTCCGATTATGGGTGATATATTCTACCATTTCACTTAAAGCAGCTCGTTTTACTTCCTTCCACTTTAGGTCACTTAGTGGATCGGAAACAAAGTCAAAGAGGACACAACACTGACGTAACTTCTGGATAAAAAGCTTCTCTTGATCAGCAGGAGGAACATCTGAAAAGCAGAAAGCAAAGGATATTGATCGCAAAAATGCTTAACCCCAAATTACTGTGAAACACTTTTAAGCCTTCTACTATTTTTATTTTGAATTAATAGAGATTCAAGATGAGAGACAGGGAAGGGACAGAGAGAGGTCAAACATTCCCCAAACAGAAAAACAACTAGCAGCTAGTCACTGCTCAGCTCATATGCGTCGTAGGATATAATTTTTATACTATTTACTCTCTAAACCACATTGAGAGGACGGTTCAAAATAAGCCCTTTCAATGCATTCGTTCACTCAACAAATATCATCTGAGCACCAGTTATCACATGCTAGTGCTGTGCTAGGCAAGGGAACGAGGGCCAAACCACAGGCCCCAGTCTGGGGTGGGCCAGACCTTCCCACCAGTGACACCTGCAGAACAGGCAAGGTGAGCTGAGTGACAGGGCAAGGGCACGTGGGTGTCCCTTGGCTTGCTGGCAAACAGAACTAGCGGCATCAGTCTGCAAACACATGGAGTCACCACCCCAGCGTGCCATGAAACACGTTTCATTCCTCATTCTGGGCCACAGTCAACACATACCATGTAGGATACCTGGTGATCTTCATGAGGACAGTGGTATAAAAACAGCACAGATAGTAAGTAACAACACTCATGTGACTCGGTGAGTGCTTGTCTGGGCCAGGGCCATACTATAAGCTTTATCCACATTTACACATTTATTTTTCCCCCACGTAATCCTTACCACGACACAACAGAGATAAGAAACAAGTCTAGAGGGTCATCTTGGGGCTGGACAGGGAAGGAGCCCTGCACTATCTTCCAGTATTCTGGGAAGTGTGGAAAACCACCGCCCAGCGTGTGTCTGACAGCTGCTCTGCGGGGGAGGAGCGGGGTGGTGACGGGAACCCACAGGATTTAGCGATACATACACTAGAACGGGTCCAACACTGGCAAAATGTCTCCAAAGATTTGCAAACCCAGTGAACCAGTATTTTCAAAGTGATCAATAAATCGTGTTACGGTATCATTCAAGGGAAAGCGAACCACTCGGAGTGAAAGTCAGCCCACTGGATTTTAATGGAATAAAATGTATGGACAGCGGGTTCCATGGTTTCACAATCCACACTGCATGTTCCTTCAAGAAGCTGCCATTTAAGTTCTGGTGTCACATCGAGAAAATGTCCCTAACCATATGAAAAGGCTGTAAGACACTCTCCTTTCCCCAAACATGCATCTTCGTACACGTGAACCCAAATCATGCCGCAACAGAGCGAATGCAGCAGCAGGCGGGAGAACCCAGAAACGGGAGAGATCTGCACCAACATAAAACAATGCCGCTAAGTTTGTCTTTGTTTCGTAAAATATGGCTCTTTTCATAAAAAACATTATTTCTGTGAACATGTCATTGGCTTCTTTTTCTTTTTTTTTTTAAACGATTAGAAGTGAATCTCTCTTTTTTTTAAAGATTTTATTTATATGTCCGAGAGAGAGAGCTCACAAGCAGGGGGAGCAGCAGGTAGAGAGAGAAGCAGACTCCCCGCTGAGCAAGGAGCCCCATGCGGGACTCAATCCCTGGACCCTGGGATCATGACCTGAGCCAAAGGCAAACACTTAACCGATTGAACCACCCAGGCGTCCCTTGGCTTATTATTCTTTATTTTAGCGTATGTGCTGCCAAAGCGATAAATATAATAAAAATACACTTTATTTTTCTGCTTTAATTTGGAATAGGGTCAATACTGGTAGGTAAGCCCACATACACGAAAGCTCCTATGTAATTTTTAGGAGTATGAAGGGGTCCTGAGCCCAGAGACCTGCTGTGCCCCCATCCACCTGCACCCCAGTGAGCACCCCCATGCCCTTGGGCTTTCCTGCCTTCAGTCGCTCATGTCGTCACCCTCTTCACACCGATGGTCCCTCCCTGCTCAGAGTCCTCCTCCAAGGCCTGTCCTTCTGTCCCGGCTGGATGAGGTGCCGCGCTCCGAGTCAGCGGCTCAGCACCTGCTGCGCCTTGAAACAAGTCAGCGTCCCTGTGTAGTATTTTTCTTGCTTCCCCCCACCTGCTCCTTGAGGGCGGGGCCCCGGTGATTATGTTTTCCAGTCCCCCCTCCACAACGCAAACAGCGGGCACGTAGACATTGCCACCCGAATGGAAGTGTTTGGTGGGAAACTGCGGGCCCCAGAAGCAGCACAGGGCAGGGCGAGGGAATGAGGAGACACTGCCGAAGGGACACTTAGGAAAGCGCAGGTTCG
The DNA here is from genome assembly GCF_902655055.1 of Lutra lutra. NCBI lineage: Eukaryota > Metazoa > Chordata > Mammalia > Carnivora > Mustelidae > Lutra > Lutra lutra. The sequence continues at coordinate 144,006,284 of NC_062284.1, read as the reverse complement.
CACCTGATTTATCAACATTCCGAGTGCTCAGTGACCGCTCAATCATTTTAAACGAGTGACCATCACGACTCTGTTTGGGTCCAACCTTTTCCAATGAAAAGGTTTCCTTTTCCTTTCCTTTTTTTTTTTTTTTTTAATATTTTAAAAATTTATTTGACAGACAGAGATCACAAGCAGGCAGAAAGACAGGCAGAGAGAGGGGAGAAAGTGGGCTCCCTGCTGAGCAGAGAGCCCGATGCAGGACTCAATCCCAGGACCCTGATCATGACCTGAGCAGAAGGCAGAGGCTTAACCCAACTGAGCCACCCAGGTGCCCCAAGGCTTCCTTTTCTGAACTACTTCCTCGCTTGACTTCCATCCTCTCTCCACGCTCCCCTTCATTCACCCTCCTGTTTGCCAGGATCACTTAATGTGCTCAGTCTGTTGTCATGGCTTGTATGTTTGGACCCTACCTGGCATTCTCGTGTTCTGGACCCTAGGAAGCAAAGAAGCCTGTGTTTGCCGCAAGAGACACCTGATGAGGACTGAGAGAGATGCCGGGAGCTCAAACTGCGTGCCTGAGGCCACCATGCCATTAAGAGGCGGGGCATAGGTAGGACACTGTGCTCTACTCTAGAGCAAGGGATGCTGGGGTCACTCGGGTGCTGCTACGTCCCACACACATCGAAGCTCCCAAAAGCGTGATTCACTTCTTTAACGCAGTGTTTAAGAACTGACATTCAGAATAAAGACAAAGTTGTCACCAAAACACTAAAACGAGTCTGTTCCAATTAAGAGGGAAGAGCAGAGGGGGCCTGGGTGGCTCAGTCGTTAAGCCTCTGCCTTCGGCTCAGGTTTTGATCCTGGGATCCTGGGATAGAGCCCTGCGTTGGGCTTCCCGCTGAGTGGGGACTCTGCTTCCCCCTCTATGCCTGCCTCCTCCAGTGCCTGCTCTATCTCTGTTAAGTAAATAAAGGTAACAAAATTTCAACTTTTGGGAAATTGTGTCAATTCTTCCAGGGTACCAAACAGCTAAGGTGTTATGGTACTATTTTCATTTACAGTTTACCAAAAAAGTCTGTGACTATAATCTCATGAACTCCATTTTTTTTTAAGATTTTATTTATTTATTTGACAGACAGATATCACAAGCAGGCAGAGAGGCAGGCAGAGAGATAGGAGGAAGCAGGCTACCTGCTGAGCAGAGAGCCCGATGCGGGACTCGATCCCAGGACCCCAGGATCATGACCTGAGCCGAAAGCAGAGGCTTTAACCCACTGAGCCACCCAGGCGCCCAAACTCTATTTTTTTTGAAAACTCATTTGTTTATTTTTATAACTTCACGGTTTAAAAGTTTTAAAAACCTTTTAAATTAGCACTGCTAATCTTGAAAGAAGAACGAGGTATGAGTGGCATGAGCTGGGGCCGTACTTGACTCTCCTCCCCTGATTATCCATGTGACATGAGCCGAACGTTACAAAATCAACCAGACCCCGAGGTGCCGGTACATTACATTTCCGTATTCCAAACGCAAGACCGCCGCACTCTTAGTAAGCCACTGCCCTGCCTTTGACCCAAACCTTACAATTACTTTCACGAAGCAGAATAAAAAAAACGGGCTCTGAATTTTGCCCATGAGGGACAGTGGCTTACTTTCCTTTTAAATTGCAGACAGACTACTAACACGGACAGATGCGTTTCAGAACGCGTGGAAGAAGCCTTGATCCCAACAGAGACTAACAGCTAAGCTGTACCAGGAGACAAGACTCAGTGGCAGCCTGTGGGTGCTGCCAGGAACCCCGTGATGGGCTCTTCAACCGCGGGGGAGGGGGATTAAGAAGTCCACCTGCCCGGGACAAGCCCAGCCCTACACTGAAACTGCTAAGAGCAAGAGTGAAATTAAAGAGAAGATCACAGTTCTGGCAAGAGGACACTTTATTATTATTTCTTAAGTTAAGAGCTATTACATTTTGCACACATAGTATCACAAACACCTTGGGTCTATATAAACCTTTCAGGTACCCCCGCCCCCCATCCTCATGACTCTGGTTATTGTGCACTTGGGACACTTCTCAATTATTTCACGGTAAATCTTGAAGGATACCCAGCAGCAAAATGTAGGGTCACACCCATGCCAAACTGGGAGAGAGGAGCAGGGAGGACACCAGCCCATGAGAAACAGCACAAACGGCACAGGGAGAAGACCGTGTCTTTCTTTTAAAAACATACTCAGTGAAAGGAAGCCAGTCATCTGTGACAGACAGAGCCGCTCCGTGAAGGTCGCCATCCGCGCAGGGCGAACGCACCCCATTTTAGTTTCACACGCACTCCTGGCCCCACCGTGACAGAGGGCAGCATGGCTCCACCTGCCCCACCAGAGTAGCGACAGAGAGGGGGCAGAACTCCTAGGTACCTCCACCTTCTTCTTGTAATCCACACGTAATCCACACGCAGTCTACAAGCCATACACCAGACACTGAGGCTGCTCTGGGTTGTCAGTCTGGAGACCACTGCAGGTTTTCCCCAGGGAGCCCTAAATGGCTAACCGCATCCCAGCCAGCTTCATCGGGTGTGGCTTCGGTCCCAAGAGGGGCAGGGCCCCGACACTGAATTGTAGGCTGTGATCCTGCAAGGCTGAATTACTAAACTGGGGCCCTACGGGAGGAGGCACCATGAGAACTGTTTGTGGGTAGAAAAAGGATTCAAATAAAAAAGCCAACCGAGCCCACTTCCACCTGATGAGTCTTAGTGGTGAAAAGAAACACTGCAAGATACAGCAGAGACCCAGCTTTCAGTAGGAGAGCTGCGCGGAGACAGCAAACCGCACCCCACCTCCCCGCCACCTGCCCTGGTGGGACAGAGGTGATGGCTCTGCCCCCATAACCCTGACCCCAGTGAAATAAAGGATGGAGCTGCCCCCAACCGAGAGCCTAGAGGACACCACCACAAGAGATGCTTCCCCCAAAGGCACCCACTGAGGACCTGTGAGCCCCTTCGAGGTCACTCACGGGATATTTGCTAAGCAGCTGACACAGCCTGATTTCCAAGGACAGTGGCCACCGTGTGAGCACGGCGGGGCTCTAGGAGCTCATGCCGCACTCTGAAAGGCCCAGTGGACGGTCACCCAACGGTCCGCGAACGCCTGCAGGCCACGGGCCCACGGACGGGAGACAGCTCCTAGAAAACGGAGACAAACAAGCAATCTCTCCCAAAGGAAGAGCCAGACCTCCAGCGACGGCGTCATCTTGTCCTTCCAATACATCTGTTCTCAGTCCCGGGTGGGGGGGGATAAAGTTGGAGGCAGTGGCTAACAATACAGGTAAATCTGCGATTCCCTACGAATAACATGAATCCCACTGAGCTCTAGTTCTTTTATGAGGAAGCAAGGCAGATGGCAAGGTTCTCCCACTTTTAGAAAACAAAAGTTTAGCAATATCATTTTGTTTTTGAAAGACAAAATTTTTTATGGACCAATTCTGAACTGACTCTTCTTACCCACTGCTGCCTGCGTCCCCTCTGTCCTAGGTCAAGTACGTGCAGGCAGGGACTGCTGTATTGGCGTGCGAACGCCCCTCCCAGGACCTCCTAGAGCCATAGGACTCCGTATCTGTTGGACTAAGCTCTTTCACCTTGTTCTGTTCATGCCCTGACTATGCAAGGCCCTTTAAATTCCCTCCATCAATTTGGGAAGAATGGAGGCCTTTGCAATACCGAGTCTTACAATACATGGACATGGAATATTTCTCCTAAACTCAAGCTTTCCTTAAATGTCTGTCTTCCCCTTTCCTTCCCTTCCTTTTCCCATTTTTCCTTTCCTTTCTTTTTAAAGATTTTATTTATTTGAGAGAGAGAGAGAGAAAGAAAGCAGTGGGAGAGGCAGAGGGAGAAGCAGACTCCCCACTGAGCAGGGAGCCCGACTTGGGGCTCAATCCCAGGACCCGAGATCATGACCTGAGCTGAAGGCAGACACTTCACCAACTGAGCCACTCAGGTGCCCCCTTAAATGTCTTTCAATAAAGTTTTATAGTTTTCTCTTAAAATGTGCCATATATTTTTTAGATTTATTCTTAGGTGGTTGTTATGTTCTGATGTCACCGTGAACGGTATCTTTAAAAAGATTTAACAGCTGCCGCGACACACACAATGATTCTGGGGACTACTTCTGTATGTAGCTACCCCTGCTTACCTCTTATGAATCCTGACATGATTATCTGTGTATCTTTTCTGTGAATACCATCCTTTCCCTTGTAAAGACTGACGGTGTTCTTTCTCTTGCCTAAGCAAAGTGCCAGGATGTGGCGGGACCAGCTCCCTTTGCCTCTCCAAGCTCAGAGGGAAGCTCCCGTCGGATCCCATGGGGCTGGACGAGTGCCAGGTGTGCTGGGACTCTGTGGGTAACATCGACCTGATGAAGAACCTGGCCTGTAGATTCAGTGCTGTCTCATCCATACCCCATCAGAGACTTTTACAGAACGGGGGTGCATGGATCTCAAATGCACAGGAAATAGAAGACCTTCTTGGAGAAGAACAGGGCAGGGGCAACCTGCTGTTTCAGAAATAAGTAGACTTACTTAAACCTTTATTAACAAAAACAGCCAAGCCACAGCAAACAGAGGCCAAGAAACAGGCATGCACATATATGGAGCCTTGATTTATGACAGAACTGTATTCCAGAACAGCAAAGAAAAGTCAGCTTTTCCAATATAAGACACTGGGACAACCAGGTACCCAGGGACAGAAAGGGAGGGAGGAAGGGTGGGAGGGAGGGAGGGAGGAAGAAAGAAACTGGATCCCATCATATAGAAAAATAAAACAAAAGCTCCTGGTGGGTTATGACTTAAGTTTGAAAGATAAAACTCTAATGCATTAAGAAAATAATATGGAAGAGTATCTTATGTCAAGAAAGTGGAGGTTTTTTTTTTTTTTTTTTTTTTTTAATTTGAGTATAGCCTACACAATGTGGCATTAATTTCAGGTGTACAACAGTGGTTCAACAACTTGATACTCTATGCTGTGATCACAAATGTGGTCACCATCTGTCACCACATGACACTACTTGACACTACTGATTATATTCCCTACACTCTATCTTTGTTTCCCTTGGCATGTTCATGCCATAACTGGGAGCTTGTATCTCCCATTCCCCTTCACCCATTTTAAAAAAGATTTTATTTTATTTCAGAGAGAGAGTGAGAGAGAGAGAGCACGAGCATGTATGTGAGCGGGGCGGGGGCAGGAGAAGGGGAGAGAATCCCAAGCAGACTCCGTGCTGAGTGTGGAGCCTGACGTGGGGCTCGGTCTCACAACCCTGAGATCATGATCTGAGCTGAAACCAAGAGTTGGAGCCGACCAGGTGCCCCATCCCTCCCACCACTTTGTCCATCTTCCCGCCCTCTCCCCTCTGGAAACCATCAGTTTGCTGTATTTACAGGTCTCAGTCTGCTTTTGGTTTTGTTCTTGAGATTCCACACGCGAGTGAGATCACACAGTATTTGTCTTTCTCGGACTGACTCATTTTACTTAGCACTACACCCTCTAGCTCCATCCGTGCTGCTGCAAATCGCAAGATCACAGCCTTTTTCCATCCGAGTAACATTCCATTGTACATATATGTATAAACACCACATCTCCTTTATCCATTCATCTATCAACGGATAATCCTGGTTACTTTAAGTAATGCTGCAATAAACACAGAAATGCATTTATATCTTTTTGAATTACTGTTTTCATTTTTTGGCGTAAATACTCACCAGTGGGATACCGAATCTTAACAGTGTTTCTTTGTCTTTTTCTTTCGTTCTTTTTTTTTTTTTTGAGGACGCTCCATACTGTTTTTCACAGTGACTACACCAATTTACATTTGCACCGAGCGCGCACGAGGGTTCCTTTTTATCCACATTTGCCACCACTTGTTATTTCTTGTCTTTTTAATTCTAGCTGTTCTGACAGGTGTAAGGTGGTATCTTATTGTGGTTTTCATTTGCATTTCCCTGATGATGAGTGATGTTGAGTGTCTTTCCATGTGTCTTCTGGCCATCTGTATGTCTTTGAAAAAATGTCCATTCAGGCCTTCTGCCTGTTTTGTAATCCGATTATTTGTGGCTTTTTTGATGTTGGGTTGTAAAGCTCTTTATATATTTCGTATATTAACCCCTTACAGGATATATTAATTTGCAAGTATCTTCTTCCATTCAGTGGGTTGCTGACTGTCCTTTGCTGTGCAAAACTTTTTAATTTTGATGAAGTCCCTACAGTTCATTTTTGCTTTTGTTTCCCTTGCTTTAGGAGACATATCTAGAAAAAAGTTGCTACAGCCAATAACAGAACTACTGGCTATTCTCTTCTAGGAGTTTTAAGGTTTCAGATCCCACATTTAGGTCTTTAATCCATTTGAGTTTTATCTTTGTGTTTTTGCACATAGTTGAACTGCTTTCCCAGCACCACGTAGCGGACAGACTGTCTTTTCTCCACGGTATATTCCTGCCTCATCATAGACTGATCACATAAGCATTGGTTTGTTTCTGGGTGCTCCACTCTGTTCCACTGATCTACGGGTCTATGTTGGCTATACTGTTTTGATTACTATACCTTTGTACCGTAACTTGAAATTTGGAATTGTGATGCCTCCAGCTTTGCTCTTCTTTCTCAAGACTGCTTTAGGTATTCAGGGTTTTCTTGTGGTGCCCTACAAATTTTTGCAATGTTTGTTCTAGTTCTGTGAAAAATGCATTGATATTTTGATAGTGCACTGAATCTGCAGACTGCTTTGGGTAGTATAGACATTTTAACAATATTAATACTTCCAATCTATGAGTATGGTATATTTTTCCATTTATTTGGTCATCTTCAATTCACTTCATCAATGTTTTACAGTTTTCAGAACACAGATCTTTCACGTCCTTGGTTAAGTTTATTCCTAGGTATTTTTATTCTTTTAGGCGCATTTTTGAATAGAATTTTTCTTAATTTCTCTTTCTGCTACTCCACTATTAGTGTATAGAAATATAACCAATTTCTGGGTATTAGTTTTGTGTCCTGCAACTTTACTGAATTCACTGATTACTTCTAATAGTTTTTTTTGTAAGCTCTTTACCACGTATAGTATCATGTCTTCTGCAAATGACATTTCATTTCTTCTAGGGGTGTCTGTCTGCTGCAGCTAGGACTTCCAGTACCATGTTGAATAAAAGTGGCAAAAGTGGTCATCCATGTCTTTTAGAGGAAAAGCTCCCAGTTTTTCACCATTGAGTATGATATTACCTGTGGGTTTTTTACATACGGCTTTTATTATGCTGAGGTATGTTCCTTCTAAACCCACCTTGTTGAGTTTTTATTGTGAACAGAGGCTGAATTTTGTCAAAGGCCTTTTCTGCAGCTACTTATGATTTTTATCCTTTTGTTGATGTGGTTGACCACACTGGTTTGGAGATGCTGAGACACGACTGTATCTGTGGAATAAATCCCACTTAATCACAGTAATTTTTTTTTAACTTTCTAAATTAACATATGATATATTATTTGTTTCAGGGGTACAGGTCTGTGAATCATCAGTCTTACACAATTCATAGCACTCACCATAGCACATACCCTTCCCAATGTCCATCACCCAGCCTCTTTATTCCTCCCACCCACCTCCCCTCTAGCAACCCTCAGTTTGTTTCCTGAGATTAAGAGTCTCTTACAGTTTGTTCCCCTCTCTGGTTTCATCTTGTTTCATTTTGTCCTCTATTCCCCTATGAACCTCTGTCTTGTTTCTTAAATTCCTCATATCAGTGAGATCATATGATAATTGTCTTTTTCTGACTGACTTATTTCACTTAGCATAATACCCCTCTAGTTCCACCCATGTTGTTGCAAATGGCAGCATTTCATTTTTGATGGCTGCATAATATTCCACTGTCTATATGAACCACATCTTCTTTATCCATTCATCTCTTGATGGACATCTGGGCTCTTTCTATAGTTTGGCTATTGTGGACATTGCTGCTGTGAACACTGGGGTGCCTGTGCCCCTTGGGATCACTACATTTGTATATTGGGGTAAATACCCAGTAGTGTGATTGCTGGGTCACAGGGTAGCTCTATTTTCAACTTTTTGAGGAATCTCCATACTGTTCGCCAGAATGGCTGTACCAGCCTGCATTCCCACCACATCCTCACCAACATGTCATTTTCTGACTGGTGAATTTCAGCCATTCTGACTGGTGTGAGGTGGTAGCTCACTGTGGTTTTGATTTCTATTTCCCTGATGGTAAGTGATGTTCAGCACTTTTTCATGAGACTATTGGCCATTTGGATGTCTTCTTTGCAGAAATGTCTGTTTGTGTCTTCTGCTCATTTTTTGACTGGATTATCTGTTCTTTGGATGTTGAGTTTGATAAGTTCTTTATAGATTTTGGATACCAGCCCTTTATCTGATATGTCATTTGCGAATATCCTCTCCCATTCTGTCAGTTGTCTTTTGGTTTTGTCAACTGTTTCCTTTGCTGTGCAGAAGGTTTTGATCTTGATGAAGTCCCAATAGTTCATTTTTGCCCTTGCTTCCCTTGCCTTTGGCGATGTTTCTAGGAAGAAGTTGTTGCTGCTGAGGTCGAAGAGGTTGCCGCCTATATTCTCCTCAAGGATTTTGATGGATTCCTGTCTCACACTGAGGTCTTTTATCCATTTTGAGACTATTTTTGCGTGTGGTATAAGGAAATGGTCCACTTTCATTCTTCTGCACGTGTTTGTCCAACTTTCGGTGATGATCATTTTAATGTGTTGTTGTATGTTGTTTGCTAATATTTTGCCAAAGATTCCTAAATCTATGTTCATCAGGGATATTGGCCCGTAGTTTTCTTATTTTGTGGTGTCCTTGTCTGGTTTTGGTATCAGGGTACTGCTGGCCTGGTAGAATATATTTGGAAGCTTTCTTCCTCCTTCTGTGTTTTGGAATAATTTGAGGCATTAACTCTTTAAATGTTTGGAAGTATTTACTTGTGAATCAATCTGGTTCTGGACTTTCATATTTTGGTAGGTTTTTTTTTTTTGAGGCAGTTTTTTTGATTAGTGATTCACTTTTATTACTAGTAACTGGTCTGATCAGATTTTCTATTTCTTCTATATGCAGCTTTGGAAGACTGCGTGTTTTTAGGAATTTATTCATTTCTGCTAGGATGGCTAATTTGTTGGCATAAAATTTTTCATAGTAGTCTCTTTTATATTTCTGTGGTGCTGGTTGTTATTTCTCCTTCGTTTCTGATTTTACTTATTTGGTTCTAAGAAGAAGTTCTTAACATATAAAAATAATCATTAAAAGACTGATAAATTGAATATATAAGTTAAACTGTTTTTCTTCATCAGTACACCACCAAGAATGCAAAGGGAGGCCACAGAGTACAGAACTGCCTGAATATATAAAGCCTAAAGACTCCAGTCCTGTGAGCCAGGAACTGCATTCCTGGGTATAACCTATGAGTCTCTCGCACATGCAGCACAACATAGGTAAGAGAATGCTCACACCAGCACTAAGAGTCCAAACTGGAAACAACCTGAACGTGCACCAGCATTGGATGTTCTAGAACATTCTGAAACTATGCGGATGAATGAGCCCTATACGATATGAATGAATCTTACAAAACACTGTTGAGTGAAGAAGCTGAGATAAAAAGGATTTATTCAGTATGATTTCATGTTTACAAAGAGGGTACAGACATAGGTGTCCCTCAACCCATTCTGGACCCACAGGCGGCTCCGGGGTGCCTGGTCTGGGTGGTGGTTATGTGAGTATTTGCTTATAATTATTCATTAAGCTTTGTTTTATGTGCTCTGTATATGAGCTGTATCTCAAACTAAAAAGGCTACAGAATAAGTGCATGTGGCAAAACCATAAAAACAGAACAACCCTCAAAGGCATGTAAGGACACAAAGAGATGACTCTCCTTCTTCCGTACACATCCTCTGCCTCTATCTCCCCTCCCAAAGGCAGCCACTGTCCCCAGGGTGGGAGTCCTGCAGGGCCGCTCTGCACGGGGCCTCCCACGATGGCAATGAACCAATGAACCAACACTGACAACCTTGAAATTAACCTTGACCTACTTGGGACCAGAATACACACAGAGACGCACACAAAATCCCAACACATTCTCTATTGCACATAGAGCTTATGTTGGAGATCTTAAGCTCTGGATATCTTTTTTTAAATTGAAAAAATTTCCTAATCAAAATGAAGTTCTAAGTGACCTCTATTTTTTTCCATTTACATAAAGTTTCCTTCCTTTCCTTCTCTCTTAAAGATCAGCAATTATAATCCCAAATGCATAACAGAAAAATGGTAGTATGACTTGTTATCAGATCTAAAACATCTGATACGAAACCATCCGGATGTGGAAACTAAGGTCTTAGGGTAGGCCCCAACCTTCACTATGCAGCCTGTACCATAAGGACTTCATTTAAAAAATTTATCCCACACATACCTGCCAGGCACCGTACTAAGCTTTGACAACTCAAAAGTGAATTAAAACATGATACTGACCTAAAAGGAAAATGACGAAAACATGTGAGAAGTGCCATGAGAGCGCTGTGTGAGGTGCGAGGGGACCCAGGGGAATGGATGGCAGGATGGGTCTTCGGGAAAGGTCTTCCTGGGGGGGTACCTGAGCTCTCTCTCAGGAGCAGAGCAGAAGCTCAGTGAGTTCCGCTGTGGAGTGCCTGGGACCACACTCGGTGGAGAAAAGTGTGTCTCCAGTGCTCTCTTCTCACACCACAGCGACCTGAAGTTACAGCACAAATTCAACAGGAAAATCAATCTTCCTCTGAAAGACAGAACCTTAAATGAGCAGAACACTGTTTACACTATACAAAGCCCGAATTAATACACGGGATCCTTAATCCTTAATCACACTGGATTCTTAATCCTAAATTTGCATAGAGGAGGGACTCTGTCTCGTCACCTTGTTCTCCTCAGGATCTAAAATGGGACCAGCACATATGCGACCTCAAATACTTGTGGGACAAACAAAGCAGGGAAACACACTCGGGAAATGTAACAAGAAGTACCGTAATTCAAGTCTATTTATGTATCGGAACAGAAGGCAACGTCTGCGTAAACTCTTCAGGTAACAACCAGGTCTTCAGAGGCACTGCCTGAGTGGGCATCTGGGCACTCAGCTCTGAGGCACTCTGACAGGAGACCCTGACGGTACTGGGAGCAGACAGGCGTCAGTCACAGAGGGCTGTCACAGAGGAGAGACGCAGCCTGATCTGGGGATGCGAATATTTGCTCCAGAAGTGACAGAGGGACGGCGGTGGGAGTGCCAGAAGCAGGAAGACCGTGTCACGAGACAAGGGCTGAGTGCAGTCTAGAGCCCATCTGTCTCCCTGGGGGCCAACCCCTCTTCAGCGTGCCGGCCTGGCAGGGCCCTTTCTGGAAGCGGTTGGAGCTCTTACTCCAGGAAGCCCAAACTCTCACAACTTGAAAGCATGATAACCAAACAAAGCTGGGTGAGACGCCCACTTCCACAGAGACCGACTTCAAACCGCGACTCTTGGGCGCCCGCATGGCCCCAAACTGAGTGAATTCTCTCCACCTGCACCTAACTTGATTATTTTCAAAATTATAGTAAATCTTTCCCAATGTCAAAATGCAATTCTCACTGGTCTATCCATTCTTTTTTTTAAATCGTATTTTATTTATTTATTTGACAGAGAAATTGAGAGTGAGAGAGAGAGAGAGAGAGAGGGAGCGTGTGCGCGTGCACAAGCAGGGGGAGCAGCAGAGGGAGAGGGAGAAGCACGCTCCCACCGAGCAGGGAGCCCGATGCTGGGCTCGATCCCAGGACCCTGGGATCATGACCTGAGCCAAAGGCAGACGCTTAATGACGGAGTCACCTGGGTGTCCCAGTGTCTATCCATTCCAACGTATACATTTTCTACCTCAGTGTCCCCGAATCACACTCTCACTTCTTCTTCTCCTTCTTGGTAATCCTTCAGACAAGCTGGGCCCACATCAATCAGTGGTGTCAGACTGCTGCCCGTGTGGCCAGGCTTCTCGGTGGGTGTCACACATTCCATACAGCCCAGGTGCACCTGCCGGGTTCCATCCACACCACCGAACGTGGGAAGCAGACAGGCCTGTGAAGAACCACGTCTTGATGCTGAGAGCGCGCGTGTGCTTAAGCGTGCCGAGTGCTCTCTGCCAGCACCTGTGCCGTGCTTGGTGGGGGTTCCAGGAGAACCCCCAAGAGGCACTGAGCATTCTTTCCTGGTGTGAGCATACTGAGGCCGTCCTTTCCCAGTCCCTCCGGGGGGAATTCCGGGGCTTAGACAGAAGGAAAGCACTGTCTGCCAAACTAATTTGGACAGAGATCTGGTGATGGAAGGCCGGCCAGCAGCTTCTGCCGTTACACTTTTGCTTTCAATGTGTTTTATTAGGGACAACCTGTGGCTCAAAATCCATCATGAATGTTCCCTTTCAAATCCCAGTTCTGCAGCTTTTTCGGCTTTCTTACATACACTCACCAAGTTTATATTCCTCCTTCCAGGAGGAACAGATCTGTTGACCCGAGGGCCACGTCTGGGGGTGGACATCTGCTCAGGATGGCAGGTCTTAGGGAAACCCCACAGCCCAGCGTCTCCCCACAAACCCGACGGGCTCCTCCTCCGACACTTGAGATCCTCTCTCTCCTTTTGGTTTTTCTACATTTGTCGACAGAGAAAAGGGTTCCCCCACCGGCCCCCAACCCGCCATTCCCTCTCATGAAATTACAGCACAACTTAATGAGGCAGATCTTTTCATTTCAAAAAGCAGCCGCTGGAGCGTGGGTGTAGTCCCTTCGTGTTCTAAGCCTCCCTGAGAACCGAGAACCGGTGGCCTCCTCCAGCGAGTGGGTGGGGAAGGTGCTGGGGTGAGGATGGCCCAAAGCAGTAGGTCAGGCTCAGATAAGACACAGGCCACGAGAGCCTGGTTTCCTCAGGAAAGCTGCTCATTAAGGCAAGAGAATCTTCCAGCGAAGGAAGTCACATGAGAGAAGCAAACTGACTTCTTGTTTAGACTTCACCGCGGTAAGAACGTGGAGAAGTCATGACATTATTCTCAGCCTCGGGTTCCTGAAGCTTTAAAACCCCTTGATGAAACACCCGTGTCGTTAGGAGTGTGTCCCCACCTCCATACATATGAGGAATTCAAGAGATACCAGCCAAATTGGAGGCCTTGTGTTGTGGTTCATTTTAATTGGGAAGGATGAAGACAGGTCAAACTTCTAGGGATAAAGATATGAACGGTCAATGGAGGACACACTCAGTAAGTCTGGGGGGCCTGTGAGCTGGGATCCGCAGAGAGCGAGCCCTGGGAAACCTGAAGTTGGGGACCATGTGTGTGCGCGTGTGCACACGCCCGCCCTCCAGGGAGGTGACACAGATAAAAGAGGTGCTGGACCCCTCCAGGGCCCCTCCCGGGAGCTGCTGACCTCTCTCAGCAGCATCCACCGCCCCACCCCTCCAGGGGTACATACTAATTAGCATTCATACCTTCCTGTTCTGGGTTCCAGTCTTTATCTTCCTAGGTCATCAACCAAAGCCTGCCAAGTGGCCAACAGTGTCAGGGCCACCCGCCAGCAAAGGTGGATGACAGTTCCTCCTGTCCCCAAGGGCCAGTGGCACCCTGATGGCGGGGCAGTGGCCGACACCCTCTTGGGGACCAGAGAGGCCTTCCCTGGGGCCCTTCTGACTGGCCCCAGCCCAGAACTTGGCCTCCTCACTGGAGTCAGAAGGCTGTTTGGAGAGGAATGCAGAGGCACAGAGAGGCCCAGCCTCCCCCATCCCCACCCCGAACCCCCAGGAACGGGCGCACCACCAACAGGCCACAGAAGCTGTTGACGCTGATGGGACCAAATCCCAGCCGCTCCTAACCTGGGATCTGCACACTTCTGGGCAGGGAGAGCTGGGGCCGGGCAGGACGGGGCATCCGGTGTGGGGGGCCAGAGAGAGTCTGAGGCCGAATGGGAACCTACATCGCTTACACCTGTTGCATTACCGTCTTGAGTGATAACCACATTCTAAAGAGAAGGATTTTCATGCAGAGACTGGAGACAACAGGACTGAAGAACAGAACGGCTGCTAGAGTGGGAAGGCAGGCCCCTGCCCCTGTGCCCGCTGGGCGTGACGGGCCCCAGATCCGTGACCCTGGAGGGCGATGTGGCCGACGCGCAGCGCCACATGTCCTCCCACGCCTGCGCCTCCTGGGACGGGGGCGGCCCTGATGACGAGGTGGCAGGAGTAATTAGCAGCGACACACGGCTCCACAACACACCCTCCCCCTCCTCCCTGGCACCAGGGATGCCACGGCGGGGCCGGCAAGTCTACCTTGGTCCTTGGACGAAGCACACACAGCCTGAGGCCACAAGCCAGGCCCGCGGCTGCCCCACTTGTCCAGGAGACGCTCCAGCGGGGGCTCCCCAGCCACACAGGACAACTGTGAGGCAAGGCGACCCACCTGGAGGGATTCATGCCCTCACTATTCTCCTTTGTTCTTTATTTGCTTCTCTTCTTAGCTCTACACCCGGCGTGGGGCTCGAGCTCACGGCCCTGAGATCAAGAGTCGCATGCTTTCCGGGCTGAGCCGGCCAGGCGTCCCCCACTCTCCCTCTCCAGGGGAGCACGTGCGTGCCCTGCTGCTTCACCAAAGGGCTCGATTACATCGTGCCCCCTAAATCTCGCACACAATCGAACACATTATGAACACACAATGAGCACATCAGCCAAAGTGTCAACCAAAAGGCTCGTTTCTCCCTCGGAGAAGAAAAGGCCACCTAAATATCTAATGATTTGTTACTAGTTCAGACAGGAGACACTCCAGCATTCAGCACGCGCTGAAGACATTTAGCGGGTCCTTTTCTATCCATTTGATCCCACGCTGCGTGTGAAGCTGAGCTGGGGCTTTGGGTCACGTGTTCAGGCTTCCATCCATGGGGCAAAACGCGCTGGGTAAAATCTGCCTGGTTCTTCCTGGGCCTGGGGAAAGGAGCCTTCTGTGCTGAGAAGAACCACACAGGAGAAGTCCAGCAGGGGAGCTCCAACCTCGTGGTCTCTGAGGCAGGATGCGCGGGACGTGATGGGATGGGACAGGGGGGGCGGGCTCCTCCGCTCGAGCCTGGGCAGTGGGAACCGCAGGACGCTGGGGTGATGCCCCCAGGCGGCCCCACGGGGCCCTGATTGGTAGGCCCTTCCCTCCCGTCTCCCAGGGACCGTGACTCTCAACCGCTGTTTGCAACTCCAAGATTTTACTACAAAGAGACCACCGCATGGGTGTGGCCACCCTTGGAAACGCTTGTCTGGACACCCAGAGTATGTGTGGATCCAGATCGGGTGTGACCCCTGGGTGAGCTGGGGCTGTGGGCAGACTTGGTGATCTGAGCGGGAGCCATCTGGGCAGACCTCCTCACCTAGTCCTTCAAAGTTGACGTTTCCGGACAAAGTGCTCTGGAGGACTTGTTTTTTATGGTCGCCATGTTACCACGAGATGGGGACAACGTAGGCTCGCGGCACTCTGAGGCCGTCACCGGGCACAGCTGCTCCTCGCTTCTCACTCTGAGTCCTTCACTTGGCAGAAAGCGAGCGGGGACGCCAGGCTGGAGTCCCAGCTCCACCCGCTCCTACCTCCGGGACGCTAGGGCCGAACACACCATCCCTCTGGGCCTCGGTTTCCTCGACTGTACCCGACGATGCAGGGGACGGTGAGGACAAACCCACGTCATGTGCTCGGAGCCAGGGCGCGCCCCCATCAGTGCTCTTGGGTTTTGTTTTTGCTGATCGATGCGGTTAGCTGCCGTCACTTAACTGTATTTATGTTCTTCTCCTTAGAGAACGTCCGCGACGGAAGCAACGCTCCACATCCTCCCCGGGCACCTCCGAGCAGGCCACTACCGCACGGCGCTCGGAGCTGCATCTGTGCCCAACAAAAGGCGGACTCAGAACGCACTGGCGTCTGGCTGTGCGTAATTCAGTTACGCGGGCGTCCTGGCGAAATCTGAGCCCAGCGGCCGTGCTCTGCGGTGCTGGTTCTGAGAACAGAGCAGCTCCGGAGTGGCTACCTCAGTGTTGTCTGCAAGAGGCTGAGTGGACCCCAAACCCAATTATGACCCCTGCGCCTGCCAGGTCGTGGAGCAGCCAAGTTCTCGGGCGAGTGCGGGGACGTCCCAGTACCACCAATCTGCAGCACAGTTCGGTGTGGGTGGAAAACTGTGCCTGGAGTCAGACAGACTCATACAGGATTATTGGTGGAACCAGTGTTTCGGGCAGTGGGCGCCGAATGCTCACATGGGAAAGAAGATATACAAGCGGGAGGCAGCAAGACGAGGGTGTCGGGAGGAACGGCTATGAGACAGCGGGGACACCGGCTTGGTATTGCTGGGCCCGGGGTCCACATCTGAATAACAAGGTTCTTTCTGGCTCTCCGAGACTCTCGAAGACTAGAGGGCCAGCAGCAGTTCCTAGAGACGGGAAAAGGTCAACTAGGATGGGGTCTCTTGACACAAACAGGGTCTACACAGAATGGTCCGATTTTTTTTTTTTTAAATCCAGGAGATAACTTGTAAGCGAGTACCACGAGAAGGAACATATAAAAAGCCAAGGGCTTGACCCCATGCGTGACATCGTTTTCTCTGCAAAAAAGCTGACCACGGGTCTTTAAATGAAATTTAAACTTAGCATTCAGTTGCTGCCATCTGATGTCATACATACTTTTAAAGGATTTGGTTTTCAGAAAAAGGATATGGGATTTTGTTTTCAGAAAAATGATGCTCACCATAAAATTGAACAAACAAACAAATCAACCCTCCAAACGCAAGAAGGGAAGATTCAGGGCTCAGCGCTGTTGGCGTTCTGATGCGCGTTCCCCCAGATGCGAGGACGGGCTGCACTGTGTGCACGCGCTATCGAGACCCATGCTTCATACACTCCTGGTTTTTCACTGCGCCCAACCCTGTGTCAAGCACGTCATGGAGATCAACAAATGGACCAAGATCATTTTTTACTTGTTTGGAAATTTCAATCATATGTGCCACAATTTCATAAACAGAGCCAGTCTTCTCATGGGTTTCTTTTTAAAAAAAATTTTTTTTTAAAGATTTTACTTATTTATTTGAGAGCGAGAGACAGAGACAGCACGAAGCAGGGGGAGCGGCAGGCAGAGGGAGAAGCAGGCCCTCCGCTGAGCAGGGAGCCCGATGCAGGGCTTGACCCAGGACCCCAGGATCATGACCTGAGCTGAAGGCAGACACTTAACCCACTGAGCCACCCAGGCGCCCCTCATGTGTTTCTTTTAAAAAAAGTATTACACATAACGCTTTGATTTATGATCACAGATGGAAGACGGAACGCCCCGATCTAGTTTTGTTCCCTTCTAAGATCTCATTAAAAAGATGATAGATTCTGTGAAGGACTTACACCTTCAAGGCAACAGGACTGGCTGAGCTGGAGCGGGGGAGCTGGCCTAGATGCCTGGGAGGAGAGGGATGGCAGGACAGTGGAGAGGCCATGGGACAGCGGGGGGCAAGCTGGCACATACTGTCAAAGCCCCTGGGGCCTCGCTAAGGATGGCCACGGGCACCATGAAGCCAGGGTGCGAATGGGCCTGAACCAGGAGGGCCGTAGAAAGATACGCGGCCGTCCTCCACAGACCCCTTTGTCTGCGACCAGGTCTCTCCTCTGGACAGTCCAACGCCAGCTCCTGTCCCATCAGGGACTTTGCTTCTGGGAACGGCAGAGCAGGTAACAAGCCGACCTCCCACAGCAGTGACAAGAAAAACTTGAGAGAAAAATATATACACAAAGAATCTGTTTAAAAGGCGACCATAAGCAGGGCAAATAGAAGTTGTAAGACTAAGAAGAAAAGATGACAGAGGCCCAAAGGGATGGCCTGGCACCTGGGGTCTGTCTCCCCACCATGAAGGCAGGACCAGCATCCGGGGGGAGGGGCAGAAAGGAGCCCCAACCTCGAACATAGCTACTGTGTGCATGTGGCACGCCCAGCATGGAGCCCAATGCGGGGCTTGAACTCATGACCCTGAGATCAAGACCTGAGCTGAAGTCAAGGGACTGAGTCCCCAGGAGCCCTGACGGAGGAAATTCTTTACACCATCCTTCAACTTGCTATACGTCAGGGATTATTTCAAAAAGTTTCAATGAACACGCCACCAGCATGGAAGTGGAGTCTCAGCGGAGGCCGCTTTTGAGCGCACGGCGACGGGCCCGCGTCCTCCCCCGGAGCCGGGCCTGCTGTGGACTCTGGCTCTGGTCTCTTTCTCACCAGGTGCGGCCCAGCCCTCCTGCACCCTCCTTTCCCTGAGCGCGGCTGCCGCCCCCCAAACCCGCTGCCAGGGCAGGGTCTCGGATCATTCACTTCTGCTCTGGTGTCTAGGGAAGACAGGTCTTCTTTCATTCATCTGGGTTCCCTTCTCTGCTCACCAGGGCTTCCACGTCTCCCCTCATGCTGGGGAACGAGCACATCTGCACTGGGACTCAGCACCCACCGGGGGTGGGTGCTGCCGCACACGAGCGCTCAGATCCACACTCCATCCCGGCTCGCCTTCGGCCAGTTCTGCGCACAGTTGCTCGCCCGACAGCACGCCGGGGCCCACACCAGTCCCTTCCTCAGGGTGAGCGTCACGGCTAAGGGAGTGAACCGAGTAAGGTGCCGAGAACAGCCCTTGCGGCACGGTCACCGTGGTCGCTGGGCACGGTTCGTGGGACGGCCCCGCTCACAGTCTGCGTGTGAGCCGTGCTCCTGCCCCTCGTGCATGGAGACAGCAAGGAAATCCCCAACTCCGAAAGTGAACGAGACAATCTGAGGAAACATGAAGCCCCAGGGGTGGGTTCGACGGGGTCGGGGAGGGGAGTTCCACGGAGGGAACTGCGGGCTGAGACGTGAATGCTAAGGAGGAGGAACCGGGCGCGCCAAGACCTGTGCGACAGCGCCAGCTGGGCCCCCGCCAGGGACGACACCCCCTCTGCCCTGAGGCCCTCCCAGGGATGACGGGTTTCCTCTGCATTTATTCCGTTTTTATTGCATTATGATGACAGTCTATGGTTTCTACTTATTTCAATTTTAGGGAAACCGCAGAGGTTTTCTCTGGGAGCTACGATATGTTCAATTCAGCACTTTGTGTCCACCTACAACTCGCCCCGCTCCAGCGTGTAGCCACCAGACCCTCGACGGGCCACGGGGTCCGGGGGTGTCTCCCACCAGCCCTCACCCTACAGTCCCTCCAGCTCCTGAGGTGACGTCATCTAGGCCACATAGGTCCACAGTGGTTCTGCCATCCACGGGCCCCGAGCTCCAGCGTGGCGTGGTGAAGCAATTCTGTCTCAGTGATGCTTTTTCGCCTTGAACTGAACTTTTCCCGCTATTAACGACACGCTCCCAGCTTTCCTTCTGCATCCGCCTCACATATCCCTTGGCTCCTTTCTAACGCCCTGTTGTATTCTGTCCATCTCATTTCAGGATTTAAAGCCAAGTTAGAAGACCGCATTTGTTTAATTTACTATATACAGTAACATATATATATATATAATATGTATACATAATATATAACAATATAATAATATATGCGGCACATGTACTAATGCATGTAATGCAATACATAAAGATAAAAGTAACTTTAAAATTTATGCCAGTACAAAAAATTATGGAAATAATCTTTAAATATTGCCAACCTAGAAAAATATATGCCAGATTTTGGCCAGATGTTTAGCACTGAGATATAGTTCAATAAGTTTATCCAGTTTAAATAGCATTTTGGAAAAAAAAAAAACTGTCTTCAGGTACTCGAGACGAAAATTTCCAAAATAACAAAATGAGCCATTTGCAATAACAACTGAACACTGTCACAAACACTAGCTACGAGGGGGGTATGTGATCCAAGGGGAAGAGGGGGCAGGGAAGCCCCGCCCACTGGCTAGGGACTCCCCACCCTCAGCTCTCCGTCCCTCTCCCCAACCCCATTCGGCTGACACCCTCTTCAGCTTGGTGGCCTCAAAAGGCACAGAGCATTTTAGTTGCTTTTTGCTGGAAATCTCAGCTTCTTATTTTTGCTCTGGGATTGAAGAATTCCTTCCAACACTTCTGAAAATCTAATTCCCCAACTCTATCTTATCTTACTTTCGATACTATTTTCACTTTTAGTTGTTTCAAGGAACACTGACAACTCGCCACCAGTACTATGTGCTAGGAAACCTTCCATGGCACTGGCCTGTGGCACCACACCGAGAGGCCACTGTCCCCCACCGCACAAACACCACATGAGACGACCTGCACGGAGGTTGGAGGGATGGGGCTGGTGTCTGAGCCAAGGCGGGTGGATTCAGAGCCTCTCGACGTGTCTGGAAAACAAGCAGCACCCTGGTGAGGGACAGCTCCGGCCCACCCCATGGCACTGGGTGGCCTCCCACACGTGCTTCCTGGGGTGGGGACCTGCACGTTCCTTCCTCCGTACCTGGAGCAGCGTGGTCTCACAGTCCCTGCTCCAGGCAAGGATTGTGCCTGTGCCCCAGGAGGCTTCAGAAACCTTCCCAAGAATAGCCCAAGGACTTAGAGCTCCTCGATGGGGAAAAATCTGTGAATTAAAATCACCAGGGCCGAGCAGATACAGAACTAGGATGTGGGCCAAGCTCCCCATTTGCCTGTAGCACAGATGAGAAGGCTGGGCATACAAAGGAGCTCTTTACACCAACTCAGAGTCTGGGATTTCGCTTCTTCTCCAAGTCTGACTTGGTAACATGCAACCTACCAAAATTCGAGTCAACAATTTTTCCTTCTCTTGAATACTCAGCGGACTGTAAAATGTGCCCAAAGCCGGAAGTCACTGTGGAGCTCAGACGTTCAGTTCTTGGTGTAATTCACCTACCAGCTCTCGGCCTGCGCCCAGACCTCGGGCTCTCCCCCGGCCTCCCCGGCCACAGCACAGGGGCGTCTGCTGCACCCTCCGGATAGTCTTCCTTGGAAGGCCTGGGCCCGGGGGCTGTGCTCTCTGCACCGTAAGGTACGGTTTCCGAGGCCACCACCCAGGCTGGAGTCAAAAGACAGGGGCTGTGTTTTTTCCTTACTGTGCACGTGCTTTGAATACACGCCTAAAAGTAAAATGCTTGTCCAGGAATCTGGCGAGAAGGGAAAGCAAAACAGAAGATCCTGCCAGACCTACCCATTCTCTGAAGCTTTCTCTGTCATGTGCTCGCAGGCAAGTTCAAGTGAAGAAAGGGAATGTCCAGGACTTCAGAACTTTTTCTCTGAGCTTTTTGGCAGGCGTCTTGGGAGAGGAAAGGGTACTCGTAGTCGATTATGGGCTAATTTCTGGTTTTCCCAGCGTGTGATACAGATTCACTTCTCTAACCCTATCTAGTTTCCCGACAGAAACACAGTCGTATCTTAAGGCACACATTCCTTGCACAAACGCCCCAAGCACCCTGACAGTCCTCGAGTGCTAAGCACACATCAGGGAACCTCACACTCTGACGAGACTCGCATGCCAGGACTGCCGATGGGCCCTCACAGCTGGGAAGTGTTCTCTCCTGGAAGAGCCACCTGAGCTGGACAGGAAAACACCTCCCCAGACTCAGTGAGGGGTGGCCTGTGGGTGTCAGTGGCCACACTTAGAGGCCTAACCCGGAAGCTGCTTCCTGGCGTTATCTTTCCTTACCTCCTCTGTTGGGGAAGACTTTTTGTCTCAAAAGACCACTTTGGGGGCGCCTGGGTGGCTCAGTGGGTTAAGCCTCTGCCTTCAGCTCAGGTCATGATCCCAGGGTCCTGGGATCGAGCCCCGCATCGGGCTCTCTGCTCCGCAGGGAGCCTGCCTCCACCTCTCTCTCTCTGCCTGCCTCTCTGCCTACTTGTGATCTCTGTCTGTCAAATAAATAAATAAAATCTTAAAAAAAAAAAAAAAAAAAAGACCACTTTGTCCTGGAACGGGCCTCCGTGCTGCTGTCCCAGCTTCTACCCTTACTACACCCTCGGCGGCCGGAGTGCACACGCCAGGCCCGGCCCAGGTGCCCCACGCAGCCAGCCCCCTGCTCGGACTCTCACTGGGACCCTTCCCGAGCGCTGGAACCACCCTGACTGGACCACAACTGCACAATCAGAGGAAGGGGCCATCTTTAAACTTGGGATGCAACGAAGACGGGAAGTCAAAGCCAAGGACTTCCAGCCATATTAGAGTGAAAGTTAAAACAAAAGCATATTTATAGTACTTTGATGTTTTAAGACAGCATATTTACACACATTACGCTGCCTGAATCCTAGAACAATCCCATGAGAAAATTCCATATTGAAACGGTTAATGGACTTGACAATTCCTTGAGAGAGACGGAACTCAGACTCAGGTCCTCTTCCTTCCTTGCACCGTGTGCTCTCCAGGAGAAAGCAAAGAGGAGGGGCTCTTTGGGGCCAGTAACTGGAGCCAGGAATGGATGCAAAGTTCAGAAGAGCGAGCTACCCTGAGGCGGTTTCTGAAGAATGATCAAACCACGTAATTAAATTAATCCTTTTAGGTGACTCTGTCATCCCTACGCTGTCTAGAAATCCCCCAGCTGATCGGCTGTGACCCCATCTTCTCCCAACACCGGCTCCCGTCAGACAAGCTGGCCAGGACTGTGTACCGCCAGAGGGCTGAGAGCTGTTCTAGAGCGGGAGCCCACCTCTTTGCTCACGCTGAGGAACACCCCAACTCTGGCCAGTGTTAGTGGCGCCTGCTGGCCCCCTATCAATCTCCTGACCCCAGGACCAAGTTAGGGCTTTTCTCCTAAACACTGAAGCCGCCATCACTCAGTTTTCACCAGCTAGAATCCGGATTTGCAAACGTGGGGAGGAGCGAGCAGGTCTAGTCGCCATCCTCAGGAACTGCCTGATATCACTTTGCTCCAGACTCCGTGCCAAGGACTCTCATCCCTCCCATCACCGCGTGCCCACGAGACTTCGTGAGGGAGATTTATTATTCCCATTTTGCAACTGAAGACACAGTTACTCAGCAGGTTATGTAACTTGCTGGAGCTGTACCACTGAGCCAAAGTTGAGACATGCAGAGCAATTACCCACAACTGAGGCCACCAGGGGCCATGACAGTGGAGGCTGGGAGGCTGGGGAAGACAAGAGGGAGGCCCGAGTTGGGATGGAGGCCACCCTTTGGCCCCCACAGTCCAGCTCCTCCATGGTCACTGTGCTTGGAACCAGACAGAAGAGACTGGTGGGCTCTGTGGAACTGTCCCATTGGAACCAACTCGGAGGGGGCCACGCAGGGTCTCCCCGGCTCTGGGCACTCACGGACATCTTCTTGATGTCACTGTATCTGCACCAAGTCGGGCTATAACCCTGTGTTTTTCTTCCAACAGACATAATTTTGACTAAGCTCTGTCCTGAGCAGTAAAAACCCAGAAAATCATGGATCTGACGTGCCAATTACATATCCTGATGCCTGTCAACACGTAATTATCAAAATGATGCCCAACGCTGCATCACTTGGAATCATCTCCTGGGCTGCCAGCGGGAACGACCTACCGCACTTGGGGGGATCGGGGCTGCCCCACAGCATAAAGGAAAGAACAGAACAAGAACTCACTCGTTTCACCCTATTTATGGACTTCCAAGTTGACTCTTACTGCCCGACTAAGCACAGGCTTTGAGGCCCCCACCTTCTGTCTGGAGTCGGTAGCAAGAGGATCATTCCACCTGTTGTTGCAGCACAGATCGGACAGTCCGAGGTCCCCTGGCCTCTGCGGACCCGTCGGTCTCTGGTTCTAGGACCGGAAATGACTTAGCACCCCCTGTGAAGGCCTCTCCATCCACCCCAGCTCCCACGTAGTTAAAAAAAAAAAAAATTCTTTTTAAAGATTTATTTAAAGGGAGAGAGAAAGCAAGCATGTGCCTGCGTGTGCGTGACTGCATGCACAGGGCTGGGGGAGTATGGGGAAGGGGGGCGAGGGGGAGAGAATCCTGAAGCAGACTCCCCACTGAGTGTGGAGCCCAATGTGGGGCTTGATCCCACAACCCGGCGATCATGACCTGAGCCAAAATCAAGAGTTGGACACTCAACCGACTGAGCCCCCTGGGTACCCCCCGAGTAGTTATTTCTTTTGAGATTTACCTTCAAATTTCCGTCATAATACTGCTGTGAAAATAAGTTTCACTCTATTTTCACATAAGAAAATAGAGTTTAATTTAAACAAATTAAACTCTACTTTAGCCAGCGTAAATAGCTCATGTGCCACAGTCCAGGAGGCTTATCCTGTCTCACAAATGGACAAGCAGGGAAGCACCTTCCTTGGTGCTCCTGCGATGACTTTGCAGCACAAATCAGAAGGAAGCTTAAAAAGAGGCTAAGCCCAGGGGTGCCTGGGTGGCTCAGTGGGTTAGAGCCTCTGCCTTCAGCTCAGGTGATGATCTCAGGGTCCTGGGATCGAGCCCTGCATCGGGCTCTCTGCTCAGTGGGGAGCCTGCTTCCTCCTCTCTCTCTGCCTGCCTCTCTGCCTACTTGTGATCTCTGTGTGTCTGTCAAATAAAAAAAAAAAAAAAAAAAAGAGGCTAAGCCCATATAGTCACAGAAAATTTTTCGGAAACCATGCTCCACAACGCCACTCAGAAGAGGACCCGACCCTCCAGAGTGCCTTCTAGTCCGTTTGTTTCCTTTAATAGGCTGCTGCGTATTTTCTAATACTTTAGGCCACATCACATTCTTTTTTGGAAGTAGCCAAGTAAAAATAACACCCTAAAAATATGCGAGCACATCTTACACGTTAAGAGATCATAGATACCAACAAAAGGACCCTATCTCAGTGGGGAAACGAATGAACACCACACCCCTCCTGTGCAGAGCTGAGCGGGGGCACAGTCCCTGCGCGTGTGCATGGCACTGTTGTTTGCACATGGATCGCTGGCCTTTACACCCTTCCAGTATGCAGCAGGTGTGGGTATGGAAGTGCTCAGAAGCACATGCAGGAGGAACACATCAGAGTAAGTCAGCCGTGCACCCCACCGCCCCCCCATGACCACCGCCCCTGTTGGCCCCTCAGCCCTGTGCAGTCTGCTCTGCAGGCCCCCCCCACCCCCAAGCTCTCCCGCATGACTCGCCTGCCCCCTCGCCCCACAGTGCCTGTGGCTTGACTGCCACTTCCATGTGACTTTGCATCCCAGAGATTTATGTTCTGGTCCCATGTGCCTTCAGCGCACACTCCCCGAGGGCAGGCTTCTGCATCGGTGTGCCCTGCTCTATGGACCTGAATTCTCCACCTACACCTGCAAACACAAGTATCTGATCAGTTGCTGACACCCTGACCCAGCTTAGTCCAAACCGCGTTTCTAGAAGAACACGACGATGTCATATTTCAGCTACATACCTGAGCTAGGTGTTGGCCAGGACGCACGCTCACCACACAGACAAAGCCTGCTGCCTGTGTCCCTCTCGGACGTGTCCCCAAGGGAGCCCCAGCACGGGCAGATTTTCTGCTACTCTGGGTTCATGCTGATCTGGGCCAGCCCTCGGCTATCGCTGGCCGCCGAGCAGGACTGAATCAGGTCAGAGCTTTCAAAGCCACTGTTGAGGCTCTGTGTACAGTTCTGGAGAGATCGTCCCTCGTTAGGGTCACCTGTGGTCTCATGTCGAGAGAGCAGCGTGTGGCTCCTCAGTCCCACAGGTCCTGCCAGTGATAACAGGGGGTTTCTTGGAACTTATACAGGATGGGGTCCCAAAATGTCAGCGGGTGGGTTTGGAAAGCCCCTCCCATGGCCTGAAGAAGGTGGGGAAGAACAGCTGGGCACGCACAAGGACGACACTGCGGTTTTCTGAGTCAGAAAGCCAGAAAGGTGACCTTCAGCATCGAAGACATGCCAAAGTCAGGTGCCTTCCTGGCACACGGGGCATGCACGGCTTCTGAGGTCCCGATAGCAGCACACGTGGGTCCCCGTTTCAGCTCCAGTGACCCAGGAGGAGTGCCTGAGTTGCTGGCCCGGCTGGGGTTAAACCCCAACAGCCCCCGAGAACTTTCCTCTTCGATCACCATGGGCACGATGCCAGCAGTGGGCTTCTAGGAGCGCCCTGTCAACACCGTGAACAAGGACCCCGTGGAGAAATGCATTTTGAAGGCATCTCAATGGGTGCATGGGTGGGGGTGGTGAGGAACCAGCACACGGGGCTGTGGTCCCTTCCTCCCCTGGCGGGACCCAAGGGCCCTGCCTGGCCCTCGGCCACCAGCGGTGATGCGCGGAAACCCATCGAAACGCTCACAAAGTGCAAACGTACACAGACAAGGTGAAAGTTCAGTGGAAAAATCATCTTCCTTGAAAAGCTCCAACTTCATGGAATATTAAAATATTAATATTAATATTAAAAGAGATCTGGTTACAAGTAAGGCACCACCTGTATTTTAACAGAGGTTAAGGCAACAAGCTTTCCTTTAGGAAACTAAGAAACGTGGACAGCAGCGAGTGAGTGGGTCACCCCGGATCCCCAAAGGCAGGCAGGGCCTGGGCCCAGCATCTCCCAGCTGTGGGTTTCCTTTTGGAAGTGGAAGAAGAGAAAGTCTTAAAAAAAATTTAAAAAACTGCACTCAAAATTCCTAAGAATTCTTGCTCACTTAAAAATAATGTAGGACTTTTCCTTTTCTGGTCCTTTCTTTTTCGCGGTTGGGCGGGGGAGGGGAGGCCAGATCTCAGGCTCCCTCTTCCAGGGTTTATAGGACAGAAGTCAGCGGACTGCCTTCAGGGTTGGTGGCCAGCATCCCAGTGCATCCGGAGAACTTGGCCACTAGACAGAGCAACACGAGACACCTGATTTAGACTTCTCCTGAAGGTGATTTTAAAGCCTGAACTTCCCCCTCTCACTGTATCTCTGTCAAATAAATAAAATCTTAAAAAAATAAAATAAAAATTGGAGGCGCAATCACATGATGTCCAGGGAGCCATTTTAACGTGTGTGACTGCACTCGGAGGGATGTGGTGTGCCCCCCATTTCCACACGGTTTCACCCCTTCCCTGTAGTCACGCCTCACGCCCCTCCCAGTCCCGGGCAACCTCTAACCTCCTCTCTTGTCTCTGTAGATTTGCCCAGTCTGGACATTTCGTATAAAAGAAATAAAACGAGCACTTAAGTTACATGAACTGCCTAATATTATGTGGTAATTCCAAATGTAAACGAGGCAAAACCCTGAGATTTGTGGCTTAAAATGACGTTCTAGAGTTAGGATTTCACAAACCAGTAAAATTTCGTGAAGAATCTTGACCATGGATGTTGGATTACCACCCTAACCGACAAATAGGAACATTTAAAAAAAGGTCCACACCAGAAAAGATATTTTAATAGCCCAAAGGACAATCTTAGGATGGAGAGTCCTATAAATCGAATAAATTTAGCTTTATACACATTACATCACTCCGATGTCTGTCCTTGGCACAGAGCAGCACAGGCCTTTGGAAAGAACCAATCCTGGACCACCACCCTTGGTCCAGCTGAACGCAGTTCACTAAGTTCATGTGCCCCCCGCCAAAGGGGGCTCCCCACAAAGCCTAGGAATGAAGAGGAGTCCCTCCCATGAGAATGACATCTTTTTTTTGTTTTTAAAGATTTTATTTATGTATTTGACAGACAGAGATCACAAGTAGGCAGAGAGGCAGGCAGAGAGAGAGGAGAAAGCGGCTCCCCGTGGAGCGGAGAGCCCGACGCGGGGCTCCATCCCAGGACTCTGGGATCATGACCTGAGCCGAAGGCAGAGGCTTAACCCACTGAGCCACCCAGGCGCCCCGAGAATGACATCTTTTTGATGGTTAGGGATGACAAGATCCAAATCTAAGCTCCAGAGTGAAAGAGACGCGAACACGCTGTAAGCCAGGGAACGCCGCTACACCCGGTGTGGACGGATGCCAGCCTGTGGTCTGGGGCGGTTACGCCGCACGCAGCCGAAGCAACAACCTTGACAAACAAACACGGAGCTCTGACACGGAGGAACTCCCAACCTGGCCTTTTACACGGGGGTAGGCATTCTGGGGGCACATGAAGCCACAAGATACACACGCACTTCCCGGAGCAGTGGTCTGACAACGTGGTGAAATCACGCTCAACACTTTTACATTAACCATAATAATTATGAAATAAAATATAAAATGCAAGTGGTTTTTTAGGACAAAACCTGAGACTTGAGGAATGTTAGCACCTTGTGGGGGGGGGGTTCTTGGTGGACCAAGCTACGAGTCAGGATGACACCCCAGCTCCGACAAGCGTGGGCTCTCCCTGCTCAGAGTCGGACGAGCTGCCGGGGAGGGTCTGGACAGCAAGACCCTGGTCTAGGCTAGCTCTAGGGCTACAGAGAGGCCAGGAAGGTGAATAGACTGGTTCTAAAATTCACGTGGAAACAGAGGGGACCCTGACTACAGGACAATTCTGAAAAAGAACAACAAAGCTGGAGGATTCCCACTTCCTGATTTTACAAGGTCTGACAATGCTACCGCAGTCAAGGCTACAGACCTGTAGACCAACGGAACGGAACAGAGTCCCGAAATAAACCCACACGCTATGGCCCACTGGTTTTTAACAAGCGTGCCAAGTCCACTCAGTGGGGGAAAGGACAGTCTTTTCAGCAAAGGGCGCTGGGAAAATTGGACGTCCGCTCACCTAATACAACACACAAAAATTAACTCGAAATGGATCAAAGACCGACTAAGATCACAAGACCCTTATAAGAAAACACAGGAGCAAATCTTGGAATTAGGCAGTGGTTTCTTAGATCTTAGCACGAAAACCACAAGCAGCAGAAGACAAATCAGATAACCCGGACTTTACCCGAATTAGAAACTCCTGAGCTGGGAATGAGATCATCAGGAAAGTGAAAAGACGCCCTATAGACTGGGAGAAAAAACTTGCAAAGCGCATCTGTGATGCGGAACTGCTGTCCAGATACTCAGACTCTATGGTGGCAAAGTCACGACTGTCCCCACTCGCCTGACTGTCCCCCTGGCCCGCACCCTTCAGGCCCCTCCCCACGTCCCCCGGGTTTGGCCCACTCCCCTTCATTCCTCATGCTTCCCTCCTCACTGGGAGGGAAAACTGGGAGGGAAAGCTCCCCCCTGGAGTTTTCGCAAAGGCCTCCCCTCTCCCCTCTGCGGCCACCAGGAAAACCAAAGCCATTGGGCCCCATCTTCCCCAGCTTCCCTCTCAAATTTCCCCACCCGCCCCAGAAACTGCTGAAAGCCCTGTGTGCTGAAGAGGACACTGCCCATCTGGTTTTAGCACATCTGGTTTTGACAGCTTTGCCATTTCACACGTAAGAAAGGAACAGGGCTGACCGCACGCTGACATGGTCTGAAACACAGCGAAACTGGTTCACTCACCTAATGAGATGTGATAACGAGCGGTCGGTCCAGCCAGCCCGACAGGACGTGAGTGAGGCCCTGGCAGGGAAGTCGAGGAGTGGCTGACCTGCCCCATCCACCCGCCCCCTCGTGCTCTGCCGCCTCACGGTCCAGGGGGTCCGCTCAGACAGGCCGGGCCAGGGCGGACAGTGTACACGTGGGAGGAGGCCCAGCAGAGCTTGATTCTGGTCAAGTCTCGACACAAATCCACGATCTCAGCTCTCCGGTGAACACTCTGAGAGCCCGGCAGTAACTTCAAAGGCACAGGAAAGCAGGAGCCCCAGTTTCCGACTGTGGAGATCAGTAATTAGTATCCGGCTCCCACTTTGAAGGCTATGCCTTCTCTTAACTTTCTGAATGGGTTATACCTTCGCACGGTTCAAATACACACACACACACACGCTCCTGGTGAAAACCCTCATTTTCTCACCAAAGTATCACTCTTAGTTTGTCTACCCCTTGAGCTCCTCTGTGGAACCACAGGGATGTACCTGAGCCCCCTCCGTGGTGGGCCAGCGAGAGTGGCGGGCCACACCGCCCTGCCTTTCCCCTCAGTCACCCTGAGGCCTTCCGCCAACCAGTCCAGAAAGAGATGCTACTGGAGAGAAACCCCTTCCTTAGGTTTCTGTCACCTGGCACCACACCCCATCCCAACACGCTCTCCAGTACGTGAAGTAATCCCCCCCAACCCGGGGTCCCCAGCAGCATCCACGGGGCCACCAAGGGGCTTACCGAGTGTCGCTTCTCTGGGGAGGCCCTGTCCTGCCCACAGGGCCTGCTCGCCCTCCTGGGCGCCTGGACACGCACCTCTGGCGCCCAGCATACTGCCGAGCACCTGGGTTAGACACGGCTACACATTTGCCAAAGGAACGAAACAAAGCTGTAGGTGGCCATGAAGCAGAAGGTCAAAAAATGACATTTTGTTCTTCTTTCGGTGTTGGGTAGAGTCCATCAAGGTTTCCTCCCTTTTGAAGTGAACTCCATTAACGACACATTTTTAGTCTTAACTTGAACCTCATTCGGTACAACAAAGGACGCAGGGCTGAGCGCTACTGATACTTAAGTCAACAAGGGCACGCACATGGAGTACTTGAAAGCCAAGAATGAGGAAGGAAACATTTGCAGAGCTTGATGAAAATGAGGAACTCAAGTTCACACACTGTTTTTCTATTACAATGTAAACATCCCCTCAATTGTATACATCACCGAGAAATAGTGTCTTCACTACTGTTTCCCCTGGGACGAATGCCTATGCTAAGTTTTCAGCTACTTTTTGGCTAAAAGATGCCTCTCCCCATCCAGACCTCCATGCTGTATTGCTACCCGTAGAAGGATGTACCAAATTTCGCACTAAACTGAAGGAATTACTCAGGAGGCATCTTCATCAGCAGTGAGTTCATGTTCAGCTCGGAAGGTCCTCCCGTCAGCTCTGCTAAACTTGCAACATCACACGTGTCTCTGAGGAGGTCCAAGGTCCTTAAGCCAAGTGCACCCCGGTCCCAGGAGCTCCGGGCCAGGCTGAGGGGCGAGTGGGCAAGGGGACGTGAGCACCCCGGAGCCCCTCAGAGTTCAGTTTCACGCACACCTGCAGTCTCCCGAGGTATGGCCTCGCCTTCAGGACCCAGAATCCGCGTCTCTTTCCGAGACGATGCCAGAAACACCAACCGAGCTGGCTGCTGCGGCCTGCATGCTCCACCGTGATCCAAACCCGGGAGCAGAAAGTACCGTGTAGACGGCTCCCGGTGGTAGAGGAACCTGCGAGGGGAGCCCCGAGGCGCATCCGGAGGGGGGCGAGAGCCCAGGTCGGTGAGTCAGAGGACCCGAGAGCTCCTCCGGTCTGTCACCAGCTCCCCGTGGGACCTCAGGCAAGAAAGGGGGAGCCTTTCTACGCAGGTTTCTGCAGCTCTGAAGGGGGGACTAATAACACCCCTCGGCGGCCTCGTAGGAAAGAGGACAGTTAATGAACACATGCGAGGAGCTTTGAAGATTACAGTTTCCTGGGTGCTAATGACACACAGTGACAGTCTGCGTGTCCACCCACCCCACGGCTGCCCGCGGCCGGAACTGCTCCTAGTAAACTCATCTGCCCCCGCCATTTGCTCTCCCGGCTCCACATTCTGGAAGCCCCTGGAAGAAATGAATGACGATGCTCAGGGCCCTAGACGATACGCCAGGAAGCCCACACAGAGGGCGTGCTCTGACCCGCACCAGCTCTGGGGCCACCGCGCCGCGGCGGGGCACACTCCTGGCATAAACAGGGACCCGGGAAGCAGGTCCTGCCTTCTCTGGGTGCCGCAGTGAAGGCTGTCCGCTGGCAGAATCCCCGTCTTCTGCCAAAGGATGCCTGAACATGCTTCTAAAACTTCCCTTTGTTGTTACTGTTTCTAATATTCAGAAGTGAAGCCTGGTGGGAAAAATTATCTGGGCGGGGGGGGGGGGGGGTCTGGGGCTTGCTTCTACTTCACTCAAAAGGAAGCTCTCCTTCTTTTCAAACAGAGGAAAACCTCATGCAGGCAAATGATCAAGCCCTGTACTAAAGAAAGATCGAGACTACTGACTGCTCTGGTTTTTACAGGTTGATGTTTGCTCTAAGTAAACATGCGTGTGTGCACATGGGCACTCCAACATACGTGACCCACCGAAAGCAGTTCTCTGACCTACGTAGGCAGGACAACTGACGATCAGTTAACTGGATACAGAGAATTACAACTCCGATCAAGATTAAATGCCAAAAAATGTTCAGGATGAGGATTCTGATATATGTTTACATGTAACCGACACACAACATTCAGAAGTAGCGCACGATTCGAGCTACTGACATTGTGTTGTCTGAATTAGAAAAGTCCACCAGAAAGGAAGTGAGGCCTGAGGAGGTCAGTCTGTGAAGGCCTCATCTGGAAAATAAAGGATGCACAGGAGAAAGGAGTGCTTTAGGGGAGGAGGCAGGAGACTGGGGCAAGGAGGTAAGGGTTTCCGAGCATCCTAAATGCGACTTGGCCTAAGATACAAACTCCAGGTAACCTTTAAGATTAGTCCCTTTTCAGTGTAATGTCACTTGTGACTGACTTCACTGCAAAGAGGAAAAGTGTCTGGATTTATTAGAGTTCGAAAGAACCCTCCTTACTGGACAGTCACGTGAGTTTTCTAAGGCAAAGCATTTCTCCTAAGAACAAAGTGAAAGAAGGAACTTGCTCATTCTCGTGACATGCTTTTGTCCTCAGGGATCCTAGACGAACAGGAATCCAAGCACCTTCCTTTCAATTCCCTTGAAAATAAGAAATTTAATCAAACGCGTATCTGCTGTTAAGTCATCTCTACACCCAGCATGGGGCTCGAACTCAGGGTCCTGAGATCAAGAGTCGCATGCTCTCCTGAGAGCTGGCCAGGTGCCCCCTAATGCATCTTTAAACTAAGGAATCTGTAGACTCAGGAAGGTGCGGAGGGGTCGAGGACCTCAGCAAGTGGCTGTCATACCCTGACCATGGACCTGAGAGCTCTGGGTTCTGGTAGGAACGGGAAGCCCAGTAAAATTACAAAACCTCCATGTTTCCAACTTCCACTGAAATATCTCAAGAGTGAGCAAAGGAGGGTCAGCGATGCTTTCTAAAGTAAAATGTTTCCCTGGGACCAGGTCTCAAGTGTGAAGAAGCAGAAAGCCACGTTTCTGGCAGCCTGGCATGGCAGGAGTGGCCTGGGTTCTAGGCAGACCGTGCGAGGTTTCTTTCGGCCTTGCACTCAGTCAGGTGCTCTCGGGAGATGGGTTCCGACGCCCGTAAAACAAGCAGAGTTTCTCTCCTGCCAGCCTGTGGGCGTCAAGGGCCGCTGACAGTCCCTGGGACGGTCCCAGGCATGCAGCAGGTGCTCCTGGAAGCAGGGAGGTGCGGGAGACCACACTTAGGAGTCTACGGCACATACGTGTATCTGGTATAACATAACGATGTTAGCTCGGGACATCAGAGCACCGCAGAGAGCGATCAGATACTAAAGACCTGTAAAAAGTGTATGTTTCTAAAACTGCCCTCATGTCATTCTTTCTCTTAAGTAAATAAAAAATGCCTTACACTTGCCATGAATACGAACACACATTATGCACGTGAGTATGCGCGCACGTCTGGAACGGTACACAGTGAAGCCAACAGGGAAGCTAGGAGGCTGACTCGGGGGGCTCAGGCCAGGGAGAATTTTAGATTTGCAAGTAAAACAAATGTTTAAAATGGCTATATTCACACATGGGTTGTTTTGTTTTTGTTTTTCTTTAGATTTTTAAAAAAAGATGCAAGAAAGTGGACCAAGGTGGGGAGGGAGGCTCCGTGTCCGGGGGTGACTTTACCACCTGTGGTGCAGGCATGGGACACAGACAGCACCCTGTCACCGTGGCCTGAGAGACACGCTTACATTACCAGCTGGCTGACTTTAATTTGGACTTTTCTTTTTCTTGGGGTGGGGGGGGGGGGAGAAAAAAATACAGAAGCTTGGTAAAAATAGGGCCAGGGTCACATCCAGCCCGAGGTAGAGAGATTTCCTCAGCCAGTGGCTTCTAAGTTTTTTGGTGTCAGGACCCACGTACACTTGGAAGTCCACCGGGCCTAGAGAGCTCGGATTATGTGGGCTACAGCTGCTGACACTGACCAGATTAGAGAACGCTTATGAAATGTAAAAATATATAAAAATATATAAGTATATATTTTTTAAGAAAAAGAGGGAGAAAGAGACAGGAGGGGGCGGGGCAGAGGGAGAGGGCGATACGAATCCCAAGCAGGCTCTGCCTTCACCATGGCGTCTGAGGCGGGGCTCGATCTCACAACCCTGAGACCATGACCTGAGCAGAAATCAAGAGTTGGATGCTCAACTGACTGAGCCACCCAGGGACCCTCAGAACGGTTAAAATAGTCACTAATTCACGTAAAGCAGTACGAACAGGCTCATTTTATGTGAACCTAATTATTATGAAAACAATCCCTCCGCCAAATCAGCAAAAAGACAGCCCAGGGGCGCCTGGGTGGCTCAGTCGTTAAGCATCTGCCTTCAGCTCAGGTCATGGTCCCAGCGTCCTGGGATCGAGCCCCGCATCGGGCTTCCCGCTCCACAGGAAGCCTGCGTCTCCCTCTCCCGCTTCCCCTGCTTGTGTTCCCTCTCTCATGATTCTCTCTCTGTCAAATAAGTAATTAAAATCTTAAAAAAAAAAAAAAAAGACAGCCCAGTTTTACATTCCTGCATATCTCTTTCATACCCAACTTAACAGAGGACAGGGAGAGGTGCGTTTCGGCATTTGTTTGATATGCTGTTTTGGTAGAAGTTCATGAAGGAAAAAAAAGCCCATCCCCACACAGACATGTTTATTTGAAGGGAGGCATCTTGGTGTGCTTTTTCAAAAAACTGTGGATACTTCTCTTTGATTCTATGCCTACATTCAACAAGTGGTAGTTTCTTGAGAATCAGCTGCAGGACAGGAGCTGAAGCTATGCTGACGGGTCTCTTACACTGGGCCCCGTGCTGTGTCCTCCGCTTTGCGCGTCTCCTCCGCCTGCAACTGTTGCTGGCATCCCTTCCCGCGCACCGGGAACCCGGGTGGGGTCATGCAGAGACCTTCCACAGGACGCAGCGAGAAGCTCTACTTGTTAATATTACCAGGACTGTCAGCAGGAGCAGCCATTGAGCTCACGCTGGGAGATACATGTTTTCCAAAATTCAAATTTTTGCCCGCAAGCTTAAATTTTATTGTGGGCAACAAACAGTGTCCCTGTTGTTTCCTTTGAACTGCCAGACTCAGTTCATTACTTTTCAAGACAGCATGTCTGCCTTTTTGTTCTTGCAAGTAAGAACGTCGATCCGGAAAAAAGGGGCTAGTTCAGCTTGTAACTCACACAACTGTTCAGTTTTGGAGACGAGCCTCGTGGCTCCAGCATGCCAGAGGGCTCAGCTCTGGTCCTGACTGCAGGGTCCTGGGATCGAGCCTGGTGTCGGGCTCTCTGCTCAGCATGGTCTCCTTGTGGCTTCTCTCTCTGGCTCCCTCTGCCCCGCCCTCTTTCTCCCTCAAATAAATAAATCTTAAAAAAAAAAAAAAAAAAATCCCAACACAAAAGAGGAATTCAACATATTTGGGATTTGACAACCAGACAGTAAACTTTCGGAAGTCAAATTTCCAGAGCATCAGAAGCCACACCTGCATTTTTTTTTTTTTTTTTTTTAAGATTTTATTTATTTATTTGACAGAGAGAGATCACAGGCAGGCAGAGAGGCAGGCAGAGAGAGAGGAGGAAGCAGGCTCCCCGCTGAGCAGAGAGCCCGATGCGGGGCTCGATCCCAGGACCCTGAGATCACGACCCGAGCCGAAGGCAGCGGCTTAACCTGCTGAGCCACCCAGGCGCCCCCACACCTGCATTTAAATACAATGACGGGGGCAGGGGCGCCCGGTTGGTTCAGTGGGTTAAGCCTCTCCCTTCAGCTCAGGTCATGATCTCAGGGTCCTGGGATCGAGTCCTGTATTGGGCTCTTTGCTGGGTGGGGAGTCTGCTTCTCCTTCTACCTCTCCTGCTTCCCCTGCTTTGCAAGCATGCGTGCACTCTCTCTCTCAAATAAATAAAATCTTTAGGAAAAAAAAAAACACAACTACAGGGGAACGATAGGTAAGTCCCCCTGTTTGGGCCTCATCACAGATCATGTACCTCTGACTCTGAAAATAGCATTCTTCCTGAACGTTCTTGAAAGACCTTCTTCAAAAGCATTAACAACAGGGGGAAGGGAGGAACGTAAGCAAATGCCCTGTCTCTGGTTTCACCAAGCAGACCCGACCCACGAGAGCTGCAGAACTGAGCACAGGGACCAGTGAAGCCACTGGGGTGGTGCCTGCCATGGTCTTACTTCTACACCAGGGCTAAGTGGGACACAGTCCACTCTCCAGAATTCCTGACGACGCTCCTTTCTTCACCCTGCTGAACCGGCAAAGCCAACTGTGGGAGGAGAAAAGGCTTGCTGAGCGGGGGAGGGAGGGAGAAACGGGCTTCAAGATGAACCAACAGAGGTAACACAGAGGAAGGGAAAAAAAAGTGTGGTTAGATGCCGGGCTCTGAAGTCCACATAGCAAAGGGGTGACAAGTTGTGGGGAGCTCGCAAAGCTTCGGGCCCCATTTTAAGCACTTCTTATGCGTTTGCTCCTTTTACCCTCATAAAATCCGGAGAGGCAGGGCACCTGATTCCCATTTCCAGGCACAGACTGAGCCAGCTCGCCCAGGATGGCTCCGCTGGCTGGTGCAGGGGTGCGGGTTGGGGAGCTCGGAGCACCCCCACCTCTCCTGTTCAGAAGGAACCCTGGTTTCATCTGCAAGTGTGCCCGAAAGGCTGTTCTGCTTTAAAAGACCAATAAAAATGCCAATAAACATCAAAAAAGGTGTACACCCCCAAAACACCGTTTGGGGAGACGGTGCTGCTGTCCGTGTGGCAACGTGAGGTCCCGGCTGTGCCCGCTGCCGCCTCAGCACTGGCCCACACGGGACGGCCGAACCCTCACCGATTATCTCACCAACAGTGTCAAAGGCAAAAAGAGGAAAAGCCAGAACTCGAACACGAAGACCACTGCTCACTGTTCAGGAAACAATTTCTGAATAACCGAATTTCCTTTGTACATTTGTTCTGAAACAGATCGCGCTCAGGGCACTTCCAACAGTCTGGAACAGCGGACACCGGTGCAGAAGTCGAAGGGACCCTTGGACGCCCACTTCCCTACATCCAACAGTGCTTCATTCATTCATTCATTCATTCATTCATTTATTTATTTATTTATTTTTTTGTTTGTTTGACAGAGATCACAAGTAGGCGGAGAGGCAGGCAGAGAGAGAGGAGGAAGCAGATTCCCCACTGAGCAGAGAGCCTGATGTGGGGCTCGATCCCAGGACTCTGGGATCACGACCTGAGCCGAAGGCAGAGACTTTAACCCACTGAGCCACCCAGACGCCCCACAGTGCTTCTTATTTTAGCGTATTTGCTTTATGGTAAATTTTTCTCTGTATTATCTCGAGAAAGTGGCAGAGCCCATCACACCACACTAAGTCATCCATCTTTGGTCCCTAAGAAGGAGGACCGTGCCGACGATGTCCCCACACCTTCCCCGCACCCAGAAAACTGACAGGTGATTCCCCAGCACCCCATGTCCTTCTGCACTCAACTTTCTCCAACTGCCCCCAAGATGTCTTCCACAGGTTTTTGTTTTATTTTTTTAGAACAAAGACCTGATACAGTTTCACTTACTGTATTTGTTACGTCTCTTTATTTATTTTTTTTAAATAGAAGGGCTTTTAGTTTATGAACAATTCAAGGGCCAAAAGAAAACCAGATGTCACCATGCTCTAATTCTCTGTCCTCACAGACTCCAGTCCTTCCAAGCTGGGAAGAAATGACTTCCTCTCAGTGTGTTAATGGGAGAAACTGATTACCCGGTTCTGGAGCTCTCCATGTCTCCACCTGCTTGGTGGTCCCGCTTCCCTCTGCTCGGGAGGCGGGTTCATCTGAAGCCAGGCCCAGCAGAGTGGTTCCTCGGGCCCACCTTTCTTTCTTTCTTTTTTTTTTTTTTTTAAGATTTTATTTATTTATTTGACAGACAGAGATCACAAGCAGGCAGAGAGGCAGGCAGAGAGAGAGAGAAGAGGAAGCAGGCTCCCTGCAGGGGTGAAACGGGGCGTGGGGAAGGGGAGGGTTGCGCCGAGAATGGACAGCTGCGGTGCAGCAAGGTCTCAGGGGGACGTGAGAGGAGTTCTGAACTCCAGCCTCGAACACATCACACTCGGGGAAAGAGAAGGTGCGTGGGATGTGGAGGCTTTACAAACACCCATTACCCTGACGTGGGGGAGAGGGGAGCGCGCGATCTCAGACTCCGACTCCTTTGTTCTCTGTGGCCCTAGGCCAGGGGCTCCCCTGTTCTAGAACAGAGCAGGCAGGGATAATGCTTCACGATGCTGGACGGATTCAGTGAGGACACGGCCCTAACCTCACACGCTCCATGAGCGCTGCCTCTTCTCCCGAACGGCCACAGGCAGCCGCTGGGGGACGTGTAGCGGCACAAGGGGCAGGGGCCCTGGTGACCCTGGGGAGGGGAGATGCTGGCACGTGTCTGGATGCTGGCAGGAACCAGTCTGTGTTCTCGAAAGCTCCTTCCTCTCGGCAGAGTGCCTTCTGCT
This sequence comes from Lutra lutra, assembly GCF_902655055.1. Classification (NCBI taxonomy): domain Eukaryota; kingdom Metazoa; phylum Chordata; class Mammalia; order Carnivora; family Mustelidae; genus Lutra; species Lutra lutra. The sequence continues at coordinate 143,967,779 of NC_062284.1, read as the reverse complement.
TAGAAGAGTGCCAGTTTGCAACAGTTCGTGACGTATGGAACCAGAAGCTAGATGAGAAGGACGACGCTCCCCAACCGCCTGGCCTGCGAGGAGTCCGTCCTCATCCAAGGTTTAAAACCACATGCCCTCTTCTTGGTTGTCAAGCTCGGGTCTTTATTTTTCTCCCATTCTTCATATTTTTGTGAAAAAGTTCCGGGAGTTTAGTTTTTGCTGCAAGGCCGGAGACCTGATGGGAAAGTCCTTTGAAGACATTACCCCCAAGTTCAAGGGAGACTGATGAACAAAAGCCTGTGGACTTGACGCGAACACGCCCCACCCCAAGGGAGCTCCGTTACTTCGTTACCTTCCACACACCCTCGGGAAGACGAAAGAAATGATGTCACGTCCAGCATCGCTCTTGGTAAGCTTCAGAGGCGGATTTCTGGAAAGTTGCCGCAGTGAGGACAGGTGCACCACGCCAGATGCCAGTGGAGCAGAACTCCAGAGCTGATCCGAGGAGGTAGGCAGAGAGAGGCTCCCGGGTCTGGTCACCGCTGAAACGCTGGGGAAACGTGGATACCGCTGGGCACGGTCCTCACCGTGATCACATCAGGCAGGAGGGCGCGACATCTGGCAGGCCACCGGCCTCGCACAGGTGTGAGGAAACCAACTTCCGGAGTTGGACTCAACATCCCAGGAAAAAATGGGTTCCCACAAAAGGGATCATTTGCGCCTGAGCTCCCCACGGGGCCACGGCTACGTCTCAGTCCTTCAGAGACAGACTCCTCAGCGGAGCAAGTTCCCGAACAACTAGGACAAGATGCAAGCACTTAACATCTCTGGGGGCCGGAATCATGCTGCTGGAAAAGGGTCAAGAGCTCGCTCCTCTCCGGCCGTGAACATCTTTTTGGATTGGCTATTCCTGCCTTAAACCTGGCTCTGGAAGGAACACACCTTTTACTACACGAACAAGCCGTTCAAAAACTCACAGAATGGTCTAGAACGGTCTAGAATGGTTGGCAGGCTGGGTCCCATGGGCCAGATCTGGCGTGCCGCTTGTTTTTGTAAATAATGCTTTACTGGGACACAGGCAGGCCTGTTCATTTACTTACTGCCCTTGCCTGCTTTCACAGCCAAAAAGACTGATTTACAGGCACCCCTCGTTTTACTTGCCTCACAAATACTGTTTTTCACAAATTGAAGGTCTGTGGCGACCCTGCGTCAGGCAGGTCTGTGGCCGTCATTTTTCCAACAACATTTTGCTCACTTTGCATCTCTGGGTCGCAGCTGGGTCATCCTCGCGGTGTAACAAACTTGCTCGTCATTATTACGTTTGTGACAGTGACGTCAGTGACGACGGCTTGCTGAGGGCTCAGGCCACGGTTAGCACTTTTCAGCAAAGAAGGATTTTTAAATGAAGGTATGTGCACTGTTTTTGTCTGACACTAAATGGGCTGGAGCAGGGTGTGAACGTGACTTCTAGAGACACTGGGAAACCAAAACCTTCACTAGACTTGATTTATGGTGACGTGAGCTTTCCTACGGATACCATCTCGGAGGTATGCCAGCCCTTCTCTGAACAAGTGTTGACCCCCGCCTAGACCCACGTTGTCACGACAGTGGCCACAGACACAACTGTCTATTGAAATTGTAAATAACTCTCATGAAATAAAATCCAAAATCCAGTTTCTGAGTTGCACTGGCCACATTTTAAGGGCTCTGTGGTCAGATGTCGCCAGGGCCACCGCCACGGCCAGCACAGAGAATGCTGCCACCAACACTGGCAGTTCTCTTGGACGGCGCTGGAAGATCAGGATTTAAGTCATGGAGCTAAATTTACAGCCGCCAAGTTCAGGTGACGCTCTCTCCTACTACAGACAGAAAAGTTTATGTAGATTTCAACAGTGTGTTCCTCGCATGCCGGAACTTTTTTTAGGATATGCTAATTCACCATATGGATGGCAAACTCTAGATTATTTAATAGAAGAGAACCACCCCGCCCACTGGGACAACTGACCAGTTTAGTGATTGGATTGATTTGTTTACGTGGGCCACCCACCCCACAGGGGGGGCTGTCAAGTCGGAACACTGGGCCACAGGGCTTGCTTCCCATTGTGAGTTAGGGACCTGCACTGCGTGGAAGGGGAACTGACAGATACACGTAAAATAAGTGGCACCCTGGGCACACAAATGTCATACACATGAGGGGCCATGCAAAGTGGCAAAGGTTCTACAAACTGCCAAAATTCCTATTTTAACATAAGTTTTTTTTTGTGTGTGTGTTTTGTTTTTGTTTTTGTTTTTTTAAACATGGCAAACAAAACAACTGGCTAGGTTTGGATTTTGGCTGACCACGTGTGGGCTGTGTGACCTTGGAAGGTCATTTTCCCTTCCGTGTGGAAGACCCTTCTCCTCCCTGAATCGGAACCCTGGCACCCTGGAGAGGGAGGCAGCACTCAGCGTCACCCCCTCCTGGCTCCCTCTCCCCAGCATCGTCACATCAGCTTCCCTCGGGCATGGGTGGGGGGGCGGGCGCCCACGTGGGTCTCTCCACAAAACCACTGGCTCTGGGGTGGCGCTGCACCCCTCAGTCCTGGTTACTGACCCTTGGCACTGGATGTACACAGGAGAGCGGCCGCCTGCGTGTTCAACGCATCAAGAATCTAAAAACCGATAGAAATAAAACGAATCTTGCCAAACTGCACACTGACATGCTTCCTCTAAAAACTGCTTACGAGTAAACAGAGAGTTCTTCAAGTTTTGAAATTAGAAATTATTCCCGTTTCAATTAAAAGTTAGTTTTCAGTCCCTACAGGTTACCCGCTCTTAAAAACTTACGTCTCTGGGGCGCTTGGGTGGCTCGGTTGGTTGAGCGACAGCCTTCAGCTCAGGTCATGATCCTGGAGTTCCAGGATCCAGTCCTGCAAGGGGCTCCCTGCTCAGCAGGAGGTCTGCTTCTCCTTCTGCCCCTTCCCCCTCTCATGATCTCTCTCTCTCGTTTTCTCTTTCAAATAAATAAATGAAAATCTTAAAACAAAACTTAAGTCTCTCTCAGGTTAATACACTCCACTACTTAATCCCTCCATAGTTAGCAAACACTGACTCAACCAAAGGCAAAAAACCCAACCTGTGTATAATAAAGTCTTGGAATTAAAAAAAAAAGTGTGCTATAATAGTCTCTAAAACCAAATGATTCCATTTCAGAAGTACTCAGTTCAAAAGATGACCAGTGCCTTAAGTATCTACTAAAATCAGAAAAAAAACCCTCATGAACCAGAATAAATACCTATTTATAAGGTATCTTAAAATTATAAAAATTTATTTTATATGTAATAAAATGATCTTATTGCTAACTGGTTGGTATTTAAGAACTAATTTAAACCTAAGCACAATTACATTTTGCTTTTACTCATTTGGTTCCTGACATTAAAATACCTAAATGCTGTCTGTGTTCAACACTGGCTCTTCCCCGGGCACACACAGTAAAACAGCCAATGCATAGCCCGACCTACAAGTTGGTCACGGTGAGTGTTAATTTTGACCAGCTTTCTTAAGAGGGTTTGGAGAGAAAAGCAACACCCATTTTATTCCAACAGATTGAGATTCGAGCGGTTTATCTTCCCTGGATACACCCTAGGACCTGAAAAATCTTGTCCGGCATTTTAGTCACACGGACTATTAGTCACCTGGAAACGGCGCCCCCACCCTTCTTTAACCCCATCCGTAGAGGAGACTCTGACAGTGACAACTAGGTTGTCAGGGCGTAGCTGTGACATTATACATTTTAAAGTGATCTGATAAAGCTTAACGTCCATTTTCTGTCTCTCCCAATGATGAACAAAAAAATGTATGTCACATTAACATGTGTTTTAAAATGCCAACTAAGTATACCTAGACACTTATATTTTAATACAATTATTATTAAAGACCACGGTCATTGTGTGCTTCAGTTCAATTCTGAACCCAAATTTTGTATGAACTACAAGAAGCAGCGAGACCTACGTACGCATTGAAAACTTGTTGCCATTTTAAATTTCAGAGTCCGGTGTCCATACAGAACCCATTTAAATGCCAAATACTTCCTACTCTTCCAGAACCCGCTCACATCGCAGACATTACGACCCACAATAGATTTCCGAATCTCAAAGCTCAGGCATGTTTCTCTTTGAGGCTCCCCAGGCAGCATGAAAACAACCCCCTTTAAAGGAAGTTCTCTTCCGATCATTTCTGCCCATTTCCTGAAGGCAATCCTTCTTCCTTACGGAGCTGTGACCCCGGTGAGACGTTCGCCGCGCTGAGCGACCCAGATGTAACAGAAACTCCGCGGACGGACAACTTGGCCGGGCGCTGCCCGCCTGCCCGCCTCTCCTTCCCACCTCCACCCAATACCTTCCCCGGGCAGTGACTTCACATCCTTTGACATCAGCACGGCTCCGAAAGGGGGATGGGAGAGCGAGCAGAAAGCAGAAAAACCAGCTTTGAACTATGCGTGCAAGGCCTCTGTCCAGACTCCGATTCGGCGAGTCGTTCGTAAAATGCCAGCCCGCGGTGACACAGCCTACCTCCGCGGGCTCAGTGCGCAACACAGCCGCACGGCCCTGCCGGCCAGGACTTCCTGCTCCTCTTATCTGAAGCACAATAGCCATTTATTAACTAACCACAGAAGGTTCCGATTCGGTGAAACCCACAGGAACTCACCTCGAATGTGGAGAAGGGCCACGGGCTGGAAAGGCCCGTTGGAGTTGGCCGCGTCCACCACCATCCTGCTGCCCGCCTTATTACATGTCCACATCTAGACTCCAGCGGGAAAGGCAATGGACTCCTTAAGGCAAGAAACCAGCCTCCATTTTAGTTTAAAAAAAAAGACAAACTGAAGCTCTGCAGCTGGAGGGAACTGGCTGCCCCGTGATGTCAGCAGGCATGGGGCTCTCTGATTGGCCAGAAGCTGCAACTTAAAATGACACTAAAAAAACTGCAAATGGAGAGAGAGCGCCCTGCTCGGCTGTCAGTGCGCGCGGCCGGCTGCCGGCTGCCGGCTCCCGCAGGCTTTGCTCCCCGCTAACTTCCAGCCCGAGAGCCCCTCTCCAGTGTTGCAGGGCTGAGGCCGGGGACATCCCCTCCCCCCGGCCAGCCCTACCCCGGATGGGGAGCGGCCGCAGGGACTCCACCGGTGGCGCCCGGCCCTCCCAAACTCAGCGGCACCCCGTTCCCGCCTGGCTGCTGGTGGCTCCAGGTGCTCCAAGATCTGACCCGGAGTTAGCATGCGGGCAACCCAGGTTCGTGGTGTTTAGGCAAGCCCAAGTCGCTAGTGGGGACTCGGGCTCAGCCTCCCCTATTGCCCAGTTATGAGTTGATCCTGAAACGCTGCCCCCTCCCCTTGGGATCTAGTGTTTTTATTGGAAAAATTCAGTAAAAAATTACACGGGAAATGAAAGCTTCCTTAAATTGAGGAGCTAGAAAGCGCTACAGATTAAAGGCAGTTAAAAGCAAGCTATAAAATGAAATGCAGTGTTTGTTTTTTATCTTAAAGATGGCAAGACATTAGATACTTTGAAGTTGATAGAAATTTCTTTAAGTTTAAAGTCTCTGAAACAGGATCTTTCCCTTCTTTTTTAATGGGGATAACTTTATTTTTTAAAGATTTTATTTATTTATTAGACACAGAGAGACACAGTGAGAGAGGGAGCACAAGCAGGGGGAGTGGGAGAGGGAGAAGCAGGCTTCCCGCTGAGCAGGGAGCCCAATGTGGGGCTCGATCCCTTCACCTGAGCTGAAGGCAGAGGCTTAATGACTGAGCCACCCAGTTGTTGGGAGGCTAAAATTAGCCTATGGGTCTAAATTTAAAAGCTTTATTTAGATCTTTCTTATTCCAGAAGGAGTTAATGTAAAAAGCTGTGCCAAGGAGACAGCATTTTGGAGGATGAGGAGGGGATCAAAGAGATAACCCCCGAGGAAAAGAAGTCTCCCTGCTAGTTAAAGCGAGCTTCACAGAGAGCCTCTGGCAGGCACAGTGGGAAACGGATCCCTCACTTCTTGATACACACACACACACACACACACACACACACACACACACACAGTGTCCAAACCACATCTCTGCTCAGGCATTCTCCTACGGCTCCCAGACCTGACCGCCACTGCCAAAGCCCCCTGCTTCCCAGACCTCCTTCCCGGTAGTAAGAAAGACCTGAGACGCGAGGGGGTTGGCGGTGACGCCTGCGGGCTGGCACGCCCCACATTTCCAGGAGGGTGTGAACCACTACAAAGGCCCAGGGTGTTTAGTAAGGCCCCAGAGCCAGTGTGCTCAATACTGACCAGGAAAACAAATTAGTAAGAGCGAACCAAATCCACCCGGGGCCTCCCTGTGTCCCAGGGCGGAAGGGTGCCGCTGTGTTCCAGAGCTGGTCACACAGTTATTTCTAATAAGTAGTAGGGACCAGTCCTTCGCCACCTGCACATACTTGGCCTCACACCTCTGCAAGCGGAACACAAACCACCCTCGCTCTCAGGCAGGTCATGTGACTTTAAATTCTGGCTGCTGACCCACTGGGTCTGTCCAACAGCGGGAAGGACGGCGCTCCGGGGATCGCCACCACCTTCTCACCAGGGAGCGATGCCCAGTGAACTCAGACGTGTGTGTGACTGGAAGGAGAGGTGCACGGGGGGCTGAGGAAGGGGTCCAGGGCAGGTGCTTCCTGCAGATCTGTACTTTAAACAGAGAGACCTGTCCTCAAATGATCTGGTATTTCACAGGCGATGAGAAGGGGGCTGTGCCTGTCCCAAGACAGTGCTGATGAGCTAAAATGAAGAGATGAGGGGGAAAGACTCCTAGGATCTTTACATAAAATATACAGATTCGAAGTCAATGAACAAGTGAAGAGGTTTCTTGATGTATTTTTCCTAATGATCTCAGATCAAAGGATCTCAACTTTATTAGTGATCCCCCCCGTGCTCTTTTGAAGCCTTGTGCACAGAAAGCAGTTCTTGAAAGAACTTAAGGACCAGGGGCGCCTGGGGGGCTCAGTGGGTTAAGCCGCTGCCTTCAGCTCAGGTCATGGTCTCCGGGTTCTGGGATGGAGCCCCACATCAGGCTCTCTGCTCAGCAGAGAGCTTCCCCCTGTTCTGCTTCCTCCTCTCTCTCTCTGCCTGCCTCTCTGCCTACTTGTGATCTCTGTCTGTCAAGAAAATAAATAAAATCTTTAAAAAAAAGAAAAGAACTTAAGAACTGTGATGTAGGTAGGTATCACGATGAAATACACCCTGAACATAAATGAGCGAAGAAACAAATGAGTACTACGGAGCACAATGAAGTAATACAGAGTAATATGGAAAGAGGAAAAAACACTGGAACAGATACACAGAAGGCAGGCTCCTGGCCTGGAAGGGTAAGTACTATGAATATATTGGTGTTCATTTTCCCCCAAACTGATTTCCAGGTTTAGAGCAATTGCAGTCAAAATGTGGTCGGGTCTCTCTTTCTTTTTTCTTGACAAAACAGTTCTAAAGCTCCCCTGGGGAATAAAACACAAGAGAGTGAGACTGCTTGTGAGTAAGGCCAGTCCTACCCGCTGGGAAGCTTGTGAGTTCAGGCCGGTGTGACGAGAGGCTAGGAAGCAGGTCAGATCCGTGAGACGGAAGCTACAGCCCCCACGCCCCAGCAGGAAATGTATGTATCCAAGTGTATTATTACGACAAAGGATGACTCTCAAATCAGTGCAAAGGGGAAGATTAGTTAGATAACGGTGGGAGATATGGGGATAAGCCAATTTAAGTCTTTGCACCAAAATAAAATCTGAGATGAGTTGAATAAAAACCCAAACCCAAGCCCCCCCAACCCCCCAAATCCCTACAGCTTTGAGAAGGGAAGTGAGTATCAAGAGAATAGAACATTTAAAAACAACAGACAAACCCTTAATGGATATTGCTTACGTTGAAGAAATGTACAAATTTCTGGATGTTCTTTCCCTCAAGACCGGAGAAAAGACAGATGTTGCTTATGAAAAACGGGGCCTAGGAGTGCCTGGGTGGCTCAGTCAGTAAGCATCTAGCTTCAGCTCAGGTCATGATCCCAGGGTCCTGGAATAGAGCCCCATATCGGGCACCCTGCTTGGCAGGAGCCTGCTTCTCTCTCTCTCTCTCTGCTGCACCTCCTACTTGTGCTCTCTCAAATAAATAAAACCTATTAAAACAAACAAACAGGGCCTCAATGTTGATTCAGTTCACGAAAGAGCTATAACTGATCAATACTTGCATAAAAAAGTATTTCTCTGCCTCTCAAATCAGCAATAATTTCAACAAATGACAGTTACACCTGTTGTAAAGGTGTGCTATGACCCTGCCAACAAATCTGTATGTTGTCTGGATCCTTTCGGAATTAAAATTATCTGGCAAAGTGGATCAAGATTCTTTAAGTAATTTTACTCCTGGGAATCTATTCTAGAAATGTTTCTATTCTAGAAACATAGTAGTAGAATGTGCGTCACATTTTAATATTTTAAAAATTGTGCTAAAATACACACTATATAAAATTCACCGTCTTAACCACTTTTAAGCATATAGCTCAGTGGTATTAAGTCCATTTATAATGTCGTGCAGCTGCTGCCACTGTCCATCCACAGAACTCTCTTCATCCTGTAAAACCAACACTCCATCCCCATGAAACACTAATGCCCCATCCCCCCTCCAGCCCCCCAGCCTCAGTCACCTCCTCCCCTCCCCCCTGACCCCCTTTCTACATCTGTCTCTGTAGATCTGACCACTCCAGGGACCCCACCAAGGGGAATCAGGCAGTGTTTGTCCTGGGACTGGCTTACTTCCCTCGGTGAAACATCCTCGAGGTCTGTCCCTGTCCTAGCAGGGGTCAGCATCTCCTTCCTTCGTAAGGCTGAACAGACCACGTGCTGTCCCATTCATCCACAGATGGCCGTTCAGGCCGCCTCTGCCACCGGGCTACTGTGAATAACAGGGGTGTGCCAGTGTCTATTTTCAGCCCCTCCTTCCAACTCCTTGGGGTGTACCCCAGAAGCGGAATCGCTGGGACATATGGCATTTCTATGTTTAACTCTCGGAGGAGCTGCTGTGCTTTTCCCCATAGCAGCAGCAGCAGCATTTTCACTCCCACCAACAGTGCACAGGGCTCCAATTTCTCCACATCCTTACCAACACTAGTTGTTTTCTGTTTTTTTTTTTTTTTCTTTCTTTCTGTTTCTTTGACAGTAGCCACACTAATGGATGTGAAATAGTATCTCACTGTGATTTTGTTTTGCATTTTCCTAAGAGTTAGTGATGTTGATCAAGTTTTCCTGTGCTTACTGGCCGTGTGTATGTCTTCTTCGGAGAAGTGTCTCTTTGAGTCCTTTGCCTATTTCTGAATCTGGTTTTCCTGTCATTGAGTTGTAGGAGTTCTTTACAGATTCTGGATATTAATTCCTTCTCAGATAAACGACTCCTATTTCCCCCATTGTCTGGATTGCCTTTTTACCTTGTTGATTGTGTTTTTCAGGGACAGGAATTTTAAGTTTTCATGTCAACCAAATTAACTATTTTTGTTGCCTGTGGTTTTGGCGCTGTCATTTTGAAGAAATCAGTAGCAAATTCAGTGCCATGAAGCTTCTCCTCTGATGGCTTATAATCTCAGCTTTTATATTTAAGTCGTTGATCTACACTAAATAACTTTTTTTAGAAAAAGATTTTATGTATTTGAGAGATTGCGAGTGGGGGGAGGGGCAGAGGGAGAGGGAGAGAGAATGTCAAGCAGACTGTGCTGAGCACAGACCCCGATGCGGGGCTCGATCCCATGACCCCGAGAGCATGACCTGAGCCGAAACCAAGAGTCCGATACTCACCCAGTTGAGCCACCCAGGCGCCCCTAAATTAGTCTCTGTGTATGGCGTGAGGCAGGGGTCCAACTTCATTCTTCTGCATGTGGACATCTGGTTCTACCTGGCCCATTTGCTCAAAAGACCATCCTTCCCCCACTGAGTGGGTGGCATCCTTGCTGAAAACCACGTGATGGGTTTATTTCCGGGCTCTCTGGTCTACTCTGTACTGGTGTATATGTCTGTCTTTATGTTGGTCTCACACAGTTTTGATTACTGTGGCTTTGCAGGAAGTTTTAATATCAGGAAATATAAGACCTCCAAGTGTGGTGTTCTTTTCCAAAACTGCTTTGGTCATCTGGGGTCCCTGGAGATTCCATGTGAATTTTAGGGTGGATTTTTCTGTCTCTGGGAAAAAACACTGCTAGGATTTTGATAAGGGTCACACTGAATGTGTGGATCTCTTTAGGCAGTACTGACATCCTGGCAGTTTTGTCTTCCAGTCCATGAACACAGGTGTCTGTCCAGTGACAGGCGTGGTCTTCAGTATCTTGAAGCAGTGTTCCTAATTTCAGTGTACAAGTCTTCTACCTCCTTGGTTAATTCCTAGTATTTTTTTTCCTAGAGCAGCACATTTTTATTGATGATTGTAAAATACTAGAAACCACTTCAATGTCAAAGGGATTATCCCACACAATGAAATATTACACATCCATCAAAAATCTTTATAAGTATTTAAAATGAAAATAACTGGAAGGGGCAGCATGTAAATTTTCAGAAATAGTATGATCATAAAAAGAAACACTTCCCAAATATCAGCTGTGGAGTGTTATGGCAATGGGCGGTTTTTCTTCCTGAAACTTCTGTATATTTTTCAGTATTGCTAAAATAAGCCTATAATACTTGGAAAAAAATGACAAGTAACAGTTTTTAAAAAGACGCACAGATGAAGTGAGCAGGGAGGAAGCCTCAGTGAACGCGGCCTGCTGGGCGCAGGCGAAGGACTGAGAATGGGCTGTGATAGGAAGTTTGACCCCCAAGGTGTGCTCACTGGGATGCGTCCCCAAGGTTACGTAGGTAAAAACACGCAAACAAAAATGGGCCTAAATCGGGGAAGACAAACTGAACCAAGACAGTAGAGGATGCGGACTCCCTGCCTCAAAGAATCAGTTACGGACTAGTTCGTTTTTACCACCGTATGTGCCCGCTTTGCTGTGAACCTGGACCCTCGCTGAAGCCACCAGGTTCCACTGGCCGGAGCGGTGTCTTCACCGACGGCACAAGCCCTCCGTGGTGCTCCCAGAAGAGCCTCCCACCGCAGCCACTGTCGCCGGGCTGTGAGGTCCTGCCATCTGGAGTGACCCGGGATGGTTCTAGTCACCGGAGAAGTGGGAGGTACGTCATCTTCTAGCTCCTGGCTTGGAGGACGCAATGTTCCGTGTAACCCAACTGGGCTCCAGCCCTCCTGGGGCAGCCCTGCCCCTTGCCCTTCCCGCCGCGGCAGCTGTCCCACCAAGGGCCTGAGCCAATGCCGAGGGAGGAAAGGCACCTTGTGGGCTCATGGCGGTTTGCCTTCCAGAACAGAGGGCGGACTCACAGGCCCCATCAAAAACTGATGGTGGACCACAAAGTGGCTAAATGAACTTCAGAAGAAAAAAAAATGTAAATGCAGGCATCTTTGCGCTGTACCAAAGTACAGGCTTAAAAAGGAATTACTCAGGGTACATGGGTGGCTCAGTGAGTTAAGCCTCTGCCTTCAGCTCAGGTCATGATCTCAGGGGCCTGGGATCGAGCTCCACATCAGGCTCTCTGCTCCCCGCCCCGTCTGCCTACTTGTGATCTCTCTCTCTGTCAAACAAATAAAAAATAAAATCTCAAAAAAAAAAAAAGGGGGAATTACTCTTTATTCCCTGGTCCCTCTATCACTTTGATTTGGTCTTTATTTAAAAGGAACTGGCTGTAAATACAGCTCACTGATTTGATTTCTGATTTAGCATTTCAGAATAAAACTGTACAGTTTTCATGTTTCAATTTAGCCCAAGGTTTTATTTTTCTTCTCCCAGGCAATTTCGTTGGCAAATTAAATGTGCTCATATCTTAGTGAAAAGTTTTGTAGTTCCTTTCTTTAAAAGAAAGTCGTGTGTGAGCCCTGTGCATTGTGGTGTTGTCACAGCAAAGCATGGCCGTTGTGTGGGCTGGCACGATTTTTTAATTTATTTTTCTGAACTGGAAACTGTAGGAGCCTGGATGACGTCCTTTTGGTAGGGTGAGAGAGCTCACCTAAAACGTTTAGCTTCACTTAGAGTTTAAAATAGACTTTTTCCTGAGGCAGATCAAAGATATCTAGCATTCAGGTTGCCAGGGAACGTCTGCTTGCCAAAAAGCAAGGACAAAAGGGACAGCGCTGGTTGCCCCATGGATCTGGGTGAGTCCTGTGAGTGGAAAGCGTGGCCGGGCTGGCGCCCAGGGAAGGCCAGCGGGGGTAAGTGGAGGAGACCGGGCAGAACTTACCCCAAGGGCTTGCTGTCGTTCTCCCCACAGCTGGGCTGGAAAGCAGGGCAAGTGCTCCCGGCCCCCCCTGGTTCTGGGAAGGCATCGCACAAGGTGTACCTAGTCCACACGACCTACCAGCGGCTCGCACGCCAGCGGCCGGTAAGGAGCCTCCTCCTCCCTGAGATGGAGGGAGCGGTGAGCCCGGGCTGGTTCCGCACGCGAGCGGATGCCAGGGCGGTTCTCTGGAGGCTGAAGGGAGTGTGGAAGGAGCGGGCAGAGGGACCGAAGGGCTTTCCAGTCCTCCCATAAAGTGTGTCTCCAGCGTCCTTGGCAGATGCTAGACGGGGCACCCAGACAGACACGCAGACAGCTCTGCCCTCGGGGACGCATCCCGCAAGAGTAAGGTGTGCGGAGCACTCTGCACCTGCGTGTCCGTGGACGGACGGATGGGCACACACCGTGGTCCAGCCACACCCCGGAGTAGTGCTAAGCCTTAAAAAGGAAGACGTCCTGTCACCGGCTACAACACATGTGATCCTTGAGGACACAAAGCTAAGAGAGAGAGAAGCCAGAGCCAGCAGGACACATTCTGGATGATTCCCCCTCCTGGAGGAGTCGAAATCACAGAGACAGAAAGGAGAATGGCAGTTGCAGGGGAGGGGGAGGGCGAGGGGAGGTGCGTACAGCAGGGGCAGGGTTCAGCTGCGGACGATGACCGGACGGTGGTGATGGGCGCAGGGCACTGAGAATGTACTCGCTGTCGCTGAAACGGACACTGATGCGTGGTTAGAATGAAAAGTACTGCTCGATGTGTATTTTACCACAATTATAAAAAAGATGAAGCAGAGCGGAGAGGAAAGCCGGGTGTCTAGGGCCATGAGGGGCTGGACAGAGGCTGGGACCATCCGAGACACAGCGCGTGTGTGCAGTCATGAGTGGGACGTGGGGTGTGGTGAGAAATCAAGGAGAGGTGTGCACAGGGCCTGAGCCCAACATCAAATATGAGACTACAGCTAGTTGGAGGCAAACTCCCAAGTTCTGCCCTGAGGCGGCTGGCAGAGGCCAGAGACAGACTGTCCCTTGCAGTAAAAGCCACCTCTGTGGCTGCAGGAGAGCAGAGAGGATAGTGTCACGGAAGGGCCGGGCTGGCTGACACAGCACCGGCTCTCGCTCGTGCACACGGAGGGCCCTGGCAGCGGCTCTGTTGCCCAGCTGCTGAGAACCGAGCCAAGAGGAGCCTGAGTTGGAAGAGCGTGGCGGATCTGGGTCTGGGGCTGCCTCTGGTCACTGTCATTGTCCTGACCGCCTCCCCCTGCTCCGGAAAACCCAGACGGTCAGGAAGTACTTGCTGTACCCCGGCACCTGCCTCACCACGCCCGGGGCCATCTCCTCTGTTGCCCTGGGCAGCCAGGAGCAGACACAGAGACGCAAGCACGGGGCAGAAGACAGGACTGCTGAGAGCAGTCTCTCGGCCTGCCGGAATTAGGACAGGCGCTCTGGAAACTTCTCACACTGCACCGTTACAATTCTGCAACTAAAGGCCAAGAGGCGAAGCTCCTCTAAACTCATGCACAGTTTGTCTCCAGGCGGGAAATGACCTGTGTGTGTGGCCAAACTTCCAACGGTATCAGAAAACAAATTGCTCTGAAAAAGGTTGAGGTATTGTATTATCACAAAACCAGGGCCATGTAAATTCTCCCAACAATAACGTAGCAAGTTCTTTCACAAAATCCCAAGCGCTTAGCAGCTCCAACTTGCTGTCCCAAGGTCTCTGGTTCACTGCTGTTGTCCTCATTGCTCCCTCATGACCTGACTTCTCCCAGGCTCTTCTTTCCCACAAGGACCGCAGACAAGCCGCAGACCGCACGTCCCCCAGGACATCTCCCTTCGTTTGGCATCGACCAAACATGGTGTGCACAGGGACTCATTCAGGGAATTCTCTGAGTGAAAAGGGCCCAAAGACTACACTCAGCCTCCCTGCTAACTGGATGAAAATAGGAAATGCTACTTTGCACTTAACAGATGACTCAGATTTTAAATAACCCCAGTGTGGCAAAGGTGCGATGGGACAGGCATCTCATCCAGTCAGGGGGAGCGTGTACGGTGCCACCTCCTGGGACAGCGCCTGGGCAGTCTCTACAAAGGGATTTTGAAAACACACAGGCTTTGGCCCAGTACTTCCCTCCTCTGAGTCCAGCTTAAGGAACCGTTCAAAGACACGAGCAAAGGCAAAATATTTACATTACAGCACGATCTATCACAGCTGAAAACCAAGGACCATCACAGAACGGAGTGACACGGTTGTTTGAAAAACCCTGCTTCTGTTTCCACTCAAGTCAGGAACAACACACACATGCCTGCTTGTACCACTGCCTACGACAACTTACTGGAATTTTCACTCAATTCAGGGGGAAGACACTGGCAGGATTCTCAGAACGAGGGCGTGAGGTTATCGTTACGTGCAGATCTCATTAGACACCTGGGACATCGGAAAGAACCAACTGAAAACTGCCGTCAACAGCAAGATAACTCAGTGGGAAAGCAGGATGCGAAAGCGAGACACAGAAATCAGCCGCCTTCGTATAAATGATCAGCTACTCAGAATCCACAAGAGCAACCACAGTAAGAGTATCAGGGCATAAAACTTAGTAAGAATTGTGCAAAACCCACATGACGGATACTTTAAGAACATCCTGAAGGAAACGAAAGTGGACTTGGCACAGCCCACTCTTAGGCCAGAGGACGCACACAATTCTAAAGATGACAACCGCCCCCCGCCCTGGACATTTAACACATGTGACGGATCCTGATAAAAACACGACGACTTTTTCTGCAATGAAAGGAGTCACTTCAAAGTTCCTACTGTTTGTGATGGTATCAGTATTATTGCTGTGAATTATTTTAATAGGATATAGCAATGATTCTGTCAATGATCTTCAAAACCAAGATTTTCAGTGTAAAAGAGAAAAAACTGAAGACTCAAGAAACACGTGAAAACACCATGATGTTAAGGCTGAACTGAAAACGTCAATATGAACGTAGCATTCATACGTATATACATTCATATCCCACCTCCCTCCGTCGACAACACCTAAAAGCATCATTGGTCCGATAGCAACAAGCACCCCTACTCCCCTCCCCAGATTTTGGTCTCTAAAGTCAGTCCTCACTGAAAGGAATTGGGGTTCTCTGAAAGTGGCCGATTCTAAGTCTGGGGCAAAGAAGATACCAAATGAGACTGGGGAACATCTTCCTGTGTCAGAAATCAAGGAATCAAAAATAAATGTGTCCCTGTCAAAAAATACACACGTGTCAACCCAAAGAATACCCAGTAGTTAAAATTTTGTATCCCTACATCATAAGAATAATGATTTTAGCAAGCTGAAGCACGCTGAAATCAAATAAAAATACCCAAGTCCATACCGCTATTCAAAAAGAAAAGAAAAGAAAAGAAAATCAGAAAAACCTTTAGTTTCCACCATCTGAGGGAAAGTGTAAGTGAAAGGCAGAGCGTCAAGCCTATCCTGACGTTCAGGAGGAGCTGTATGTCAAGCAAAGTGTCTCCAGCCGGTGAGAAACAGCTCTGCTGTCAGAAGAACTCCAGCTTAACTGATGACTCTCTAGCAAGGCTGCTGAGTCAAGTGAAGGCTCCGCTGTGGGTACAGGGTGCTGGCGTGGAGCTGATGGGGACAGGCCAGCAGGAGGCCACAGCCTACCTTGCAGATCACTACCCGTGCTTTTAGCCAGCCCAGCTGCAGGGGGAAGGGTCAGGGTCTGATGGAGAGATCAATCCACCACCATCACCCTAAGAGTCCCTTCCACTGGATGAATATCCTGCACTAATGTCTCCTGGGTTCTACAGCACCATGTCTGATGTACTCCACCCAGAAAAGGTGTCTATTTTCTGGAACCACAGGGAATAAGCAGGACATTTTTTAAAAAAAATATTTTATTTATTTATTTGACAGAGGTCACAAGTAGGCAGAGAGGGAGGCAGAGAGAGAGAGGGTGAAGGAGGCTCCCCACCGAGCAGAGAGCCCGATGTGGGGCTCGATCCCAGGACCTGGGGATCATGACCTGAGCTGAAGGTAGAGGCTTTAACCCACTGAGCCACCCAGACGCCCCTAAGCAGGATGTTTTATGGGACAACTGGCTTGACTAATTTAACAAGTTGTAAGAAACTCGTGCTGTGATTTACAACATGCCCAGACTGCCAATGGCATCTGGCAGAAACAGCAAAAATAAATCCCTGCAGAAGAAGATTCTTTCTTTCTTTCTTTCTTTCTTTCTTTCTTTCTTTCTTTCTTTCTTTTTTAAGATTTATTTATTTGAGAGACAGAGAGAGTGAGAGAGAGAGCATGAGAGAGGAGAGGGTCAGAGGGAGAAGCAGACTCCCCACTGAGCGGGGAGCCCGATGTGGGACCCGATTCCGGGACTCTGGGATTACGATCTGAGCCCAAGGCAGTTGCTTAACCAACTGAGCCACCCAGGCGCCCAAAGATATTTTTGTTTTAGGTTTGGACTTATTTTAAATAGTTGACTACAATGACCAGCATACGGCAGAAAACAGGTACTCGAGGAAGGAAGACTGCATGAACAAAGTCTGGCAAGGATGATAACATCATTTGACGTAGACGGCGAAGCCGTGGTGTTTACGCCACCCACAGAGATGGAAGAACAGAAAAATAGGAAAAAGTCATACTACAGATGAAAAATGTAACTTCTGTAAATGAAAAAGGATGTCTGAGATGAAAAGCTCAACAAGGGGAGTTCGGCCCATACAAGACAGACCTGCAGAGTCCCAGCAAGGTGACAGAAGTTAAGCGTGGTGTTCAGAGATTGTGAGAGCAACTCAGCAAGGTACTTTTATGTCTATTGGCTATAATAACACAAAACGAATTTTATATTTTATTGGTATAGTTATTTATTTTCACTGTATATTATGAAGGTATTCCTCCCATGAAGGGTTGAAAATTAAGAGAAAGAAAACTGGTCCTTCATCAGCCATAATGTAAGACCCTCTCACCAAAAATATAGCTTGGGAAGTCACAAAAAGCAGGAGAAACAGGGGAGGAATAAAAAGATAATAAATGAAAAAGCCCAATACATGTTTGTTTAAAGCCAAAGGAAAAACAAGACGAATGCAGAAGCCATAAGGGCTGGGAGCCTTCCAGTCCCAAGGAAATAGAATTATCTGTGGGTGCACGACGAGTCCCGAAAAAGACGGACAATAAACAAAGCCGCGTCTGGACACCCAGCAGGGGAGCAACGAAAGAGCAACGTTACAGACAAGAATGAAAACAGCGGTCAGAGTCACAGTCCCTTCAAACAATGACTTGGGTTTCTCGATGTGGAGGGAAGGCAAAGACGATGAAATGGTCAGCTTCGGTGTTCTGAAGGAAAATAACGATTCAGGCCTCAGTGAACATCTCTCAGGAATGAGGGCAGAATAGAGATATTTTCTAGAGAAATAAACAAAGAACGTGCCACCGCTAGACCCTCATTGAAGGAGATTCTACATGACGTCGTCGTGACGTCGTCGTCAGAGGGAAAGTGGTCCCGGGAGGAGAGCCGGAGATGCAGGTGGGAATGACGAATGAACGGGTAAGCAGGGGTGAGTCCCCATCAGAGACCGACCGTGACCGTGAGCCTGCGGTGCAGGAGTGTCAGGGGCTGGAGGGAAGACTCAGCGGAGGGTCTCAGAAGAGGGCAGTGCTAGCCTGTTCCGCGGTGGTGGTGGTTGTTTGTAAACGACCGGACTTCACGGCTTACAGAAGCGCTGGACGTGCAGTGCAGAGTTTCCCGGTCACCGGCCACCTGCTGCCAGTCATCAACTTTCTGCATTTGTTACAACTCATCAGCCAATACCGACACATCATTATAAATTAAATACCGCAGTTTCTGAGAGGTTGTGTTCGTGTGTACTCTACAGGTTTTGACAAATGCAAAATTCCACGTATCCCCTAACCTGGTAGCATACAGAATGCGTCCACTGTCTTGAAAATCTCCTGTGCTCCGTCTACTCACCCCTCCCCAAGATGAGTTAGTATGTGTCTTATCGACGAGGACACTCAATCCAACATAAGCCCGATTCATGCTCTGTAAACTGCAGGGACAGCGGGATTACCAGCAGGTGAGCAGCAGGAAGTGCATCTGCGAATCCATCAACTGGTCCCTCCCCCTGCATTCCTTCTTCGGTCCTTCCCTTCATCCCTCCCCCTGTCTGGCTCGTCTGCACTGAACCCGCTACCTGGCCCTGGAAGGCACTGGAATACACCTGCATAGACGCACCTCCTGCTCTGGGTTCATACATCTTGCAAAAGACCCATTGTTAGTAACCGGAGGTATGCAAAATGTCTGGGGCTTCACTTATAAGGCTAGTCTTAATATCTTAGTCAACATAAAGGTTTTCAGAGGTTCGTGTTTAACTTTGGGGTCCTTATGCTATGTTCCTCGGTCTTACGTACTTCAACCTCCACATCTCCTGGGGAAGTACTTACAGGGACTGAACGCCCTCGGATGGAAAGAGGCAACGGTTCCATTTCAGGGGAAAGTCAAAGCAAAAGGCACCCTTTCCTGACTGATCTCAAATAGAAAACCCTTGGGCAATGTAAGCCCCAAATAAGTCATAAAGAATAAGTCCACAAAAGACTATGGTTACAGTTCTCACTTCTCCAACCCCAGGAAAGCAGAGAGGCATTGCTATAGTTTCAAAACCTGTCCCCTGGCAGTGGCTCCTTTCTGACTTGCTGGAGCTCACAGGTGACAAGTGCCATGGGGAGAATTACTTGAAGGGGACACCAGCCAGCCTGGTGACGGTTCACATGGACAGATTTAAAGCCTCCCCTCTGCCTTTTCCAGGGTGTTACACATAGAACACAGTCGCTATTACATTTTTATCTCCGACGGCTCTGGAATCTGGAACATCAGTTGGGTCAATCAGGTTGTGGCATTTTAATTGAAAAAACAAAAGAGAACAACACAAACCTCAATAAAGTGACCCGAACAGAAACTAAACACAGCCGAGGCAGGAGAAGCCAGCGAGCTACCCAGATATGACTCCATCTCCCTACGTGGGCACGCTTGGACTTTTAAAAGACAAATAATAGAGATTACCTTTTAAAGACGGTAGTTTCTGAAGTTCTCGGTTATTGCTGGCGTTAAACCGGGAGGAATTTTGCCGCTTGTCTTTCTTCACTATGGGCTGAGGCACTGGTACTTTAATTTTACTAGACGCTGTTGATGGGGTGGCCACAAGGCTGTTTTTCCTGCTGGAAATCTGTTTCCGAAATAAAAACAGAAACACATGCGTACCTCAAAGCGTTGTCTTTTACAGCACAGTTAAGAATCTGGAATATACATACGAGTCTTGCTCAGGGACGGTCCCTTCCACTCCGCTGTAAACACCAGTCCTTAGAGTGGCTGGAGTCTGAGTGACCTCCCACTGCTAGTAATATTGGATTTCCAGGAATTCAGACACACCTCATTTCTCACGTCTTCCTTCAAACTTTTTACTCTAAACATTTCCCATATAGGCTGACATATAGAGGCTGATGACTGTGACCCTCCAAAGACGTTCACGTCCGAATCCCTGGAACCTGAGAATACGCTTCCTTACTTGGCCAAATGGACTCTGGAATGGGGACGAGGTAGGGATCCCGGACTGTCAGCTTGGGCCCCGCGTCATCACACAGGTCTCGACAAGACAAGACAAGACAAGACACGGCAACACAAGCAGATGACAAAGCAGAGGTGAGAGCCTCAGAGAGACTGCTAGAAGCCAGGGCACTGGTTTGGAAGGCAGAGGAAGGGGTCATAAGCCAAGACGCGCAAGAGGCCTACGGAAGCTGGAAGAGGACCAGAAACGGATTCTCCTCCAGGGCTTCAAGGAAGAACTAGCCATGCTGCCATCCCGATTTTGGCCCCATTTTAGACGTCTGACCCCTGGGACTGTGAGATCATCAGTTTGTGGTCCTTTGCACAGCAGCCTGGGGATCTCACGGAGACACGTGTCTGAGGACACATGTCTGCCTCAGGAGGGGAGGGGAGCCTGCAAACACCCAAGCAGAGGTGGCGGGGGGCAGGGGGGCACGTGCAACAGACACCCGCACAGGCCCATGGGGCGAGGGCACCCAGGGAGCTCAGATGGGCCTGGCCCCTAGCAAGAGTCAACTGAGTGCTGACCGTCAAGATTCTCTGTGCAAACTGCTCACTCCTCCCACACTTCCAGTCCCCAAAAGAACGGAGTCTGTACATGCACATGTGCACTTCTGAAAAGCCTACCAAGTTCATCCTAGAAATACAAACCCACCAAGCCCCTTCCAGTCACACTGAACTAGGAGAGTAGACACGCCAGCTAAAGCCCCCAGCTATGTGCTCTCCTCTGGGAGTGGAATTTTTACTAAGAAGTCAGAAAAGCCTTATTTTTAAATAAGGTGCTTAGGACAACTTGGGAAGAGTTTTCCAAGATGCCAGACGCCCGCATGCAGACAGGACTCTGAATCGGGAGCGAGGGCCTGGGCTCCCTCCCCTCCCACAGTCGGCAGCCTCTTCCTTGAAAGGGCTTTCCCGGATGTGGCCCTTGACACCTGTCTCTCCTTCCACCCGATTGGGAAAGCTGGGTCTTCTTCCTTAAAAACACCGTCCATTCCTCTCCTCCTCCCAGAATTCCCTAGAACCCCTAGTTTTCACTCCCCAGTCACAGATAGCGCCTCCTAGGCCAAGTCCCTGTTTTAAATGTTGTTACATGCACACGTCTACTAAAGTTGACCTCTCCCTTCCACTTTCTATGACGCCAAACCCCGTGCACCACACATGCTGACCCTGAGGACAATGGGGCACATGCGGCTCCCTCCCAGACAGGAGCGGAACCCCAGCTCCTGCAGCAAAGCTTGGAACACCAGCACCGGGCGACTGGCTAACTCATGAAATAAAGTTAACTCCACACGTATCCACAGCCCGTGTAGGACACACGCTGAGACGAGCCTTCGAACGTCTGACAGAGCAGAAAGTCATCCCCAAGACCTGCTGACTTGGAGCCCCTGGCCCCTCTGTGTGGGCCCTGCTGGCCTCCCTCCCCGAGAGCACTGTCCTTGGGGCAGGCAGAATGAGCTTCTAGAAAGAAGACCTGGTCCCATGACCCAGGCTAACCCACTGTAGCCACTTCTCAGGGCTCTCAGCCCGCTGGCTTAATGGTGGTCTATAGAGCCCCATGCTCGGGTCACCAGCCCCTGCTCCAGTCACCAGCCCCTGCTCCAGCCGGGCCTGTGCCTTGGCCCCGCTTCCCCCCTGCCCACCCCAAGTGTGGCTTCCTGAGGCCTCTGTGTGGCGCACTCCGCTCTGTGGGCCGCTGCCTGACAGATGGGCTTGGCTACGAGGTGGCTGTCTCATCCTTCCCCCAAAGGGATGTCAGCTCCAGGAGGGCTTGGACACCCTGCTGGCATGTCCTGTGAGAGCGGGGGACTGCCCTGCACTGGGCAGGTCAGGGAGGCCCCTCTGAGGGCACAAGTGTGTGCTGGGGGAATAGCATTTGGGCAGGGCCACCGAGAGTGGGGGCTCGGCGTGACCACCCTCGCCGCAGACAGGCAGGCTCCAGGGGAGCCTGGGGGCCACAGGTGCTGGCAGAGCCCACCAGCCGGGTCAGAGTCTGACCTTGACCTGGCCAGCACCTGGAAGCCGCGCAGGGGGCCCTGAGCAGGGTGAGGGTGCGAATCCATCCTCCTGTTCAAAAGGTGCCTCAGGCTGCAGTGCGGACTGCGGATGGCAGGGGAGGGGATGGTCTCCGCTGCCAGTCTGACCGCACACCGCACCAGCAGACAGCAGGTGCATGGGTGACAAGGAGCGCCGGTGGGGGGCACAGAGAACCAGCAGGCGGCAGCTGGCGGCCCCAGTCACTGTGGTGGGAAGGAGAAAGGGGC
The DNA here is from genome assembly GCF_902655055.1 of Lutra lutra. Taxonomy (NCBI): domain Eukaryota; kingdom Metazoa; phylum Chordata; class Mammalia; order Carnivora; family Mustelidae; genus Lutra; species Lutra lutra. The sequence continues at coordinate 143,945,572 of NC_062284.1, read as the reverse complement.
TGAGAAGCCGGGTCATGAGCACCCTGGGTCCGAGCGGAAGACATGGTGACGCCCTTCCTCGCTCCTCCACGACGCTCTCTTCTTCCTGCGGACCAGGGCCGCAGTGCTGTCCTGGCCGCCGCCTGGCCGCCCTCAGCTGCCTTCCCTGCCCGCGCAGGGCCTGGTCGTGCGGCTGTGTGACTGGCTCTCAGACACCCCGTGTAAGCCAGACGTGAACTTGGAAGTTACCCGTCTACACAGTCACTGAAGTCACTGATGAGGGAGACCGCCCCACGGGGAGCAGCGTGGCAGAGGTGGAGGAGAAGGGCGCCGAGGAGAAGGACGAGGCTGAGGGAAGAGTGTTTCAGGAAGCAGGTCAACCCATCCGACGGCCCTGAAAGCTGAAGTCTGTGGACTTGGACTCGTCATCCTGGGGCTGGCGGAGGCTGCTGAGGGCAGCGAGGCAGCAGCAGAGCCCACTGGGCTGAGGCCAATCTGGGGAGGCCTGGGGTGTCCATAACAGCTTTGGGAAGGTGGCGGGAAGAGCAGTGTCAGGGCAAACAGCAGTGCCACAGCAGGTACCTTGGGACTGTCTGGAAGGCGAGGGGCTTGATCGTGCCACGTGCCTACGGGGAGGGCACCGAGGGGAGGCGTGGCTGAGGGACAGATGCACCAGGAGCTGATCTGGGCCGCGGTGTGCAGTGACAACAGAATAGAGGACAGACGGGACAGGACAGAATGGCTGTCCGTCTGACGCCCTCCCTGGGGTATGCAGACATACACGGTCACCCACAAGAAGCACTCGGAAGGGAGGCGAGGCCCAAGGAGATGAAGAGGCCCGAAGGGGTCCTGGAGCAGCAGAGCAAGACAGGGGCCTGAAGAAATGGAGATGCTCTGAACACCTCCTTCTCCTCAGGGCCAAGTACCAGCAGCCAACGGGACATGAAGGGGCTGGCGCCCCGAGGGAGCACTGCCCACACAGAACTGCCCATGTTCCCCGACAGTCTCTGCGACCCCCCAGCCCAAGCGTGGCCAGCCGCTGTCCTGAGCCCGAACCAGGGCGGGCGCCCAGAGTAGCTGTCACGCTGGGCAGGGCCATCTCCCGGGATCGTGCGGGGAGCCATGAAGCCAGACCGGGGACCTCCCTCAGTCCCTGGACTTCGGACACCACCTCCCTTGTGTCTGCCATCCAAGCAGCTATACACTCCCAACATCTTCCAAAATTCTCCCCTTCCGCAGTCGTATGATGAATGAGCACCCGCCACGGGCCAGAGACCACCAGACCCAGAGCCTGAGAAGCCGACGTGCATGCCTTGAGAGAGCTTTTGAAAGAAAGTTCATCTGAAGAACATGATACTGGAATAAAGACAGCCCCAGAGTTACGAGCCAAGACTACTCCGTGGGGAACACTCTTCAGCAGGTGATGTCGGGACAAGCCTATGGCTGGGGACAGTCAGGCCGAGTGTAGATGAGGGCGAAAAAGGTGGTCTCCCGAGAAACCAGGCTGTCTAGGAGACACTAAGGCTGCTATGTTGGGGTCTGAGCAAAGCTCTCTGCACTGTGGCCCTTCTGGGCGCGAGGCTGCATGGGTATGCGCGGGGTATGCAGGAGCTGGGCAGCTGACGGGCTTGCTGCCAGGGCCCCCGGTTTCAATTCTCGCCCCTCTACTTCCTGCACAGCACCACAGGGATCTTTTGTAGTACGTGGTCAGATCACCCCCTCCTCTCCCTACTCAAACCAGCTCAATGGTTTCCCACCACCTTAAGAATGAAAACCCCAAATCCTGCCAAGGGCCACTGACAAGATCCTACTGGACCTTCCCTGCCTGCACCCCGCCTCTCTGACTTTATCCCTTCTGCTCAAGCCACCCTCGTCTGTCTGCAGCTGGACTGGCCTTCCTTCCAGCGCACACCCAAGCTCACTCCCGCCTTTGGGCCTCTGCACCGTCTGCTTCCTCTGGCTGGAATGCCCTCCTCCCCCAGATCTCGGCACTACAGCCTCCCACTTCCCGTTCGGGTGGCAACTTCAACATCCTCTCCTCGGTGAGACCAACCTGGGCCACCTGAAGCAGGCTCTGGAAACGTGTGAGCAGCTTCGACATCGCAGTGACCAGAGGGCGCTCCCGGTGTGGACAGCCCTAGGGCCACGGCTCTGCAGGGTGAGAAACCAAACTTCACACGCCACCAGCGCCCCTTGTACCCACCAGCACCCCTGGGCCCACCCACCAGCACCCCTGGCACTGTCTGAAAGCCAACGGGGCCCTGCTGTGTGTCCCGCGCTGCCCCCCTAGCACCCACGAGGGTCCTCAGTGCTTTGGATGGTCTCAGAGTGTGCCTGTGGGGGTGACCGTGAATGAGTCACTTGGGGAAAGCCCATGACGGGGAAAGCATGGCCTACAGGGAAGAAAATGACTTGGGGAGAGAGAAGGGTCACCCCTGTGATGGACAGGGCACCGCCCTCCAGGGCCTGACCTCTGCCACGCCAGACCTCTTCCTGTAAGAACTGGGCCACGGAGCTAGGCGGCAGAGCCGGGGAGATGACAGCTTCGCTCCCAAGAGTGTGGGTCAGGGGCAGTGAGAACAGGGATTTTTGTACTGTTTTATTTTTTAACCACGTGTGTTTCGACCGCCAGAACAGATAAAGAGAAAACGTCTGAAAAGGAAGACAGGAGGGGCGTCATGTCCCTGGGTCTCTCAGGGCCCACTCCCTCGGGAGACCCTGTGGCCTCGTCCGCACACCGGCGGCTGCTCCTCACAACAGAGGCCACTCCTGGCCTGGGGCGAGCAGGGCCTCCTCCTTCTAGCCCCACTTCCCTTCTCCTCCACTGTCCCCTTTTCCCCTAATTGCATCCGCTTCCTTCTAAATTTGGTATTTTGTATTAAGAGCAATAGATGATGGAGTTAAAGGAAGGGACACACACCTGAACCGGCATTACTTTGGAAGCTACTGCCCGGGTCACAGGCCCCTCTGTCCCTCAGAGCTGTCTGTGAAGTGGGAGGTGGTCTTCAGCTGCTGTCCGGTGGGGGGCTAGCCACCAGCCACATGCGGCTCCTGAGCCCTTGAAATGTGGCTTGTATAACTGAGGAGCTGAATTCTTAAATTTAATTTGATTTCCACGCATTTCAAGGGCCACAGGTGGCTCATGGCTAGCATCCTGCCGGCATTCCGGCATTCCCACTGGGAATTTTATTAAGACGAGATTCAGCACGAGCTCAGACCCACTACCCCTTCAGAGCCATGCTGAATCTCGTCTTAATAAAATATGTAAGACGAAGGAAATCCGGTGTCCTCAAACTAATTACCCCCCTACCCGCCCTCACCCCTGCACCCCCACCCCCCATTTGGTTCTAGCCTTGTCCTCTCGCTCCCCCAGGTGGAGAAAACGCAGATGAGAGCGCTCGGATTTGGATCTGGGCAGCAGGCTTCCCTGCAGTGGTCCTTCCCAAACCAGACCAGAAGCAGGGCCCCGCCAGGTCTTGGCTGAGCACAACATACAGACGGGAAGGTGTGAGATCATGACCTAGAACGTCGTGCCAAACCAGACACCAACGAGCCCTGACCTTGGCAGGCACCCGATGTTTTAAGGCAAAGCTGGAGCTTTTTTGTAGCTGAAATCTTTCACATGAATCCTCCCTGTGACTTGGGGAAATATCACCGTGATTCATGCCGGTGGCAGACTGACTCACGCGGCAGAAGCAGGTGGAAAGCTCCCCACCCTGACACGGGAGGCTGAAGGCTTGCACTCACAGCGCTATTGCTCTCACGGCAGGGGGACTCTGGGCTTCTTCCGTGAACAAGAACGCTAAATTATTTCATGTAATTCACTGAACTCTTTCTAGAATTATGGATCGTGTAACGGAGCTTTTCCTAAAGAGGGAGGGAGTGCTGACTGCTCCCGTCTGTGACACACACCCTAGATCTTTCTGGGGCTCCAATTTCACGGTGACCCTGTGTTTGCTTAGGTGCTTTAAAGCACTATTTCCTCCGGTTGGGGTCTTCACGAGAAATGTGCTCCTTCTCGACCCTTATCTTCAGCAGCTGCACGGTGTGATGGATGGGGGGGGCCAAGTTACTCCCAAGTCTACAGAACGCCCATGAACAACAGGTGGGACACTTTGTGAATAACAGAAATGGTCAACACTTCATTTCTTAAGACATGAGGACCACATTTTTTATCTTCCCCAGTGCTTGTACAGAACAAGATGGTCAAAACAAAACTTTCTACTATGTATATAAAATTTATAAAATATTTAAAAAAATATACATCACCCTTAAACAACACGGGTTTGAACTGCGTGGGCCCAATACTTTTCCAATAAATACACTACACTAAAATGTATTTTGTGTTCTGATTTTCTTAGCATTTTCTTTTCTCTGGCTTGCCTTATAGTAAGAAGACCGTGAACGGTAACTGTACGATACCAAGTATGCGTTAACCGGCTGTTTTTACGATCAGTAAGGCTACCCGCCAACAGAGGGCTACTAGGAGTTAAGTTCTGGGGGAGTCAATAGTTATACAACAGATTCTTCGCTCTGTGTGTGCGTGTTGGGAGAGACTGGCACCCCCAATCCCCATGTTGTCCAAGGGCCAACTGTATGTGTATGTTCTACCGAGAAAAACTCCCAAAATAAACTCAAAACGAAAAATATAAAGCACTGAAGATCATATTGGAAGCCTTATATTTAAAGGGAAATCCTGTTTTGAATTGCTTTCATTAAAATAAGATCTTACGACACTGTACATCTTACCACTGACCTCTGGTGCAAAGCAAAAGCAAAAGCAAAACCTTCTTCTAAAACTTTCACAGGAGGGGCGCTTGGGTGGCTCAGTTTGGTTAAGCAACTGCCTTCGGCTTAGGTCATGATCCTGGAGTCCCAGGACTGAGTCCTGCATCAGGCTCCCTGCTCAGCAGAGAGTCTGCTTCTCCCTCTGACTTCTCCCCTCTCATGTGCTCGCTTGCTCTCAAATAAATAAAATTAAAAAAAAAAAACAACTTTCATAGGACATTAGAAAAAGACCCAAGTACCATAATCTTCCATTTTAGCCCACTGCTATTCATTTGAAAAAAACCTCTGCATCAGAATTTCCTTAGAGGATCAAAAGATAAAGAAACAAGATTTCCCCCCCTTCTAATTTAGCATATCAGAACCCCCAGCAAGCTAATTGATTTGAAGCTCCCCTTCCTCCTGAGCACTTTTAAAATCCGCCAACAAACACTTCTGGCCTCCGGGTCCTCACATACATGGCAAACGCCAAGAAGAATCAAGTTAAATTGTTGTCCTCAAGTACTTATCTAGTTAGGGAGGCGAATCAAGGTAAATAAAAGTCGTCCAAGGCAGTATAAATGGTAAATAACCGATTGAGCCGATAACTGCTTTCAAACTTAAAAGACGGAAAAAATAGGGGCCAAAACGGTGAGAAAAGCTTCCCTTAAATTTCAGAGTAAGTGACCCTGACTTTGAGCTAAGGAGACGAAGGGACTAAGATGGGCGGTGAAGAGCACGGGAGAGGGCACATCGCAAAGCGAGGTCTGGGGACCCCAAGAGGGGGGTTCCTGCAGGCACTTTCTGGGGTCCCTGCTTTTACGATAACACGAAACCATGATTCACCTTTATAATCATCATCAGGTCAATTTTTCACAAGCTACAAGGCACAGGGTATCAAAACAGACAATGCAGGAGCAGACTCAAGGAGCCAGCGAGCTTCTACTAATCTAGACATTAATTTGCAAAAACATGGTGCAATGCCATTTTTCTCAGTGCATTTCTGTGAATAGTTATTTCTTGTAAAAACATGCTACTTACGTTAACATGCATTGCGTGTGTTACTATAAGATGAATTAAGGAATGTTTAAAAAATTTGTTTTAATTTCTAGCAGGAAAATTATCAGCTAAAGCCGACCTAAATAAAAGTTCTTTGGGACCCTGATTTTTAAGAGCATGAAGGGGTGCTGAGGCTCCTTTGGTCTGAACCCTGCTAGGGGAGAAGTATGTATCTGGCATGATTTGCAAGTGGATGTACATACTTTGTGGAAGAGTCTTTCTAAAGCAGGGGTCTCGCCGGGGGCCTTTTTGCCCTGTAGGAGACATCTGGCAATGTCTGGAGACCCTGCTGGCTGTCAGAACAGGAGAGGGGTGCAGCCACTGCTGTCTAGTGGGGAGGGCCGGATGCTGGCAAGCATCCCCCAGCACACAGGGCAGCACTGCGGGGAAGCATCTGGTCTACCCATCAATGGCACGGAAGGTGGGGCGCCTGCTCAGGGCAGTGGGTCTCACCTGGGAGGAGGCACTGGGGAGCTGCCAAGCACATGGTCACATGCAGGAGCAGTGAGCCCTGGGGAGAGACAGGAAGCTCACAAAACCTGCTCCTAACTCATGCCCTCCCACCCACAGCTGACTAGCCCCTCTGCAGAGCCCCCATCCTTCTGGAACACCAGGGTTCTAAGCAAAGATGATGCAGAGTGGCTGGGAAAGTGGGCCAAGACATGGTGATCAAAAGCAGGGAATTCCACTTCTGTGTAACAGACACTTAGGAATCAAAAAAAAAAAAAAAATAAAAAAAAATTAAAAAAAAAAAAAATATATATATATAAAGTGCTGGTCCTCTGGGTCCTCTCTGAGTGTCACTGGGGTCTCGTTTAGGGTTGTGTGGGGGAAAAAAGTGGGGAGAGAATAATGGGCAGTGTGGCAGAGGCGGCCCCTAGTGACAGCATGAGCTCAGAATTCAGCCTGCAGACAGGAGCTTTGGTGTTTTGGGGGAGGGGAGTCGGGGACTCTCCCCTTAGGAGGTGATAGTCACAGCCGTCTCCCTAGGAAACACACCTGCCAACAGACCTCTTCCACTGTCCTCCAACACTCAGGTTAAAATTCCTGCTACACAGCCGAGTGACTAGAAAGTCAGATTTTCTTAAGAAGATACTTTCCACCAAAATATTGTTTCTGTTACCAGATAATGGGGGTTATTATAAGATGAAATCATGTTTTTGAAATTTCCAGTTTACTTTCTCAAACAGGACTCCGCCAGCCATACCTGTGGGACCTCAGCAAGCCCGGCTCCCCATCTCTGCAACGCTGAGGTGGGTTGCCTGGGATGTAAAGGGACAGATTATAGAGACAAAAACGTTATGGCTAAGGGCAGAAGATGTCAAACGAGCTAACGAGCTGGAGAGGACCCTTCAGCTTTCTTTCCAGGAAGAGGTATTACGTCAGAGTTGCCGTAGACACTTCCAGACCAAACTACGCTGAAGCAGGACAGGTAACATACGTGACCAGAGAACAGCGCTCAAAACAACCTTTAATGTGCTTGAAACAAATCACTTTACAGAGAGCATTAACACTTTTAAAAACATAACTTTGGATGCAGTATACAAATTAAAACAGCTACTATAAAAAACACCACAGCATGGTCTCGTCTTCCAGAATGGACTTTAGAAATCTCTGAGCTATCGATGAAGATTCTAAATATTCTTCAAGGGGGCCTAGATATGTTTGCATAGCTTTGAACGTGACACCAAGGACAGATGCTCAGAGCGGAGTTCCCTCTGTCAGTGTCCTGAGCACCCAGGAGCCCACCTGTGGCCTCACTCCTTAAGTGTGCCACGAAATAAACCTGTAAGTACTGGGCAGAAACTTTAGTTTTGAGTGTATAAATTAAAACATCCTATTTGAAAGAGAATAAAACACACAAAAATGTACCAATACACATCATTCGAGAAGAAATTTCTAGAAAAACGTGCCCAGCAGCAGTTATGACCTTTACTGCTATTTTGTTACTTGGAAGATGTATTTTGCCATACATCTTGCAGGGAAACGTTTTTCAAGTGGGGTCATGTCTAATCTGTCCTATTGAGTTAAAAATGGCCAAATCTGAAACTCTCCATTGTTTTTAGAGGTGAGGAAACAGGGCCATGGAAGCTAGGTGACATCACTTAGGGCACTCAGGAGTCAGCATTTTTACTCCCCAGCTTAAAATATGTTCCCCTACACCACTCTATCCTTTACCACAGAACTTTGTCTTCCTAAACACCCCCGTGCCATGAAATGTTCCTTTGTTATAACGGAAAAGTGTTCTGCAGCATAAGCCACTTGGTGCCTCTGTTTTCCATGAGGCTGGGTCACAGCCAGCCAGGATTTGAGTGTAAGGACCTTTTCCAGTCTTGAAGTGGTGTGTTAAGTCAACCAACCATGGGCCAAGTTCTTTTTAAGGTGTTCTCTGTTGAGATGATTTCCCAAGCCTGGTTACTCTGCCCTGGGCGGACCCCCCGTTCTGCACGCCCCTCAGGCTGGGACGGTCCCAGATGGGGGAAAGCCCCCCCCCCACCGCCAGGTGAGTTCACAGGTTGACCCGAGCGAGAACCGGCTGTGAAGGTGATGGGACACTGAACAGGTCTGAAAAGCAGCACGAGAAAAGCAGTCCTATTTGAACGGTTCAGGTCAAAAACATTCAAGTTCAGAGGAACGCTGACAGGAGAGGGAAAAAGTGCGCAATGAGGTCTTGGGCCCCTGAGCGGGTCAACCTTATTTGCAAGTGGGTGGAACCAGAGGTGAAGAAGCGAGATGAAGACTGAGAAGGGAACCGACATGGAACAAATTCAGGCTCAACCCAAAGTTCAAATGAACTGAAGTGCCTCAATTTGTACTCCTGCAAAAGCAACGTACACAGTCATGCGCCCACTGTCCTGCTTAATGGGCCTTGTTGCCTCTGGTATCCTTATGAGGAAGCAGTGAAGGGCCCACCATTTCAGTATTTTTCGGTGGTAATTTCAAGCTCTGTAGCTCCAGCTCTTAGACAGTAGCTCTAGAAAAAATACAAAAAGACAAGTGGGGCATCACACTCAGGCACTGGGGGGGGGCACACCTCAAGAGTCTTAAGCAGCTGACAGTCTAGGAACCCAAACCACCTTAAAGACACGCACTGTAGGTACTAGCGGGTTTGTGATCTTTAAGTGAATGGATGGACTTTCCAGGTTCAAACTTAATGTTATCCATCCTTCAAGTAAGGTTCTTTCTGCTAAAATGGGAAGAAATGAACCAGACCACTGATATTCTTTGTCACACTAACGGTGAGAGGAGACAGGTGTGTGACTGAGGAAGGTTCGGGGGAGTACTGGAAGCCTTAGCAGCTTTAATGAAACACCTGTAAACAAAAGGAAAGAAAACGCATACTACCCTTGCAAAGGGACTAAATTTCACTTAAATCGATTTAGTCAAAAAACTGACTCGGAAGGAAGCAAGTCAAAAACAAGAATGTCACCGTAAAACGTGATTTTCTGGTATAAAGACAGGGCAGAGAAGGACTGGCACCAATAATTCCCAACTACTGATATTTAAGGAACCTTTGGATCTCTTTTTGCTTCGGGGAGGGTGACAGATTTGCTGGAACCAACCACCTGCTAAAGAGAAGGGAGGCTTAGAATGCACCAAATGATAAGGAAAAGATACCACTCCCCAGGGCTTTAAAAAAAAAAAAAAAGAGGCTACTGCCTATAATCACCAGTTAACTGTGTTTTCCCAGATGACATGGAACTCATTCTAATTCGACTTACAGGAAGGGGGTCTGACACTGGAAATTAATGTCATCTGTGATAAGCCCAGGGACCTGGGTGATCTAGCTCTGGAGAACGTGAAACTACAAGCAAAGCCACTTCTTGGCTGCCAGTGATCTGAAAGGGCTTCCTAGCTCAGCCTAGGTCCAGACAGCTCCTGGATCCCTGAGGGGCTCTAGTTCAACAACTGCTCCCAATGAAGAACAGGCCAAGTGCTAGCACCTGTGTGCCCAGGAACGCCATCAACCCCACCAGGGAGACATCGTCCTCACTGAGCATTCCCGCTGCTCTTTGGTGAGTCCACAGTGGAGAAGCAAAAGGGAGGACTGGCCAATGCAGAGAGAGAGAACAAGTGACAGATGACAGATGATCGTATTCAAGTACCCAAACTAACTCAACTGAGAGGTACCAACTCATGCCACTAAGGAAAGAGGCTCTGGGCATCAGACATCAGCAGAGCACAAAGACCGCACCAGGGAATCAAAGGTGAGAGGAGGAGGAGCCACTGGGAGGGACAGATCTGACCTGGCCACTGACTTGCAAAGGAAGGAAGGGGAGGAGGATCTGAAAGCTACAAGCATGAATGCTGGTTGGGAAACCAGTCTCTGCAGGAGGGCGGCTGCATCTGAGGTGGGGGGTCATAAACTTAAAAATACCAGTTGCACAGATACAACTTCCATAAACCCATCCGTATTTTCCCAGACTAAAATAACGAAAACTGAAAGAACTAAAATTTCAGTTTATAAAGGAGACTTGCAGACAATCTCGTGCAGGGAAACATTCTAGAAGAGCCTGGTTTTCACCACGCTGTGCTGCCCGTAGTTAAAAGGAGTTCATGAAAAAACGGAAAGGGAATATTTGAGAGCGTTACCTCTGAGTCTATTATGTCTTGTCCTTCTTTTGAACTTTTTCCACTTTTCCCTGCTTTTGGTGATTCCTGGGAAACATCAAGCAAATCAATTAGGCTTCTCAGTTTTTAGACGGCTAAACATCAGATAAACCAAAATGCAGTTTTAAAACGGATTTACACAATTTACCCGGAACTTCGGATAATCTTAAGCAATACCATCAAGAAATTCTGCCTCTCGTTATATAGAGACCCAACACTGAGCTGCGACACCCCCGCCCCCAAATCCAGATCCTTCTTGTTTTCTGGATCTGTGTTTGGCGTTGAAAACTTCGAGAAGCAGATGAACCCACATTTACGGTGCTCGGGGCATTCTGATGGGTCCACATCACATCCCTTTCTGGCCTCCCACCGTAAACCCCGCGAGCCGGGATTTCTGGGGCGGCTTGGAGACGCTACGGAGCTCCACCTGGAGCAAAAACGTACCCCCCACCACCCCCAAATGCAACGCAGCACACTCACAGCCAACACCGCCGCCACCTGGGATAAGAATAGTATTTCAGAGCCCCAGAGCGTACCCAGGAGAGCAGACAATCCTTCGCCAGCGTGAGGGGGGTCCCTCCAGGCAGCTGCAGCCCCCCACCCCTCCAGCCCCTGCCCAGGTGTCTGCGAGGCCGGGTCAACCACCTCCGCCACCGCACCTGCCCCCTCACGCCCACCGCGCGCACCGCCCGGGGGCGGGCGCCCACGCAGCCCCCACCGCGGCCGCGCCCCCGCACGCCGGCCTGGGCCCCGGCGCCCCCAGCCCCCGCCCGGCGCTCCTGCGCCCTCGGGACCCTGGAGCCCGCCGCTCCCCGCTCCCAAGCAGTTCTCCGCCCGCCCTCCTCGCGGCCCCTTCCCTTCCCCGCCCCGGCCCGTCGGGCGGCCCGGACCCGCACTCACTTTCTCCTTCTTGTTTTTATTCGGCATGGCTGGTGCGGACAGCCACCGCCTGCCCCCCGCAGCAGCAGGAGGGCCCCGCCCCGGCCGTCGCGACCCCCGGCCGCCGCCGCCGCCGCCGCCCGGGGACTGAGTCGCTCGCTCGCTCGCACTTCCCCTTTTCCAGGCTCCCACAGGCTGCGGCAGCCGCGGCGGCGGCGGCGGCGGCGTCTCTCCGCCCCTCCCCCGGCCCGCCCCTCCCCGCCCCTCCCCGCCCCTCCCCCAGGCCCCCGGCCCGCCCCGCCGCCTCCGCCCCGGCCCCGCCCCGCTGGCCTCCAGGCGCCCTGCCATTGGCCGAGGCACCCTCACGTGCCCTAACGCTCTCCGCCGCGGCCCCGCCCCCGCGCGCGGTTCCGGTTCTCCCTTTTCCTCCACCCCCGCCCCCAAGCAGGGCTCCGGCTCCCGGGGCCTCCTCAGCGGGGCTTCCAGAGCGGCGCCGGTGTGCCGGCGGCAGCGAGGGTTGGCCGGGAGAGACGCGCCCAGTCTCGGAAGGGGGCGTGGGGCTGCAGTGACGGCTGCTGGCCGGCACACGCGGCACAGGTGCGGGACGGAGAGAGCAGGGGACAAATCAGGCGTGGAAAAGGCAGGTCTGAAACGGATGGCAACAACTGCGGCAGCAGGCGGGACGTGGCCCAGCGCGACCCGCAGCCTCCCGGCGTCGCCTTGCCGCCGCCGCGCTCGTCAGGATGAAAGGCGGCCGCGCGCCGGCGCACAGGACCGGCTGAGGAGGCCCGGGGCCGCGCAAGCGGTCGTTTTGCCGGGCCCTAGTGGGCCCCGCCCCCGGAGCGCCGGTCCGCTCTGCCCCGCCCCGAGGCCCCGCCCCGCGGCTTCGCCTCTGCCGGAGGCCCCGCCCCGCGGCTTCGCCTCTGCCGGAGGCCCCGCCCCGCGGGTCGGGCTCCAGCGACGCCAATGGGATTTTATTACATTCTTCAATTTGGCTTGATCTAGACCACGTGAGGAAACCTCTGCATTGTGACCAGGGGGGTCACGTGATTCCTTCCGCTCGCTCGGAGCGCGGGGGAGACGAGTTTTCAAGAAGAGGGGGAACTTTGATCCGCTCCTTCCGCAGTCTGTCGGACGGCAGAGGCCGCTCACGCCGGGCGTGGAGACTGCAGCGCCGTTGGGGACGGGCCTCGCGGAGCGGACGGGCCTCGCGTGTGACCGCGTTGGGCGCCGGCGGGGCTGGATCCGAAGCGGGCGCTCCGAGGTGACCGCGCTCGGCTTCGCTGGTGGAAGTCGCTAGGCAGAGCGTTGTCGGCCGCTCTGCTTTGCGCCGGGAGCGCCGGCGGCCGCGGCGCTAGCGTCAGGGCGGTCGTGGGAGGTCCTGGAAGTGAGCCCTTGCCCGCGCGTGTGACGCCTTGACGGGTGTGCCCGCGGGCCGGCCGCTGTCGGTGCAGAGGACTCGGTTTTAAGGGGGTTAAGGGTTTATCCAAAACACAGTTAAGAAACATGGGGAGGGGTAGGGCAGTGCCCCCCCCCCATTAATTACGTTTCATTTGTGAAATAAAATACACGCTCTCAGGAGTCGTTCTGGACCTATGAGTGTATGACCGTGAAGCTCTAAAGGGACTGAGGGACTTTTCCCAAACAAGTCTGTGCCGCTGATAGACTCGCACACAGCCCCGGCGCAGACCATGCACTCCCCGGACTTTCGTCTGATGTCCTCTGTGTGCCAGGCGCAGGGAGGGGATTCCACGGTGGACAAGGCACTGCCTTGGTCTGCCAGCATTCCACATCCTTGGGGTGGAAACAAGAAAGCCAGCGATCAGAGGGATGTGACACTCAGCAAGTCTACGGGGCGGGGGTGAGAGGGTCTGGTTCAGCAGCGCACAAGAGCCTTGCACGGGAGGTTTTGTTGTGGCTGGCGATGAGAGCCAATTCAGACTCTGACTGGCCTTGCCAAGGAATTGGACTTCTTTGTGAATGTGATTTGGGGTCGCCGAAGATTATTAAGTGGGGATGACATACTCACATGTGCATGTGGGAGACGTCTGTGGCATGAGTGTTGGGGGTGGGTTAAGGGTAGGAAGTCAGGAGAGCAACCGGGATGGAGTTACGATCCAAGTGTGTGCCAGGGAGTGGTCTCTGTGGCAGCGACAGGGAAAGGGTCACACATACCCCGGAGCTAGACTTGCTCAGGTAGGAGAGAGCCACAGTAAAGGCTAAGGCCAATGTGGGTAGCTTACGGAATACAGTGACAGAAAAGGGACACAGCAAAGAGCAAATTTTCCAGGGAACACGATTTCAGTTTTGGGGCACCTTGAGTTTCAGCTGTGTCTGCAACAGGTTGATAGTTGGCAAATGGAAATACAGATCTGACCTTCAGGATAGAGTGTCAATGTAGGTCAGATTAGGTGTTTTTCAGGTCAGTTTGAGTTTGATGGAAAGGATAGGGGTGAGATACCCAGGAAAGCTGCCTAGTGACCTTGAAGTCATGGTAACCAGCGGCACTGGGGTCAGCACCATTGCCTGACATGTGTGTTCTGCCCTGGCCATTGAGCTGGCTTTCATTTGCCCACGTTAGAGAGGGCCATCCCGTAGCCAATATTAGCCAGGAGTGAGTTACAGAAGATTCACGGAGGGCCCTAGGTATGGTGCAGTGTCCTGGCTGATGGGTGGAGCTCCTTCTTTCAAAAAAAGGGATTCAGAATAAGCTATCAGTGAGATATAGAGATTTTTAATGTGTTCACACTTGTGTGTGTGCATGTATGGGTGTGTGTGTGTGTGCGCGTGCCTGGGGTTACCTCTTCTGAGATACCCCATCTTCTATGTTCATAAAGACACTGCCCATATCACAGAGAAACCTTTTTCCTTCAGACCCCCACCTTTCTGGGACACTTTTCTGAGATGGAAATGCTCGCTCTTCCTTCCTTCATTTGTATTTTTTTTTTAAGATTTTGTATATTTATTTGACAGAGAGAGAGAGAGTGGGAGAGGGAACACAAGCACGGGGAGTGGGAGAGGGAGAAGCAGGCTTCCCACCAAGCAGGGAGCCCAATGTGGGGCTCCATCCCAGGGATCATGACCTGAGCTGAAGGCAGACACTTAACCATCTGAGCCACCCAGGCGCCCCAGTGAAATGCTTTTTCCATGTCTGGCTTCTCTGTATGGTGAATTGCTTAAATTATGCCTCTGAGCTCTCTCTGGAGGAGCAGAGAGGTCCCCAGAGGATCTAGGCTTCTGCCTGCACTGCAGCCACCAGCCACAGACCGGCAGAGACTTGCTGCTTCACCCTGGGGAGCAGAAGAGGTGCATGAAAGCAGGGCAGAGAGAGGAAGTCCCTTGGTCCAGAATCAACTGAGCTGCCCCTTCCTGCATCTGCCCTTAGAAGCTCTTTCCACTGGCTTATCTTCAGGGATGCGTATGTCACAGTGGCCTGCCCTCCTATTCTTCTTTGAGGCCCATCCCAACCTGGCCCCGTCTGCCTAGAAATCCCCTTCTCTTGGCTTGCTGGACACCATTCCCAGGAGCTTAGGCTTCTTCACGTTCTTCCTGCCCTGCCGGGCTGTCCGGGCGTTAAGGTGATCTTGCATACTTGGATTGTCGGCTGCTTCCCATCTTCGGCATTCTGCCTTCCCCAGAATGTTGGCAGCTTCCACGGCTTCTGTGGTTTGGCCCAACCCCTCAGACTGTTGTTCTCTGTCCTCCTGCTGCCTCTTTTTGGCTATTGACTCCCCACAGAGCTTGGGATGTGCTGGCGTGCTGGCTGGTTCCATGTCACCAGCCCCAGCAAGGCTCCCAGCCCCTGCTCCTTACTCGTGCTGGTGGGGGGCTGCCCATAGCCAGGACTGGACATAACATCTTCAAGGCCATTGCTGACACCTTCCCCACTGTAGAAGTTCAACTCACCTACCCTCTCCCTCTTTTCCTCGCCTCATTTCCACTGAAATGTCATTAAACAGCTCATTTCTTATTGAAGTTGAATCTGTTTATTCTTGGGCTACGTGTTTGCCTGCAGATCTGGCATGGAGGTGTCGAGAGTAAATTTAATCCAGCTTGCATTGAAATGAAATAGCCATGTAGGGTGCCGACCACAGTGCCTGGTACATGACAGGCCCTCAAGTTTATCTCCCACCAAGTGGACACTGATTTCATGAGAACTAGATGTGCTATCAAGTTCCAAAAACCCCAGGACACCACCGAAATCACCACTTCAAGGCCCAAGGGCACCCAGAGAACTCTGTTAGATGAAGAAAAACCTCTTGCTTGGCTCTTGAAGAGCTTTGGCAAATGCCATGAGCCAGTCGAGCCCACGAGCTGGGACTCAATGTCACCCCATTCTGGGGCACCACACCTTGAGTCCCTCCCCTAAGAAACTAAAAGGTGAGCAATCTGGAAAGTTTTGAAAACTTAAAGTTTCACAGGTTGTTCTAAAACAGTCTACGCGGGGAGCCTGGGTGACTCAGTCAGTTAATCGTCTGCCTTTGGCTCAGATTGTGATTTCAGGGTCCTGAGATCAAGCCCCACATCGGGCTCCTTGCTCAGTGGGGAACCTGCTTCTCCTTCTGCCTGCGACTCCCCCTGCTTGTGCTCTCTCTCTCTGACAAATAAAATCTTTAAAATTAAAAAAATCTATGGAAGCCCTAAAAAATGCTTTCAATAATATTTCAATACATTTCATATCCAAGCATTAAAAGGGAAACAATCCTGGGGCGCCTGGGTGGCTCAGTGGGTTAAGCCTCTGCCTTCGGCTCAGGTCATGATCTCAGGGTCCTGGGATCAAGCCCTACTTCCCTTCCTCTCTCCCTGCCTACCTCTCTGCCTACTTGTGATCTCTGTCTGTCAAATAAATAAATAAAATCTTAAAAAAAAAAGACAATCCGGGCGCCTGGGTGGCTCAGTGGGTTAAGCCGCTGCCTTCGGCTCAGGTCATGATCTCAGGGTCCTGGGATCAAGTCCCATATCGGGCTCTCTGCTCAGCAAGAAGCCTGCTTCCCTCTCTCTCTCTCTCTGCCTGCCTCTCCGTCTACTTGTGATCTCTCTCTGTCAAATAAATAAATAAAATCTTAAAAAAAAAAAAAAGACAATCCAAAATATAATTTCATTTTCGTGTAAATGGGGTGAAATCCAGTCACTTTCTTTTTCCCTCCCCAACCCCCAAGTCCAGTGGAAGCAAGACGGGATGGAAATAACCCGAGGTGGGGAGAATATCCTTAAAACGTTAGAGATGCAGAATCGGGGGGTTCTAGAGAGAGGAGGGCACGTGCAGAGGCCGACAGGCAGGAGGAAGCCTGCTAGAAGGACGTTGTTGCCAAGTACCGCAATGTGCTCCAGTGTCCAGTTTGAGTTCTTGTCCCAAGTTTTGGGTTATTGGCTTAAACAGGCAGGAAACAGGTGGCTCAGTCAAGAAGGTCTAAGTGGAAATAAATTAACGAGAGATCTCTGTATAGAGGCAGGTAGGACTCAAGCAAGTGGGAGACAGCAAAACATTCTGGGAACTGTCCCCATTCCCACATCTCACTCAAACCCTCTAAACTGATGGTTCTTTTTTTTTTTTTAAGATTTTATTTATTTGACAGATCACAAGAAGGCAGAGAGGCAGGCGGAGAGAGAGGAGGAAGCAGGCTCCCCACAGAGCAGAGAGCCCGACATGGAGCTCGATCCTAGGACCCTGAGATCATGACCCAAGCCAAAGGCAGAGGCTTTAACCCGTTGAGCCACCCAGGCGCCCTAAACTGATGGTTCTTAAACAGGGGCGACTTTGTTCCCCGGGGGACACCCGGCAATGTCTATACATATTTTTGGTTGTCACAACTGGGTGGGGGATGCTACGAGCATCATGTGGTTAGAAGCCAGGGATAATGCTAGACATGTTAGAGTGCACAGGGCAGCCCTCACAACAAAGAATCCTCCTGCCCCAAATGTCAACAGTGCCAAGGTGGAGAAACCCTGGTCTAAACCCATGTAAAACGGATATGATACAATCCACCCTTTCCCCTTTGTGGTTAGCGAGCGCCACAGAAGATAATGGGTGTGAAAGCCAGAGCTGTGTCTACAGGCTTCATGTAGGAAGAAATTGTCCATCTGGTTGGAACTCTACAGTTTGCTGAATGCAACACACACACACACACACACCCTATCGTTTTTCTGCCCTTCACAAAAAACCTGGAGAAAGAGAAAAGCTCAGCTGTTCTTAGAAAGATGAGAGCCACTATGGTCTGCTGTAGTGAGGAGAATTCCCTTCCAGGTAATGACCCCATCCTGGGGCAGCAGTGTGAACCACCATCAGTGTTAGAGCCGAACAGTGGTAAGACGACCTTTCCAAAAACAATTCTGAATTGTGGTAAAGTGCACATAATTTAAAATTTACCGTGTTAACCACTAAAATGTACAGTTCAATGCTGTTACATATATTCACATATTCACATCCAATTTTTTTTTTTTTCATCTGGCAGAACTGAAACAACCCCTCATTCCCGGCTTCACCCAGCCCTGGAACCCACCCTTGTACTTTCCATCTCTATGGATGTGACTACTCTAAGTAACCCCCTCATATAAGTGGACTCACACAGTATTTGTCTTTCTGAGTCTGTCTTGTTTCCCTCAGCATAATGTCCTAAGGGTTCATCCACGTTGTAGCATGTGCCAACATTTCTTCCTTTTTAAGGCTGAATAATAGTCCGTGGTGTGGATAGAGCACATTTTTGTTTATCCCTCATCCTTTGATGGACACTTGGGTTGCTTTTACTTCTTGGCTATTGTGAATAATATTGTGGTGAAGATGGGTGTGCAAATACATCTTTGAGATCCTGCTTTCAGTTTGTTGGTATAGAGTGAAAAGCAGAGTTGCTGGATCAGATGGTGATTCTATTTTTAATTTTTGAGTAACCATCATACTGTTCACCATAGTGGCTGCATCAGTTTACATTCCCACCAACAGTGCACAAGGCTTCCGATTTCTCCAAATCCTCATCAACACTTTTTTTTTCTTTCTTGTCAGTGGTCAACCTAAGTGGTGGGAGGAGATATCTCATTGTGGTTTCGATTTGCATTTCACTAATTATTAGTGATATGGAGCATCTTTTTATATGCTTCTCGACTATTTTTATACCTTCCCTGGAGAAATATCTAGTTCATGTCCTTTGTCCATTTTTAAATTGAGTCGTTCGATATTTTTTGGTTCAATTTTGTGGAATTGTAGGTGTTCCTTATATATTCTGGATATGAGCCCCAATATGATTCACAAATATTTTCTCCCATTATGTAGGTTGCCTTTCTACTCTGTTGATTGTGTTCTTTGACGCACAGGAGTTATATATTTTGCTGTCATTCATTTTTTTCTTTCATTGCTTGTGTTTTTGGTGCTATGTCCAAGGAATCATTGACAATTTCAATGTCAGGAAACTTTTCTTCTATTTCTTTTTCTGAGAGTTTTATAGCTTTAACTCTAATGTTTAGAGACCATTTTGACTATCTATATGAGGGTTTATTTTAGGGCTTTTTCTTCTATTCCACTGTCCTCTTTGCCTGTTTTTACGCCAGCCTACTGTTTTGATTACAGCAGTTTTGCCTAATGTCTTGAAACCAGGAAGTGTGAGGTTTCCTACTTTGTTCTTCTTTTTCAAGGTCACTGGCTATTTAGGATCTCTTGAGCTTCCACATGAATTTTAAGATGGATTTTTCTATTTCTTCAAAAAATTCCATTGGGATTCCACTAAGGATTGTATTAAATCTGTATATTGCTTTGGGTAGATTTGATAGCCTACAAACATTAAGCCTCCCAGTCCACGAATGCCAGATGTCTTTCAATTTATTTTTGTTGTCTTTAATTTCTTTCAGCAATGTTTTGCAGTTCCTAATGTACAAATCTTTTACCTCCTTGGTTAAGTTTATTCTGAAGTATTTTGTTCTTCTTGATGCTATTGTAAATAAAATTGTTTCCTTAATTTCCTTTTTGGATTGTTTGATTTTAGTCTGTGTAAACACAACTGATTTTTATATGTTGATTTTTATATCCTGCAACTTTGCTGAATTCATTGATTCATTTTCACAGTTTTAAAAAATGGAATTGTTGGCATTTTCTGCATAGAAGATCATGTCTGCAGAGATAATTTTACTTTTTCCTTTCCAATTTGGATGCCCTGGTTTTCTTTTTCTTGCCAAGTTGTTCTGGTTGGAACAAGTGCTGTGTTGAATAGAAGTGGCAAAAGCCGTCATTCTTGTCTTCTTCCTGATCTTAGAGGGAATACTTCCAGTTGTTCACCATCGAGTATGAAGTGAAATATTGGCTTTTTACATACAACCATTATTATACTGAAGTAGTTTCCTTCTGAGTGTTTTTTATCAAGGAGTATTAAATTTTATCAAATGATTTTTCTGTATCAGTTGAGATGATCATGTGCTTTTTCCCCTCTATATTCTGTTAACTGGTATATTCCATTGATTGATTTTCATACGTTGAAACATCTTTGCATTCCAGAAATAAATTTCCATTGGTCGTGGTGTATAGTCTCTTTAATGTGCTGCTGAAATCTTTTTGCTAGTATTTTGGTGAAAATTGTTGCATTGATATTCATCAGGGATATTGGTCTATAATTTTGTTTATTATAGCGAATTTGTCAGCTTTGGTGTCATGCCAGTTTCATAGGATGAGTTTGGAAGTGTTCTTACCTCTTCAAAAAAAATTTTTTTTTTTAAGAGTTTGAGGTGGTGTTACTTCTTCTTCAAACCTCTGATAGGATTCACCAGTGAAGACCTCTGGTCCTGGGCTTTTCTTTGTTGAGACGTTTTTTGATTATTGACTCAATGAGACTGCTGTTCTAGACTGAATGTTTTACCTTTGCATCTAAACAAATTTCCCCTGCAGAGGACTAGTCCTTCGCTTTCAAAGATAATGTATCTTTTATAACCCTGCACTTTCTTCAGAAGATTGTTAGAACATGTTTTTGGAAGAGTAAACTCTGAAGTTATTACTTTATTGCCATATATGTTTTCTTCTTAAGCAGGAAAAAACAATTAAGCCTCAACAGTATTCTCAACTTAACCTGGCACACAGTGACTTTTGGCTTTTCCCAATAGCAGATTTACTCCAAAGATAAAGAAGAATTGCCACCATTTCAGGTGCATAGTGTGATGTAGAACGGGCAGCAGGTTTATAAAACCATGAGTTCTGACTCAGAGTAGATGGAACTGGGACTAATGACACAGGGGTCTTTCATATGGGAAGTTCCTAGGTAAGGAGGTCTACAGGCCCTGGCAGCTGTGAATTTGTGGGAATGACAGAGAATTGGTACTGAGGATCCCAAGTCCTGCCACCTGCTGTTTGCACATCTCATGCAAGTTTGCAGGGCTGAGTTTCTGGGGTTTCTTAGAGCAGTGATAATCTGCATATACAGCCAGGTCAGGAAAAAGCTGTCAGACCCAGGATTCCACTAACTGGGCCAGAGGAGCTCCTAGAGTCCTCAACGGTGTTCTTCAGTGAACCTGTGGTGTACCAAAACCGCCTTGAAGTCAGAGCCATCTGCCTCATCATTCAATCATTCATTCATTTATTCATTCTTTACAGAGCCCTACTAGCCATGTCTTGTCCACTTAACCACTGTGGGGCTCAGCTTCCTCATCAACTCAGTGGAGATTACAAATGCCTCCTTGACGGGTGTGGGTGGGGATGGCGGAAATAGGTGATAGGGATTAAGGCACGCACTTGTCTGGATGAGCACTGGGTCGTGTGTGGAAGTGCTGAATCCCTATATTGTACACTTGAAACTAATATAACACTGCATGTTAACTGACTGGAATTAAATAAAAAAATTTACAAAATGCCCCCTTGAAGATCTTTGTAAGAAATGAGAAAAAACTTATATAAAGTTCCCAGCACAGGGTCTGGGCAGACCTGGCTTCATGGGTCTGTGACTTGTGCGGTCACCCTGGGCCATGTGCAGAAAGCCGCACGCTTTGTTTAATGCTCAGACATTATCATCTGGAAATTATTTATATTTTTGGACAAGGGCCCCGCATGCCCATTTTGCACTGGGCTCCCCGAGTCATGTCCTAGCCCTGTGCCTGGTACGCAGTAGAAGCTGGGATGGTGGTAGGGATGCTGTCATTCCTGTCCTCTGTACCACCTCTGTATCACCTGGTACCTGCCTGTCCTTTCCCTCTCCCCACTCTGGGCCTTCTGAATGCTGGGAGGCTTCCTTGCAGGCACACAGGGAGGGCATTTCCAGACTGCCATGGCCTACGGGACCACTTTGAGTCACAGCCCCACAGTCCCACACCCAGGCGTGGGACGCCGGCAGGGTCCCGAAGCCCCGCACCCTCCCCAAAATGGGGAGGACCCTCTCTTGACGTTGATCTGCCTGCGACTTTCCGAGCAGGGCTGCCCCTGTCCTTGGAGCTCGTGGGGTCTCACGAAGATTTTAGGAAAGAGGAGTTTCTGATTGTGACTTTTCTTTGCCCATGGGGATGTCTGTGGGAACACATCTGAACCGTTCTAGGACAGGGGTTTATACCAAAGGGGGCCTCCTGCTCTCAGGCAAACGGAAATACTTGCAGCTGCACCCCTCCGGTGTTGTCAGCCTCCGGTGATACGTGACTATGTCTGGCATGTATGTGGTTGGCAGGTGCTTGAAGAACACCGTGACCATGTCGATAGGATCGGCTGCCATTTAGCCAACTGCGTGTGTGTGTGCGTGCGCGCGCATGCGTGCCCTCCTTGACTTGCACTGAAAACACGATGCAAACATCAATAGCTATGTACATCTTACTCATCTGTTCTGCCACCAACTCATCAGCTTTTTCCTCTTAAATGTGTATCAGGAAATTCCTTCCAGTTTACAAAAAGCTACAAAAACAAAATCGGTGTAGAGAAGGCTCATATACCCTTTACTCAGATTTACCATATTGTTAACGTTTTACCCCATGTGCTTGGTCTGTCTACGAACTTTTTTTTTTCCTGCTCCATTTGAGAATAAACCACTTGTATAATGGCCCTTTCTCCCCAAATACTTGCCTTTGTATTTCCTAAGAACAGGGACATTCTCTTCCGTAAGGGCAGTGCATGAATGTGTGTTGATACTCTAGTTCTGTCGGTGGACCGAGGTAGACTTTCCACCATGCTGCTTCCTTCCAGCATAGGATCCAAGCCTGGGTCAGGTGTGGCACTGAATGGCCGCGTCTCTTTAGCTTCCTTCAGTCTGGAATTTTCCTACAGCCTTTCTTTGTCTTTATTGATATTGACATTTTAATTTATTTTTTATTTTAATAAAATAAACTATATATTAAAAATAAACATGATATATTAAAAATAAAAATAAATTTCATTTAATAAAAGAAAAATTAAATTCATTAAGATTTTAAAAGTAGGATCCATGCCCAGCATGGAGCCCAATACAGGGCTTGAACTCACTACCCAGAGATAAAGAGTGAGCTGAGATGGAGAGTCAGACACTTAACTCACTGAGCCACCCAGGTGCCCCTTGGTATTGACATCTTCAAAGAGTACAGTTCTGGGCTCCTGGGTGGCTCAGTTGGTTAAGCGACTGTCTTCCGCTCAGGTCATGATCCCGGAGTCCTGGGATTGAGTCCCGCATCGGGCTCCCAGCTCCATGGGGAGTCTGCTTCTCCTTCTGACCTCCCATCTCAAGCTCTCTCTCACTCTCTCTCTCTCTATCAAATAAATAAATAAATAAATAAATAAATAAATAAAAATCTTAAAAAAAAAAAAGAGTACAGCGCTTTCACCCATTTTAAAATTGAGCGTTCCTATTTTGTTGTCTGATGTTTCCTTTGATTTGTCTGAGGTTGCTGTGTCTTTCTCAAGGCCATGCTTCTGGAGACAGCTTTTAATGATGCCTCAGCTTTTAATGATGACTCCAGGTGCTGGCCTGAGTCAAAATTTTGAAGCAAGAGCAAGTTCTCTTTGGGTGGTCCAAATGTCCCTTCGTGCCTTCCTTTCCTGCCTACATAGCCCTAATGCAAACCTGACCTCTGAGAAGAGTGTGTAAACTATTCACGCTGAGATAGGAAGATGACCGTTTAGGCCATCTTTCCACAGGTTAGCTCTCTTCATCTTAAATAAAAACTGGGAGGCGACTGGGTAGCTCAGTTGGTTAAGTGTCCCACTCCATCTCAGCTCAGGTCTTGATCTCAGGATCATGAGTTCAAGCCCCGGGTTGGGCTCTACGCTGGGAGTGGAGCTTACTTAAAACACAAACAACTGGAGATATGTGGGCAGGGTCCTGAGGGAAGATAGGGGGATGAGGGGGCTAGGAAGCCAGGTGGAACAGGGACCAGAAACCCCCAGACATGTTGGAAACCATCATGGCTGCCGAGGCCCCGGAGCTGGCTTAGAGATGCCCCCGGCTGCCAGCTCCTGTTTCTCAGAGGCCGGGCCTGCCCCAGCCTCGGCACTCAGCCGGCTGTCGCTGTGAGTCCGTCCCTTGTATGTCCTCATGGCATCCCCTGATTCCTTGGGCTAGTCTGAGTGTCTGTCCTTGTGACCAAAACACCTCACGGCAGTGGTCTGGACTGAATGTGGGTGTTGCCTCCCGAATTCCTATGCTGAAACTCTAATCCCCAACCTAACGGTATCTGGAAGTGGGGCCTCTGAGGGGTCAGTGGGGCCATGAAGACAAAAGACAGAGAAAGCTGGCTTCTCCCACTGTCTCTGTCACGCTCTCTTCCCCTCTCTGCCCGCAAGGACATGGCAAGCCAGAGTGAACTCTGACTGGACAACAGATCTGCTGGGGCCTTGATCATGGGTTTCCGGGCTTCCAGATCTGTGAAAACACGTGTTGCTGTTTTAGCCCCTCAGTGGCTGGTCTCGCTTGACGCCAGCCCCGGCTGCTGTGACAGTAACACGGGCAGATGATGTTAATGGCCCCAGGTCTTCCTCCTCCTGGGATCCACACACTTCACCAAGTGCTTTTTCAGGGCGCTGTCACTGCGGGCACAGCGGGCTTCCTTTCGGGTCCAGCATGGATTTGCACTGGCCAGTAGGATGTGGGAGAAGAGAAGGGGTTTCAGTCCCAGGCCCAAGCTTCATCGGGCCTTGCATGCTGCCCTTTGCTCCTCGTGTGTCTGCCACGGTCCTGGGAAGAACGTGCCCAGACCAGCCGCCGGGCATTGAGGGGTTTGCTTCTTGGAGCAGTGCTGCCCCTGCCAATTCAGTGTACGTCCCCACCCCTGGGAAGCCACAGATGTGCGAGAGCTCTCCGCTGAGCCCAGCCTGGATCCGCTGACCATTCTGTAACCCACAGATCTGTGAGATGAAAGGGTGTTCAAGTCACTGAGTTTTGGGGTGTTTTTGCTCTACGGCACGTTTGGCAATAGTTTTATGGTACAAGATGGAGCCAAGCCATCAAAATAAAGGCAATACCTTACAAAGTCTGCCTTTTCTCTTATGCTTTGCTCATCATTGGTTGTGCTACTGTGTGTTCCTGGGGTTGGATTATAGCGGTGAAGAAGAGAAGCCCTTTCCCTTGCAGAACCTATGTTCTCGTGGGGGAAGACAGACAATGACTTTGTAAGCAAATTCACGAGTGAGATCATTTCAGAGGCTGACATGCTACCCAAAAAGCAAAAGCAAAACAAGGCGGGTAATGGGTTAGCGCAGGCTGTCACTCTCCACGTGGACAGTTAAGCTTAAATTCATCAAAGTGAAATAAAATTTAAAAGTCATGCTAGCCATACTTCTGGTAGTCAGGAGCTATTGTCTAGGGGCTACTGCATTGGACAGTGTTAGATATGGAACATACCATCATTACAGAAAGTTCTGTGACAGTGAGAGGTTAAACTGCATAGAGGGTTCTCCAGGGGATGGTGGTTATTTTACCTACAGTGATCAGGGGAGGCTTCTCTGAGAAGGTAGAGTTTGAACCAAGATCAGATGAGGGTATCAGCTATGTCAGCGATCAGGAGAGATCACTGCCGCCTAGGGACCAGCCAGTGCAAAGGTCCTGAGGCATAAACTGACATCAGCAATGCGGTCTGACTTAGACCATGAAAGGGTCGCTCTGGCTGAAGAATGAGGTCTGATGTGTGCGAGGGTGGGTGCGGGAAGCTGGGATGCTAGTTGGCAACATTGACGGTGATCGGGCTGGACAGAAAGTTGACTCGGGCTATTTTTTCCATCACAAATTGCTGCTGGTACTGACTAGACAATTTCACGTCCTCAGTATTTTGGGGCTCCTTCTGCTACTGAGATGACACTGACCAGCACCGTAACACTGTAAGCATTTTACCGACTATGGCTTGAATTGCCTTTGACATGATGGGGGAAGGCCTGGTTATAGCTCCGTGCCTCTTCTTTTTTCGAAATCTAACTCACGCTAGAAGAAAAATACTAATTGCCCAGATTACGGATTTCGGCAAGCACAGGTGAACGAAAGAAAGAAAAGTTCGAGATGTTATGAACGTTTAACCCCATCTTCTAAAGACCTCTGTCCATGTTTTGGACATACGTTTCCAGGTTTTTCCCGGTGTGTATATGTGTATTTTTTTCCACTGGCACAAACACAATCACTCGAAAGCTGTAACCCCACAGCTGGACTTCACTAGACGTGGTTCTGTGAGTGAGTCGTGGCACCCGGGACCTGCTGCTGTGGCTCTCTCTGTGGACCCTCTGACCCGGGAAACAGCCTTTTCTGCTTAATCTCCTGCCCCCCCATCATAGACAGAACCACCTTCTTCATCCCCCTTCCTTGTCCATGTCCTTATTCTCTCTTGCTCTGTTGCGCTCCAAAGAGGGCTCGTCCCTGAGACTGTGCATGTGGCTCACCCCACCCACCACCATGTTGCCGAGGCAAAGACCCTCCAGTGCCAGGTGGGGCTCCTGTCCAGGGTCGTCCTCCAGCTCTGTCATCTTCTGGCTCTGCCAGGGTCTCCTGTTTGCACCTTCGGACTGGCGGACGTGGGTGTCTAGACTAGTTGTTGGCCACTGGGACCTTGCCTCAGACTCTCTCTCCAGATCTTTCTACCCCTGGCCACCTTGAGTGGAACATCTGCCCTTGTTCTGACTCCTGGGGCCTGGCCCGTCTCCTTGGTCAGCGTCCTGGTTTAGTCAGCTGCTCCGCATGAGAAAGAGTCGGAGTATCAGGCATCTTTGCGATGGCCCACAGATGTCTATCAGTTTCTCACCTAATCAATTCCGCCAGCTGTTGTCAGTGACCTGCCTCCGACCTGGGCTGGATCTGGTCACGTCCCTCTTCAGAGTCTCCGACAGCACCAGCAAGACAAATCTAACCGTGCGGCATGCCGGCAGGGCCCGCTGCGCCCTGCCCCTGCCCGTACTCCGTCCACGGCCCTCCTGGCTCCCCTTGCCTGCCCCCATCCCTACCCCACATGGTCTGCTCCTGCCTCCACCTGCCCTGTCCTCCCCTGGCCTCTGAACTTGTTGAAAATCCTCCATAACTCGACCCAGAAGCTCACTGCGTCCCTGTCACCCCTCCCTTCTCCCCTGGGAGACACTCGCTCCCCTGGGGTTTCAGCCCTCTCCTGCCTTCCTGTGGGCTGCTTGCCTGTCCCCCCTCATCTCTTGCTTGAGTTCTCTAACCTCTCGTATGCCGCGGCCGCCCCTTCAGCCCGGGGCACAGAGCCAGGCGAGGTCCACACGCCACCTCTCTTACTTCCCACCCCCGACCACGGGCTGGACCTCTGTGCCACAGTCGCCACATCTGTAAAACGGGTGTAATTCTTGTGCTTCCCTCAGACAGCGCTATGAGAATGAAAAGGTAAGATGTGACTCTTCACAAATCTCTCTCCCTCATGGATCTATAACTCTACTAGGGCAGGAATCACAGCACGTTCACATTCATCTTCCCCACTCCATATATCCCCTGCCCCCCGGCACGAGCACCTTGCTTGGTAAGCAGAAGTCACTCAATAAATGATCTTGGAACTGGGTTGCCATGAGCTCCTTGCATGACGGACCCTCCCTCTATACCCATGGGACCTGGCATATTGTAGCCACTCGGTAAATGTGCTGTGGATTAAACACGGTGGCTCATTGCCCTGGAACTTGAAGACATGTCCTCACTTATATTTCATGTGTCGGCGTGCTGTGGCCAACTGCTGACTCACACTGGCTTCCTTGCAGCCCGGGGGAGCAAAGAAAAGTGGCATGAAGGGAAAGGGGCCATATGCCCAGCAGATCTTCCCCGAGACACTCGGCATCTATAATTATTCATTGTTTGCAGGGAAAAGATGGCATTCGAATTTGTGTGCTTGGCATTCTCGTTCTTGTCATGCCCAAAGCCCTGCTGCCCAGAGTCACTCCATGTCCAAATGCTTCAGGGGCTGCTTTTACCCCACGTTTTGCCCTTCCTGTCTTTCTTCCTCCCTTCCTCTCTCTCTCCTTTCTTCCTTCTTTCCTTCCTTCCTTCCTTCCTCTCTTCCTCCCCCCTCACTTCCTTTCTTCCTCCCTTCCTCCCTCCCTCCCTTCCTTTCTCTTTCTTTCTTTCTTTCTTTCTTTCTTTCTTTCTTTCTTTCTTTCTTCCTCCCTCCTTTTCTCTCTCTTTCTTTCTCCTCTTACTGAAGAATAAAGCAGAGCTCTCAAAAAGGCCATTTTAAAATGACTTCTGGGGTATTAGAATTATTAAGATTTTGCACAAAGCATCCCATGAAACGCCTTTTTATCTACAGGCGGCTACACCAAGAAAATGTGACCTCACTTCGAAACATTCTCCAAAGCCATGCTCTGCACCCCTGCAAGGTGGGGTGAGGCCATGAGAGCAAACGAGATGCTGTCACTCTGGCCCCAATATCCTACGCCCCACAAAACAAGCCTGGCCTGTCATGGCACAAAATAAATGAGGCAATATTGGACGTAAACTATGCTTAGTTTTTCTGGATGTTGCTGAGGACTATAAAACACTCAGCACACCCACAGGCAGACTTGTCCGTTGAATAACCTGCAGCGATGACAAATCCATACAATTTTATTGGCTCAAATTTATTCCGTACCCATTCTGTGCTTAATGATGAACCAGGAGCCGTGAGGACTGAGATGGGCTCTGACTTCATAGGGTACTGGGAGTGGGACTCATGTCAGGGGAGCAAACAGACGACATCATGAAGTCGATCCTTCAGACCCAGGCACCCCGACTCTGGCCTGCACACAGTAGGTGCTCCATGGTTGCTCCTGGCATGAATGGATTGACGGCACTCACCCTGCACAGCCCCTCCACACAGTTATCTCCTTCTGGGACGTCAACAGGTGCATTATTGTCCCGGAGCTGCAATTGCACAGTCCCGTAAAATGTGGTCCTTAAACGACAGGAATGTGTTGGCTCACAGTTCTGGAGCCAAGGGGTCTGAATTCGAGGTGTTGGCAGGCTTGCCTCCTTCTAAGGCCCTTGAGGGAAGGATCTGTCCCAGGCTTTTCTGGCTGGCTTGTAGGTGACCATCTTCTCCCTGTGTCTTCCCACTGTCTGTGGGTGTCTGTGTCCCAGCCTCTCCTTCGTGGGAGCACACCAGTCCTATTGGAATAGGACCCGCCCAAATGCTCTCATTTTAACTTGATCATCTCTGTAAAGACCGTATCCCCACAGAAGATCATGTTCTGAGGTCCTGGGTGTCAAGACTCCGGCATGTCTTTTTTTTTGTTTGGCTGGGGCACACTTTGATCCGTAACAGCAGGTGAGGTGACTTGGTGGCCATGGGGTCAGAGAGAGTTAACAGCTTGTCTGGGTCCCATGACTAGGCTCAGTCCCCATCAGGGACCCCACCCTTTCCCACTGCCCATGAGGCCCCTCCCTGCAGATGAGGCTGAGGGACAGTCCGTGCTGTGGAAATGCAGAGCAGAGAGAATGCTGTGGCCTGAGGGAGCACGAGCCCTGTGGAGTGGAGGCCCCAGCAGTGGGGTCCAGAGGATATCCCCAACATTGCTTGCAGGTGAGCTCATGCTGTAGTAGAGATGGCAGGGATGGCTTCTTTCAGGTGTGAACTCCTCTGCAGTCAGGTTCTAAATTCTGGGTGGGGAAGAAGACCCAGGCACATCACGTAAGTGGGGGAGAGATGGGGAGGGAATGACAAGGAGTCCAAAGGTGGAAGGGAGGGGTATAGTTTATGAGAAGATAGGTCACGCCCTGAACCTCAAGCAGGGCAAGAGTTCAAAGTCACAAATTGGGTGGAGAGAGGCGTTCTGGAGCAGGTAAAGAAGAGGCAGAAGGACTTCTTTCTCTGTGTGATGGGCTCTGGGGAGGAAGGAATCAGGGGCCTTCCCTCTAAGAAGGGCATTGAAAGCTAAGAGAGAACTGGGCATGCCCAGTGTCATCTGGCCAAGCATCCAGAACAGGAGAGATCTCCTCCCCAGGAGCCCTATCTCCCCGTCTCTGCCCACCAGCAGGCAGGCACAGCAAACAGAAGATGACAGATTTCCATCCTCTCTGCAAAGTGCTTGTGACCAATTAGGAAAGCCACCAGCGTGTAGAGGGAGACGGTGTTCCAAGCACCATTTGGTGAAACCCTAGTGTGGCTGGCTCAGATCCTGCTGCCAGCCTCTCCGGGATCACTGCATCAGCCTCCCAGCTGGTTTCCCAGCCAGGCCATCGCAATGTTAGGGACCAGGTGTTTCAGGGGCCTCTGCAAAAGTTGGGGACCAATAAGGACCTATAGGCTTTGTGGATATCATGTCAATTTCATGAATGGATTATATTGAGGATTAACATAAAGCCTCGTTGAAAATTGTTACTGGGTTAGATAGTCCCACTTTGTAAGGGTTCCCCTGGATACACTACCACCCTGAAACCTGGGGGGGCATCTGGGGGCACCCGCTCAGGGCCCTGTGCTTTTGAGCAGAGCTGCTGGCTGGGAGGGCCAGGGGCACAATCCCACTGGGAGCCCCGTGCCCTTCTAGACCACACTTTGGGTATCTGGATGCTGCAATTTCTTGTCCTCAAACCCTACATCTCTTTCCAGGGTCCTCCTAAAGGCCATCGCACTGTGGGGTGCACAAGCCTAGGACAGAGGGTCAGGGGAGAGCTGTTTAAGAGGCAGTCAGAACCACCCAGCAGAAGCCAAAATCTTTTTTTTTCTTCTAAGATCTTATCTTATTTGTTTATTTGAGAGAAAGAGTGAGTGCACGGGTGCAAGAGAGAGCTAGAGAGAGCATGAGCAGGGGGAGAGGCAGAGGGAGAAGCAGGCTCCCTGTTGAGCAGGGAGCCCGATGCGAGACTCAATCCCAGAACCCCAAGATCATGACCTGAGCCAAAGCAGACGCTTCACCTACTGAGCCTCCCAGGTGCTCCCCAAACCCAAATCTGATCGTGTCACTTCCCGACTAAAACCAGGTACCTTTAGGATGAAGTCAAACCCCGGGCTGGGCTTCTGAGGCCCTTGGTCACCTGGCTTCTGCTGGTTTTTCAGCCTCATCTCTTACCCCCACCCTTCCCCGTGCTCCACTCCAGCCTGAATGAAACCAGAGGTGGTTTTCCCCTGGATGGGGTTCTATAAGTTCCTGCCTGTGCCAGGAGGCCATGCCTTCCCCACCAGGAGCACCCCCCCTCCCCCAGACCCCAGCTGACAGGTGGTACCAATGGGACCAGCTGCATGAGTGAGGGAGGCTTCTGGAGGCGTTACTCCCAGCCCCAGACCTCAACTGCCCTGAGAGACTGCAGGGGAGCAAGAACCGCCCAGCTGAGCCCATTCGCCCCCCCGGGGAGCTGGTAACACAATACTTATTGCAAGGTCTTATTGTTGTCTCCAGTGGCTAAGTTTCGAGGTTAGCCGTAGGTAACGGGAGTCGATGGAAATAAGGCTAACAGAATGCAGGCCGGCCACGTGAGTGTGGCTGCTTCTGTCCAGGTGCTTGTCACACATGATGCTACACGTTAGATGCGTGATTGCCCCCACCCCAGGCCATTATCACGGGGCTCGGTGATGGGTGGGCGTGGGGTGCCACGGGGACGCAGCACATGGTGGAGCCGGGGTCCCAGAGACAAGGTGGACGCAGCGTTCATTAGCTGGACAGGTATAATGAGGCATGTTTACCTGAGAGGAACCATCTGTGAAACAATAAATCTGCTGGTTTCTATTCTTCTTCCTTTGCAAACTGAGCCCAGCACCAGTCAGAAGACCGCAGCATCTCAATATTGAAATGCCTTGCCTCCCAGAGCTGCTGAGACACACCGGCAAAGGAAGCCCCGTGACATGATTTTCTCTCTGGAGCCCCAAGTTCTAGAGAGAAATCCAAATGGCCCGGGTACTCGTCATGGTCAAGGGCAGCACAGGGCTCTCCGGTGATGGCGCTGGCACCAGCACCTGATGACTCCCTGGGACAACCCTCCAAGATGGTCACTATTAGCCCCATGCTGTGGACCTGGGCATCCCTGAGGGGTGGACCCAGATTTGTGGGTGCTAAAACTTTTTAGTTCGGGAGGGTCCTGGAAGGGAGAGAATGCATATGGCAAGGTGAGGGCCTTGGGCAGGTCGGTGGAGGGCACAGGCTCCACGGTTGGCTTGTTTAGCTTCTGGGTAAAGGCACTTTTGAGCCTGTGAATGACAACCTGTATTCTGAGCCTGAGACCATCAGAGGCAAAGTCCAAGGTCTTCCTGTGACGCAAAGGTCTTCCTGGATGATGGGCAACAGTGTTGGGTCCAAATGGTGGAAGCATCACTTTCCGAGGAGGCGGGTGTGTGGGATGGGTGCTGCAGGGGGGCCTGGCTGCTGTGGGCCCTGCAGCATCTCTGGGGAACCTGCCCTGTGGTGAGAACCCACAGGTGGTCTGCGGCCACTCGGGGACGGCTCCATCCTCCTGCCTTCTTGTCTCTCCCAGGCTGACCCTCCTCTGCTTTCACAGGTGGGCAAAACGTATGGTCCAGCCTGTAGCTCCCTCCTGCCACCTCTAAGAGCATTTAAAGGAGGAAGGCAGGGAGAATGAGGTTCTGCTTGCGACAGGTAGCCTTCTCCTCCATCTGAAAGGTAAGAGCGGGCTCCATCTGGCCAGGCCGAGGCTGTCGGGTCCCTGCGGGGCACCGAGGCTCCCGGAAGCCTGTCTCCCTCCCATGCCCTTTGCGCCCCTGGCCTGTGACTCATACCTCAAATGCTTCCATTGAAGCAATTCTTCCTTTTATTGTTGGACATTGGTCTCCTCTCGCACCTCCTCTGGGCCCTCACGCAGGGGAAAATTCAGGGAAACATAACCTGTTTCCACACTGTACTGAGGGACAAGGCTGTGATTGTTATTTTGGTCGACTAGGTCCCAAGCGAGGGGTTTGCAAACAGAATCTCTTGGGTGGGGGCCGGGGGGTGGGGGGCTTGTTCAAACACAAATTCCTGAGTCCACTTGAGAGCTTTTATTCCTCACCTGTCCCCCTGGCCCCCCGCCGATGACGATGGGCACTTGAGGTTGACGAGCCCTGGTCCCCGTCATTGCTAAGAACATTGAAAACCAGGCGTGGGTTCTTTTGGAGACACACCAAAATCAGTGTCTCTGGGAGGAGGTGCAAAACTGCCAGCAGTTCTAGAAGGAAAATGTATGAAGTGTAAGGAGAAAAGAGCTTGGCCCTAACCATGGGCAGCCCCAGACTTAGGGCCTCTTGGAAATAAGTAACTCTGACTTTTTATTTATTTTTTTTATTTATTTTTTTTTAAAGATTTTTTTTTTTTAATTTATTTGACAGAGAGAAATCACAAGTAAGCAGAGAGGCAGGCAGAGAGAGAGGAGGAAGCAGGCTCCCCGCTGAGCAGTAAGCCCGATGTGGGGCTCGAACCCAGAACCTGGGATCATGACCTGAGCCGAAGGCAGCGGCTTAACCCACTGAGCCACCCAGGCGCCCTATTTATTTTTATCTTTTAAAAAAATTTCATTTATTTTGAGTGAGAGAGAAAGAGAGAGGGCATGGTGGGGGGAGGGGAAGAGGGAGAAGCAGAATCCCTGTTGAGCAGGGAGCCCAACCTGGGACTCGATCCCAGAACCCCAAGGTCATGAGCTGAGCCAAAGGTCGATGCTCAACTGACCACCCAGGCGCCTCTCTTTTGAAAAATTTTATTATTATTATTATTTAACTGTGGTTTTTTAAGCCAAATTGCAGCTGGGCCCCGAGCGCCCCCTACCCCATCCCAACCCCCTGAGAACTTGTGGAGGGGGGCATCCTGGGGTGGGGGTGCAGAGAGCATCCGCCTGCCCAGTGATTCAACATTCCAGAGCAGATAGCGGGGGAGGCAGGTTTTGGATGGGAGAAAGCGTTCTCACATGTGATTCTTCCTTTTATGGTTATAAATAGCTTTATGGAGTTTGAATCCATTGATACACAAGAAGCTACACGTATTTAAAGTGCACAATTTACTGAGGGTTTTTTTTTTTTTTTTTTTAAGTAATCTCTACACCCAGAGTGGGGCTCGAACTCATGACCCTGAGATCGAACGTCGCAGGCTTTGCTGACCGAGCCAGCCAGGTGCCCCGGATTCACTGCGTTTTGACATCACACGTGCCTAGAAAGCCTTTGCCGTTATCAAGATAACAACCCTATGTGGCTACCAGGGGGTCTTCCCCTGTCCTCCTGGTACCCCTACCCCAGGCAACCATTGATCTTCTTTCTGTTCTCTACCTTCTGCAGAATTTCCTACAATTCTACATCCATGAAATGTGTACTCATTTTATGTCTGCTCCCTCTCCCGCAGCGTCAGGATTTTGAGACTCATTTCCATGGCCTCACATATCAATAACGTAACCCGTGTCCTGGGACGAGCCCCACCTGGCCATGACCGGCCATCTTCTTCCGCAGGTGCTTGGACTCGATCTGCTACAATTGTGGTTGCGTGTTTGTGTCCATGTGCAGGAGGAATATTGGTCTCTCTACTTTTCTTTCTTTCTTTTTTGGGGGGGTTAATCCCTTCGGTTTTAGTTCCAACATCATACTGGTTTCATACAAGTTGGGAAACACTCTTTTTCAGTTTGGGGGAGGAATTTTTGTAGAATAAATATTATCTCCTCCTTTGTAGAACTCACTGGTTTTCTCTGAGGGAAGATCTTTCACTGTCAATGCTATTTCCTTAATTGATAAAGACGGTGAATGGAGAGTAGGTAGATAAACAGAGGATAGAGGAAGCTATTCAGGCTCTTGATTTCTTTTTTAGAGAACTTGGATGGTTTGTGTCAACGGAAGTGTTTGTGCATTTCATCTGAATTGTCTAATTTGCGGGCATAAAATTGTTCATAATATTGCCTTACTATCTTTTTAATATTGCACACTTTTGTTCTTGAGTTTGGTAATTTTCCCCCCTCCAGATCAGTCCAGTGAGATGTTTATTCATTTCCCTGATCTTCTCAAAGAATCAGCTTTTGATTTTAATGATTTTAATCTATTGTTTTTTCTGTTTCTATTTTGATGATTTCCACTTAAATCATGATTATTTCCTTTCTTCTGGGTTTAATTTGCTCTTCTTTCTTTGGTTTCTTAAAGTGATGCTTAGGTCATCAATTTGAGATTGTTCTATTTTTTTCTAGTACAGGCGTTTAATGTTATAAGTTTCCCGCAGGTAGTTTTAATGGTATATTTGTCAGCTCACTGTCATAACAAGATACCACAGACTGGGTGGCTTAAAAACAGAATTAATTTTCTCACAGTTCTGGAGGCTAGACAATGGAGATGGAGGTGATTTAGGGCTGATTTCTGAGGAGAGCTCTCTTCCTGGCTTGCAGGCGACCAGTGACCTGCTGGGTCCTCCCATGACTGTTCCTCCACATGTGTGGAGAGACAGACCTGTGGCATTTCTCCCTCTTCTCAGAAGGACACCACCCTGTCAGGTTAGGGCTCCATACTTATGACCTTGTTTAACCTTGATCCCCTCCCTAAAGGCCCCATCTCCAAATACAGTCACTTTGGGGGTCAAGGCTTCAACCAATGAATTTTGGAGGAACACAATTCAGCGTGTAACGAAGGGCAACTCCCCCCAATTCCTAAACAGAATGTATTAATTTTCCTTCAGTTCAGAAAATTTTGTACTTTCCTCTTTGACATCTTCTTTGATCCACGAGAAGGATACTTAGTTTCCAATCTCCAAATAACAGGACATTTTCCAGATTGTCTTTCTGTTATTGACTTGTGATTTAATTCCACTGTAGCCAGAGAGCAGGCTCTGAATTACATGAATCCTTTAAAACTTATTGATAACTTGGCAGAGGCTTCTGGGAGCATAAAAGATGACAACAGCAGCTAGGCCAACTTTTGAACCTGCGAGAGGTGGGAGAGGAAAAGGAGAAGGTGATTTGAGCCAACTCTCAAAGCAATATTTGAGTAGAGACCTACCTTCTCATACAAAGATAAAATATAGACAAACTACTCAGGATGCCCCTGAAGAGGTTCACAACCGTGACTTCAGGAGAGAGCTGGAAGAGAGAGAGCGAGCTGCTGCAAGAGAAAAAAAGAGAGATCGTCCAACACGAGAACATACAACCTCCTCTTCAGTATCAAAGAAACCTCAGTTAGACCAGCTTCCTGCTGTCAACCTTGATGCAGATGATCCTCTAATGGATGAGGAAGATGAAGATGAAGATTTTGAAGAGGAGAGTGATGATGATGATACTGTAGCTCTTCTTGCAGAAATAGAAAAAATTAAAAAAGAAAGAGCTAAAGAGCCGGCCAGGAAGGAACAAGAACAGAAAGCTGGAGAAGAAAGAATACGTATGGAAAACATTTTGAGTGGAAACCCTCTCCTGAATCTCACTGGCCCATCCCAGCCTCAGGCCAACTTCGAAGTTAAAAGAAGGTGGGATGATGATGTTGTTTTCAAGAACTGTGCAAAGGGTGTAGATGATCAGAAGAAAGACAAAAGATTTGTAAATGATACGCTGCGATCTGAATTTCACAAAAAGTTCATGGAGAAATATATTAAATAGTACAGTTTTATGTGCTTAATTAAAGACTGTAAAATGTAAACGATCATTCTCACTTTTTTTTTCTGTTTTTCTCTTTCCCCATCTAAATTGTGTATAGGCTTCCCTAATTTTAAGTTCCAAAATAACCTGTCCTTTATTGATACTTTATTGGATGAGGATTTGGGAATTGGTTTAACCTAGTTTCCTCGGAATATCTCCAGTCATATGTTTTCCTTTTAATATGGGAAAGGGAATCTTGTAATAAATATTTTCAAAAATCGAAATAACTAAAACAAAAAACAAAAAAACAACTTACTGATAACTTGTTTTCTGTCCAAGCATATGATTTATCTTGATGAATGTTCCATGTGCACTTGCAAAGAATGTGTGCTTTTCCGGCTGTTGGGTGAACTGTGCAGCAAGTGCCAGTCAGGTCGAGTTGGTTGATAATGTTGCTCAAGTCTGATGTATTCTTGTTGATGTTCTGTCCACTTAGTCTATCAATTACTGAAAAAAAGTCTTTGAAGTCTCCAACTCTAACAATGGATTTCTCTATTTCTCCTTGCCATTCTAACAGTTTTTGCTTCTCGTATTTTCAGGTTCTGTTATTGAAGTGGGAGAGCTGGGTTCTCATCTAATGGAGTCAAAGAATGAATCTGGAGGACAATGGAGAGTGAGTAAAGTAATAAAAATTTATTAAGTGAAGATACAGAAAAAGCTCTCAAGAGTGAAAGGGGTCCTGAGAGGGTTGCCTATGAGGCCCTTTAGGGTTGGTCTTTCGTAGAAAGCTAAGCAGGGAACTTAAATCCTTTCAACATCTCTATTGATAACACCTGCCACAGCTTACTGCCTTCTTGGGATCTGGTTATTCTTTGTTGGTCACAGGCTATTACCATAAAGACCCCCCCACACACACACACAACCCACCCCACATGCCTAAGGTATGGTGGTCTGATTTGTCCCCTTATCTCTGGTTCTCCCACACCTCCACCTTTTGGGGATTTCCGTGAGCTGGATCACAAAGCCCCCTACCTATCTCTCCCTACCTAGCCCTTACTCATTATTAAGGTCAACAGTGCTTAGGATTCTTACGTCCTTTTAATGAATTAGCACCTTTATCATTACAAAATGATTTACTTCATCACTGGAAATATTTTTTTTCTCTCAAATTTAGTTTGATATTAATATAGTCACTTGAGCTTTTTTTTGACCAGTGTTGGCATGGAAATGTACTTTTCCTCCCTGTTACCTTTAGTGTCTGAATTTCTCTGTATTTAAACTGCATTTCTTGTAGGCAACAAGTAGTTGGGTGTTGCTTTTTTTTTTAAGTTTTTTTTTTTTTTTTTTTTTTATTTGACAGGCAGAGATCACAAGTAGGCAGAGAGGCAGGCAGAGAGATAGGGGGAAGCAGGCTCCCTGCTGAGCAGAGAGCCCTATGCAGGGCTCGATCGCGGGACCCCAGGATCATGACCCGAGCCGAAGGCAGAGGCTTTAACCCATTGAGCCACCCAGGCACCCCTGGATGTTGCATTTTAATCCAATCTGACCATCTCTGCCTTTAAATTTGGGTGTTTATACCACTTACATGTAGTGTGATTATTGGTATGGCTTGGTTTAAGTCTATAATCTTGCTATGTTTTTCTTTTTTTTTAAATTTAAATTCAATTAGCCAACACATAGTGCATCATGAGTTTCAGATGTAGTGTTCAACACTATCAGTTGTGTATAACACCCAGTGCTCTTGCTATGTTTTTCTATTTGTCTATCTATTCTTTGAGTGTTTTTCCTCCTCTTTTTCTGCCTTCTATTGTATTAACTGAGTAACTTTTATGTTTCCATTTTAACTCCTTCAATGAATTTTTATTTTTTTGTTTATTTATTTATTTATTTTTCAAGATGTCATTTATCTGAGAGTATGAATGGGGGGAGGGGCAGAGGAACAAGCGACTCGCTGCTGAGTGCAAGATCATGACCTCTGCCTACGAGGTCAGACGCTTCACAGACTGAGCCCCCAGGCGCGCCTCCTTTGTTGGATTTTTAGCTGTAAGCTTTTGTTATTTTAGTGGTTGCTTTAGGGTTTACAGTATACATATTTAACTTATCACACTTTACCTCCATGTAAAGTTATGTCATGTGTATTCACATATAGGATAAGAACCTTATAATAATATACTGTCATAGCCCTCCTTGTGGACTTTATGTTGTTGTTATACATGTATTCATAGATGCGTTATAAATCCCACAACACATCATTTTTTGTTTTGTTTAGATAATAAATTATTTTAAAGAATTGTAAACAGTAAGACAAAAATCTTAGCTATTAATTCATCTAGTTAACCTTTCCAGTGCTCTTCCTTCCTTTGTGTAGATCATGTTTTTACCTGAAATCATTTTCCTTCTATATAAATAACAGTCTTTAACAGGTTTCATAGTGAGGATCTGTTAGTAAATTCCTTAAGCTTGTGCATGTCTGAAATTATCTTTTACTTTCATTAAAAAATTATGTTTGCTGGGCATAGACTTCTAGGTTGGCAGGTTTTTTCTTTCAGTAATTTAAAGATGTTGCTCTATTGCCTTCTTGCACACATTTGTTCTGGTGAGAAATCTGCTACCATTTTATCTTTTCCCTCTGTGCATGACGTGTTTGTTTTCCTCCAGTTGCTTTTAAGATTTTTTCTTTATTAAAGGTTTTGTGCTATTAGCTTACAATATACCTTGATGGAGTTTTTATCCTGTTCTTTGGACTTTGGGTTTGGACTTTGGACCTAGATCTTTGGGTTTATAGTTATCATCAAATTGGCAGATTTGGGGCCATTATTTCTTTAAATTTTTCTGAACCCTTCTCTCCTCTCATTTGGGGATTCTAATTATATGTATGTTAGGCCACTCAAAGTTGCCCCACAGCTTACTGATGTTTTTTCATTAATATATTTTTTTTCTTTGTGTTTTATTTTGGGCAGTTTCTGTTGCTATCTTTGAGTTAACTAATCTTTTTTTCTTTAATGTCAATTTGCCATTAATTTCATCCAGTGTTCTTTTCATTTCATACATTTTAGTTTAGTTTTTTTTTTTTAAAGATTTTTATTTATTTATTTGACAGACAGAGATCACAAGTAGGCAGAGAGGTAGGCGGAGAGAGGGGGGAAGCAGGCTCCTCCTGAGCAGAGAGCCCGATGCAGGGCTCGATCCCAGGACCCTGGGATCATGACCTGAGCCGAAGGCAGAGGCTTTAACCCACTGAGCCACCCAGGCACCCCTCAAACATTTTAGTTTTTATCTCTAACAAATTGATTTGAGTCTTTTTTATGTCTGTGTCTCTTTGTAACATTAGAACATATGGAATACAGTTTTAATAACTGTTTTAATATCTTTGTGTACTAATTCTCTTGTTGATCTCAGTTCTGAGTTGATTTTGATGGACTGAGTGGTCTCCTTCTTTTCTTTTTTGTTTTTTAAGAGAAGGAGAGAGGTGAGTGTGTGCAGAGGGAAAGGGAGAGAGAGAATCTCCAGCAGGCTCCATGCAGAGACTGAATGAGGCTTGATCTAACAACCCTGAGATCAGAACCTGCTCTGAAATCAGGAGTTGGGTGCTTCAGAGACTGAGCCACCCAGGTGCCCCAAGTATTCTCCTTCTTCTGTTTTCTGGCTTTTTTGCATGTCTGGAAATTTTTGATTGGATGCTTGATATTATACTTTTTATTTGTTGGGTGCTAGATATTTTGTAGTTATAAATGTTCTTGAACTTTGTTTTGGAACACAGTTAAGTTTCTTAGACACAGTTTGATTCTCTCTGGGCATGCTTTATGATATGTTAGGTGGACACATAATAGCTTCTATTCTAGAACTAATTATTTTCACTATCGAGGCAAGGCCTTCTTGAATATTTTACCCAATGCCTTATGAGTTATGAGTTTTCCAAGATACTATTCCTAGCCCAATGTGAATACCAGGTATTGTCACCCTTAGTCCTTTCTTTTTTTTTTTTTTTTAAAGATTTTATTTATTTATTTGACAGAGAGATCACAAGCAGGCAGAGAGGCAGGCAGAGAGAGAGGAGGAAGCAGGCTCCCTGCTGAGTAGAGAGCCCAATGCGGGGCTCGATCCCAAGACTCTGAGATCATGACCTGAGCCGAAGGCAGCGGCTTAACCCACTGAGCCACCCAGGCGCCCCACCCTTAGTCCTTTCTGGTGGTTTCCTCCACCCACTCTTTGGATTGTTTTCTCAGGAGCATGTGCTAATCAGTTTGCTGCTGAATGCTTGAGGGGGACTCCGCTGATCTCTGGGTTCTGTCTCTCTGCAGCTCTCTCTTCTTGGATATTCCATGCTGAGAGTTCTGGCTATATTCTTCTCCCTAGACTCTCTGCTCTGTCTTCTCAACTCGAGAAGTCTGCCAAATTCTGCTGGGTCCCCCCTTCCTTGCTGTGGCTTGGAAGTCCTCTCATGAAAGTAAGATTAGGTAATTGCGGGGTTCATGTAGTTTACTCCCACATTCTCAAAGATTATTATGTTTTGTTGTCTGATACCCCATGAGTTGAGAACTTCGATTTCACATATTTGGTCCAGTTTATTTTGGTTGTTTCAGGAAGGAGAGTAAATCTAGTCTCTATTCATCTCATTTGTGAGTGAAAGTTTCTACCTTCTTTTAAAGTTGAAAATACTCTTCTAATGATAAAATTAGCTCATACTCACTGTAAAAAAAATCAGAAAATAACAAAAATATAAAGAAGAACATAAAATCCACTTATCCGTTTGGGTCTAATTTTGTCACCTTTTTTTTTCTGTGCATATGTGTGCATTTGCAGGGTCACAAAGTCACTCACAATACATCAGATGTGCAAGGAAAACAGAGCTTTTTTATTTTCCTACTTCATTTGATCTTTCTGGAAAGGTACCATATGCTGAGTAATAAGGAGGGGAGAAGAAGAGAGTCCAGTGTAGTCACCTTAGGCTAATACAATAATCCAAACAGTCCTTTGAGAAACTCCTAGTTCTTAGATCGAAATGCATGGTCAGTCAGATTTTTCACAGCGCCCCCCACCAACCTCTGTTCCTCTGCTGGAGATAGTGGGGATGTATGGGGTGGGCTGTAGGATTTCTGAGTCCTCTTGGTAGCCAGAAAGAAGGGGTTCTTGGGTCCACACATGTTTTCCAGGTTCTCTCTCAGAAATTGGCTGTGGAATACTTGGCTTAGGTCTTCCATATAGAATGGTGGCTGCTGAGGGATGATAATAATGGGAGACCAGATCATGTAGGTGTCATATAGGGCTTGTGGGCCATTGTAAGGGCTTTAGCTTTTGTCCCATGTGACACAGAGAAGCAATGAAGAGTTTCATTGCACTGGTAAGAGGCAGAAACCTGACTGAAATGTGTTCCAGAGAAAACGGGAAGAGAGGAATTGGAGAGGGTGAGAATTGACACTTTCAAAAACCTTTCCTGAAAAGAGGAGGGAAATGGAATGAAAAATCCAGAGTTTTTTTTTTAATGGTAAATAATGGGATTTATCCAATAGAGAGGGAAGATGAGGGGTGACAGAAAGTTGCTGAAGAGGGGGGGAGCTAGTTCATAAATGGGGGTCGGTGTTTAACATAAAACCAGGGTAAGACGGGTCAGGGTGGCTGGGCCAATGTGGTGGGGAGCCTGTCATTGTTCTCCTTGGCTCACTTCCCTTTCTCAGTGAAGTCAGAAATAAGTCATCCGCTGGTATGATGTCTTGAAACTGGGAAGGAAATGCTGAGATTTTGAGGAGAAAGGCCTGGAAATATAATAGGATGGCCAGTCTGCACTATGGAAGTACCTGAGTTCAAATAAGAGATTTAAAATGAGACCAGTCACCATGTTTGCAAGTTTCCTTGCAGTGTCCTTCAACTTAACACGTGCTGGCAGGTGTTGTAGTTAACCAGGTTAGAGGTTCTCCCAGGTGTATGCGGTGTAGTGAGAGAGAGATGGCACTAGTGGAATGAGTTGGACAGATGAAGGGTGGTGGTCCAGAGGTGGCATGCTTGAAACTGAGGTTATGGAAGGAGCAATAGTTTGGGTAAATGGCAAGGTCCAGAGCAGTGTGGTCTGACAGAGATACTGTGTGGGAGGAGCAGAGGTGAGCCACACAGGCAGCTGGCAGTTCTCTAGTAGCCACACTAGAAAAGTAAAAAGAAATGGGCACAAATAATTTAAAAAACACATTTTATTTGACTGCATACATCTCAGAGATAATCATTCCAGCATTCATTTAAATTTTAGGAATTATTAGTGAAGAAGACATAGGGGAAAAGCTTCTTGACATTGGTTTGGACAATGGTTCTTCTGGCCTTAAAAGCACAAACAACAAAAGCAAAAACAGAGAAATGGGATTGCATCAAACTAAAAGGCTTCTGCCCAGCAAAGGAAGCCATCAATAGAATGCAGAGATAACCTATAGCATGGGAAGAAATATTTGCAAGCCATACATCCAGTAGGGGTTCATACCCAAAATGTATAAGGAACTTAAACAGATTATATATATGTATATATAATCTGTTTATATATATCTATAATATCTATAAATATCTATAATCTATCTCTATAATCTATCTCTGTATCTCTATAATATCTATAATCTATTATATATAAATATATATATATGTGTATATATATACACACATATATATATATGTGTATATATATATATAAAATCTGTTTAAGTTCCTTATGGGTTTGGGTATGAAACCGTACTGGAATATATGTATCTATATCTATATATATCTATATATCTCCCAAACAACCCAAATAACCCAACGAAAAAGTGGGCAAAGGACCTGAATAGATAGTTCTCAAAGGAAGACATGAGAATGGCCAACGGGTGTTCAGGAAAATCCTCAACATTGCTCATCATCAGGGAACCACAAATAAAAACCATAATGAGATCCCACCTCACCTAGTTAGAATTACCAAAAAGACAAAAGATTACCAGGGTTGGCAAGGATGTGGAGAAAAGGATTAATGGATAAAGAAAAGGGGATATATACACACAATGGAATATTATTCAGCCATAAAAATAAGGATATTTGTCAAAGAGTACAAGTTTTGGTTATGTAGAATGACTATGCCCTGGAGCCCTGATGTACGACAGGGTGACTTGACTATAGTTAAGACTCCTGTATTGTGTCCTTGAAATTTGCTAAGAGTTGATCTTTTTAAATTTTTTTAGAGTGGGGGAGGGGCAGAGAGAGAGGGAAAGAGAGTCTTAAGCAGGCTCCTCTCTGTTTGTGGACAGATCTGGGGCTCAATCCCAGGATCCTGAGATAATGACCTGAGCCGCAACCAGGAGTTGGACACTTAACCAACTGAGCCACCCAGAGGCCCCTTAAAGAGTAGATCTTAAGTATTCTCATTCATCACACACACACATACACATACACATACGCACACACATTGTGAGGTGATGGATATGTTAATTAGCTTGATTGTAGTAATTCCTTCACAATGTACACATATATTAAAAATGTGTAAATTAAATGTACACACTGTGAATATATGAAATCTTACTTGTCAATTATACCTCAATAAAGTTGGAAAAAAGTTTAAAACATCCTAAGAGCAATGGAGACCTCAAAAAATGATTAATGAGGTATTTATTTATTTATTTATTTATTTTTAAAAGATTTTATTTATTTATTTGACAGAGAGAGATCACAAGCAGGCAGAGAGGCAGGCAGAGAGAGAGGAGGAAGCAGGCTCCCTGCTGAGCAGAGAGCCCGATGCGGGGCTCGATCCTAGGACCCTGAGATCATGACCTGAGCCGAAGGCAGCGGCTTAACCCACTGAGCCACCCAGGTGCCCCGATTAATGAGGTATTTAAAAAATTTTTTCTATGACAAGTCTTTGAAATCTGTATTTTATACTGACAGCACATCTCATTTTGGACCAACATCAGTCGGCTGTGGCCACTGTACTGGACAGCACACAGCTGGAGACTGATCATGGGGAGTGTGGCTGAGAAGGCATGGAGGACAAGACCTTTGGAGGTGCAGAGGTCGAAGAATGAAGAGGCCATCTCTGTGGATAGTCAAATCACCAAAATTCAGGACAGGAGTGGTTTAGGGTGAATGGCAATGAGCCAGGAGTGGAAATCTTCTAGGAACAAGTAAGAGGGATTAGAAGACAGTGGCAACCAGGAGCTGGAGGGTTTGGGGAAGGGGGGAGGGATGGTAGTCTGGAAATAAACCTAAGGAGCAAGTGGTGGTGGGTGGGGGTTGCCACGGAGGGCTAGGTTCCAGCCAGAGCAAGATGGTGGAGAGGACTCGCAGGAGAGAGATGCTCTTGCTCATGGTGCATCTTAAGTCTTAAGTTCTAGAGTGCACAGTGAAGGCCTTTGGGAGTGGAGGAGGGATGGAGGATGGGGCTGGATTCAGGTCCCAAGGGATAGCCCAGGAACCCTGGCATCTTCAATCGATGAGAACATGGCTACAGAATTA
Source organism: Lutra lutra (assembly GCF_902655055.1). Classification (NCBI taxonomy): domain Eukaryota; kingdom Metazoa; phylum Chordata; class Mammalia; order Carnivora; family Mustelidae; genus Lutra; species Lutra lutra. Next base: position 143,901,014 of record NC_062284.1, on the reverse strand, counting down.
ATGACTCTCTTTTGGTCCTACCCATAGCATTTGCCCATTTCCATGGTATAAATACTCCTATGATGGTTCATTTTAATCTACCGATGGATTAACAAACAGCTTGTAGAATGCCTGGAAATGGAACAATCAGCTGTTGCAACAGCACATGCTGTTCCCAAGGTGGAGCAATGGGTACAGGGCATCATGGGAGAGACTCCAGTGGTCCCCAGAGAAGATAAGGTGGCAAATGGGAGCAGGGGGTGGAGGTGAGGGAGGGAGGCATGCAGGTCTTACAGGAATGAGGAGTCTAGCTCCCTTTTAACTCTGTCATGGAGCACAGAGAAGTGGGTTGCATATTTAAAGGACTTCTAGTATGCATTTTTCTGTATCTTTGTGATGAGTCACCCGGATTCCTCTTCCAGGAAAGACGACCTGTCACCCCAGCTGCTGGGAGTGCCTTCCGCGGTCAGCCCCTTCAGGGATCGCTCAGCTGCAAAGAGCCACCTCGCCCAAAGTCATGACCGCTCCTGGGGCAACCTCCTGGGTGACACATCAGCGTGGGGGTATAAAGATCAGCCAGCTCCACCCAAGTGAGGACAGCGCTCATGGGGTCATTCCAGCTCAGGGAGTGTCAAAGTCTTCCTTCTGCCTCTGACCTGCCCTTCCCTTCCTTCCCTTCCACAGGTATTGATCCAAAGGCCAGTCCTTAATCAATACCCCATTGCCACTAACCCCATTCCAGACTGTTTCTGAAAGAACCCAATGTGCAACGATGTCTGCCACAGAGACAAATTCTTTAGAATCTCATCCAGTTTGATAGAGTAGGAAGCTGCCTTGCTTAAATTTGCCTCTGTTTGATAACTGGGAGGGGGGTGTTGAATTTTATTTTATTATTTTTTTAAACAGATATTGACTGAATTACTTCCTGTGTGGATTGCCTTCTTATATTACTTCCTTTGCCTGTTTTTCTATTGAGGTGTTTGTCTCTTTCTTATTGGTAAGAGTGCGTATATGTATTACCGTCATGAAGATATTAATCTTTGCTTTGGGTGTAGGGTTCAAGAAACGTTCTCAGGTTTTCCAGTCTGTGGTATGTGTTTCTTTTGTGGTTGAGGGCTTACACGGTCACACTGCCCTGTCACTTCCTAACTCTGTGACTTTGGGCGCATCCCTTCACCTCCAAGAGCCTTTGTTTTTCATCTGTAATTGAAGGTCGTGTTCACACTTTGTAGGCTTTTTATGGGGATTGGATGATTTAATAACGTGCTTACCACAGTGCTTGGAGTACAGTGAATATGAGATAATTATCTACATTTAAAAAACGAGTGTCTGTATTATTTTTTCTCCTCGGCAATGCAGAGATTACATTTTAGGTACCCAAAGCCAGCTTTCGTGGGTTTTGCCTTTGGAGTGATATTCAGGAAAAACTTCTTTAAGATTATGTAAATACGTACCACCATTTTCATTTAGTACTTTCATGGTTTCATTAAAATATATATTTGAGGGCACCTGGGTGGCTCAGTGGTTTAAGCCGCTGCCTTCAGCTCAGGTCATGATCTCAGGGTCCTGGGATCGAGTCCCACATCGGGCTCTCTGCTCAGCAGGAAGCCTGCTTCCCTCTGCCTCTCTGTCTACTTGTGATCTCTCTCTGTCAAATAAATAAATAAAATCTTTAAAAAAATATATATTTGAATCCTACATCTATCTAGAATCCAGAATTTATTTTGATGTGAGATTTACACCTTTCTTGAATGCCCAACATTACTTTTTTTTTTTTAAGATTTTATCTATTTATTTGACAGAGAGAGACACCTTGAGAGAGGGAACACAAACAGGGAGAGCGGGAGAAGGAGAAGCAGGCTTCCTGCTGAGCAGGGAGTCTGACACCGGGCTCAATCCCAGGACCCTGGGATCATGTGACCTGAGCTGCAGGCAGAAACTTAACAACTGAGCCAGCCAGGCGCCTCTGGCCAACATCACTTTAAGGAACTGTATCAGTCAGCGTTCTCCAGTGGAGTCGAACCAAATGGATACTTATGTATATAAAGGGAGGTTTATTATGAAGAATTGGTTCACACGATTTTGGAGGCTGAGAATCCCATGGTCTTCTGTCTGCAAGCTGGAGACCCACAGGAGGGGATGGAGCAGTTCTGAAGGTCTGAGAACCAGGGACCCAGTGGTGTGAATCCCAGTTGGAGGGCAGGTGAAGATGAGGTGAGTCGTCCCAACTCAAAGAGGCAGGAGAAAGGGGAGAAATTCCTCTTTCTTCCACCTTTCATTCTATTCAGGCCCTCAACAGATTGGATGGTGGGCACCCACATAACGGAGAACAGGTTCCTCTACCGAGTCCACCGATTCAATACTCATGTCACCCAGACACACTCTGTCAGACACACTCAGAGATAATGTTTAATTGGGGTGCCTCATGGCTAGTCAAGGTGACACATAAGAATAACCTTCACTGGTCTACCCTTGGCACCCATCAGAGTCTCCTAAACCATACTTATCTCTGAACAAACACAAACAAGGTCATACTTCTGTCGACACAACACAGCTAGCCTGTGTACAACAGAAAACACTCCCACTCCTTCCCCAGACGAGGAGGTAGTGTCCTTAAGTGATGTTTGCTCTTCCCCTTGATTTTCTGTAACATAAATGCCATGATGTAAAATTAACAATACTTAAAAAATATGATATAGAGTCAATACCTCTTATGTAACATGATAAAGGAATAAGAGAGGAAAGAAAACACATACACACACACTCACAGCAGAATAAGGAGGAAATACTCATGACGATTACAGTCTTTTTCTCTGTAAGTGGTCATGTGGTCATGGCTGGCATTTATAACTCCTTGCTTCTACTACCCATTCTAAAGTAAGCATCTTGGCTGGTCGTGTTTCTTTATATGGTGGGGTGACCTAAACCTTCATTCCTGAATGGTCTGGGCCACTATTTGTCTTGCCTGGATTGGCTTGTTGCAGTTTTCTTTGAACACTGGTTGCTGGATATGGTAAGACTACTCTTCCTTACCTCCATTCTGGAGGAGTAGCCCAATTTCCCCTTGAGGTCAGGGTCAGTCACCCAGCCAACACCATAACTCCCTTCTTTGCCTGTTGTTTCAGGGGTCTGAGGAGCTCCAAGGGCCCGAGTAGCTGACCTAACTTCCAGTTCAAGGGAGTCATCTCTGTGACTCCTGGTGGAAACTTTCCTCCCTCTGGAAGTAAGACCTCGGGGCCAGCAGGAAGTAAAGTTGAGGGAACTGGAAGCAGACATTTGGCTCATGGGTCACTGGGGATGATAGTGAGTGGTGTCACTCTCATTTGCATACTACTGTACCTGGACCTTCGAATCCTGGCTATTGGAGAAATAGCACCATATGCTGGATGTTGTCCAGAGTATAAAACTTTCTGGAGAACCTTGCTCCAGCCCCGCAAGGTACTGCCACAGCTGTGCTGTGACTAAGGCTTCAGAGGGCTCCTTGACCCCATCCTCAGGCCAGCTGCTAGAGGACAGTGGGGAACATGGGATTCCATGGTGCAATTCCATGAACACATCCACACTTCTTTTGCTATGAAGTGAGTTCCTTAACCAGAAGCAATGATGTGTGGAGTACCATGATCATGGATAAGGCATTTTGTAAGTCTGCAGATGGTAGTTTTAGTTTTGGCAGAAGCAGTGTGTGCAAAGAAGGAGAATCCATACCCAGAGTAAACGTCTTTTCCAGTAGAATAAAACTCTGCTTCTTCCATGGTGAAAATGGTCCAATGTGATCAACCTGCACCCAGGAAGCAGCTGGCTGGTCATCCCAGAAAATGGTGCCATATCAGGGGTTCGGCGTTGGTCTCTGTTGCTGGCAGACTGGGCACTCTGCCAGACTGTAGCCAGATCAGCTTTGGTGAAAGGAAGTCTGTGCTGCTAATCCCATACATAAACTCTGTCCCTGTCACTGGGGCCACTTTGGTCATGAGTCTGTTGGGTGATGACAGGGGTGGTCGGGGAACGCGGCCCCCACTTCATGACTAAAATCTGTCTCTTGATTATTTTTTTTAAAAAGATTGTATTTATTTATTTGACAGAAAGAAATAGCAAGAGAGGGAACACAAGCAGGAGGGAGAGGCAGAGAGATAGAGCAGGCTTCCTGCTGAGCAGGGAGCCCTATGCGAGGCTCGATCCCAAGACCCTGACATCAGGACCTGAGCTGAAGGCAGATGCCCAATGACTGAGCCACCCAGGTGCCCCATAAAATCTGTATCTTGATTATTAATATTCTCCTTTGCTGAGGCCATCCTTCAATGAGCCTTTATAGGAGACCCAAATATCCAAGTCCCTAACCCTCCAGCTAACCCATTGGCCACAGCCCATGTACTGGTATATAATCGTATGTCTGGACATTTCTATGTCCAGGCAAAGTGAACGATCAGCTGTACTGTTCCAGGTTCTGGCCCCTGGAGAATCTCCCTTCTCCACAGTGCTTCAGGGATGTCTCAGAGAGAGGCTGTAATTCTGTAGCTGATCACTTCCTAGTGGTGTCTGCATGCCTTGCAGACATGTCTGTGAACCTCTCTTCCCCGAGAACTGATTGTCTGGGACTCCGAGTAAGGTCAGGGGTGCATGTTGCAAGAGAGAAGACCATGTGGCAGGGTAGGGACCATGGGCATTTGGCCATTCCCTCACGGAACTTACTTGTGGCTTCAGGCTCTGCTCTGACCCGCCCACAGGCGTATTGTTCCCATCCGAGGAGGGAGAGCTGCAGTGCGTGCCCAGTTCATGGCTCGATGGGTCAGATCCCAGCCCGCTCCCAGGGGACGACTCAGGGTCCATGGCATCTTGGAGGCTCATGGCCAAGCGTTCAGTCTCAACTAAGACCCAATGGCTGGCCCAGAACTGTTGCTCAGAAGGAGGGTAGTTACCTGTGGGTGATCCTGAGCCTTGCCCCAAAGTCCTAAAGACCTGTGCTTCGAGTCTTTTATCGGGGCCCGCCAAGGGCTCCAGAGACTGTCCCTCTCTGTCACCGATGCATCAGGCGCCGTTGGATTTGCTGGATCACGTGGTCTAAATGGGCCCCTTGCAGATCCTTCTCTTGCTCTGGCACCCCTCAAAACTAGCCACTTTTTGGGCGACTCTGTGAATGGGCCAGAGTATCACACCCACGTGAGGACTCTGCTGCCTCCCAAATTCAAAGCACCCACTGGGCATTGCGCCTCTTTCTTGGTTCTAGGAGGGGTAAGATGCGACAACTCGCCCTTCACCTGAGAAGGGACATCCCACACGTTCTACAGTGCTGGGCCCCTTGAATTTCAGGTAGAAGCCCCTGCAGCTTAGTGGGGTTGCCCACTCCCTAACATGCAAATATCTTACCCATAACTCTAGAGGACTTGCTGCTTTTTTGCTCAATAGCTCCAATCAGTAAATGTCATCAGTGTAATGGAATAGTGTGATATCCCATGGAAGGGAAAAGTATCTGCGATCCTTGTGACTGATTTTAGGACATAGGGCAGTGGTGTCAACACACCCGTGAGGGGGATGCGGTCAAGGGACATTGTTGGCTTTGCTAGCCCAAAGCAACAGAATTCGGCTGGATCTTATGCCCAGGGATGGAGAAAATGCCTTTGCCAGACCACTAGCTGTACGCCAGGTACCAGTGGATGTGTTCATCTGCTTGAGCCGATAAACGGCACCGGGTACAGCAGCCACAACAGGAGTCATGAACTGGTTAAGCAAATGATAATTCATGGTCATTCTCAAGACCCATCTGTCTTGGGGCACCTGGGTGGCTCAGTCGGCTAAGTGTCCGACTCTTGATTGCGGCTCAGGTCATGATCTCAGTGTCCAGGGATCAAGCCCCATGCTGGCTCTCGCACTTAGTGGGGCATCTGCTTGAGAGTCTCTCTCTCTCCCTCTCCTGCTGCCGTTCTCCCCCGCTCTCCCTCCCTCTCCCTCTCTCTCTTAAATAAGTAAATGAGTCTTGGAAAAAAGATCCATCTGTCTTCACAACGGGCCAAATAGGTGAGCTGAATGGGGACGTGGTGGGAGTCACCACCCTGCAACTTTGAAGGCTTTGTTGGTGGCACTAGTCTCTACATCTCTCCGGAGACGGGATGCTACTCTTGGTGCAGTTCTGGTGGTTTCTACGTGGCCTTTCCCACCAAGCTCACCCTCATGGACAGATGAGGGGTCAATGGGGCGGTCCCGCCGGCTGCCAAGTATATCAGTTCCGATGGTGCCTCCTGGAAATGGGAAAAGAAACACAAGGTGGGCCCGGGGCCCCTGTGGACCCACTGTGGGACACATGTGAGCTAAAAGTGCGTGGACTGCCCGACCTACTCTGACTGGTGGCCACAGTGATGTTTTAGGTTGTCCCGGAATCAGTGTCAGTCCCGAGTCTCTGCCCAGCCATCAAAGATCTGATTCTCCCCCAGCATCCCCCCACCCCCTGCCTCCCCAGGGTAGAGTTGCACTGAGAAAGGCTCCTTGGGGCCCTCCTTTGGTCCCTTTGGGGAAGGCCTGGAGAAAGAATGACACTACACCTTTTCAGCAGGGTGCTGGGCTTTCCTCAAGGGGACCTGGCCCCCCTCTTCCTTCGGGGTGTCCTGCGTCTGTAAACTGGCTCAAGTCTGGGGCTTGTTGGAGGGGCTGTGACTGTCTGTTTCTGTGACGCAGGTCAGACATTTGTTCCCCCAGAGATTTTCTGCTAATGCGGACCCAGCGAGAATCTAGGGGCTCCCTATATCACTCCTAGGAACGCCCTGATCTTGTAGCCAACACCACAGGCCTGCGAGACTCAGACTTTCTCACTGCTGCTCTGTGGCCATGTCCGTTCTGGTAGGCTCGCTCACCTTGTCTCCAGCCGGGGACTCTGCCACGTGGTCCCCTCCAACCCGGGTTCCCATCGCTCACTCCCACGTAGTTACGTTTCCTTAATCAGTGACCGAGTTCCCACTGGGAGGTCTGGCCCACAGGGAAGGACAATCACAGAGCTCTGTAAGGAGGCCGGGGCTCCCCGGACAAGGGGATTCCTCACAGTATTCCGGAAAAGGCATGACTTCTGGACCCTCCCGGTGTGGGGGAGTAGGTCTTCGGTGATGAATTCATTCCAACTGTCCAACGTCGCCAGACCTTTGAACCCTTTCAGTGCATTAGAGCAAAGCAAAGTCTAGTTTGCCCTCACTGGGTCACCTTTCAGCATGTGTATCAGCCAATGAACCCACCAAACCGTGGAAGCCCTTTCCTGCATCCCCGGCTGTCACAGGAAATGCAGAAACTCTGTTTCGTGAGCACATGTCAAAACATTTGGCTTGACCGGCTTTTTTTTTTTTTTAAGATTTTATTTATTTATTTGACAGAGAGATCACAAGAAGGCAGAGAGGCAGGCAGAGAGAGAGGAGGAAGCAGGCTCCCTGCTGAGCAGAGAGCCCGATGTGGGGCTCGATCCCAGGACCCTGAGATCATGACCTAAGCCGAAGGCAGAGGCTTTAACCCACTGAGCCACCCAGGCACCCCTTGACCGGCTTTTTATTCCTTTCACTGTTTCCCACCCCCTTAGGGTCCATTCCCACACGTGTTCCCCAGATTTCCGTCTGTACAAATTAGAAAACTCAGGCGGTTCTCTCGGAATGTAACATGCCTCCTTGTGAATCACACCTGAGATCTCATCTGAGGGAACTGCTGGGACCAGAGCTTAGTTGAAGGTCAAGAAGCCAAGACTGGCATTGGGGGGGGTGTCCCAAGGAGAATCAGCATCGTCCTGCCGGACACCTGCCTCGGGGCAATGGTTCCCGTATTCTCAGACAGTGCAGGGTTAATCCCCTCAGACAGATGTCGAGTCTGATACGTCTTCAGATGGAGAGGTGACACGCTGATGGGTGGGGAGACCCTTTCCCCTGGTAAAGAAAACTCATCTGAATCCAGGGGCTCAACGTGCCTGGCTCCGCCGGTGCCCATCCACACTGGGGAGACCGACCTGCTCTACTGAGTCCGCTGATTCAAGTGCTGATCTCACCCCAAACACCCTCATGGACCCACCCAGAAATGACAGCCAGTCAAGCTGACATGAAAGGAACCATCCCAGGACCTGGTCCCTATTTTAATTTAGTTCTGCATAAACCTTTTATTTGAGGACACGTTTACGGCTACAGAATCATGAAGAGAGCACAGGGGCTCCTCTATACTCCGCGCGGTGTCCCAGACTCTTACTAACATGGTACATTTGTCTCATTCGTTGAACCTTGATTGCTCTATTATCATAACCAGATTCCGTACTTGATACAGATTCCCTTAGTTGTCCGCTATTACCCTTTTCCTGCTCCAGGAGTCCCATTACATGTAGTCCTGACGTCTCCTCAGGCTCTTCTTGGCTGGGACAGTTTCTTTGACTGTCCTTGTTTTTCTGACCTTGACATTTTGAGAAGGACTGGTTGGAGGTTTTGTAAGCCGTCCCTCAGCGGGGTTTTGTCTGATGTCTTTCTCGTGATTACGCTGGGGTTATGGGATTTGGGGAGGAGAGCACAGAAATCAAGTTTTATTTCCATCACATCATTTTGAGGGACGTCTTATCAACAGGATGCCTCCCTGTTGAGGCTGACCTTGAGCACTTGTCTGAGATAACATGCATCAGGTTTCTCTGACAGGAACGACATTACCTCCCCGCCTCCACACTGTCATCTCTGGAAGGAAGTCACTTGACTGGGGACTTGTGCTCCATCTCCTGGGCAGGGGGGATGGTCTCTGCCTAAATTATTTGGAATTTTTCTGCATGGAATATTGGTGTCTTTCCCCACATTTATTTATTCAATCATCAAAATCAGTCATTGACCTAAGATGTGTTCTTTTTGTTCAAGGTGACTTAACTTGAGCTTCTGTCACTCGCAACAAATGAGTTGCTAGGTTAGTCTCCCTTATGGTTTAGGTTTTGATCTGCTCAGGTGGCCATAATGAAATACTCCAGACCAGCCGATTTCAACAACAGAGCTGGATTTTCTTATCGTCTGGAGGCCTCAGTGCGAGACTGAGGTGCTGTCAGGGAGGGTTTCCGGAGAGAAGGCTCTTCCCTGGCCCTAGACACTCTCCTCTTGCTGTGTCTTCACCTTCCTTTGAAAGAGGAAGACAGAGATCTCTGGTGTTTCTTCCTTTTTCTTTAAAAGGACACCAGTCCTACAGGATTAGGGCCCCACCCTTCTGACCTCATTTATCCCTAATTACCTCCCTAAAGACCCTAACTCCAAATATAGTCATGTTGGGGGTTTGGGATCCAACATAGAAATTTTGGGGGACACCAGTTAATCCATAACAGGCTGAGTTGTTGGGATTCATGTGCTAAAATCCTAAAGCCCAGCACCTCAGGGTGTGATCGCTTTGGAAATAAGGTCTTTACTGATATAATTAAGTTGCGATGAGGTCGTGATGGCGGTCCCCACTCCAGTAGGACTAGTGTCTTTATAAGAAGGGGGCATCTGAACACAGCCATGCACTCGGGGACATTGCCATATGTGGATTACAGGTGAGCTGCCATACACCAAGCACCAGAAGCTTGGAGAAGGTTCGGAACATGGCCCCACCGGCCCCTGGATTTAGGAGCTCCCACCTGCAGATCTGTGATCTGCAGATCATCTTTATTCGAAGCCACTGTGCTACGTTGCTGGTGCCGCCATCACAAAATACCAGTGGCTTAAACAGCATTTATCTTCCTACAGTTCTGGAGGCTCACTGTCCGAGATCGAGGTGCTGGCTGGGTTGGTTCCCCCCAAGGCCTCTCTCCTTGGCTTCCAGACTGGCTGTGTCTGTGTGTCTGATCTCCTCTTCCTGAAAGGATACCATTCCCACGGGATTAGGGCTCAGCCACATGACCTCCATTCAGCCTTGCCCTCTTTATAGGCTCTATCTCCAAAAACAGTCACCATCTGAGGCCCTGGGGGGCACTGTTCAGTCCACAACAGCAGTCCATTTGGGATGTTTGTCACAGCAGCGCTGGGAAACTAATCTAGTCTCTCACTTCTCTCCAAATGGCCTCTTGTCTCAGCTCTGCCCTGCTCTGGCAAAGTTGCCCAGGTCTTGCCTTCTACTCAGAGCCTCTCCCTCCACTGCTGGAGTCCCTTCCTTCCGTCCCAGCTCCTCTCTGCACCCCGACACACAGCAGCGTCTCCCAGGCTGGCCCATCCAGGGGCTCCTGCGTCATCCCCTGGGCCCTCTCGTGAAAGGGGCATCGCTGAGTCCCTGCGGAGCCGGCGGTGAGCACAGCGGGCCCTCTCTGCCATGGCAGAGCCCACGGTCTGAAAGGGGAGTCAGACACGTGAAGAACAGATCACAAACAGTGCGGTGGGTTGTGTGTCGGTGGGTGCCGCGTGGGGCTGACCCCAGCCATGCTTCCTCTGCATCCGAGCCCTGCAACCATCCAGGGGGCCTCTTCTTAATTGACACAGGGACTCCTCGTAGGCCAGCCGAGGAGGGGTCAGCGGCGGGCATTCTGGAAGCTGAGAGAAGCTCCCCAGGAGTGGACGAAAGATGGGGAGGACCAAAATCTTACAGTAAATTTGCACGGAAAGGACAAATTATAGTCAGCGTGTGTGCGAAGGTGTGGAGCCCTTGGTTGTAGGGGTGACTTAGCCAGAGGGGATGGATTTGACCTTGGAGAGAGCTTGATTAACTTCCTGCCAGGGGAAGCCCTCTGCCCACACTGTCTCCCTGGACCCTGTCCCCAACTAGCCTTGTTTTGCTGAGGTACCCCCAGGCACCCTGGTCCCCTGGCCCCCCCGCGCGGGGGCAGCTGCACTTCTCAAAACCACTCTTGGGTTACTGTGACCTGAGGCCACGTGTCTGTTAAGCTGAGCCACCAGCCTCCTTTGGGATGAATGAACCTTGGGGCTGAGAGGCCATGACCGCCAGCCCCTGTGAAGCTAGACAGGACACTGCTCTAGAATGTAGGGAAGGAAGTGACTTCCTCAGGAAAACCTCTCTGGAAGGTTAAACCATTGGACAACCCCCGCCCCAGCTGTGAGAAGAGTTGGGGGTGGTGGGGACCACAGACTCCCCAGAACCGGATGCTTCTCTCTGCTCCAGCCCTTAGGGGTATCCCTGGCTCCTTCCTTTGCTTTCCCAGAGAGCTCTGGAAGACCCCCCGCAAGAGGAAAAAGGCGACCCCTCTGGGCAAGATGCCCCTGAAGCTTCGTTCACTGTCCTGCTGCCCCGTGGGCTGCCGGGCCCGTCTCATGATACTGTACTTACTTAACGCCCATAGAAAACCAACAAACGATACCAAGGTTCTCCTCGCTGCCGTGTGTGTGTGAGCGTGCATGTGCAAGTGTGTGTGTGCGTGCACGCGCACGTCTGTGGGAGCGCGCATGTGCATGTGCGTGTGTGTGCGCGTGCGCGCGCATGTGTGGGAAGTGTCATGGCTTATACAGCACTCACGTCAAAAGGCCTTAGAGGGCGCCTGTGTGGCTCAGTCAGTTAAGCGGCTGCCTTTGGCTCAGGTCATGGTCCGGGGGTTCTGGGATCGAGCCCCGCATCAGGCTCCCTGCTCTGTGGAGAGCCTGCTTCTCCCTCTGCCTGCTGCTCTGCCTACTTGTGCTCTCTATCTCTCTGTCAAATAAATAAAATCTTAAAAAAAAAAAAAAGGCCTTAGAACTCTCTAGACCGGCACCATCAAACAGAAACAGAATCAGAGACACATCTGTAACTTAAAATGTAACCACACTGAACAAGTAAGAAGAAACAGGTGACATTAATTTTAATATATCTTTGATTGAACCCAATACATCCCAGACATCATTTTGTTTTATTTTTATTTTTTTAAAAGATTTTATTTATTTCTTTGAGGGAGAGAAAGTGAGAGAGATCACAGAGGGAGAGGGAGAAGCAGATTCACTGCTGACTGAGCAGAGAGCCTGATGTGGGGCTTGATCCAAGGACCCTGAGATCCTGACCTGAGCCGAAGGCAGACGCTTAACCGACTGAGCCCCCCAGGGTCCCACCAAACATCATCTATACATGCAGTTGATTAAATGTACTAAGATATTCTGCATTCATTTTTTTTCCTGCTAAGTCTGTACATTCCGGGGTATATCTTGCGTTTACGACGCCGCTTAGCTGTCGGCTCAGCAGCAGCATGAGGACAGTGCAGCTCGGGGCGCCCTGGGAGAGGAAGGGGGTTACTAACATCACCCAGGAGGCAGTGGGTGGCTAACCTGAAACCACAACCCACCTTCTCAGCCCCAGAAGTGGCGTCCGGGCAGCCCCGGCATCTTCTCACGGACTTGTTCAAAGAGGCGGGAAGGAAATGCGGTGGCGTGTGAGACTCCCGTGGGGCCACCTGGCTGAGCAGACTTGTGCCCTCAGCCCCTCCCCCGCCCCGCACCTCTGAGGGCCAGGGCAGGAGGGGCTGCCCCGGACACAAGGGAAGCTTCTGGCAAACGTCTGCTGAGTGCCAGCTTCTGCTCCCCTGTGAGAGCCCCTGGCTTCCACGGCTCCTCGAACAGTGGAATGTCTCCCACCTCTGACCCCCTCCCCAACAACGTGCTCAGACTGGCTTTCCTTCTCCTTGGTTCCTTCCTCCATCTGCCCCTCCCTCTCCCGTCCTCCTTTCCTTTCTCTCCTCTGGAAATATTAAGTGAGGGCCCAGTGACAAGGCGGCGGAGGAGTGTAGAAGGTGCTCAGGAGGGCTCAGAATTGCCTGGAGTGTGGGGGAGGCCACGAGAAGAGAAAAGCGGTTTCATGTATCTGAGGGCAGTAAGGGGCGGCCGGGTGAGGCCTGGCGGGGGGAGTGGGGAGTTCTCAAGGGCAAGGCCAGGGGAGCCTCACAGGTAGGAACCTTGCCATCAAAGACTCTTCCCCCACTCCGGCTGCCTCCTGGGTGAGCTGTCCCCAGGTGACCAGACTGGGCTCTGAGGCAGGCAGGGCTAGTGTAAGGGGACAGGGAGGGAAGGACTGCAGCCCTAGGGGGACATGGTCTTTGGGGTTCCAGGCCCATCAGTCAGGAGAAGGGATGCTGGGGAGGTTAGAGCCTCTGGATCCCCCTTTGAGGCCGCTAACGGAGACGTCAGCAAGAGCTAGCAGAGCATTTCCTGGGGACCTGGAGTCTGCTCTTCCTCCCTCATCCGTGGGAATCCACAGCACCGGGCTGGCTGGCTTCTACCCGGCTTCCTGGGAGGTGTGAGAGCCCGGTTTCCTTTGAGCTGCTGGCGTCTTTGTGGTTGGGGACATACACGTTTTACTCGTTTTATTTTATGCTCAGTGTGGGAGCTTAAGGACAGGTCCTGATGATAGAAATCTGACGACTGGATGAGCTCTTGAGAATCAGGCAGAGTTGACCCCCTGGGGGTCCTGTCCCAGGCTCACCCCTGGCCCCCAGCAGGGCAGTAATTGCTGGAAGGCAGGGAAGTGGCTCAGGTTCTAGGGGCTAAAGATAATACAACAGAAACAACAAAACATTAGAATAGAATAGAATAGAATAAAATAACAAGTAATTAGATGAAACCAAGCATGAGTTTCCCGGACTGAGAGCCTGTGCCTGGCTAGGAGCACTCAGGGAAACCATGTAAAAGATGACCCTGACATTGGCGATGCCAAGTCTGCTTCTCCAGGGCCCTGTGCCCCCGGGTTCATGCGTGGTCCTCTCTGAACCTTGGTCTCCTCCTCTGTGCGAGGATGGTATGGCCTCCTGGTGTGATTAAGGACTGGGGCTCCAGTGTTCTGCCAGGCCGAGCACCCTTGATGTCCCCAGAGAGCGGACTCAGCACCTCTCATCCTTTCAGCCCCAGCGGCCTGTCACTGCTCTGTGCGGGGTCTCGCCTGGGCTGTTTGTCCGGGCAGAGGTCCTCCGGATGCCTGCCCATCCTGAGCCCACACCGCCACCCTCACTGTGCCTCCACTGGGGGGACCAATGCTGATTGGATTGGTGGCAGGGGTCGCAGAGGCACCCTCCTCTGGTGGGTGTGGCCTGCGGCTGTGGCAGGTGTTGGGGGAAGGGTCTCGGCCGAAAAATCCCCCACTCTAGGACACTTCGGGGAGCCCTGAGCTGCTGGCGGGCGGAGTGGGTGGGTGGGAAGGGCAACAAGTGTGGGGAACTGGCCTGGCCGCTCGCACCTGTCCGCCTCGCCCAGGCTGCTGTCCCTCCCAGGGCTACAGGCAGGCCCAGGGTGCCTGGGCATGGGGGAGGTCATCCTTTCCCTTCTGTTGCCCTGCTGCGGCAGCCTCGCTGCTCAGCCAGGGCAGCGGGGACAGTGGGGACAGTGGGTCGTGGTGGCAGGTGCTGGCTAGTCAGCCTATGTGGGGTCAGGGAGGCCTCATTTCAATTAAGGTGGAGCTCAGGTGTGGTGTGCTCCTGTTGCAGAGGCTCGTCTTTCTATCCCCACGCCCCAGTGTCACCTGGGACTGCGGTCGATGGCACCCATGAACATAGAGGACGGACCTCCGCCACTTAAGCCTCCTGTTCTGTTCGGTGCCCGTCTCCAGCCCTGGGGGGAGCTGCTTTGAGGGGGTCTTCTGCTCCCACCGATGCCCCGCACACCTGTCAGCGCCTCTCCATCCTCGATCCTCCATCCATGGCTTGATCCACACTTGCCCTTTGTGGGTCTCATGGGCGTGGCAGGGCACCCACATTCGCCTCTCCCTCCACTTCCAGCTGTTTATTCCTTGTGACTGATGACACCCCCAACTTCACAGCCCAGACCCAGCCCTGTCTTCTGCCCCTGTGATCCCTTCTCTCCTGTAGCCTCGCCTCTCTGACGACCAAGGGTAACGGAGAGCACCTGCACCCTTCCAGCACTCAGGCCCAAACCCCAGGGTCATCCTCTCCTCGCTCCCGCCCCTCGTGGAAGGCACCAGGAATCCCCCGGGTCGTCTTTCAAAATATACCGTGTCTGACCACTTCTCCCCTCCACCGCTGCTGCCAGCTGCCCTGTGGTCTGGATGCTGTGGTCTCGGGTCTGGATCCTGGCATCACGGGCCCCTCCCTCTGCATTTCTTAATGGTGGGAGTGTTCCCGTTAAACTGCAGGTCAGATCACATGCCTTTGTACTCAAAACCGTTCAACGCTCCCCTTTTCACTCAAAGTAAAAGCCAAAATCCTTGAGACCCCCTGCGAGTCTCTGTCAATCGTCTTGGGAAAATTTCAGGGGTGCAGGGCCCCAGTGGTTGCTGGGCGTTTAGCTCACGACCAGGTGAGGGGAAAAGACACGACTGAACCTTCGTGGGCTTGTGGGGCTGAGGCAGGAGAACATGTCAGGGAACGTTAACAAACCCAAAACGTGAGAGGGGAACTTAGAAGGCCTAAGCGTGGAAACTTCAGCTCCAGCTCGGGTGTGCCAAGGGAGGCCGGGGGAAGGTCAGGCTACAGTCGGGAAGGCCTCAGAATGCGGTTCACGCACAGAGCGCCGCCGGCCACAGGGAGAGGGTCCCAGCCTCTGGGCGGGGCACCTGGTCTAAGTTAAAAGCAGGAATGGGTCCCACAGGCAAAACAGAGATGAGGAAGGTGGACGGGCACGACTGTTCCCTCCAACCTGTTTGTCCACGTGGCAGGCACAGGAGCAGAAGGAGATGTCCTGAGGGGTGGGAGAAGGGGAAGAGCAGCAGGGAAGCCCAGGTCCGTGGGAAGAAGGAGGAGCTGGAGGAGATTTTAGCTGCGCCAGGGGAATTCAAGGAAAGTTCAGGAGCTGAGGGTCAGCTAGCTTGGGGGAGTAGCCAATACTGTGTGAGGGTCACTTGCAGTAAGGATGAGTTTGGGCTGCGAGAGAACCCTGTGCTGGGGCAGCCTCCTCTGTGAAGGAATATTCTAGAAGAGAAGGGGGCAGCAACTCTAGGCCCAGGGAAGAAGGGAGGCATAACAGGCCATCGACTCAGGATATATGAGGTCTGAAACTTTCCTTGTTGTGGGTCTCTGTGTATGTGGCTTGTTGTGTGGGGGTGGGGACTGTCGAAGGGGAGATAAAATTTTTTTTTTTAAAGATTTTATTTATTTATTTGACAGAGAGGCAGGCAGAGAGAGAGGGGAAAGCAGGCTTCCTGCCGAGCAGAGAGCCCGACGCGGGGCTCGATCCCAGGACCCTGAGATCATGACCTGAGCCGAAGGCAGAGGCTTTAACCCACTGAGCCACCCAGACACCCCGGGGGATAAAATTTTTAAACACTCAGGACTCTAAGGGGAGAAAGGCTTCTTTTGCTGCATGAGCCACGGAAGATCTGGCTCAGCCTTGCTAAAGTGAAAGTGAATCTATTCATTCATAGAAGCTGGAATATTCTAGATGCGGCTTCAGGTGCAGCTTGACTGGGGCTCCAGGGAGGTCAGCAGGGATCTCAGCTGGGCTTCTTTAGGTCACGTGAGGGTGGCCCTGTAGTATCAGACTCTTATAAACGGAAACCAGGGTCCCGTGTCCCTTCCTGACCAGATGGAATGTTCTAGATTGTTGCCCGTGTGTCATCACTCCTTTTAGTCCAGTGGCTTTACCACAGGCATAGCTGAGAGAGAGATCAGGGTTCCTTAAGAGAAAGTGGGGTCCAGTTGCTGTGAGGACAGGCACCGGGGCATAAAAGCAGCCAACACCCCCAGCTCAGAGGACTTGAGGTGAATTCGGGCGTGAGGTACCCCCTACCATGGCAGAATCCCCAGATTTAAAAGAAGGAGGGGTGTTTGGGACCCTGTTTTCTGAGAGAAGCAGCCACACGAAGGTGTGTCACAGCTTGCTTCCTGGTGGGAGATTTTTCCCTGAGTTTTAAGCTCACGAGGTGTGAACGAAGAACAACCGGCCACTTGGGGAGGCCGAGCTCGGGGTTCCCTTCTTCTGGCTTCCTGTTTCCACCCAGGCGGCTTGTGGTCCCTCCTCTATTCTGTGCAGGGCAGAGGGGAGACCCTGGCCTCCCTTGGGTGGAATCTGGGGTGGGGAGGCCGGTCCTTATGGTCTTGGCCACTTTGAGGAGCTGAGGTCAGTGAATTCCTCCTGCAGAATCGCTCCTGAAAGCTCCTGGTGAGTGAGAGATGACGCGGCCCCAGGCCCCGCTGGGCTTCACCCCATGCGCTGGTCCTGACAGACGAGTCTCTGTGCCAGATGGTGCGGGAGGCCTTCATTCCATTGGAACTTTGGTTTTGGTGGGGGAATTTTTGAATTTTAACTCCTTTATGATAAAGACTAGTGTGGAGGGGCTTCCCATGGGTTCGTCTTGTGTTGCTTTGGAATTGGGACAGTTTGAGCTGGGCTGTCCCCTGACACCCCCCCTCCCACCCGTGAGCCTGTGTGGCCCCAACATTAAGCATCGTTCAAATGGGTGATAGAAAAGCCAGAGGGAAGACTGGTTTTTTGTTCTTGTTTTTGTTTTTGCTTTGGTGTGGTTTGGAGTTAAGACAATGGATGTCCTGGGGCCCCTGGGTGGCTCAGTGGGTTAAAGCCTCTGCCTTCGGCTCAGGTCATGATCTCAGGGTCCTGGGATCGAGCCCTGCATCGGGCTCTCTGCTCAGCAGGGAGCCTGCTTCCTCCTCTCTCTCTGCCTGCCTCTCTGCCTGCTTGTGATCTCTCTGTCAAATAAATAAATAAAATCTTAAAAAAAATCTAAAAACTACAGTCTTCTCATTTTATACGAGGAAGCAGGCTTGAGCAAGGAGTCCCACTGTGGTCAAGAGGGGGGTGTGGAATGCGGAGCCCCATGACACGCAGCCGGGGTGGGTACCCTGCCTGCAGGCGGTCACCTGAGAGGTGACCCAGGGGAGTGGGGGCCTTGCCTCCCACTTTGAGCTGCCCATCAGCACAGCCGTCTCCATATGGGCAGCTAAAGGAAGTGTTCATTGACCTCTCAGGTGCTTTTCCCCCAGACGTGGGTGCTGATGCCCCGAGGTGGGGGGCGGTGGCCCGGGGCGGACTGGGATCCCAGCTGGCACGTGTCTGAAAGTCGAACCAGCTGCCAGAACATCTTGGTGGCCGAGAGAGGACCCGACTGGAGGTGGGTTTGTCTCCCGGTTCTGGGTGCCAGAGCGCACCCTCCTCCCACCAGCTAAATGCATCCTGTGTCCCCCCCCCCTCACCCGACAGTGTCCTCCTGACCCTTCTGTTCTCAAGACCTCTTTAAAGGGCAAACGTCACCATATCGTAATCTGCACACAGGTAGTGCTGTTCCTATGGGTAAATGATTCACTCTGGATAAAAGGCTCCAATTTGCCGCATTTGCCAATCTCCGTGGTGTAGAGGTCAGACGTGAGGTCCCCGAGGGTGAGGTGGGGAGGGTACTGAGCTGGATGTTGTTTCTTAGTATTTCCACTCTAAGAGGAGCTGCTGGAAAAGACCTCAAGGGCAGAGACCACAGCAAAGTGTAGTAAAACAACCAGGCAGTGATACATTTTGAGTATGTATTGCCTCTCTTTTTAATATAATTGAATTATAAGTTTGCATAGTTGAACTTTTTAATAATGGCTGTGCTGACCACCTGGTCTGTGAAATTCCTGGAAATAAGAGTCAGCTCTGTGAGCCAGGGCAGCACACCACTGCTTCAGGGCACCCCCAGACTCCTCCCTGTGGCTTCCTGGGGGCCCCTTTGCTGCCGCAGACTCACCCTCCTGGGTGCTGGCTGCCCCCATCCCCCCTCCCTGGAACCAGGCACAGGTCCCCAAATGGACCTTGCTGTCCTTGGTGCTGCCGCCCTGTGTCTGAGGCTGACTGTCCCCAACTCCCAGCTCAGGTCACCCCCCTGCCCCTCTAAGCACTGGCAGGAGGAGACAGGGGGGCCCCCCTTCAGGTGCACCGAGATTGTCCCCTAGGATTTGCAATGGCAGTTTGGCGTTTTAGGGAGAGAATATGCTAGAACATGAACTTGAACGCTTGAGAAATCAGAGGGTAAATGGGAAGGAGGGTAGAGGGTGCAGCCTGCAGATTCAGGTCTGAGTTGGATCCTGCGTCCTGGGTCACTGCTGTGTGACCTCAGGCAGGTGTCTGAGCCTGGGATTCTTTATCTTTCAAATGGCCACAACTAACAGCTCATAGGGTGTTTGTGAGGCCTGAGTGAATAAAGAAATACACTCGCACTAGTGTCTGGCATGTGCGGAACAATCAGGAAGCAGAAGTCCTGTCCCCTCCCGGGACAGCGTGAATACTGACGGGTGCGCGAGCCAAAAGCCGAGACGATCGTTGCCCGCCATCTGGTGGCGAGGACCTGGCATTACACCCAAGATTGCGCACAGCTGGTTAATTTTCCACCCGAAGCCTTGGGTGCCGTCCTCCCCCCATTTCAGCACCTTGGCCCCGGGCAAGGGGCAGCTTCCTCAGGAAAAGGATGGTTTGGCTGGGAGGTTTCTTCTTTCCCACCCTGTCCCAGACGTCTCATTACTAAGTCCCGCCCCGATTCCCTGGGATCATAAGGCCAGTTAACAAAGCTGGTCCTTGGGGCAGCGGGGCTGGGACGGCAGGTAGCTAAGGGTCCTGCTGTAAGGGTCCTGTCCCCCTGTGTGTGTTTTGGGGGGGGCTCGGTGCAGGCAAGCACAGGCCTCACATCTCTGGGTGAACAGCCAGCTGTTACTGTATTCCTGTGGGTCCCCTACGCCCTGTCCCTGCCCTGGGCGGTGGTCCCACTGTGAGCCAGGCTCTGCTCTGGCTCCTGGGGAGACAGCAGGGCCTGAGGTCCTGAAGCAGGGGATGGACAGTGCTTTGGTCATGGGCCTGCTGGAGCCCCGATCCAGGGACATCCCCGGATCTCTGCTGGGCACAGGGCCTTCTGCGAAACCCTTTTTGGGCATCCAGATGGGGGGGTGCAGAGGTCTCACTCCCTCCTGCCAGAGTTCCCATGCCCACCAGGCTTGTGATGAGGCCAGTGACATCTTTGTCACAGTCCCCACGGCTGTGTGTGCCATGTCGGCCGATATTTCCTGGCCTGGTTTTCTCTGTGACAGGCGTTCCCTGAAGGGGCCCTGGGAGGCCGTCGTGGCTCACCATCCATTCCATGGACGAGAGGTTTGCCAGAGAGCTCAAGTGCATGGGCCAGGGGTCAGGTTTTGACCGTGGGGCCGGCAGATCCTCGTCTTCGGCCACGGCTGCCTCCCGTGCTGTGAAGCTCTGACGTTTGTGTGACACCCATTCCCGTGTCTGGGGGGCTTAGCACCGGCGTGAGGGGCAGTTTATATCATGACCAAACGGAGAATCCATGAAGTCACAGGTAACTGAGGACAGAGACAGACCTTGTCTTTCCTTTCTAATCTGACGCTTCTGTACCCCATGGCCATGGCTGGCGGCCAGAGTATTTTATCACTGATGTTTACAGTGTGGAAGGACTTGCGGTCAGTTTTGTTACTGTTGCAAATCCATCTACAGGTGGATTGTTCTAGAACCGTTTCAGGCCAGAGGCTCCCTCTTGAGCCGTTGCTCACCTCTCTCCACACTCCAAGTTGTCCTCCTTGGCAGATCAGGGCAGTGACACTGTCCCCAAAGTGTCATCAGAGGGCTGTCGACAGCAGCAGTGAGGAAGCCCTGTGCCTGGTGCTGGCGGACAACCTCAAGATCATGGGTAACACAGCGAACCTTGTCTGTCTGTCTGCTTTTTGCTCTAGCGTGGTTTGCGGTACAACCACAACTTGTGTACAACAACCACACTTGTTCACTACGTGTCTCTGGGTCACACTTTGGTAATTCTCCCAACATTTCAAAACTTTACTCATTGTTTGGGCCATTACGGTCGTCTGTGAGCCGTGATCTTCGGTGTTCCTGTTGCAATGGCTTCCGGCCGCGGCGAACCACACCCACGGAAGACCATGAACTTCATCAATGTCGTGTGTGTCCTGACGGCTCCCCCCACCAGCCGTTCCCCCTCCCTCCCCCTCTCCTCGGGTCTCCCTGGTCCCCGAGACACAACAATGTTGGAATTCGGCCAGTTAGATAAGCCTGCGGGGGTCGCTAAGTGGTGTCCGGTGAAAGGAAGAGCCGCCGTGTCTCTCGCTTTACATCAAAGCTGGAAGTGAGTGCGGAGAGAAGGCAAGTGGAAGGCAGGAGAGGCCGACAGCTTGGCCTCTGACATCAGACAGTGAGCCTGGCCGTGAATGCAAAGGAAAAGTTCTCGAAGGAAATTAAAAGTGCCACTCCAGCGAGCACAGGGATAAGAAAGCGAGACGGCCTTCGCGCCGATCGGAGAAAGGCTGAGTGGTCCGGAGAGATCAAACCGGCCGCCACGACATTCCCTCCGGCGAAAGTCTGGTCCAGAGCCAGGCCCCGACTGGGTCCCCTGGAGGCGGAGAGGGGACGAGCCTGCACCGGGAAAGACTGGAGGCGGCACAGGTGGGCTCGGGAGGCTTAAGGCAGCAGCCGGCTCCGTCACGACCCGTGCGAGGGGCGCCCGCCGTGCCGATGGAGAGGCCGAGCACGTTCTCCCGAAGAGCGAGCCATGCAGGGGCCTTCTAGGACTTCTGCAGCCGGAGAGGCGAGCCCAGTGCCTGTCGTCTAAGCTTCGGAGGCCGGGCTGAGCCTCCTGTTAGCGGCGACGCAGCTGGTGACTTGGAGTGGAAGCCGCGCTCACTCACCCTCCTGGACATCGGGGCCCCACAGTCCTCCTGCCTCTACTCTGCCTGCGCTCCACGAGTGGAACCTCAAAGCCCCGATGACATGGTTTACTGAGTATTTCCAGCCCGCTGTTGAGACCTGCTGCTCAGAAAACAAGAGATCTCCTGCCAGAACTACTGCTCAGGGGCGCCTGGGTGCCTCAGTCGGTTAAGCCTCTGCCTTCGGCTCAGGTCATGATCCCAGGGTCCCGGGATTGAGCCCCACTGCCTGCTCAGCAGGATCTGCTTCTCCCTCTCCCTCTTCTGCTCCCCCTGCATATGCTTTTTCTCTCAAATAAATAAATAAATAAATAAAATCTTTAAAAAAAAAAAAGTCCAGCAAACATTACTGCTCACTGGCAGGGCACCTGGAAACCCAAGAGCCTGGACGGAGATGGATGATGAGATTAATGTTGTGTTCACGCCGGCTGCCACTACAGCCAGCCTACGGATCAAGGAATCACTTTGATTTTTAAGTCTTATTATCAAGAAATGCCTGTCCTAAGGCTGTAGCTGCCATAATAGTGATTCCTCTGATGGATCAGGGCAAAGTCGATGGAAACATCCCGAAAAGGATTCTCCGTTCCAGATGCCGTCAAGAAGATCCACGACGTGTGGGAAGAGTCAGACTATCCACAGGGGTTCGGAGGAAGTGGATTCCAGCCCTCGTGGGTGACGGTGAGGGTCCGAGCCTTGAGTGGGGGGAGTCCCTGCCGATGTGGTGGAAACAGCGAGAGAACCAGAGCCAGGAGCGGGGCCAGAAGACGGGACTGAACGGCCACAGTCTCCCGATCACTCTTGAAAGGCGACGGCGAGGCGTCTTGTGGGCGAGCAGAGAAGGTGCGTTCCTGACACGGAGACTGCTCCCGGGGGAGAGGCCGTGCGGGCGGCTCAGAGGACAAGGGACCTAGACTGTCCCGCACACGGAGTCACAACGCAGCGGCAGGCTGGGGAGGACCGACTCCCGTTTCGGAAGAAGTTCTCCCGTGGGTCAGATGCTGTCCAGCAGCGTCACCTGCTCCTGAGAAATCCTTCGTGAAAGGAAGAGCCCGTCGGTGCCACAAACGTCCTTGCTGTCTCGTTTTAAGAAATTGCCGCGGGCACCCCAGCCCCCAGCCCCGCCCCCGGTCAGCAGCCGGCGCCGTGGGGGCCGGACCCTGCTCCAGCGAAGACGGGGACGGGCTGGGCGCCCAGACGGCGGTGAGCGTGGTTGGCAAGGAGGAGGTTTTAACTGCGGCACGCACGCTGACTTCCCAGACGTGATGCTACCGCGCGTGTAACAGACCGCAGCAGAGTGCGAACTTCGCACGCGCCGGGACCCGCAGTCCGTGTGACTTCCTGCATTGCGATATTCGCTTTATTGCGAGTGTGCCGGAGAAGCGAACCCGTAGCGTCTCCGAGGTATGCTCGTAACGGCCAGATCTCTCCCCTCGTGTGAGGATGGGACCATCTTCCTGTGGTCATCCCCGACCCTGCCCAAGCTGCCCTCTGGTCGTAAGGACCCAAATTCCAGTACCTGGGAACTGACCATGGGCCCCAAGTCTCACTGGCCTTCTAGTCCCCAGGGACCAGTGACCACCTGGAGACCCTCCCTAGAGATGCCCGACCTCCCTGAGTCCCTTTGGTGGGCATGTTCTGCTCTGTCTCCTCCCCACTCAGCTTTGTGAATGGTAACCCAAATGTGGGGCCACTCCCAAGGAGAGCTGCCCTTAAAAGAGGCTGACAGTGGAAAACAAAGGAGCGACTGTCTAGGGGAGAAATTGCCATGGCAATGCTCCGTCTCTGTCTGTCGGGGGCGTCCTAGCAGGGCTGAGCTCTCAGGAGTCAGCTATAGCCGCTGACTGTACCCCCACCGCATCGTTCCCCTGAACCCTGGAGGCGGGCACCTGGGTTCTGCAGAAAGCCCTACGAGTTCTTCCCTGGCACAGGGAAGGTGCGAGCTCATCACCAGCCCACGGGGGCCACTGCTGCTTCCCAGAGAGACCAGACAGGAGGTGGGGATGGGCTGTGGCCGAGGGCAGGGCTCAGGGCTGCAGACTGCAGGCTGAGAAGCTGGTGTCCCTATCCCGGGCCAATGGGAGCCACTGACAATTCAGAGGAGAGGAGAAGGGGTCAGGGGGACATTTCGTTTTGCAGCCCAGAGCAGGATAGCTTGGAGTAGGCAGAAGGTAGAGGCCAGGGACTCACCAGGAGGACTCTGGGGCCTCAACTGGACAGGGGCAGCTGTGGGGAGAAGGGGCCAGGCAGAGCCGGGTCAGGCACAGCTCTTGACCGCAGTGGGCCCCCAGGCCCCGTGTCCCCTCCCTGGGAGGCAGAGCAGGGACAGGCCTCTAGCCATGTCAGCCTGATGTGCTGGAGCCCCCACAGTTCAGAGGGCAGCAGCTCAGGCAAACGAGCTTCCTAAGGTCACCCCAGTCCAACTCCCCACCCCTGCCAGACACACTGGGGCCAAGGACACAGCCCTCAGGCCAGATGAGGGTGGCACCCAGCACCCCAGCAGAGGCTGAGGAGCTGAGCAGGGTGGGAGGGGGGCTCGGCCGCTCTCCCATTGGCCTGCTCAGGCGAAGAACACTGTCCTCTGTACAACTGTGGTAGAGCTTCTCACACCAGCCAGGCATCTGGGAACTGGGACGTATTTCCAGGAGGCGGGAGCTGGGGCCGGGCCCTCTGGCTGCGTCAGAACTGTCTGGGCTACGGGGGCCAGGAAGCAGGCGAGGGGACCCTGGTGGCCTATGTGGGGCCATGCCTGACAGCATAAGCCTCAGGCTCTCTCCCACATCCCCTGTCCCTCGGTTTTGGGGCTTTCTCTCCTCGGCCTCCTTCCAGGCACCTCCCATGTCACCAACTTTTATTTAGCACCTACAGTGTTTTTGGTGCCGGGATTACAGGGCAACCAAGACTGACACAGTCCTGCCCTGGAGTTTGTGGTGTTTTCATGGGGACTACAATCATTTCTGTTGTGACAGAAAATCAATCAAACTGACTTAAACAATGCAAGGGCTCTGCTGGCTCAGGTACCGACTTCAGGTGTGGTTTGATCCAGCATCTGCTGGCTCAGGTGCTGATTTCAGATGTGGCTTGATCCAGCATCCGTGCTGCTGGATCCTGGTTTCTTTCTCTCCTGCTGGCTCTCCTGGCAGGCAGCTTCTAGCAGAAGGACTGCTTGCAACTCTCTCCTCACTCACAGTGGGCTCTACCGTTGGAAGGAGTTGAGACTTTATTTTCCAGGCCACAGGGAGGACTAGGTAGCGAGAGGACAAGAGCCACAACATTTTCAAACATGGAGTCAACTCTGGTGGCTGATGTTGTTGTGGATGGTGGGTTTGAATGGGGGACAAAGGGCTGAGGGGGAGAGGCTGTTTCTGGGAGAGAAGGCTGGCGTTGTGTGGGGTTAGGTATAGGTGGAGAGGTGACACTAGATGGGGCTCCTGGCCCCCCATTTCCCTGGTCACAGCCCTTACCACCTCTATGTGTGGGCTCTATTCTTCTCGCCTTCTTGGTTCAAGGCTCACCAACAGCTGGGTGGGAGGAGCTCTTTTTTTTTTTTTTTTAAAGATTTTATTTATTTATTTGACAGAGAGAGAGAGATCACAAGCAGGCAGAGAGGCAGGCAGAGAGAGGGGAGGAAGCAGGCTCCCCGCAGAGCAGAGAGCCCGATGCGGGGCTCGATCCCAGGACCCTGAGATCATGACCTGAGCCGAAGGCAGCGACTTAACCACTGAGCCACCCAGGCGCCCCTCTTTTTTTTTTTTTAAATAAAAAAAAAATATAGTGAGAACACTTAACATGAGCTCACTCTATCTACGCTTGCAACAATTTTTCATTTTTATTTTATTTTAAAAAATTAATTCATTTTTAAAAATTTAAATTAAATTAATACGTAATATATTATTGATGTCAGAGGTACAGATCTGTGATTCATCAGTCTTACATGAGCACCCAGTTCTCAACACATCACATGCCCTCCTTAATGCCCATCACCAAGTTACCCCATCCCTCTACCACCCTCCTTTCCAGCAACCCTCAGTTTGTTTCCTATGATTAAGAGTCTCTTATGGTTTATCTCCGTCTCCGGTTTTGTCTTGTTTTATTTTCCCCTCCATTCCCCTATGATCCTCTGTTTTGTTTCCTAAATTCCACATATGAGTGAGATCATATGATAATTGTCTTTCTCTGATTGACTTATTTCACTTAGCGTGATACCCTCTAGTTCCACTCACATCATTGCAAATGGCAAGATTTCAATTTTTTGATGGCTGAGTAATATTCCAGTGTGTGTGTGTGTGTGTGTGTGTGTGTGTGTGTCTACATCTTCTTTATCCATTCATCTGTAGATGGACATCTGGGTTCTTTCTTTTTTTATTTTATTTTATTTTATTTATTATTTTTTTTAAAAGATTTTATTTATTTATTTGACAGAGAGAGATCACAAGTAGACAGAGAGGCAGGCAGAGAGAGAGAGAGAGAGGGAAGCAGGCTCCCTGCTGAGCAGAGAGCCCGATGCGGGACTCAATCCCAGGACCCTGAGATCATGACCTGAGCCGAAGGCAGCGGCCCAACCCACTGAGCCACCCAGGCGCCCTATTTTATTTTTTTATTAACATATAATGTATTATTTGCCCCAGGGGTACAGGTCTGTGAATCATCAAGCTTACACATTTCACAGCATTCACCATAGCACATATCCTCCCCAGTGTCCATAACCCAGACACCCTCTCCATATGTCCCTCCACCCCCCAGCAACCCTCAGTTTGTTTTGTGAGATTAAGAGTCTCTTATCATTTGTCTCTCTCCTGATCACATCTTGTTTCATTTTCCCCCTCCCTTCCCCCCAGAACCCTCAACTTCCTCATATCAGGGAGATCATATGATAATTGCCTTTCTCTGATTGACTTATTTCACTTAGCATAATACTCTCTAGTTCCATCCATGTCATTGCAAATGGCAAGATTTCATTTCTTTTGATGGCTGCATAGTATTCCCTTGTATATATGGACCACATCTTCTTTATCCACTCATCTGTTGATGGACATCTAGGCTCTTTCCATAGTTTGGCTATTATGGACGTTGCTGCTATAAACATTCGGGTGCATGTGCCCCTTCGGATCACTACATTTGTATCTTTAGTGTAAATACTCAGTAGTGCGATTTCTGGGTCGTAGGGTAGCTCTATTTTCAACTTTGTGAGGAACCTCCATGCTGTTTTCCAGAGCGGCTGCTTGCATTCCCACCAACAAGCAGTGTAGAAGGTTCCCCTTTCTCCACATCCTTGCCAACATCTGTCGTTTCCTGACTTGTTAATTTTAGCTATTCTGACTGGTGTGAGGTGGTATCTCACTGTGGTTTTGATTTGTATTACCCCGATGCCGAGTGATATTGAGCACTTTTTCATGTGTCTTGACCATCTGGATGTCTTCTTTGCAGAAATGTCTGTTCCTGTCCTTTGCCCATTTTTTGATTGGATTATTTGTTCTTTGGGTGTTGAATTTGATAAGTTCTTTATAGATTTTGGATACTAGCCCTTTATCTGATATGTCATTTGCAAATATCTTCTCCCATTCTGTCAGTTGTCTTTTGGTTTTGTTAACTGTTTCCTTTGCTGTGCAAAAGTTTTGATCTTGATGAAGTCCCAATAGTTCATTTTTGCCCTTGATTTCCTTGCCTTTGGCAATGTTTCTAGGAAGAAGTTGCTGTGGCTGAGCTTGAAGAGGTTGCTGCCTGTGTTCTCCTCAAGGATTTTGATGCATTCCTGCCTCACACTGAGGTCTTTCATCCATTTTGAGTCTTATTTTTGTGGTGTAAGGAAATGGACCAGTTTCGTTCTTATGCATGTGGCTGTCCAGTTTTCCCAACACCATTTGTTGAAGAGATTGTCTTTTTTCCATTGGACATTCTTTCCTGCTTTGTTGAAGATTGGTTGACCATAGAGTAGAGGGTCCATTTCTGGGCTCTCTATTCTGTTACACTGATCTATGTGTCTGGTTTTGTGCCAGTACCATACTGTCTTGATGGTTACAGCTTTGTGATAGAGTTTGAAGTCTGGAATTGTGATGTCACCAACTTTGGCTTTTTTTTCAATATTCTTCTGACTACTAGGGGTCTTTTCTGGTTCCATATAAATTTTAGGATAATTCGTTCCATTTCTTTAAAAAAATTGATGGTATTTTGATAGGTATTGGGTTAAATGTGTAGATTGCTTTAGGTAGCACAGACATTTTCACAATATTTGTTCTTCCAGTCCATGAGCATGGAATGTTTTTCCATTCCTTTGTGTCTTCCTCAGTTTCTTTTATGAGTACTTTATAGTTTTCTGAGTACGGATTCTTTGCCTCTATGGTTAGGTTTATTCCTAGGTATCTTATGGTTTTGGGTGCAACTGTAAATAAGATCAACTCCTTACTTTCTCTTTCTTCTGTCTTGCTGTTGGTGTATAGAAATGCAACTTACTTCTGTGCATTGATTTTATATCCTGACACTCTACTCAATTCCTGTATGACTTCTAGCAGTTTTGGAGTGGAGTCTTTTGGGTTTTCCACATAAAGTATCATATCATCTGCAAAGAGTGAGAGTTTGACTTCTTCTTTGCCAATTTGGATGTCTTTTATTTCTTTTTGTTGTCTGATTGCTGAGGCTAGGACGTCTAGTACTATGTTGAATAGCAGTGGTGATGGTGGACAGCTTTGCCATCTTCCTGACCTTAGGGGGAAAGCTCTCAGTTTTTCCCCAATGAGAATGCTATTCATTGGGGTTTTTTCATAGATGGCTTTGATGATATTGAGGTATGTGCCCTCTATCCCTACACTTTGAAGAGTTTTGATCAGGAAGGGATGCTGTACTTTGTCAAATGCATTTTCAGCATCTATTGAGAGTATCATATGGTTCTTGTTCTTTTTTTTGTTAATGTATTTTATCACATTGATTGAGTTGAAGATGTTGAACCAGCCTTGCCTCCCAGGAATAAATCCCAGTTGGTTGTGGTGGATAATCCTTTTAATGTACTGTTAGATCCTATTGGCTAATATTTTGGTGAGAATTTTTTGGATCCATGTTCATCAAGGACATTGGTCTATAATTCTCCTTTTTGATGAAGTCTTTGTCTGGTTTTGGGATCAAGATAATGCTGGCTTCATAAAATGAGTTTGGAAGTTTTCCTTCCATTTCTATTTTTTGGAACAGTTTCAGGAGAATAGGTGTTAATTCTTTTTTAAGTGTTTGGTAATATTCCCCTGGGAAGCTGTCTGGCCCTGGGCTCTTGTTCGTTAGGAGATTTTTGATGACTGCTTCAATCTCCTTACTGGTTATGGGTCTGTTCAGGTTTTCTATTTCTTCCTGGTTCAGTTTTGGTAGTTTATATGTCTCTAGGAATGCATCCAGTTCTTCCAGATTGTCAAATTTGCTGGCGTATAGTTGCTCGTAATATGTTCCTATAATTGTTTGTATTTCTTTGGTGTTGGTTGTGATCTGTCCTCTTTCATTCATGGTTTTATTAATTTGGGTCCTTTCTCTTTTCTTTTTGATAAGTTTGGCCAGAGGTTAATCAATCTTATTAATTCTTTCAAAGAATCAGCTCCTACTTTCCTTGATTTGTTCTACTGTTCTTTTGGTTTCTATTTCATTGATTTCTCCTCTGATCTTTATTATTTCTCTTCTCCTGCTGGGTTTAGGCTTTCTTTGCTGTTCTTTCCCCAGCTCCTTTAGGTGGAGGGTTAGGTTGTGTACTTGAGACCTTTCTTATTTCTTGAGAAAGGCTTGATTGGTATATACGTTCCTCTCAGGACTGCCTTTGCTGTGTCCCAAAGATTTTGAATGGTTGTGTTTTCATTTTCATTTGTTTCCATGAATTTTTTCAATTCTTCTTTAATTTCCTGGTTGACCCATTCATTCTTTAGTAGGATGCTCTTTAGTCTTCATGTATTTGAGTTCTTTCCAACTTTCCTCTTGTGATTGAGTTCTAGTTTCAGAGCATTGTGATCTGAAAATATGCAGGGAATGATCCCAATCTTTTGGTACTGGTTGAGGCCTGATTTGTTTTTTTTTTTTTTTTAAGATTTTATTTATTTATTTGTTCGAGAGAGAGAGAGAGAGAGCGCATGAGCACAGGCAGACAGAGTGGTAGGCAGAGGCAGAGGGAGAAGCAGGCTCCCCGACGAGCAAGGAGCCCGATGTGGGACTAGATCCCAGGACGCTGGGATCATGACCTGAGCCGAAGGCAGCTGCTTAACCAACTGAGCCACCCAGGCGTCCCGAGGCCTGATTTGTGACCCAGGATATGACCTGTTCTGGAGAATGTTCCATGTGCACTAGAGAAGAATGTGTTTTCTGCTGTTTTGCAATGGAATGTTCTAAATATATCTGTGATGTTCATCAGGTCCAGTGTGTCATTTAAAGCCTTTATTTCCTTGTTGCTTTTGCTTAGATGATCTTAGATGATCTGTCCATTTCAGTATGGGGGTGTTAAAGTCCCCTATTATTATGTATTATTGTTGATATATTTCTTTGATTTTGTTATTAATTGGTTTACATAATTGGCTGCTCCCATGTTAGGGGCATAGATATTTAAAATTGTTAGATCTTCTTGTTGGACAGACCCTTTAAGTATGATATAGGGTCCTTCCTCATCTCTTATTATAGTCTTTGGTTTAAAATCTAATTTATCTGATATAAGGATTGCCACCCCAACTTTCTTTTGATGTCCATTAGCATGGTAAATTGTTTTACACTCCCTCACTTTAAAACTGGAGGTGTCTTTGGGTCTAAAATGAGTTTCTGGTAGACAGCATATTGATGGGTCTCGTTTTTTTATCCATTTTTATACCGTCTGTCTTTTGATTGGGGCATTTAGCCCATTTATGTTCAGGGTAACTATTGAAAGATAGGAATTTAGTGCCATTGTATTGCTTATAAGGTGACTGTTACTGTATATTGTCTCTGTTCCTTTCTGGTCTGTTACTTTTAGGCTCTCTTTGCTTAGAAGACCCTTTTCAATATTTCCTGTAGAGCTGTTTTGGTGTTTGCAAATTCTTTTAATTTTTGTTTATCCTGGGAGCTTTTTATCTCCCCTTGTATTTTCAATGACAGCCTAGCTGGATATAGCATTCTTGGCTGCGTATTTTTGTCATTTAGTGCTTTGAATATATCATGCCAATCCTTTCTGGCTTGCCAGGTCTCTGTGGATAGGTCTGCTGCTAATCTAATATTTCTAACATCCCTTTTATGTTACAGACCTCTTGTCCCAAGCTGCTTTCAGGATTTTCTTTTTGTCACTAAGACTTGTAAATTTTACTATTAGATGATGGGGTGTGGACTTATTTTTATTGATTTTGAGGAAGGTCTCTGTGCCTCCTGGATTTTGATGATTGTTCCCTTCACTGAATTAGGGAAATTCTCTACTATAATTTGTCTAATGTACCTTCTGCCCCCCTCTCTCTTTATTCTTCTTCTGGGATCCCAATTATTCTGATACTGTTTTGTCTTATAGTATCACTTACCTCGTGAACTCTCCCCTTGTGGTCCAGTAGTTGCTTGTCTCTCTTTTGTCAGCTTCTTTATTTTCCATCATTTGGTCTTCTATATCACTAATTCTCTCTTCTGCCTCATTTATCCTAGCAGTAAGAGCCTCCATTTTTTATTGCACCTCATTAATAAGGTTTTTTAAATTTCAGCTTGGTTAAATTTTAGTTCTTTTATATCTCCAGAAGGGGATTTTATTTCTATAGAAAGGGATTCTCTAATATCTTCTGTGCTTTATTCAAGTCAGCTAGCACCTTGATATTTGTCATTCTGAACTTTAGTTCTGATATCTTGCTAATGTCTGTATTGATTAGGTCCCTAGCTGTTGGTACTGCCTCTTATTCTTTTTTTTTTTTTGAGGTGAGCTTTTCCACCTTGTCACTTTATCCAGATAAGAATAGATGAATGTGAGAACAAAATACCAAAAGGGTGGCAACGACCCCAGAAAAAAATACACTAACCAAATCAGAAGAGACCTGAAACCAGGAGGAGAAGAAAGGTGGGGGTTAGGAAAAATAGGGGCACCTGGGTGGCTCAGTCATTAAGCGTCTGCCTTTGGCTCAGGTCATGATCCTAGGGTCCTGGGATCGAGCCTTACATCAGGTTCCCTGCTCTGCAGGGAGCCTGCTTCTCCCTCTCCCATTCCCCCTGCTTGTGTTTCCTCTCTTGCTGTCTCCCTGTGTCAAATAAATAAATAAAATCTTAAAAAAGAAAAAGAAAAAAATATATTAGACTGGTGAATAGAATAGAGCCACACACTTGACTTTGGGTGTATTTTGATCTGTTAGAAAAACTACTTCCCAAAATTTCAACAAAAGAAAAACATATATATATATATATATATATATATATATATATATATAAAGAAAGAAAGAAAAACATATACATATATATGTATATGTTTTTCTTATATGTACATATATACATATATATGTATATGTTTTTCTTTCTTTTTATTTATTTCTCTCTCTATAAATATGTATATATTTATATATATGTTTTTATTTATTTCTTTATTTATTTCTATACAAAAGTAAGGGTAAACATGATGAAGGGATGGAATATGACTATAAAGATGAAAATTTAAAAAGATTTTTTTTTAAAAGATTTTATTTATTTATTTGACAGAGAGAAATCACAAGTAGGCAGAGAGGCAGGCAGAGAGAGAAAGGAGGAAGCAGGCTTCCCGCTGAGCAGAAAGCCCAATGTGGGGCTCGAACCCAGGACCTGGGATCATGACCTGAGCCGAAGG
Organism: Lutra lutra; assembly: GCF_902655055.1. NCBI lineage: Eukaryota > Metazoa > Chordata > Mammalia > Carnivora > Mustelidae > Lutra > Lutra lutra. The sequence goes on along the minus strand of NC_062284.1, from coordinate 143,868,780 downwards.
CAGTGGCTTAACCCACTGAGCCACCCAGGCGCCCCAAATTTAAAAAGATTCTAAAAAAGGAATTGATAAGATAAGAAGTTGATTGAAAAAAGAAAAAAAAGAGGAAAGAAAGTGATCAGGCTGGAGACTAGAACAAAGCCATGCACTAGATTTAGGGTATACTTTGATCTATTAGAAGAAATTGTATCCCATAATTTTAAAGAAAAAAACCCTATATGTATACAAAGAATAAGGTTAAATACAATGAAGGCATAAAGTATGACTATAATAATGAAAATTTAAAAAAGATTTTTAAAAAGGTATTGATAAGATAAAATAGTTAAAACTGTTAAAATAGGAAAGAGGAAAAATTAAAAAAATAGAATAAGAAAAAAAAATTAAAAAAAATTTAACTTTGAAAGACTAAAGGATCATGGAAAAAAGCCATGAATTCCATGTGTTGCTTTCCCCTAGCTCGGGAGTTCCGCAGTTCTCATAGATTGGTGAGCTTGGTCTTGGCTGGATGTTCTTGCTGATCTTCTGTGGGAGGGGCCTGTTGCAGTGATTCTCAAATGTCCTTGACAGAGGTGGAATTGCACCACTTTGCCAGGGGCCAGGCTAAGTAATCTGCTCAGGTTCACTCTCAGAGCTTTTGTTCCCTGATCACTTTCCCTACTGGTTTGGAGGACGGGAATGAAGATGGCGGCCTCCCAATCTCTGGCCAGAGGAACCAAGAGCTTGGGGCCTCATTCCTCAGTGCTCCCTCAGAGGAAAGGGGTCAATCACTCCCGTCTCCCTGGTCTTTGGTTGCTCTCTGTGCTCACCCAGCCTGTGACGGAGCGTTTCTATCTCTGGCGCACGGCCCTGTTTGGAGTCTCCAAACCCAGCAGATTCTTCCCATGGGCTCCTCCCAGAGAAGGAAGGTGAGTGTCTCTGGATCTGCCACTTGTGGGGTCCCTGCTCAAAGGACAGTGGTCCAACTGTGCCTTGGATCATGGTTTAAGGTAACCCCGAGCTGAGAGCTCACTTCTTGACTCTGTCTATGCTGCTGGCATCCCTGCTCCAATACCTGGGGGATCTGTCACACTCAGGCATCCCCAGTCTTTCTGTGACCCTGCAGGTCCTGAGACCACACTGTCCCCATGAAGGTTCCACCCTTGCTTAGCCTCTGGAGTGCCATCCTTTAGTGGAGCAGACTTCTAGAAGTTCCAATTTTGTGCTCGGCTGCTCCACCATTTGCCAGGAGCTGGCCCCTCCCCCTGTGGTCTATCTTCCCATCGCTTTGGATTCACTTCTCTGCACGTCCTACCTTGCAGAAAGTGGTCAATTTTCTGTTCCTAGAATTGCTGCTCTTCTTCTCTTCTCTCTCCTGTTGAGTTTGTAGCTCTTCAGAATGGTTTGATAACTATCTAGCCAAACTCATGGGACCTGATGATATTTTGGTTTCCTACTCCTCCACCATCTTGTTCTTTCCACATTGGGTTCTTTCCATAGTTTGACTATCGTGGATTTTGCTGCTATAAACACTGGGGCTTGCAACAAATTTTTAAATGCATAGAAGAGTATTGTTAGCTACAGAAACCATTTTGCCCAGCAGACCTCTTGGACATCTCCATCTTGTATAACTGAAACTATACTTACTGAGCAGCCCCTCCCTTGTTCTGTGCCCCCTCCCCTGTCCAGTACCTGGAAGTCACCACTCTAAGCTCTGTTTCTATGAGTTTGACTACTTTAGTAGTGGAATCATGGAGCCTTTGTTTTTCTGTGTCTGGCTTATTTCACTTAGCGTAATGTCCTCCAGATTCATCCACGTTGCCTCAAATGACAGGACGTTCTTCTTTTTGAAAGCTGAATAATATTTCAAAGTAGGTATATAACACATTTTTTTGGTCCATTCATTTGTCCACGGACATTGAAGTTTGACCATTTCTTGGCTATTGTGGATAATACTGCAATTAACAGGGGAATGCAGATATCTCTTTGAGAGCCTGATTTCAATTCTTTTAGTTAGATGCCCAGAAATGGGATTGCTGGATCATATGGTGGTTCAATTTTTAATTTTTTGAGGACCCCCTATACCATTTTCCATAGCAGCTACCCCATTTTACATTCTTTTTTTTTTTTTTTTTTATCATTTTACATTCTTAACAGTGTACCCGGGTTTTGATTTTTTAACATCCTCGCCAATACTTATCTTTAAAAAAAAAAATAATACCCACCCTAAAGGGTGTGAAGTAATGTCTCCTATAATTTTGAATTGCATTTCCCTTGATGATTAAGGATGTAGAGCATCTTTTCATGTACTTGTTGGCCATTTGTGTATTTTCTTTGGAAAAATGTCTATTCAAGTTCTTTGTCCACTTTTAATCAGGTTTTTAAAATTTTTTTGCTATTGAGTTATAAGAGATTCTCATATATTTTTAATGTTAGCCCCTTATCAGAGACATAGTTTGCCATATCTTCTCCCATTCCACGGGTTGCCTTTTCACTCTGTTGATTGTTCCCTTTCATGGCCAGAAGCTTTTTAGTTTGCTGTAGTGCCACTTGTTGACTTTTGATTTTGTTGCCCATGTTTTTGGTGTCCTATCCAAGAAATCATCACCAAGACTGATGATGTCATGAAGGCTTCCCCTGTATTTTCTCCTCAGAGTTTTAGGGTTTCATATCTTACATGTAAACCTTTAATCTATTTTGAGTTGATTTTTGGGTATGGTGTCAGATAAGGGTCCAATTTCACTCTTTTGCATGAGGATATCCATTTTCCCAGCACTATTTCTAAAGAGTCTGTCTTTTCCCCATTGTGTATTGTTGACACCCTTGTTGAAGATCAGTTGACTGTACATATGTGGGTTTACTTCTCATCTCTCTGCTCTGATCCATTGGTCTGCATGTTCATTATTATTATTATTAATTAATTTATTTATTTTAGAGAAAGAGTGAGAATGCATGCATGTGGGGAAGGGGAAGGGCAGAGTGACAGGGAGAGAGAATCTCAAGCAGACTCCCCAGTGAACAGGGAGCCTGACCTAGGATTTGATTTCACAACTCTGAGATCATGACGTGAGCTGCGACCGTTGGAGGCTTAACTGACTGAGCCAACCAGGTGCCCTATAATGTCTGCTTTTATAACAGTGCCATGCTGTTTTAATGACTGTGTATTTGTAGTACCTTTTGAAATCAGGATGTGTGAAGCCTTCAGCTTTGTTCTTTTTTTTTTTTTAAAGATTTTATTTATTTGACAGATCACAAGTAGGCAGAGAGGCAGGCAGAAGAGAAAGGAGGAGCAGGCTCCCTGCTGAGCAGAGAGCCCAGATGTGGGGCTCGATCCCAGGGCCCTGAGATCATGACCTGAGCCGAAGGCAGAGGCTTTAACCCACTGAGCCAACCAGGTGCCCCTCAGCTTTGTTCTTCCTGAAGATTACTTTTTCTAAATTACTGAATTTTATGATTGTTTTTTTCAACTTCCGGAAAAATTTCCTTTGGGATTTTGATAAAGATTGCATCAAATCTGCTTTGGGTAATGTGAACATTCTATCAATGGGATAGATAATAAACACTGCTTGTCTTTTCTTTAATTTCTTTCATTAGTGTCTTAAAGTTTTCAGTACATAAGTCTCTTGCCTCCTTGACCCCCCCCCCAAATATTTTATTTCTTTTGGTGCTGTTTTAAATGGGAATGTTTCCTTAATTTCCTTTTTGGATGGTTCACTGTCAGTCTATAGAAACACACCTGATTTCTGTATATTATTTTTTGTATTCTGCAACTTTACTGAATTTATAGATTCATTCTCCCAATAGTCTGTGTGTGTGTTGTGTGTGTGTGTGTGTGTGTGTGTGTGTGTGTTGTCTTTAGTATTTTCTGCATGTAAGATCATGTCAACTGCAAACAGATCATTTTGCTTTTTCCTTTCTGATTTGGGTACCTTTTATTTCTTTTTCTTGCCCAATTGCACTGGCTAGGACTGCCACAACCGAGTTGAGTAGGAGTGGTAAGATCTTGGCACCTCTTTTTTTTTCTTCTTTCTTTTCCTTCCTTGTGCTTTATTCTGTATATTCTCTTCCAGCTCCTAAAATTTGCTAGTAAGCCCACCAAAAGAATTTGTAATCTGAATTATTTTATTCTTTTTTTAGTTCATGAGATATTCATTTATTTATTTGGGTCCTAGTCAGGGTTCCCTGGTGATATGAGCAGAATTGTGTCCCCCTGAATACTATGTTGAAGTCCTACCCCCCAGTACCTCAGAATGTGACCCTGTTTGGAAATAAGGTCTTTATAGAGGTGATCAAGTTAAAATGAGGTTATCAGGGTGAAGCCTAATCCAATATGACTGGTGCCCTTATCAAAGGGAGATTTGGACCCAGAGATGACAGGCACAGGGGGTGCTGCCATGTGGAGAGGGAGGCAGAGGTTGGAGCATTGCTGTCCCAAGCCTGGAATGCCCGGGGCCACCAGGACCTGGAGTAAGCAAGGAAAAATTCTCCCCTAGAGCCTTTGGAGAGAGCACAGCCTGACTGACCCCTTGATTTTGGGCTTCTGGCTCCAGAACTGTGAGACAAGACGTTCTGTTTGTTTTAAGTCACCCGGTTTGTGGTACTCCATTGTGGAAGCCACAGGACATTCATACACCAAGGAAGGAGAATGTGAGGCAGAGGCTCAGGGCTCCTATTGTATTAGAGAGGGCCATCAGGCAGTCAGCAGCGACACAGGGCATGGCGGAGACAGGACTGGAGATCAGCCAGCTGGTTATTCCATTTCACAGCAGCATCCAGCAAGAAGCGGAGTATCGGCACGTTCCGTTCAGGAGGAGGAATGGGGATGGTTTACTTACAAGCCAGTGCCCAAGTCCCATTCACCAATGGCTCACCCCATGGAGTATTAACTCGCCCACGTTTGCATCGCACGAACGTGAGTGCTGAGTGAGTCCTGGGGCTCTTCATGCTGCAGCGGAAACTGGGAGGACCTGGGGCTGGCACTAAGTGGCGCCCAGGGTGGGCTTGATGTGCAATGCTGCTGAGTTGCACCTGTGTAGAGCCAAGTGGGGCCGCCCAGAACCAGTTACCACTGGGACAGCGGAAGCAGGACGCGTGGCCCGACGCTCTGGGACAGGCACAGCCAAGAGAGCCTGTGCACAGCTTAAGAGGCATATGATACAATTCTATTTCTTTCTTTTTATGGTTTTTGGATCTCTGACAAAATTCTCAATATTGCCTTTTATCTACCTAAACAATGAATACATATTTGAGACGTGCATGATAGTTTGCGGTAATTTCAATATCTGGCTTTTTAGTATTTTTGCTTGTCTTTCTATACGTTCTGTCTGTCCCCTTGTAGGCTTGGTGTGGGACGAACCTTGTATTTGCCGCATTATAGCAACCCTTCAGGATGCAGTCTTCCTCCGTGGGATTAAGGTCTGCTCCTGCCAGGCACCAGGGGGCGCCAAAACTCTATGGTCGCCTTAATCCAGTTTTAGAGCGGAAAGATGATTCAAGGGTGAATTTTACTTCCCTGCCCCCCAAAGCCTGGAATGGTTCTGCTTCCCCCCGTACACCAAGCTAGTGGTCTGCACCCAAAGCAAAGGGGACCCCCAACTCTTTCTCTTAGGATGACAGCTAATTTTCAACCTAAGTAAAGGAACTGGGCATCAGAATGATATCTTTAAAGTGTTACAAGACAAGCAGCTGTTGAGCTAGGATTTTGTATGCAAAGAAAATATCCTTCGAGACAGAAGGTAAAATAAAGACATTTTCAGACAGAAACACAGAGTTTGGCATAAGAAGAACCACACTAAAGAAAATACTAAGAAGGGTTCTTTGGGGAAAAGGATGATCTCAGGAAGAACAGAGAGGCAGGAAGGTATAAAAAACAACAAAACAATGAATGTGTAAATGAATCTTAGCGGATGTGGATAGTACGTAACAGTAATAACATGGTGGTGGGTGGCGTATGGACAGGATGGGGATTCATGGTGACATTGGTCTGCAGTTTGTGAGAGGGTAGGTAGAGTTACAACGTTCTGAGATTTCTGCATTCTTCCTAAAGGTATCATTTAATGTTAGACGTTGAGAAGTTCAGGAAGTAAGCTGTAATCTCTAGAGTAGCTTCTGAAAGAAAAGTAAAAGACTGCATAACTTCCAAGCTCATAGAGTGGAGTAATGGAATAATAAAAAACAATTCACTCAAAAGTAGATAGTCACAGAGAACAAAGGGAATAGAAATCAAGTGGGAGAGTGTAAAGCACTTATTAAACCCAAATATGCCAGTAATTACTAGTATATTTGAGCCCAAATATATTAATGATTGTATATGAATGGCTAGAGAGTTCTGCTTGTAACCAACATGGAATAACGGGGACCAGTTATGTCCACCCGAATCAAACAAAGAATGACAAAATATGTGAAGCAATGACTCCAAAACACAGAGCACTAGGCAACAGAAAGTAGTGACCCCGAGAGATGAGCAATAAATAGGGTATTGCCCCAGCGTACTGCCTTGATAGCTTCTGAGGTAGAGCTGGGTGGACCCTTGGGGTTAAGGGGACGGACCTGAGAGTCTGAGGGGGATGGGACACTGGGTGTTGGCAGTACAGAGGGCCTGACAGGAGAGAGTTGCACAGGGACCGAACCTCAGAGATCTGCCTAGACACTCCCCTTTCCCCCCTTCTCCCAGCGTATCCAGCCTAGTAGTGATCCGTGCAACCTGGGAAGCAATGATCGGATCTGGGGAAAGGAACACTAAAGGTTAGAGGTACTAGTCCTCAGTGGTCACACAGGACTGTGAATGGAGCCTGTTCCAACTCCCCATACCCAAGCTGGGAAACCTCAGAGGTGCATGGTGCATTAGGTAGAATATACAGAAGGGTTTTCCCTCAGTAGAGAGAAACAATCAGTCCCAGAGCAAGCACTGCTCTGGTCAGCCTAACAAACCTTAACAGGAAGACCCCAAACGATCATAGCATTTCTGAGGACCTTAACAGCACCCCAGAACAAAGCTCAGGAATATTTACAGGAATACAAAAATAGCAAACACTCAACTTGGTAACATTCACAACACCTTTCACCCAAGCGAAAGTTACCCGGCAGTCAAAGAAGCCGAAGAATGTAGCCCATCACCAAGACGGCAGCCAGTCAATTGAGATCAACCCGGAACTGACACGGATGTTCGAATTAGCAGGCAAAGATATTAAAGCAGTTGTTTTTATCACTGTATTTCATATGCTCAAAAGTCAAGTAAAGACAGAGACAATATCAACGGCCCAAGTCAGGCTTCTGTAGATGAAACAACCATTTATGAGTTGAACTCGTTGGCGGACTTCTGGACATTGTGGAAGCAAAGATTAGGAGACCTGGAGACATGGCAATAAAAAACAATCTAAAATGAAACACGGGGAGAAAAGACAATTAAAAAACGAAAAGAGAATCAGTGAGCTATAGGTAGGTAGTTGGAGTCCTGGAAGGAGAGGAGAAAGAGGGGGGAGCATAAAGAGATTTGAAGAAATAAGAGCTAAAAGTATTTCCAAAGTTGATGAAAACTAGAAAATCACACTCTCCAGAGCCCAGTGAATTTCAGACCTAAGAAACCTGAGAAAAACTACCTTAAACACAACATAAATCAAATTGCTCTAAAGTAGTGATAAAGAGAAAACCTTAAAAGCAGCCAGAGGAAAAAAGACTTGTTATGTACTAAGGAACAAAGCTAAAGATGACAGCAGATTTCTCATCAAAAACCATCAAAGCAAGGAGCCAGTGAGGCAACATCTTCAAAATGCTAAAAGAAAAAGCCCTACAATCTTATATCTAGTAAAATATCTTTCGACAATGAGGGCGAGAGAAAGACTTTTTTCAGAAATACAGAAGCTGAGAAAGTTGGTGAGCAGCCCAGCTGTACTGCCCAAAATGGTACGGAGAGCAGGATGCAGGGGGAAGAACGGCAGATCCACCAAAGGAAGGAAGAGCGCTAGAGATGGTAGCTAAGAGCAGGGCACATGTAAGGTTGAAATAATGATTTAAACCTTCTGGGGCGTAACATAATAACAGCATATTGTTTGTTTTATACCTTTGTAAAAAGAGAAATGTGTGGCAATAGTAACGCAAAGGTCATGAGCAGAGAAATGGAAGAGTATCAGTGTAAGTTTCTTATACGTGAATGGTAGATTGCTATATGTAGATTGTGATAAGGTAAAGATGTTTACTACAATCTATAAGACATCCCCCCAAATAACAGAGGAACCTAATAAGCCAAAAGAGATAAAATGGAATTGTGTAAAGTAAGTAATCTAAAGAAGGCAGGAAAGGGGTAGAAAGAGCTCAGAGATCAGACAGAACAAGCAGAAACCAACAGCAAGATAAGCTTAGACCTGATCAAAACTGCAACCAAATGCAAATGACCTAAACACCCAACTGAAAGGCAGAGATCGTCCGACTGGATAAAAACTTAAGAGCCAACTAGCTTCCATCCTCTGGAAATTCACTTTACATATATGGATGGATTAATAGAGTAAAAGAGAAAGGAGGGACATAATACTAATCAAATAGAAGCTGATGTCAGCACATTAATGTAGAACAAAGTGGTCTTAAGAATGAAGAATGTTACCGAGTATGAGGAAGCTCATTTTATAATGAGACATGTTTCATCAAGAAGAGGTGACATCTGAGACCTGTATATAGCTAATAGCTGCTCTGAAACCCATGGAGCAAAATCTGAGAGAACTTCAAGGAGAGAGAGGGATGCAACCAGACTCAGAAATTTCATACCTCTTTTCAACCGCCTATGAGAGTGATTAGACAGAAAACCAGCGTGCACGTGGAAAACTTGAACACCACTATCAACTACATTGACCTAATGGACATTTACAGGGCTCTCCACCCGAGGACAGCAGAATACACATATTTTTTCACATGCACGCAGTGTTTACCAAGACTGATTCTGCTGGGAGCCATCCCACCACGCTCAATACATTTAAAAGGATTCAAGTCGTATCAAATATGCTCTTTGACAACAATGGAATTAAATTAGAAATCCGCAACAGAAGAATCTCTAGAAAATCCCCATATAATTGGAAACGAAATAACACACTTGTAAAAATAATCCATGGATCAAAGAAGAAATCAAAACAGAAATTAGAACTGGATGCAAATGAAAACACAACACATTGGATTGGTGGGGCTCTATAAAAGCCCTGCTTTGGGGGAGATTGATGGCAGGAAACATATAAATTAGAAAAGAAGAAAGGTCTCAGATCAACAACCTCAGCTTCTACCTCAAACTAGAAACATGCGAGCGTATTAAACCCATGTTTACATATATCGACGAGAACGTCATTTACACTAGCTCTAAACTGGCATCCAAGACAGAACCTGGGCAGAAAGAGAATCAGAGTTGACCAGGGTGCTAGGGTAAGCAGACATGGACTTTATTGATATGTTTTGATCAAGTTTTTAATTTTAACTCCGGTATAGTGAACATACAGAGCTATGTTAGTGTCAGGTGTACAATACAGTGAGCCAACACTTCTGTACGTCACCCAGTGCTCGTCACAATGAATGTACTCTCTTCGTCTCCCTCACCTACATCCCCCTTTCCCTCTGGTAACCGTTAATTTGTTCTCCAGAGCTAAGAATCAGAATCTTGGTTTGTTTCTCTCTCCCTTTTTCCCCTTTGCCTTTACTCACTCGCATGTGAGTGAAATGATATGGTATTTCTCTTTCTCCAACTGACTTATTTCACTTAGCATTAGACTCTTTTTATTCATTTATTTATTTAAAATTAAAAAAAATTTATTTTTTAAAAAAATTTCTTTTCAGTGTTCCAAGATTCATTGTTTATGCACCACACCCAGTGCTCTATGCAATACGTGCCCTCCTTAATACCCACCACCCAGGCTTACCAAGCCCCACCCCCCTTCCCTCCAAAACCCTCAGTTAGTTCCTCAGAGGCCACAGTATCAATCTCTTTGACTCCATCTATGCTGTTGCAAATAGCAAGATTTCGTTCTCTTTTCTGGTTGGGTAGTATCCCATTGTATGTCCATACACTTCTTTATCCATTCATTCGTCGATGGGCAGTTGGGCTGCTTCTGTATCTTGGCTATTGTAAATGATGCTGCCATAAATATAGGGATACACATATGTTTTTGATTTAGCGTTTTTGTATTATTTTAGTAAATACCCAGTAATGTGACCACGGGATCATAGGGTAGCTCTATTTTTAACTTTTTTGGGGAGTCTTCCTACTGTTTTCCACAGTGGCTGCACCAGCTTGCTCTCCCACCAACAGTGCACAAGGGTTTCCCTTTCTCCACATCCTCGCCGACACCTTGCGTTGTTGATTTTAGCCATTCCGACAGGTGTGAGGTGATATCTCATTGTGGTTTTGGTTTGCATTTCCCTGATGCTGAGTGATGCGGCGCATCTTTCCTTGTGCCTGTTGGCCGTCTGTATGTCTTCTTTGGAGAAGTATCTGTTCATGTCTCTGTCCATTTTTAAAAAAAGATTTTTAAAATTTATTTGACACAGAGAGAGAGAGATCACAAGTAGGCAGAGAGGCAGGCAGAGAGAGAGGGGGAAGCACGCTCCCCGCTAAGCAGAGAGCCTGATGCGGGGCTCCATCCCAGGACCCTGAGATCATGACCTGAGCTGAGGGCAGAGGCTTCACCCACTGAGCCACCCAGGTGCCCCTCTTCTGTCCATTTTTAATAGGATTACTTGTGTTTTGGGTGTCGTGTCCTACAAGTTCTTCATGTTTTTGGATACTAACACTTTATTGGATACGTCAAATCTTCTCCCATTCTGCAGATTGCCTTTTAGTTCTGTGGATTGTTTCCTTCACCGTGCAGAAGGCTTTTATTTTGATGAAGTCCCAATAGCTTAATTTTGTTTTTATTTCCCTTGCCTCAGGAGACATATTGAGAAAAATGTTGCTATGTCCAATGTCAGAGAAATTACTGACCATGCTCCTTTCTAGGATTTTTATAGTTTCAGGCCTCACATTTAATGCATTTTAAATTTATTTTTGTGTATGGTATGAGAAAGTGGTCCAATTTCATTCTTTTGCAATGTTGCTGTCCAGTTCTCCCAACACCATTTGCTGAAGAGACGGTCTCTTTCCCTTTGGATATTCTTTACTTCTTTATCAAAGATTAATTGACCACATAATTGTGGGTATATTTCTGGACTCTCTGTTCTGTTCCATTGACTTGGGTGTCTGTCTGTTTTTGTGCGAGTTCTGTACTGTTTTGATTACTACAACTTTGTAGTATAACTTGAAGTCTGGAATTGTGATACTTCCTGTTTTGTTTTTCATGTTCAAGATTGTTTTGGCTATTTGAGGTCTTTCATGGTTCCATGCAGATTTTAGGATTGTTTGTTCCAGTTCTGTAAAAAATACTCTTGGTGTTTTGATCGGGATTGCATTAAATCTGTACATTGCTTTGGTTCATACAGACATTTGACAATATTTGCTCTTTGAATCCTTGAGTACAGAATGTCTTTCCATTTCTTTATGTCATCTTCAACTTCTTTCCTCAACGTTTTATAGTTTTCACAGTACAGGTCTTTCCCCTCTTTGGTTAAGTTTATTCCTAGGTACTTTATTATTTTTGGTGCAATTGTAAATGGGATTGTTTTCTTTTTTATCTTTAGCAGACACGGACCTTAAAGTAACCATCATCAGTGTGCTTAAGGCAACAGGAAAACTATCAAGAAAATCCATGAAAAGGTAGAGAATTTCAAAAAAGAACTGGAAGCCATTAAAAAATAATCCAATAGGAATTTTAGAGGCGAAAAAGACAGTATCTGAAACAAAAGAACTCACTAGGAGCACTTGACTAAAGACTATATAAAGCAGAAGACTGAAATATTGGTTAATGATGGCATCTTCTTTCTGCCTTTGCTTTTGACCTTTCTGGGTTCTTCAACTATTCTTCTATATAGAGCGTACACCTGCTAAATGGCACTGAGTGGGTCTTGATTTTTATCCAGTCTGAATTTTTTTTTAAAGATTTTATTTATTTATTTGACAGATAGAGATCACAAGTAGACAGAGAGGCAGGCAGAGAGAGAGGAGGAAGCAGGCTCCCGCCGAGCAGAGAGACCGATTCGGGGCTCGATCCCAGGACCCTGGGATCATGACCTGAGCCGAAGGCAGAGGCTTTAACCCACTGAGCCACCCAGGCACCCCTGACATTTTTGTTTTTTAATTGGAGTATTTATTCCATTACATTTAATAAAATTAACTTGTAGTTAGCTGTACGTCTACCATCCTACCACGTTGTCTATATGTTCCATCTGTTTCTTCTTCCTTAATTGACCTTTCCTATTTACTTAAGAATAATCAAATATTAGTACGTTTAATCCATTAGATCTCCAGTTAGACATCTTTATATCATTTTAGTGGTTTTATATAATTTTATATCCATTTTAATGGGCTAGAGATTGCAATATGCATTCCTGATTTACTATAGTCTCCCTTAAGTTAGCACTTTGATCACCCTGCTCAGAAAGTGCAAGAATGTTAGAAAAGTTTAGCTACATTTCCCCCCTTCTGTCCTGTACAGTAATGTGTTCACATGTTTTTACTTCTCTTTTATAACCCCATGGCACGTTATTATTTGTTTTAAACAGCTAACCGGGGGCACCTGGGTGGCTCAGTTGTTGAGCGTCTGCCTTCGGCTTGGGTCATTACCCCAGGCCCCTAGGATGGAGACTTGCATCAGGCTCCCTGCTCTACAGGAAGCCTGCTTCTCCCTCTCCCACTCCCCCTGCTTGTGTTCTTGCTCTTGCTGTCTCTCTTTCTCTGTCAAATAAATAAATAAAATCTTAAAAAAAAATCTAACCTGCGTTCATAAAAATAATATAATTATATATTTAACCACTTATTTGCTCTTTCCCATATTCTTTATTCTTCCCCACAATTCTGCGCCTCCCTCCGGGGCTATTTCCATTTGGCCTGAAAAAAAAAAAACCTGCTTATCACTTCTTGTATTGTTGGTATGCTGGTAATGAAACCGCTTAGATTTTGGTTGTCTGCCAATTTCTTTTTTTCACCTTCATCTTTTCTTTTTTAAATTAATTAATTCATTCATTAATGAAAAAGATTACAGACTGAGCCACCCAGGTGTCCCTCTAGTTACATCTTGTGTAATTACAGTGCAATATCACAAGCAGGGAATTGATACTGGTACAATGTGTCTGTATAGCTCCGTGCCGTCTTATCACATAGGTAGATTAATGTAACCATTACTGAAATCCAGGCACAGAACCATTCCATCACCACAAAGATCTGTCGGTGTCCATATTTTACCACCTTGAGGGAAATAGAGAAAACTTCCTTCTTTTCACTCCCTTGTCTCCCCTGTTTATAATAAAATTGTCTTAAAATTTTCCTCTACATACATCAAAATCTAAATCAGGCAGTGTTACACTTTTTGGTTTGGCTATCAAACATAATTTAGAAAACTCAAGAGAGAAGACTCATATATGTTCATTATTTGTTCTTTATGTTGTTCCTTTTTCCTTCCTGATGTTTCAAGATTCCTTCTTTTTTTTCATTTCCCTTCTGTTTGAAGAACTTCCCTTGGCCAATATTTTAAGGTAGATTTGCTGGTGTAAAATTCTCTTAGCTTTCTTTCACCTTAGAATGTTTTATTTCTCATTTGTTGCTGAAGGAATTTTGCTTGATATAGAATTTGGAGTTGACAGTTCCTTACTTTCAGCACTTGAAACATGGGTTGCTTTCTTCAAAGCCTCCCAGGTTTTTGATGAGAAATCTACAGTCACTCAAGTTGTTTCCCACCATAGGTTTCACATCATTTCTTACTGCTTCAGGATTTTTCCTTGGTCTTTAGTTTCTTGAAATTTGATCATGATGTGTTGTGTTCTTTGGATTTATCATGGTGGGAGTTTGTTCAGCTTCTTGAATGGGTAGGTTTGTGTCTTTTTGCCAAATTTGAGAAGACTTCTGCTGTATTTCTTTGAATGCTTTTCCAGCTTTGTGCTCTTTATTCATTCCTTATGGGACTCCAATGACATGAATGTTAGATCTTTTGTTATCTTCCCACAGGTCCTTGCGGGTCTGTTTATTCTTTTGCATTCTATTTTTCCTCTGCTCAGTTTCATTGTTTTCTCTTATTCTACCTTCATGTTCACTGATTCTTTCCTCTGTCATCTCCATTTTTCTGTTGATTCTATACAATGAGTTTTTAATTTTGGTTATTACCTTCTTTAGTTCCCAAATTTCCATTTGAATCTTCTTTATATTTTCTTTCTTTGCTGAGATTTTCCATGCTTTTATTTGCTCAAGTATGTTTGTGATTGCTCATTATGATGAACTATCTTAAAACCCTTGCTGGATAATGCCCACGTTGGTATTATCTCCTTCTTAGCATCGACTGATTGTCTTCTTCACTTGAGGTGTTCCTGGTTCTCATATAATGCTGGATTTTCCACTATATCCTGGATATCTTGGGTATTATGTGTGGGAATGGATATTGTCTCATATATCCCATTGTTATATTCTCATTTTCCCCCAACTTTTCAGGCTTCATTTTGGTTAATTCCTATTGATTTGTCTTTAAGTTCATTAATCCTTTTTTTTTTTTTTTACTGTGTCAGGTAATGAAATTTTAAATTCTTAATTGTCCATCTCTTTCTTTTCTAGAGATTTCATTATCTCTTGAAATTCCCCATCTTAATATTTGTTGGCCATCTTATCCTCTAACCTGATTTTTAAATATTTATAACAGTTATTTAAAAGTTTTTGACTGCTAAATCCAGCAGTCATCTATTGGTCTGTTTCCTCTGACAGTTTTCTTTTTCCTGATCCAGGGGTCACATTTTCCTGCTTCTTTGCATATCTTGCAAATACTGACCTTAATGTTGGACATTTTGTTTCAAACAAAGTATAAAGCCTGAAATAAATACTGATTTTCTCCCAGAAAAATTGTACACTTTTCCCTTTTAGGCAGGCAGAGTTAGGAGCTTGGTTAGTTCTGGATTGCCAGTTTAGTTACTTTGAATTCACTTCTGATTCTGAATATCTTGAGAGTGTGATCTATTCTGTTTGCAGGAGAGACTTCTTTCTCCATCAGGACATTGGTATGTAAACATCACAAGATTTTTTTTAAAAATTTATTTGACAGAGAGAGAGATCACAAGTAGGCAAAGCAGCAGGCAGAGAGAGAGGGGGAAGGAGGTTCCCTACTGAGCAGAGAGCCTGATGTGGGGCTTGATCCCAGGACCCTGAGATCATGACCTGAGCAGAAGGTGGAGGCTTAACCCACTGAGCCACCCAGGAGCCCCCACAAGATTTTTTTTTTTTAAATCTCTGTGATTCACTCTGGATTTTCTCTGACTTTCTCTTTTGGTCTTAACAGCACCTAGTGAATTTTTAATTTTAATATTTTTCATTTTTAGAACTTCCATTAGAATCTTTTTTAAAAGTATAAATTTCAGGCCCACAGTGAATTTTCCTATCTTTTCTTCTCTTTTCTTGTACATATGAATCAGAGTTATTTTAAAATTCCTTCATTGCTAGCTCAAATGTCTGAATCATCTATGATTCAAAAATTCACAAAAATCATTTCTGGTTCAAAACCTATTGTTTGTTTTTATCTCTTTTGTCATTTTGTCTCTTCACCAAAATGAAGCTTTCGGTTTTCAGTCATTTGGTCCTTTTCTTTTTTTTTAAACATGCTTCACAATTTTTGTTTGGATGCCTGACAGTATAGATATAAAGGTGAAGAGACTGCAAAATGCTATTTTTATCTGAAGAGGCTTTTTCTTCTGACGTGCAAGATACCAGATCTCCTTGACTTGGTTGAGCATTGGTCTTAAGCTCTGTTCGGGTTGGCCTGTTCTAATTCCTCCTCACTCTTAGGATAATCTGTACTCCTTGATGGGGTCCTTAGTCCTGTATGTAGCACTGCCCTTGCTTCTAAGATGTGGATCTTCCGTCGTCTCATCTGAAAGTCCAGAGGGTCTTCCAAAGACCCTCAGTTGTGCAGGGTGTGAACTCCAACACGTGCCTCTACAGTGTTTTACGGCTGGTGCATCCCTCTTTAGCTCCTTAGACTACCAAATGTTTTCTGCATGGTGTCTTAGGGTCTCACCCTGAGCAATCACTACTCGAGACAGTGACTTGAGAGGAATTTTTTTTTTTTAAAGATTTAATTTATTTATTTGACAGAGAGAGAGACAGAGAGATCACAAGCAGGCAGAGAGGCAGGCAGAGAGAGCGAGAGGGGGAAGCAGGCTCCCTGCCAAGCAGAGAGCCCGATGTGGGGCTCGATCCCAGGACTCCGGGATCATGACCTGAGCTGAAGGCAGAGGCTCAACCCACTGCCACCCAGGTGCCCCGACTTGAGAGGAATTTATGCAGAGAATTTTATGCTGGGGATGATTCTCCTTCTCAAAATTTTACCCCTCTAGTCTCAGCTGACTTGGCAGCTCTAAATTCAACCTCTCCCCCCATCCCACTAGGTCTCCTGCTTTCAGATTGGACTTAGTATCGCCTCATTAGGAAGTGGAAAATGCCCCTATGGAATCGGTGGGGATAGTTGTGGAAGTCCTATCACATATTTCTTCCTCTCATGGGGCATATCAACTTCTGTCTGCCTTGGCGGTTCTCCAATGCCTTCCCATGGTCGTTTCATCTTTTTTATCCACGTTTCCTAGTTGTCAATAAGAGGATTAGTTCTACAAGGTGTTTTATTACGGCTGGAGCTGGAATCCTCCTCCTTTTACAAATTTATTTTTTATTTTTATTTTTTTAAATTTATTTTTTAAATTCAATGCTTTATGCTCATTGATGATAAAATTCCCCCCTATTTGTTTCATGGGAACTTTCGCAGGCCAATTCTTAAAAAAAATTTGACATATCTCCATGAGTTCTGAATGCTTCCTTACTTTCTGGCACAAATAATTTTGACTCGTCTTGCCTCAGGCCTATTACCAACTTCTAAGTCAACTCAGTGGAGAGAGCTAACCAGCAAATATCTAAAAATTAGTTCACATCGCTTGTTCTAATTTCATTCCAACGTCTTGGTCTCTTCCAATCCTCCCCACTGCATTTTTGCATTTCCCTTCCCGCTCGAAGAACCCGGTTTTTAATAACATCCATGTTTACTTTTCACTCAACCCTACAATACACAGAAAATCATTTAAGAATTGTAGCCTTGAATCCACTACCAAGAACAAGCTTCTCGTTAAAGTTCAGAATTTTTTTTAGTTCTTCCTATCTTCACACAAACAGAGTCATGTGTTAACAAAGTACTTGGATTAATTCTTTTTTATTCTTTGTGGTTATGTTATCAAACTGATATACATTTATAGTCATTTGTTTCTGTTTATATTCAATTTCTGGGTTCCAACCCCAAATCTTGGTGATTTAATTTTATAAATATGTAATATAGGAACACAGTCCAGAAGTCAAAATCATTTAAAAAGGTATATTTGGAGAAGTCTCATTTTCACTCACTTTCCTGTACTATGAGTGGATCTTAGCATTTAAAAATATATTTAAGGTTTCTACTCTTAGAGCTACCCGATTTCATTGGTGGTTTTTTTTTTAAGATTTTATTTATTTATTTGACAGACAGAGATCACAAGCAGGCAGAGAGAGAGGAGGAAGCAGGCTCCCCGCTGAGCAGAGAGCCCGATGCGGGGCTCGATCCCAGGACCCTGAGACCATGACCCGAGCCGAAGACAGAGGCTTAACCCACTGAGCCACACAGGCACCTGGTTTTTGTTTTATTCTTCCTACTTCCTTTTGCAGACCCTCATGATTTTCTCTATTTCTTCTGTGATATTAGGCTCTTTAAACTTCTTGTCTTTGCTGAGATCAATTTCAGTAAATTGTACTTTCTTAGCAAACTGTCCGTTTCATCTAAGGTTTTCATAAATCTCTGTGAAGTAGCCCACAGTTGACTCTTAAACAACACGGGGGTTAGGAGTCCCAACCCCTGCACTGTCAAAAATCCACATACCACTTAACTACCCATCGCCTACCGTTGCCCAGAAGCTTTCCTGAGAACACAAACAGTTGATTCATACATATTTTGTATGTTATATGCATTTTGTACTGTATTCTTACAATAAAGTAGGCTGGAGAAAAGCAAATGTTCATAAGAAAATTGTAAGAAAAAAATACATTACAGTACAGTATCTATAAAAAGAAATCCGTGTGTAAAATGGACCCACGCAGTTCAAACCTGTGTTGTTCAAGCGTCAAACTGTATCATGATCTTTAAAACCCTTCTCTTGCAATGTGGATTAGCTTCTTATTTATTCGGTGTCCACGTGCTTTGTCCCTTCTTCATTAGAGAAGCCAAATGAAGGCTTCTCTAATTTGTTGTCCAAGGGTCAGAATTTTGATTGATTAATTAGGTCTATGGCTTTTCTCTTCTACCTCACTAATTTCTTTCTTTTTTTCCCTTTTAAAAATTGAGGTGGAATTCACATAACAGACAATTAGCCATTTTCAAATGAACAATTCAGTGGTATTTCGTGATCCTGATGTGGTGCAACCACCCCTCTCTCTTGAGTTTCAACATTTTTCATCATCCCATAAAAACACCCTTACTCATTAAGTAATTATTTCCTATTCTCCTCTCCCACAAGCCCCTGGCAATCTACCTTCTGTCTCTATGGATTTGCCTGCTTCAAATCTATCACATAAAGGAAGTCATACAATCCGCGATCTTTTCTGTCTGCCTTGTTTCCCGCTGCAGAATGTTTTTGACGTTCATCCAAGTTGTGGCATGCATAAGTACTCTGTTCCTTTTTACGGCTGAATGCTATTCCGTTGTGTGGGGAGACCACACTTGTTTCTCTAGTCATCAGTGCACAGACATTTGGGTTGCTTTCGTTTGGGGGCTGTTACGAATGATGCTGCTATGGACTTTTGTGTGCAAGTTTCTATGTGGACACGTGTTTTCATTTCTCTTGGGTAGATACCTAGGGCTGGAATTGCTCAGTCATATGGTAACACTGTATTTATCTTTTTGGCAAACTGCCTGACTTTTCCCAAAGTGGCTGCTGCTTTTCTAATCTGCCTCGTTAATTTCTGGTACTCCATTATCTCATTGTACATTGTTTTGGTTTCCTGTGCTGTTCACCTTCTGGTTCTTTAGAGTTGGGTGTTTAGTTGGCTTGTTTTCATTATTTTGTTTTTACTGAAAAAAGTATTTGAAGTCATGAATTTTTTTCTCTGATGACTGTCTTAAAAGTATCCCAAAGATGCTAATATGTAGTGTTGTCATTATTCTGAAAGAAACTCTGCAATTTCAGTTAGCATTTTGCTTTTCGCCTGAGAGTTGTTTAAGAGAGAATTTAAATTTCCAGGGAGAAAATTTTGTTGTTTTTTTAATTTGTTTTTAATTCCCACTTTTAATGCATTTTAATCAACAAAGTTCATATCATCTCCATTTTGCGAAAGGCATTGTGACATTGTGTGTGTGTGTGTGTGTGTGTGTGTAAATTTCCATCTTGGTGAAGGTTCCACCTCTGTTTGAAAAGAAGGGCTATTCTTTTATTTTTAAGATTTTATTTATTTATTCAGAGAGATTGTGAGTGGGGGGGAAGAGCAGAGGGAGGAGAGAGAGAGAATCTCAAGCAGACTCCCCACTGATAGTGGAGTCTGACACGGGGCGTGATCTCACAACCCTGAGATCATGACCTGAGCCAAAATCGAGAGCTGGACGCTTAACCGACTGAGCCCCCAGGCGCCCCAGGATATTCTTTTTTATTATGATGTAAACTTCATACAGAACCGTAAAATCTTCCTTACTGGTTATATCGTTTAGTTTTTTAAATAACTTTTCTGTTTGTTGTTGTTGTTATTGTTCACTTGTCTAAGAGAAGTGTGTAAGAGCAGCAGAGCTTTTCTGTTGGTTTCTTCCTACATCTCTGGTGCTGTTTGCTTCGTCAAGGTGGTCGTGAGCTCTTCGTATGCACAGGGATTCCTGTGAGATCTTCTTTGGCCCTAATGACACGACATCTTTGTCGCATTTGTTGCTTTTTGGCCCCAGTTCTACCTTGTCTGACGTCAGAGTCAGACCCTGGCTTTTTTGTGATTTCCATGGGCCCAATATACTTTGACCTGGCCCAGGAATTTCAGTCTTCCGAAATCACTCTGTCAAGGGGCATGCCTTGCTCTATAAGCTGATTTGAAAATCTTTTTCTGTTAAGAGGCGATGAATCCAGTTCATGTTCCCTGTGCCTGATGGGCTGGTGTCTACTCTGCCCCGTTGTGGTCCATTGTATTTACTGTGTCTCTGGCACTTTATTCTATTCCTTTCTCCAGGTGTTGTTTCCTTTCTTATTTTTAAAAGCACATCTTCTTTTATCCTTACTGTTTTCTTCTTCTTCTTCTTCTTCTTCTTCTTCTTCTTCTTCTTCTTCTTCTTCTTCTTCTTTTTTGGCGGGAGGGGAGCATGATAAACATCTTCATTCAGATCTGTTTTACATACCATACAACTCACCCCGTAAGGAGTGCAAATCAATGGTTTTTGGTATGTGGCATTGATTTTTTTTAAACTTGTGGTAAAACATATAAAATACAAAATTTATCATTTTAACCATTTTAAAGTGTACAATTCAGGGGCATGAAGGACATTTTTGGAGTTTGCAACCATCATCATCAGCCAAGTGCCGAGCTTTGAGCCTTTTCCTCACTCCAGACAGAAACCTGTGCTCAGTAAAGAACACCCTCCTCCCGTCCTGTTCCCCGCCTCCCGCTGCCCCTCCCCTGGCTCCTGGTGGTCTCTAGTCGGCTTCTTGTCCACCAATCTGACTACACTAGGAACCACTTCCGAGTGGAACCCTGCAGTGTTTGTCCTTCTGGCTCTGACTGATTTCCCTAGCACAATGTTCTCAAGCTGTAGCCATAGCGCAGTGTGGCTTTGTTTTTGCAACTTTGTTGCAAGTTAGGGAAGTCTGTGATTTTTGTTTGGTCAGAGGGCTTTATTCTACTATCTTTTTTAGGGGTTCATTAGCTTGAAACACATGGAAAGGGCATTTTTGTAGGTCAAGAATGGTCAGACGCTGGCAATTTCAGAGGATACAGACTAACATTTGGTTTGTCAGCATTGGTGTCATCCTGCATCTCCCACCTACCACTTCTGTGATAGCCCCTGGATTTGTCCCATTCCCCCCTCCTCTGCCCCTTTGAAGTTGCGCTCTATTTTGTCAGAACACACAAGAGTTAGGTGTTATTCCTCTAGACCCACAATTAAACACATCCGGTGCTTGCAACCAGCCTTCCAGATGATTCCTCTGGAAGGGCTGGTGCCAACGCTTTTGCCTGCACATTGGAGACTGCTTTTCACAGCCTTGATGGTCGAAGGACAGCTCGGCCCGAAAATCCTGGCAATTCCAGTCACGTTCATCCAGGTGCCCCACGAGGCCAGGTTAAGCACACGGACTGTCAGAACAGGGAGACGTGCGAAGTGAGTCATTGTTGCTTTTCCACGTGCATTTCTTCTTGTTGTCCCTAAATTCTTGACATTCTCCCATTCTTTGTGCAGCCGTGCTGGCGCCGAACGACCGAGCCCTGTATTCAGATGCCACTCTCTTTTCCCCCAGGTGATGTTGAAACCCACGGTACTGTGACAGCTTGGATTGTATTAGAATCACCCGTTTGATATGTCATTGAATGGGAAAGTCAGATCTGCATGCAAACTTTTTGTACAAGAGGCTGCGAAGAATGCCGTGCATTACTTGAACTGCAGGGCTTTCTAGAACAAACTCCAGATGCGCCGCTGTGATACCTTCCAACATCACAGCCCATCTGGACACGACGTGGCGTGGCCTCTGCAATGAGGTCTGCCTCTCCAAGTATTAATTTACCAGTTTGAGCGTTTCGTTCCCAGTAATTTGTTTGGGGACCACTTTAAAGAGCAAACAGCGTCTCCCCAGTTTCTCTCCTTCAGGGATTCTAATTGGCGCTATTAACTGAGCCCAATTAGTGATGCATTAATATACAGATTCATCAATCTGCGACGAAAACTTTTTTGGACTTAATAAGCCCCTGAATCTGAGTTGTCTTTGTCATCTGACGTATTGTCAATTCGTTTACTAATAATATTATCTGAAAATGTCACCTTTTCCATTCCCTTTGCTTCATTAAACTCAGACACGGTGTTGACAATTTCCAATCAGGCTGTTAAAATGAGCGACTCTGCAATTACGTGAGTCATTTCAGCTGTAGCTCTTAATTGCTCGACCTCGTAACCAGCATCTTGGGCTCCGTCGGCTACTGGGGCTATTGATCTCAGCAAAGAACTTTGTTTTTTAATTCCTGCTTGTGGGTGCTGATAAAAGGTCAAGGCTTTTTTTCTGCACAACATGCACGGTGTGAGGCGAGGTCTGCTTGGCTCCCTTCCTTGCTGGTTAATTCTCCTAGCCAAATAAGACGTTTAGGCCGAGGGGGTGGTAATTGTCAGGGCACACTATCCCAACGTGTGACGATTCTCATTATGTTGCCTAATTAACGACTTAGACTTTTGGGCAGAATTGCTGCTTGTCTTGTGATGATGATAACTTTCCAGCTTTAATTAAAAAGTTGTCCATTATGGAGGGATAATATAGTATAAATATCTATTTATATATTAAATAGATATCCATTTAGATATAAAGTACCTCCATTTAGATATGAAATACTTAAGGAGATCTGAGGCCTTTGCAGCTTCTGAAAATCAATTTTTCAAGGGTTTTTTTTTTTTAAGTCTGGATTGCATCTAAAAAAATATAAATGGAAATTAAAATAAACTCAAGGAGGAGTCAACAAAATAGGATGTATTAAATATTGATTTGTATTTAATTTGGAATTAAATTTCTGAAAAACTCACAAAATATGAGTATTACCTACACATATGTATAATGAAATGCATTTTGAAAAGATAGATTTTCCTGGTGCCGTAAACGCCTTTAGTCCCCTCTAATGGATTGATTTACTTAAAGCCTGTTTTGTTTTTAAACAAGTTGTTTTTAAACATTGTTTCCTAATTGCTAAAACCAAATAGTATTTGCTAAAACCAAATTTTATTAAGAATCAGACTTTGGGGGGAAGGAGAGCTGTCAGAAGAAGAAGAAGGAAGAAAAAAAAAAAAGAATCAGACTTTGGCCAATTGTAAATATCAGCTTTCAAAAATAAATTAAAAATGAAGGCATGGTCAGGAACATCAACAAAATCAATTATGCTTGCTCTGGAAACATGTAGTACCGACATTCCTCACCATCATCAGGATAAAGAAAGAAAATCATTTGACCATTGATGATAGAATGAAAAAATATAAAAATAAAAGTGAGTGAAAAAGTAAATATTTTCATATGTTTAGAAAACAGAGAACTTCACTGATAAACAGTGGGGGAATAAACTCATCATCTGACTGGCTGACTGGTGTGATGGCCAGGGTCATGCCATTGGGTGTAGCCTCTAGGGGCTGGAGGAGGGGGCTGCACGTACCTTCTCAGGTGGGCAAGTGATGACTGGTGCAGGGAGCTCATGGAAGGCTGTCTAGTCTGGGGTCCTCCCAAAGAAAAGGAATTGCTGAGAGAGGTGGCCAGGCCAGCTGTGAAGATCCACATGGTAGCCGCCATCTTGGTTCCAGTTGGAAGATGACACCAAAGCCCAAGTAGAAAGAGAGATGGGAACACAGGGTGGAAAGGTGGGAAGAAACCAGTTCTCTGGGCACAGTGAAGAGTGGCTGAATCTGCCCACCCTGAAATCCACTTGACTTTGGGATCTCTGTTGTATGAAATAATGCTCATTCTCATCCTTTCAGCTGGAGTTGGGTGTTTTCTGTTCCCGTAGCCAGACACTCCTGAACTGATCAGTGAGTGTTCGACAGATAACTGGGAAGTTGGGCGAGAAGGTGATGAGGGGTTGAAATAAAAGCTCTGTGTGGAGTGGCAGGAGGTTACCCCCCTGCCTCCCCCCATCTCCCATAAGGTGGCTGGTGTGGGTCCTGCTGGGTGAAGGAGTCGTGCCGGGCAGATAGGTCGGAAATGACCTCCGTTTTCCCGGCAAGTGTTGGGAGGGAACCAAACAGTTCTGCAAAGTTTTATTATGATTCAGAAAGGAATGACAGTGTTTTCGTGTGGGGGCGGGAAGAGGGATGAGTGATCAGTCTTCTTTCAGACAGGTTTCATTTTCTGAACATTCGATCAGACCATGAGCGATCAGTGGGTATTAAATGCTCACCTTTAAAGGTCAGTACACAGACAGGCGGGCTGCGTGGCCCAGACGTGTGCCTTGGGTGACCGTGGCAGAATTCATTAACTTGTCATGGCTGTCTCAGAGCCTGTCAGATGTCCTTCCATGGGACATACGTTTTCTCAACAACTTCCAAACCGGCAGGGCCAGACTGGGAAGCCACGCGAGTCCCCAGAAGGGGGAGTTTGGGGGAAACTGAGGCCAGTCCACCCACTTCAGTGAACCTCATGGAGAACAGCAACGTTTGCTGTAGGGAGAGTTCACTGGCCCCCGCGAGCTGGTGGCAGTCCTTCCAGCCACTCTGAGGAGCAGGTGGGGAGTCCCATTAAAGAAAAGGAGGTCTGGAAGGTGGGGTGGGGTATGCCCTTGGATGTCCTTGCGGCAGAACTAGACGGCACAACTGACAGGATGGTCCTGGGTCCATGCCCTTAACTGCCCTTAACCACTCCCATCCCCGAGGCCTCCCCTGGTGGACATCAGGCTGAGTCTTGCGCGACCAGGAGGGAAGGTGCTGCAGCTGTCCTCGGGGGTCTGTGTATGTGACACACACCAACATCAAAACCACATCAACAAGTTGCCAGGAAAGGGGAGGAGGGGCTCCCATTTCTGGGCGCAGTTCAGCTCTGGGGGGCTTAGGAAGTGTCCGTGCCTCCCTCAACAGAATGAGCCTCCGGGGAGGGCCCCTCATTCCCCCCAGGAGCCTGGAGACAACTCCCCCCACCCTCCAGAAGGCAGAACCCCCCTGTAGGAAAGGGAGAAGCAGGCTGCCTGCCCCCCGCCCCCACTCTCCCCCGAGCATCCTCTTCTCACCTCCCACGGTGGGAGCTGGGCTCCCAGAGTACCCAGGTGTTTGCTGCACATTCAGAAACACTGATTGAACAACGATGTTTTCTGACTCGATCAGAAATGCCAGTTCACTGTGGAAAATTTGGAAAGTGCTGGTGTGTATAAGTTAGAACAGAAAATTACTCATAATCCCCCTGGGAGAAGTGCTGAAAACAATGTGGGCTGCTTCTCTCTAGCTTCCCTCTCTCTGGAAATGTCTGTTTCCCTCTTGTATCTCCAGGCATTTATTCCACAAATGTTTCCTGAGCACCTACCATGTCCCTGGCACTGTCACCCCCGCCTCCAAATACCACCTGGGACAGTTAGAGTCCCTGCCTTCCCGGGCTTCCTGCCTCAGAGGGAGTGGGGAGAAGGAGGACCACAGGAGGCTACTGCACAGGGGACAGGTAGCTGGGAGGCTGCCCCCACTACTACAGTCAGGTAAGGACAGTGGGGGAAGGTTTTGGCCATGTCAAAAGGGGGCAGCAAGGATCCATGGGATCCTTGTGGGGGGATCCATGGGATCCATGGGGGGAAAGAAAAGTTGCCAGAAACAGCCAGGTGGGATGAAGGCCCCATGCCCACCTTAGAGGGAGGCAGCCAGGAGAGTCCCAGTCTGAAGGAGCCTCCTTGGACCGAGCTGCCCTGTGTATTTGCATGGCTTAGGGGCCCGGGGAGAGGCCCTTGGAGCCCAGCTCACCCGCATACCTGGAGCCTGTCCTTGCCAGGCCCCAGGGGGCCTCTCCATGCCTGAAGGGCTCCATTGCCCTGTCTGGGTTCTGCTCTCTCCCTGATGGGCTCTGGTGAAGTCCCAGCTTTGGATCTTGGTCCTTCTGGCTTTGGTGAGTCACCATACCAGGCCCCAGGATTTCTCCTCTGAGCAGTGGTGATCCTGCCTGGCCCCTTGTGGGGTCCTGACTTTAAAACAACCACAGAGGATACTGTCTCTGAGACCTCTCCGCTTGCACACCCCTCACCTCAAACTCAACATTTCCCGAACCCAGCGCTCTGCAACCCCCCAACCTACTCCTCCCCTATATCTGGGGACCGTCCACACAGTTCTTCAGACTGGAATCCTAGGGTCACCCAGCACCCTACTCCCTAGCTCCTCCAAAGACGTCATTCAAGGCTTCTGAGCCCATCTCCTCCAGGGAGTGGGAGTCTGTCCCTTTGGCTCCATCTGCCTTTGTCCCCACTGGAGTCCAGAAGCTTCCTCTCCCTGGTCCACACCATAGAACACCTTCTCGGAAGTTGCTTCCCCAAGGGCACAGCGGGTCTATAAGCCATGCATTTCTGATATCACCCCCCCACCTGAAACTCTCCAATGTCAACGTCCCCACTGCTTTTAAGAAAATGGTCAAAATCCTCAGTAAGTTTCCCGGGTAAGTACTCTCAAAGTGTCTGCACAGCACTGCTCCTAACCGTGATGAATTAATCATTACTCCTAACTGCAGTGAATTAATTGTGCATGAGTGTTGGTTTAATGTCTGTCTCTATTGGAGTTTAGCTGTCAGTGCCGGATTCTTAGCACCGAGCACAATGACATGTTTATATGTAGAAAAACAAGTGAATAATAAAAACAGCTAACATTTGGGTACTTATTATCTTCTAGGCAGTGAGCTAAGCATTTTGCATATATTAGCTTTAACCTCGGCAACCCCGTGAGGAAGCTTCTGTCCTCATAAGAGATCGAAGCACAGAGCTGTTAAATAGTTTGCCCAAGGATACACAGGAAGGGCGAGACCCAGGCAGTCCGTCCCCCAGGCCATGCTCCAAAATAAGCAACAACAACAACAACAACAACAAAATGCATTCATTCATTGTGGGAAACTTCCAAACATGCAGAGGATTGGAAAAGAGAAGGTGCTCAGAAATGACCAGTGTTACGTTTTGGTGTGGACGTTTGCCTACGCTACCTATCAGTTTGATTGGGACTTAGACATCCCTTCCATTCTGTTGAACGTGACTGGTGACATACTGTCCACAGTGCTTTGTAACCCACTTTCTCACTGGACGGGCGGTTTTGGGAGATTGCCTTTTCATGGCATCATCTGCGACGATATTTTTATTCCTGTCCAGGGTATGGCTGAACTACCATTTGCTTTCGCTCAGGTTCTTGCGAGCATAGAGAACGGCTTCACCTGTTTGTTACATTGTAGCAATTATCGCGAGAGTAGCTAACTCGTTCTGCCCGCTTTATTTATTTCTGGTGATCCAGTTTTTGACGTGGAATTGCTGGGTCCAAGGGCACCCTAGGTTTTAAGGCATGGGATCAGAGGTGCCAGAGCCTTCCAGGAAAGCCAGAGGGACCCACACGTCCTGCCGCCTGTAGAGCCTTCTCGTGCAAGTCAGGTGCACACCGGGCACCCCCCTCCCCAGGGTCGTGTCCTTGGCATGCAGTTATGTGGAACAGACTTGGCAAATGCTCAAAGAACCATCTTCTTCCCCACCTTCCCTCAAGGAAGGTGCTGTCCCTGCTGTCCACTTGCTGTCCTTCCCGGCTCCCACGCCAGTCCCCTCTGGGACTCACATCCACTGAACCACAGCCCTCCAGCATGGCCAGGCCCAGGAGGGTGGTCCTGGGAAATAGAAATCCAGGCCGGCGCTTGCTTTCTTTCTCCCTGTGCTGCTTCCCCCTTGCTCTAAATCTAGAATCCGGCCAGGATTATGCATGTTCGGTCAGAAACCAGAGGTGATCTTTTCTTTTTCCCCCCCCCCCCTTCCCTTGTCTCTTTTCAAGTCTGGAAAATTCCTGCAGATGTTGTGTGGGGACTCTTCAGAAAACACTGGATTCCCAATAAAGATGGGACTTTGCTTTTTTAAAAGAAAAGGTTTTATACGATTTCAAATAACCTAGAGCAGCTGAATAAACCTCGTGTGAAAATGAGCCCTGGGTGGGGGGCTCCCGCCCCCTGGCAGGTTTGAGGGGACAGGGGCTGGGAGTGCAGCTGGTGGTCCTCAGATCTGGGACTGGAGGAGAAGGGGGACAGGCTTGGGATTAAAAGGAACTCTCTCCCCCAGGGACTTTGTATGTCAAAACAAGAAACTGCCAGGCTGGGGCATCTTTTGACTGAACAGTGTCCCTGTCCTAGGCAAGGGAAAGCCCTTCATCTGGGCCCAGAGACCTCCTATTGCTAGACCCTCTCTACAGACCCTGAGGGGTCTGCCTGCAGAGAGGATGGAGGTCCCAGTTTGTAGTTCTCAGCTTGTTGGTGACTATGAGGCAACTTCTGTTCCTGTTCCCATCTCAGAAAGCAAAAAGCAACACAAAAACAGAGCCCAGGCCGGGGGCGGGGGTGCCGTGTGGATGGCCTGTCACAGGTGTAATCCCCAGCGGCAGCCTCCATGTGCAGATGGGGAAACGGGAGGCCAGCCAGGTGGAGGGGCATCCTCGGACCACCGAGGTAACTGAGACTGGAATGCGAGCCTGCCAAAACCCACTTCCCCCTGGAGCCTCCCCACCCTGCAACTCCATCTGCCCCATCTGCTCTGGGTGGTGCCTGGTTTCTGGCACTTTCTTCCCCTCTGCTGCAGAGGGAGCTGTTTGAAGTGCAGCCCTCGTGTGTCTACTTGGGGGTGCCTCACTCCCAGATGACCTGGAGAACGGGCCTGGTCCCCTGGGGATGCCTTTCTGGGGGGCTGATTTCCCCCTCCCAGCACAGGTTGCTGTCATTCCGATTGCCACCAGCAGGGTGCTTGCGTCCCTGGTTCCTCCCCTCAGCAACCAACACGTTTTCACCTTGTTGTCAACCCGATGGATGAAACACACCCTGGTTTTTAAAAAAAGTATTATGCCCCCACTGAAAAGCAACCCATCCTCCTTAAACACATCTGGGAAACTACAGGAAGCAGAAGGAAGTGCGGGGCTCCCAGCGCTCCGACCGGGGGCCGGCCCTAAGCAGGTGCTCTGGGAGTATCTCCGGAATAAGGGAACGAGGGGGAAAAACGAGCATGGGTCCACCAACAAGCAACAGCTCTGTCAACATTTTGGTGTGTGTATTTTCTCTGAGTAGTTTTCCCTGCCTCGTTTAGGTTTGTTTACATTCATTATGATCTCCTGGCAGACACAGTTTTCTATCCTGTTTCTTTCATTTCACATCATCTGACACATATGCTTTCCTTTTCTATGTAGCATTTTAAACATCTCTATAATATCCTGCGAGTGTGTGAACCACAGCTTATTTGAGTCTTCTGTTGTCGAACTTTTAGGCGGTTCCCAATTTTTCTCTTCGTAAATGGTGTGGCTGATATCTGTGTGCAGACAGCTGTGCCCCAATTTTAGCTGACTTCCTAAGGAGAGAGGCTCAGAGGAAAGACGATCGTGGTCAAAGGTTTTATAAAATCTGATTTCATATTTCTTAAGAGTGACACACCTTATGAAACAGCTTTGTATCTGTTGAGAAACCCGGTTAAGTTCTTTTTTTAATATTGTTTTTTAAAAATGACTTGTTCTGAGCAATACCCTGTGCCTTTCAGAAAACAGCGGCGGATATGAAAGGAGATTTGTTCCCTCTGAGCTCTTAGGAGGCGATCTGGCTCAGGAAACAGGCGCATCAGATCCGTGCCTGTATCTGATGGTTGCCATGGGAACAAGTCATTTAACACAAAGCTAGGTTACAGCATTGATCAATAAGGGAGGGGGCAAGAGGGAAACAAATGAGTTGGCGTCTGAACAGCCCCCAGGGATAACAGCAATAACCCTGACCGCTCTGTCTGTCCCCCTCCCCGGGTGGGGACCTTGGCGGGTGGAGGCAGAAGGGAAGTCCCCTCCATCCTGGGTTGGGATACATGGGGCAGGGGGACAGAGAACGGTCGTATCGGGCTGAGAAACCTATTCTTCCAAACCAGATATTGAGGCAAGAGGGGCCTGAGACAAGATTGAGGACCTCAGATCCCAGGGCCAGGGGGACAGAAGGACACCTGGAAAGAGGCTGGGATGGACCCCAGGGCCTGGGCACAGCCAGCCTCAGCTTCTCCATGCTCGTGCAATGAGTTGGCACGGCCAGCTGGGACAGCTTGCTGCTTTCCTCATCGCTTGAGTTGGGAGTCCGAGTCCAGAGAGGAGCCATGACTCCCCCCAGGCACCCGGCAGCTCTGGGTTCCAGCCCAGCTCCCTGCAGGAGTGATGTGGTCCGACAGCAAGGCCAGCCCCACATGCCAAGGGACTGCCAGCCTCGGGGGTGGGGGGCAGAGAGTGCATTCTGTGTGCATTCATTCCCTTCTTCATCCACAAATACTTCCTGAGCAGGTCTGAGGGCCTCTGCCCTGGCCTGGGCAGACAGTGGAGACCCAAGTGGACTGCACATGGGCTCTGGGGTCGGATCTCAGCTCTGCCATTTGGCAAGCCCCTACCTGTAATGCGTTATGATAATGACAGGAAGCCTTAGACCCAGGCCTGGGAAATCCTGAGTGCTCAGTGGCAATGACAGTAATCCAAAGGGGAGGCAGAGGGTGCTGGGTGTGAGGCAGAGGGGGAGGGCACCCTCCCTAAATGTACTGGATCCTGAAAGTTGACACGGGGAAGGTCAACATTGGGAAGCCATGTTCAAGGACCAACGGATGGTTGGGATTACTTGGGGAGCAAGGGTGGGAGCCAAGGGAGGGCGTCTTGGACCATCTGTGGTTGTGCCAGTCCACCTTCAACCCTCTAAGGGAGTGGGGGTGAGCAGGGCATGTTCAAGGGGGCTCCTGCCAGTCTCCAAAGACCTGGGACGAATAATGTGGGATTTGAATCGTAGACACCCAGGGTTTCCCCAGTATCCCAGCCCCTTTGTGGAAGGGAGCCATCTCCCAGAGGCTGCTCACCACGCTTGGGGTGTTGGGGGCCCCCTTCTTCAAAGGACCTTCCCAAATGAGTGTAAGTTGACATCCTCTTACTAGAAGGCAATCTAGCAACTGGCATCCCAAACCTTTAACTGTCCCAACCTTTGTGGGGATCTTCCCCAGGGAAATAATCCTAACGTCCAAGATGCCCCCTGCAGTGTAGGTCACGGCGGGGGCTGGAAATGACACGGGTGCCCCAAATCCTGCACTGGTTAAGTAAGTAACGATTCATTTTCTTGCTTTAACTCAAGTGGCTACTAACGGTATGGCCGTCAGCATGTGCCCTGTGTTTGGGGTAGGTGTGGTGCATTCCCTCCCCCTTTGGAGAACCAGAAGGAACTGGTCTGGTCTTGGAGTGGTCAAGGGTTCAGACTCCTGACTTGGCAAGACCTGGTTCTAACTCCTCTCACGCTTCCTCCCTGGTGAGCTGGGCAAGTCAGTGAAGGCCGTCTGTGCCTCAGTCTTTCCATCTGTGAGATGGGCAGAGGCACTTGTGCCTGGTCCACTGGAGGTAACCACGTGCGGTGTCTGGCTTGGTCCCTGGCATGGAGTCAGCCCTCAGGAAATAATAACCCTACTCTACACCATGTTCATGTGCTTCTAACAGGGAGTCGAGACCACACAGCAGGAGGACAAGAGAACAACAGCCTTTGGGGACCCAGGGCATTCAGGCTGGGATTCCAGGCCCACAGATCCTGGCTGTGTGACCTCAGCCAGTAACTAAGGGAGCATCTCTGAGCCGCGCTGTGCCCGTGGGTCAAGCGGGGTTGCCCGCGGGGCATTGGCTCTGGGAGCCCAGTGCGGAGCCAGCGGGAGCCGCGTTTGTCCCCGGGACCGCGGGGGGGGGGGGGGGGGGGGGGCTTGCGGGCCACACCCCCCGCCATCGCGTAGCTGCTGGGTGACACCTGCGCAGGGACCGGAGGCCACGGCGGCTCGCCCGGCAGGCCCCCCGCGCGGCCGGCAGGAGGCAGGCTGTCCCCGCGAGCTGGCGGTGTCCTCGCGTCACCCCGCCGCCAGCCCCGCCTGCTTAAAGGGCCCGGCGCGCGGGCCGGGCGCAGAGGGCCGGGCGCTTTACGTTTAATTTGTGAGCGCTTTCATGTTTAATTTAAACACCCGCATGATTCATTGCTCTATTAATAAATAATAACATTTATTATTCTCCTAATGAGTGTCCGAAATACAAAGGCAATGACATGTGTTCTATATTTCTCATACATGGAGACAGAGGTGCGTTCATTACAGACAGTCACGCACCCACCACGCTCCAATGGGTCCCATCTGCCTTCCTCTCCGTCCCTGAACCCGCTGCTCCCCGGTTTCTAGAGCCCACCGCACCCTGGCTGGGTCAAGTGACTGCTCCAGCTTGACTCTGCTCTGTCCCCTCTCCTCCCTGTCCCCCTCCTTCCCCTCTTTCCTCCTCTTCTCCCTCCCCTCACCCCTTTCCCCTTCTCCCTACTCTCCTCCCTTACCTCTCCTGTCCCCCCACCCCTCAGGGTCTCCTCTCACTGCCCCTTCTCCCTCTTTCTTCCACCCCAACCCTGGGCAAGCTATTTTAAGCAAGATGGGTGCGCTTGGAGATGGGCCTCTGCCCCCAGGCCTGGGAGAGTCAGGAACGCCCTCCTTCCTTCATTCTTTCCTTCCAAGAACATCCACTGAGTGTTGGAGTGTGAGTATCTTCACTGCACACATGGGGAAACTGAGTCTTGGCGGAAGGAGCTCCATGACCCTCAGCTGGCAAGGGGTAGAGCCAGGCTCCAGGCTGTCTGTCGGCCCCCAGCTCTGGTCCAGGCTGTCTGTCGGCTCCCAGCTCTGGCTCTTGCTTCTGCCTCAGTGCAGGTTGGAGCAGGCCCCAGGCGGGCAGGCATGAGGGAGGCGGGGGTCTGGATAAATCCAGAGCCAGCCAACGCCCCTGGCTGGCTTCACCGTGGCTTTGCTGCTTTCCCGATCAGCGAAGTTGTTCTTGCTTATTGTAGAAAATGTTAAGAACAGAATAGACAGCAAAGCAGACAAGGGAGCAAGATGTCATCACCTCATCCCCTGAGGCCTGCGGCGGGGCCTGGAGGTTTACACACCGAGCTTAGAGAGGGAGAGGTCTCTAGTTCAAGGGCAGAGAGCACCTGCCACCCTCTCCCTGCTACTTGATCTTAGACCCTCTCTTCTGGGAGGGTGGGGCAGGGGCTTCCCTGCTTGGCCCCTTGGGGAAAAAGTCAGAGATCAAGGGGCACTCCTCTTGTCTGCACCCTATATGGATAAATTCCCAGCAAGAAAATCCAACCCCAAGGACCGCCCCCCACCCTCCGCCACCTCCAAGATCTAGAGATAACCAGACATTTGGGTATATGGCCATCTGGGACTTTTTCCACACAAATACTCAAAATGAGACTCTTTTCCCCCAGGAGGCATGAGCCCTTACTCCACACGCAATTTCCTATCTTGATT
This sequence comes from Lutra lutra, assembly GCF_902655055.1. Classification (NCBI taxonomy): domain Eukaryota; kingdom Metazoa; phylum Chordata; class Mammalia; order Carnivora; family Mustelidae; genus Lutra; species Lutra lutra. Next base: position 143,835,506 of record NC_062284.1, on the reverse strand, counting down.
CTTTGCACAAGTGTCCATTTCAAGCATTTCTGCATGTCAGTGAGCCATTCTTCAAACACTTGGCTTTGCCCAGCTGCACACTAGTCCCTGGCAGAGCCGTGCCTGCTGCTACGGAGGCTGAGCTGGGACTGCCTGAACCTGTGGCCTTCAGGGACCACACCACGGTAGCCGTCCTGTGCTTAGGTCTCTGTGGGAATCCTGGATTACCTCCTGAGGGTCCATTCCTAGAAGTGGAATGACTGGGTCAGAGAGCATGAGTGCCTGTCAGCAGAGCACACCCGTGCACACTCCCCAGGCAGGCCTGGCAGGGCCCGGTTCACTGACACGCCCTTGGCACCCTTGCCAAAGCTGACATTATTGTCTGACAAGCTCTTTGCTGCGCTTACTGTTTTCCAGGTGCTGCTGTACTCGTCCTTGCACCGGCTTATCTTGGGAATCTGGAAGTATAAGCGGGCTGGTTGTTCCTTCACGTATGGAGAGATTGAGGCCCATTGTCAGGTGCATTTGAACCATCAGATTTTAGAGTCTCTTTCAGATCTGAGGGACATCCAAGGCTCTTTGTCTTTCAGGTATTGGGGAAAGGCTCAGTGAGTTGTCACTGGGAGAGCACTGATTCTGGAGTCCATCTGTCCATCTACACACCCATCCATCCACCCATCTACTCATTCATTCAGGAGCTCATCTACCCACCCATCTACCCACCTATCCATATCCATCCACACAACCACTCATCCATCCATCCATCCAACCATCCACCCATCCACTTAGCCATCCATCCATCCATTTGTCCATCCGTCCATCCATCCAACCATCCATCCATCCGTCCATCCATCTATCCATCCATCCACCATCCAGCCATCCAGCCACCTGTGCATCCATCTATTCATCCATCCAGCCATCCAACCATCCATCCACCATCCAGCCATCCAGCCATCTGTGCATCCATCCATTCATCCATCCAACCATCCATCCATCCATCCAATCACTCACCCATCTACTCATCCCTCCATCTTCCCATCTGCCCATCCACTCAATAAATATTTACTAAGAACCAGTTCTAGGCAGACCTAAGTGCAGGGGATTTTGTGTGAATAGCTCTGGCTCTTGCAGGGAAGTCATGCTGTGAAGACATGGCCATAGGTTTCATGACTGATTTGGTAGGTAAGGGTTATGTTAGGCTGTTAGAAGAGCATACAACAGAGAAGCCAGAGCTGATTGTGGCAGGAGTCAGGAGAGCCTTTCTAAGGAGGATGAATCCTGGCCCCCACTGGCACTCTCTGTGTGATCTTGGGTGAGTCCCTGTGTCTTCCACCTTGCTCCCTACTCTGAACCACAGAGGAGACAAGCCATAATTTACTTGTGGGCTGGGAGGCATGGCTGATCAGGGCAATAAAGATGGAGGGCCATGTCAGGGAATGAGTGGGATCTCCAGCCCACTGTACTGACATCTGTGTGGTGGTTATTCTCTGGGGTCTTGAAGAGTTAGTGAGAACTAACCAGGAGTCAGTACCAGGCACCATCTTGCTCAATACACAAAAAAACCACATGCAGACTCTCTATTACTACTACTACTACTACTACTACTACTATCTTCTGAGTTTTATCATAGGCCAGGCATTATGCTAAGCACTTTTATGTATCAATTTATTTAATCCTTCATCAGTGCTGTCAGGTAGGTAGAGATCACTAGGCCCACTCTACAGATGAGATAACTGAGTCAGAGTGGTTATGTAGATTGCCAAGGTCATGTAGCCAGTAGGTGGGGGATCTGGGCAGCCTGACACCAGAAACCATGCTCTTGAACCTGTGGTGTTGCCTGCTTTTCTTAATCGTGTTGTTCTTATTGCAAAGACTTACATTTTACAGATGAGGAAATGGGCACTCAGGAACCCGACCTGCCCAGGGGCCAATAATTCAGGCCTGTGGAACCTCCAGCCTGGCTCTTGTCCACTGCCCACCTGCCAGTGTTCCCGGAAGAACACCTTGCCTCTTCCAGCAGGAGATGATTTTTCTCCTTACTCCACAGGCCACTGGAGTCACCAAACACATCTGGAACCCCACAAGAGGAGTGGGGGTGCCGGAACAGACTCAAGGGCAGGGTTTGAGCTGGGTGACTTTGCACAAGTCTCTCATCCTCTCCGAGCCTCTCATTCCTGACCACAATCTAGGAAAACCATGAATGTGAAAGAACGCTATGGACGGGAGAGTTCCAGGAACATCAGTTGTAATCGTTATTCATGTGTTCATTCATTCATTTGTTCATTTGTTCATTCATTCATTTCCTCATTCATTCAATGACTATATATTCTGCCCTACCGTGTGCCAGACCCCTTCTAGACACTGGGGTTCCAGCAATTAATAGAGTCAGGACTCTGACAATCTAGAGACAGAGGCAGGCAGGGAACAAATAAACAAATAATTACCTAACACAACGTGAAGGCTAAGTGCCATGAAGGAAATCCAGGTTAGGGGTTTGGAGAATAATAAGAAGGGAGGTCCCAGAAGAGCTGAAGAGGTGACATTTAAACAGAATAAATAGAGCAGACAAATCATGTATCTGCCTCAGGAAAGAACATTTTAGGCAAGGAATAGCAAGTGCAAAGACCCTGAGGCAGACCTTGCCCAGGGAGTTTGAGGTGAACCAAGGTGGTTATGGAGGGGAGAGAAAGTGGTCGATGGTGAGGTCAAGGAGGCAGGGCGGTGTCAAGCGCAGCCCTGCTGTGGCCATAGGGTGAGGACTGTGCCCAATGATGAGATTTAACTTAGGATTCCAGGCTGCTCCCGGGTGCCTGGGGGCAGAGGCAGGTGGTCGGCTGAGGGGCAGTAATGGCTCAGGCCAGGGTGGTGGTTGTGGAAGTGGGGACTGGTTAGATTTGGGGTAAACTTCCGACATGGAGAAGACAATAGAACTACAGGATGAGTTGAAGGTGAAGGTGAAAGACAGAAGTCAAAGGTGACTCTGGAGTTTGAGTCTGAGCCCAGAAGGGAGGAGGGGCCATTTGTTGAGGTGTGGGGAGGGTGGGGATGGAGCAGGGTGGGAGGAGCTGGGTGATGCAGGTTTAGGACTGAGCTGCCCACTCACCATCCCATGGGGTATTCGCAGGCAGGTGGTCACATGAGTCTGGAGCTGGAGGTGGTGTTGTTCTAGGGTTGGAAAATGTTTCCTCAGAGCCAGAAATAGATGCTCCTTACCTTCCCATCCTTGATCTGAGAGCCAGGAGTGACCTCCAGGCTCCAGACCACCACTGCTCAGGACTGCACTGTCTTCTCCCTTGTCCTCACATCTACGTCTCCCCCTTCTGAGATGTTACCCTCTTGCCCATCTACCTGACCAGATGCCTCCCTACCAACTATTATCTATGGGTTCCAGCTGCCCCTGTGCAAAAACTGATCCCCACCCCCCGAAACCGGCTCTTCTCACAAATTCTGGTCTCACAAATTCTGGCTTCCCACCCATGCTCTGACCATGCCAAATTGCTCTGGAGTGGCCCCTCTACTCCCAACACCCAGTCTTTTCCCCTCCCAGCACTGCATGTGTGTCATCCAAGCAAGGGACATTCCCCACTAAACCTCAGCTTCCCCATCTGTAAAATAGGGATAACAGTCGTTGTACCTGTCTTGCAGGTGCTGGGAGGCATGACTGAGAAAACACATCTGACATGAGTAGCTCAGTACCTGGCACGATGCCTAATAATATGGATTTACAAGGTGGCAGAGCTCAGGTGTCATCTCTTTCTAGAATTCCTCCCTGGCTGCCTCAGGCTCCCCTTGGGACCCCCCAGAATTTTTCACACTTCACGATACTGTCTGGTTGATGTTCACCCCAGGAGCAACCTGAGAGCTGTGACTGATTTTCATCCCAAGGCCTGCCCTGCGTCTGGCACACGGCAGGGATGAAAGAAAGAATGATAAAAAGGGTTGAGTGCCCTGTCCTCAGAAGTGGACAGGCTGTTCCCCCTCTCCAAATCCTCTCAAAGCCCCCAGGAATGGGGTCTTCTTACTCTGTACCCATGAGAATGCTGGGGTCCAAAGCAGGTAGGGGATGGTCTCAATATCTACTGGCCCAGGGTCTGTGAATCCAGGTTTGGCCTCACAGTTTGGGCCAAGACAGTGTCTTAGATGACCACAGAGGATGGGGTGGAGTGGGGGTGGGTCTCTAGAGCACAAGATGGCCAGTGCCCTTCCTGCCTGCCTGAGTGGCACAAAGTTCTCCGAGGAAGCATGGCTGAGCCAGGCATTAAGGAAGCAATAGAATTTGGCCAAGCAGTGGAGGGGGAAGGGCATTTCAGGAAAAGAATCTGCAGGAGCAATGGTGTGGGTTGGGGGAGTGGGGTGTTCTCCTGATGGACTAGAGGGATCTTGAGGTTCTGCCTCCTCCCCAGGGCCTCCTGGTGTAGGGAGGCTGGAGGAACAGCAGCTACCACAGATGTTAATGTTTGTTGAGTGCCCTCTTCGCTGGACCTCGACATTTCTCCTTTGTGCAATTTTCACACCATTGAGAGGCCATGCTGTTTTCCTACTTCTCTGATTGAGAAAATAGGATTGTGGAACAACCTGTGAGCTGGACCCAGGAAAAATTTGTTGTGTGGTACTTTTGTCTATACTAGGCACTTGATTAAAATGTGTTGCAAAGTTTTGGGGTTCACCCACAGTTAGGTGCTGGGTAGAGAGGAGATGCTTCCTTTTACACATGGGAACGTTCTGGGCTGCATGCCTGTGTCTTTCTGCTCAGGTCTGCAAATGACCCATCTCTGGGCCAACAGTGCTGTTCCAGGTAAGGGCTGCTGATCTCCCGCCTAGAGAAAATGGTAGCAACGTTGTCAGGACTCAAGGCTAGGGCTCCCCAAGCCCATCTGCATTGAAAAGTGACAGTCTATCTGGCCCTGTGGGTCCCCAACACCACTTAGTTAATGCCGACAGTCCCAGGCGACCCCCCCATGACACCCTGACAACAATGAGGAGGGGTCTGACTTCTGCCCCAAAGTTTCCCTCCTAGACTGAGCTTCAGCATTTTGGCAACCCCACTGTCAGGTCTCAGTCTTCTAGGCTCTCCCACTCAGTATGGCCACAGAGAATGTCCTGTTGCGTAAACACACATGACATCTGCCAGAGAGACAGTTTTGCTGTTCTGACTTCAATCATTATGCCTTTTATTTACTTTTTTTCCCTAATTATTATGCCAGGACCTCCAGTGTAATGTTGAATGGAAGTAGTGAGAGTAGACATCCTTGCCCTGTTCCCAATCTTAGGCAGGAAATGTCAATATTTCAGCATTAACTATGAGGTTAGCCTAGGTTTTTCTTAGATTGGATCTAGGAAAATCCGCCCCTCCCCTTTTTAAAAATAGGCTCCACACCCAATGTGAAGCCCAGTGCAGTGCTTGAACTCTCAACCCTGAAATCAAGACCTGAGCTGAGATCAAGAGTTGATTGCTTAACTGACTGAGCCACACAGATGTCCCAAGGAAAATTCCCTTTGTTCTTAGTTTTCTGAGATTGTTATCAGATATGTGTATTGAATTGATCATGTTTTAAATGTTCTCCTTTCTTCTTTTGATATGGCATAAATTATGCCGGTTTTCAAGAGTTAAAACGTCTTTATTCTCCTGGGATAAATCCCTGGGCCTTTTAATATATTGTTGGATTCTATTTGTTAATATCTTAAGAATTTTTGTTTCTGTATTTTTATGAGAGATATGGGTCTGTGATTTTTTTTTTTTTTGGCAATGTCTTTATCAGGGCTTGAGATTAAGGTCATGCTAGCGCCCAAAATAAAAAGTGTTCCCTTTATCCTCTATTTTTCAAAAGATTTTCTATAAACTTAGTATTATTTCTTCCTTCAGTGTCTGATACAATTCACCAATTAAAACATCTGGACCTGGAGTAAATACAGGGCTATTTAGATTTTCTGTTTCATCTGTCAGTTTTGACAAGTTGCAACTTTTTTTTTTTTAAAGGAATCTCCCCATTTCAATGAAGTTGTTGAGTTTGCTGGGATAAAGTTGTAAGCAGGATCTGTAGTGATAATCTCTGTTTAACTTCTGGTATGGGTAAGTTATGGTTTTGTTTTGTTTTGTTTTATCCCTGATAAGTCTCGCTACATGTTTATCAGTTGTGCTCATCTTTTCAAAGAGCCAATGTTTGGCCTTGTTAATTGTCTCCACTGTTTCCTACTTTGTTGATTTCTACTCTGTGTTATTGCTTTCCTTCCCCTTTCTTTCTTCACTTTCCTTGCTCTTCTGTTTTAGCTTCTTGTAGCCTTAGGTCACTGATTTTTATACTTCTCCTTTTTCTTTATAAGCATTTATGTTGGCTTCTAAGTGCTATTTAGCTATATCCCATAAATTTTGACCTGTCATATTTTCATCATTATTCAGTTCTTGTGATTACTTTCATTCACTGAGTATTTAGAAGTGTGTTGTTTGATTCCAAAATATCTGTGGGTTTCCTAGATGTTATATTAGTGGATTTCATTCCACTGTGGTCAGATATATTCTGTCTGATTTCAGTCCTTTTAATTTTTTTGAACTTTGTTTTATAGCTCAGCATATGGCTATTTTGATGAATGCCCTTGAAAAGAATGTGGACTCTGTAGTTGTAAGATGTGATGTCCCATAAATATCAGTTAAGTCAAGGTGGTGGATGGTATTGTTCAGATCATCAATGTCATTTAGGTCTGAGAGAGTGGAGTTAAAATCTCTAGTGATTATTGAAGAGTTGTCTATTTTCCCTTTAATTTACGTTAAATTTTGCTTCATGTATTTTGAAGTTTTATTATTATATGAATACCCTTATGCTTGTTATATCTTTCTGATGAAGTGAGCCTATTATCTTTATGAACTGATCTTAATTATCTCTAGCAAAACCCTTGGCCTTGAAGTCACTGATTTCAATGTTCTTATATTTACTTCTTTTTTCTCTCTCTCTGTCTTCACATCCACTTACTTCCCACCATTCTGTCTTTATATTTAGAGAATATCACTTTTATTTTTTATTTATTTTTAGAAGATTGTATTTATTTATTCGAAAGAGAGAGAGAAAGTGAGTGAGTGAGAGAGAGAGAGCACAAGCCCATGGGGAGAGGCAGAGGAAGAAGAAGACACCCTGCTGAGCAGGATGCCCAATGAGAGCTTGATCCTAGGATGCTGGGATCATGACCTGAGCTGAAGGCAGATGATTAACTGACTGAGCCACTCAGGCACCCCAAGAATATCACTTTTGGAGCCTATAGTTGGTTCTTGCTTTTATATCCATTCTGCAGGCTCTGCCATTTAATTGTAGTATTTGGTTGAGGTATGTCTCTCATTTTATTGTCTTCGAATTGTTCCTTTTGTTTTTGTTCCTGTGATTCTCTTTTTTGTCTTCTTTGGGATAACTTGAATATCTTTTAGGGTTTATTTTAACTTACCTACTGAATTTTTAGTTATACCTTCTTGCATTAAAATTAATAAATTAATTAATTAGAGAGAGAGAGAGAAAGAGTGTGTGTGTGTGTGTGTGTGTGTGTGTGTGTGTGTGTGTGTGTGTGTGTATGTGAGCAGGGTGGGAAGGGCAGAGAGAGAGAGGAAGAGAAAATCCTAAGCAGGCTCCAGGCCCAATGCAGAGCCCAATGCAGGGCTTGATCCTACAACCCTGAGATCATGATCTGACGATGCTTAATCACGACGTGGATGCTTAATTGACTGAGCCACCCAGGCACCCCAGAAATATTTCTTTAATAGTTGTTCCAGGGATTAAAATATGCATTCTTACCTATTGCCAGTCTACATAGAATGAATATTTTGCCACTTCATATACAATGTAGAAATCTTGCAACCTTATGGCTCCATTTGTCACTCCCCCCATCCTTGTTATATATATCAACATTCCTTGTAATAACAGGAAAATGGGGTTTGTTTTAAAAAGCCTTATCTACTTTAAAGAAATAAGAAGTTGAACAATGACCAGATTCTCATCATTTTCAGAGCTCTCTATTCCTTCTCAAAGATCTGAGTTTCCATCTGGTATCATTTCCCTTTAGCCTGGAGAACTTCCTGTGGGATTTCTTGCGCAACAGGTGTGCCAGATACAAATTCTCTTCCTCCGAAAATGTTCTTATTTCACCTTCATTCTGGAAGGATACTTTCTTTGGTTTTAGAGTTCTGAGTGGAAAGTTTTTTCTTTCAGCATTTTAAAGATATTATTCTCTCTTCTCATCTCCATAGTTTCTGATGAGAAATCAGTGGTTTTAAAATTTTTATTCTACTGTATGTAATTGTGGCTTCTGGTTATTTTTATGACTTTCCTCTTTATTTTTGGTTTTTAGCAGTTCAACTATTGTGTGCTCAGGCACTTTAAAAAATTATTATTCCACTTAGAGTCCACTGAGCTTCTTGAATCCTTAAGTTTTTGCCTTTCATTACATTCGGAAGATCTTAGGCATTATTTCTTTAAATATTTATTCTTCCCCATTTTCTCTGTCTTCTCTTTTTGTGCCTCCAATTATATTTATGGATGGCCTTTCGACATTGCCCCACAGGTCCCTGAAGCTCTGCTCATTTCGTTACAACCCTATTTTTCTCTGATTTCTATTGAACTTTTTGAGGTTACTGACTCTTTCCTCTTTTATTCTATTACAATTAATAAACCAGTCCTGGCACATAGTATTAACTAACAACTGTGGTTCATTTGGACTTCATTAGTTTTTACCCAATATCCTCTTCTGTCCCAGGGTCCCAGCCCATTTACTTTTCATGTCTCCTTAGGCTCCTCTTTGGCAGTGAGAGTTTCTCAGACTGTCCTTTTTTTGATGACTTTTGTACTCTTGAGATGTCCTGGTCAGATATTTTGTAGACTGTTTCTCAGTTAAGATATGTCTGATGTTTTTCTGAGGATGAGACTGGAGTTTGGGGGAAAAGACCAGAGGGAGTGCGCCATTCTCATCACATTCTATCAAGGGTACATAGTATCAATATGACATATCACTTGATGTCTAGTCTACCTTAGTCACCTGGTTGAGTTATTTATCAGAGTCCTCCATTGTAAATTCAACCCCCCTTTTCCATAGTGATTGTAGAGAAGGATGTCACCATTCAGCCCACACTTAAAGAGTGGACACTTATGCTTCCCCTCCCTGAGGGTAAACTATATGAATTATTTGGGATTCTTCTGCAAGGGAGATTTGTCTCTTCTCCCACATTTATTTATTCAATCTTTTATTTATATCAGTATGGACTCATGGAGATTTATTTGTACTTTGGATTATAATCCAGTAGTAATCAATCTTGTTGCTTCAAATGTTTCAGCTTTGGCTGTTGGGAGCTTTTTTAGTTGTCTCCTGTGTCCTTTGGATATCTCTGCATCAATGCAGGTAGGTTTTTGTTTATTTATTTGTTTGTTTTAGCACTTCTTACTTTCTGGCACTACAAGGTGCCCCAGGCTCATTTCATATATTTCCTGCTCCAGCTCCAGAACTGGTCATGTCTTCAAGTTTCCTTTTACTGGAAAGTGGTATCAAAAACCAAGATCTGGATCTTGGATGTACTCATGGTTGTTGCTTCAAGGCCATCTCCGTTGATGGAGTAAGGGATATAGACATGTATAGGAACCCATGTATACACACATATCCATATGTAAGCGTCTGTACCTATCCTAAAGTCAACATGCATTCATGCTGATGCCTCCAAATCCAATCCCTTACCCCACGGATCATTCTAGCCTCCTCCTCCTGCTTATCTGTAAATTCCCAATATTATAGCTCCAAGAGTGAGACCTGGATTCTACCACCCATCATCATTGACTTAACTGTGCAGTTCTACTGTACATGTACAGCAGAATCAGAATCAATACTGTCTCACCATGGGAAACTGGTCAACAAGAGGACAATGTTACATGCAGTTCCTTTTAGAGTTACAGACTCTACTCAACTCCAAACTTATTCTGAGTTAGCCTATTTTCCCTCCATCCCTTTCACCAAGGTTTTTTTTATTCATTTGACAAACACACCTAGATTCTGTTCTTGCAGTCCCATTCCTTCCTGGGATCCCCTGAACCCCTACATGATTTTAAAAATTGGCATGTATTTGGTTTCATTTTTTATGCTGTATAGTTTTGTGGGTTTTGGCAAATGAATCCTGTCATGTATCCACCAACACAGTATCATACAGAATAGTTTCAGCCGAGTTGATTGATAGCACTGTTCAGGTCAAGTATATCCTTAACTGATTTTTTGCATACTTCATGTATTAATTACTGAAAGAGGGGTGTTGAAATCTACAACTATAATAATGGACTTGTCCATCTCTCCATGTAGTTGGATGGGTTTCTTCTTCTTGTATTTGGATACTTTGCTATGAGTTGCAAACACATTAAGGATTGTTACACCTTCTTGAAGAATTGACACCTTGATTTATCATTATGTAATATCTTTCCTTATCCCTCATAATTTTCTTTCCCTGAAGTCTGCTTTGCCTGAGATTAATAAAGCTACATCAGCTTTCTTGATTTGTGTTAGCACTGTATAACTTTCTCCATCTCTTTTCTTTTAATTTATATGTGTCATTATATTTAAGGTTGGTTTCTTGTTGATACTGTGGAGTTGGGTCTTGTTTTCTCAATCAACTTTTAATTGGTGTATTTAGGGCATTCACATTTCTTTGTTTATTTATTTATTTTTTGAAAAAGATTTTATTTATTGATTTGACAGACAGAGATCACAAGTAGGCAGAGAGGCAGGCGGTGGCGGGGGTGGGGGGAGGGAAGCAGGCTCCTCGTTGAGCAGAGAGCCCGATGCGGGGCTCGATCCCAGGACCCTGAGATCATGACCTGAGCCGAAGGCAGAGGCTTTAACGCACTGAGCCACCCAGGTGCCCCTAGGGTATTCACATTTAAAGTGGTTATTGGTAGAGCTGGATGAATATCTACCATACTTGTAATGGTTTTGTATTCATTGCACTCATTCTTTCGTTCTTTTTTCTTCTCTTTTTTCTACCTTTTGTTTTGATTGAGAATTTTTTATGATTCTATTTCTCTCTTCTCTTTAAAAAAACTTTAGTGATTGCCCTAGAGTTTTGCAATATACTTTTATAACTAATTTAAGTCCACCTCCAAGTAACACTATACTATTTCACATGTGGTACAAGGACTTTATAACAGATTATTCCCAATTTCTCCTTCCCATATCTTTTAAAGTTACTGTCATTAATTTCACTTATCCATATGCTATAAGCACAAGATATATTGTTACTGTTACTAATTTAAACACTTATTAGATTAAGAATAGGAAAAAGAAAATATTTTATTTTACCTTTTAAAAGTCCTTCTCTGATGTCCCCCTCCTTTTCAAACATAGGTTCAAGTTTCTGACCTATACATATATATTTTTTTCTTTCTCCTTGAAGAACTTCTTTTAACATTTCTTGCAAAGCAGATCTGCTGGTAATGAATTCCTTCAATTTTTATTTGTCTGAAAAAGTTTTTATTTCTTCTTCATTTTTGAAGGATAGTTTTGCTGGATATAGAATTAGAGGCCAGTGAGTTTTTTCTTTAAAAACCTTTAAATATTTCACTCCATTTTCTTCTTGCTCACTTTCTGAAGAGAAGTCTGATGTAATTCTAATCCTCTTTTCCTCTCTAGGTAAAGCACTCTTTTCCTCTTGCTTCTTTCAAAATTTTCTCTTTTTCTCCATTAAAAATAATGTGTTTAGTTATAGATTTTTGGGTGTTTTTCCTGCTTGGTGTTTTCCAAGTTTCCTGGATTTGTGGTTAGCTGTCTTTCATTAATTTTGGCAAGTTCTCAGCCATTATTACTTCAAGTATTTCTTCTGCTTCATTATCTCTTCTCCTTGTGGTGTTGCTGGTATGCGTCTCTCTTCTTGCAGTGTTGCAATTACGTGTCTTTTACACCTTTTGAAACTGCTCCACAGTTCTTGGGTGTTCTGCTTTCTCTTGTTCATTCTTTACATTGTTTTCCTCTTTACATTTCAGTCTGGGTAGTTTCTATGGGCACATTTTCAAGCTCATTAATTATTTCCTTGACTGTGTCCAATCTACTGATGAACCCATCAAAGGTAGTCTTCATTTCTGTTATAGTGTTTTTCATTTTTAGCATTTCCTTTGGATTTTTTTTGAGTTCCCATCTCTCTGCTGATATTACCTATCACTTATTGCATGTTGTCTATTTTTTCCATTAGAGCTCTTAGCATATCGATCATAGTTATTTCATTTTATTTTATTATTTTTATTTTTTTTAAAGATTTTATTTATTTATTTGACAGAGAGAGATCACAAGTAGGCAGAGAGGCAGGCAGAGAGAGAGAGGGGGAAGCAGGCTCCCTGCTGAGCAGAGAGCCCGATGTGGGGCTTGATCCCAGGACCCTGGGATCATGACCTGAGCCGAAAGCAGAGGCTTTAACCCACTGAGCCACCCAGGCGCCCCAATCATAGTTATTTTAAATTCCTGATCTGATGATTCCAAATCTGTGTCATATGAAAATATAACAAGTGGGTAATAGATGAAGAGACTGTACTTGCAACACCCCAAACAGACTGGGGATTAATATCTAGAATAGACAAAGAATTACAGGAAACATCCTGGAAACCCACTGGAAAAATCAGTGATCAATAATCATCTATATGGTGATCAGTGTTTTCTAGGCACTTACACAAATGTCAGAACAGAACCCAGTAGGACCTGTGAGGATCTTAGGGAGGGAAGCACCACACCTATTTTTGGGTGGGTGTGGTAGGGATTGGGAAAGGATATCTGTATGTGTTGGCCTCTGAGGAAAAATGAGAATTACCTGGGGAAGAAGCTGTGGTACAGGTATTCTAGACTGCAGGAAGCCAAGGAGATGTGTGGAGAGAGGGAGGTGCAGGTCAGGTTTTCCAGAAATACAAGGGAGACAGCCGCAAGAGATAGAGACAGAAAGGCAGAGTTAGGGCATGATCCTATAGACAGTGTTGGAGCCTAAGGAGGTGAGAAGAAGAGAAGCAGGTGTGGCTGGAGGTGTAGGGCTGCATCCTCAGGCACCTTGGCCATCTCAGCTGCATGACTGGGGCTCTGGTCTCTTTGTGGTGACCAGATCTGAGGCCAGAACAGTTGTCTTCTATTTTCTGGGCCTGAGAGGCCAAGCCAGAGTGGGGAAGTCCTGCCTGAGCCAGAAATCTGGCACATGGAGCAGCATAAGGTTTAGATAGAGAAGATGCCCCAGGACCACCCCCTCTGGAGAGAGAGAAGAGTAAGGGCCCCACCCCAGGGTCTTCATAATTGTTCCTCATTCTGCTGAGCAGAGGGGTCTGGGCTCAGCTCTAGGTACCCTGTGTGTCCCCTGCACCTTCCCAGGGTAATGTCTGGGGGTGGCCCCCAAGCGCATCTGTGTGAGCCAGAGCTCTGTGCAGGTCTTGATTTATGCCTCGGTCTCTGTCCTCCCTACCTGGACCCATCCCTTCTGCAAACTTCAGTGCTCCCCCCCTCCCACCTGAAACCTCTCTTCATCCATTTCCTCTTCTCCAAGGATGAGAAAGCCTGCTCTTATGACTTGCACAGTTGACTTCCCATGTAGACCCATTTTTTCTCCTGTTCAACCTGCCCTCCCACCTCTCCTGCTTCCACTTCCCTCCTTGCTGGAACATGCTGAGGCCGCTCTGACTCTGAACCTTCGCCCTTGCTGTTCCTGCTGCCAGGAGCGCCCTTTTGCCACCGCCCAGGGCTTACCCAGGCTAGTTTAGATTGTCACCATCACCCATACCCTCTCTTTCCCCTTTTAGCTTTGTATCTCTGCACCTGTTCTCTTGTTTGCCTGTCAGACGAGTGTTGGTGTGTGGCTGGACCTTCAGCTCTTGCTGCCATTCTGTTTGTGGGATAGAGCAAATTAAAATTTTAACTTCGAAAGACCATGGGAGGGGCGGTCTTGGATTTTGTGACCCAAATCACGCAGTGAGTTTAAGAGTAAAACCATAAAGCTATGTGGTCTCACGCCTTCTCCACTAAGTGTATATTTGGACTGAGAAATTTGGTTTATGTTTGCTGATTAAACTAAGAGCCACAGAGAGAACTTCACTGTGAATGGTTTTAAACATGATGTTGGAGAGATACTTCAAACATGCCATTGGGAGAGTTTCTGATAGAAGTTCCTTAGGGAGGCTGGAAAAGCTGGAAGTGTTTAAACTTTCAGGGAAAAATTGATCTGACTCATTCTCTGTGTCCTCTGTGGACAGAACCAGGGCTGGGGTGAGGGTGGAGAGTTATGGGGCAGATCAATTTTAGCCAAAGGAAAAACTATCTCTCTGTGAAGAATGAGTCAAAAGGCCATGTGCCTTCAGGCCCCTGAAAGTATGAAATTTTTACCAAGGGAGGACTGAATGGAGAGGAGATTGCAGCAGAAGGGTCCAGGAGACAGGAAGGCCTCACAGCCTTAGGTCTGGTGAGGTGGCCGGCAGGGCCCCAACACCTGGAATTTGTGATTTGTGGCTTCTGTAGGGACTTGGATCTCAGAGCCTCAGGGGCAGGGGTTGGGACCCTCCTCGAGAAGCAGAGCTCGGATCCTGCCTACCTCCCTCTCCTTTATCTTCCTTCTCCCTCTCTCCTCCCTCCTCTCTCCTTCCTCCAGCCTCCTCTCTTCCTCTCCTCCCCCTCACTCCCCCTTCTGCCCTCCTCCCTCTCCTCTTTTCTCCTTTGTCTTCTCTTTGCTGGTGGTCCCAGCCATGAGGTCAGACACCCAGGGTTCAGGCTTTGCCTGCAGACGAGGCTGAAGAACTCCTGTGGGGAGGATCAGCCCTACCATCAGGACATAAGCAGGGGAGGGCGTGGGGTGGGCCTCAGAGGCCTGGGCTGTCCTCGAATGCCCTCTGTTCCCTTCCAGGGCTCACAGTCAATTCAATTTAGCAGAAGGCTGCAAGTGGATATGCAGTGCTTAAAGGTCCTGGTAACCTTGGTCCTTGGGCATCTCTGCCGGGTCACTGCTTTCAGGGTCTGGGTGTCCCCATCTGTAAAATGGGCACAAAGTCACTTGCTCCGTCCATCTCTCCCTCTTCCCCTTCCAGCCTCCTTCCCAGGCTCTGGTTCTAGGTTTCCAGCTCAGCTTGTGGGGCTCAGGGCCAAGTGCACAGTGGGACCCTGGGATTGAGCTCCCAGGGCAGCCCCACCGGGGCCTGCAGAGTGTACTCTGTTTCTAGACAGTAGAGACTGTACAGACGGCGGCGGCCCCTGGTACAGAGAGAGTCGGGTATGTCAGCCACCATGCCAGGATTCCACGGGTGCCTGCCTGTCAGGACTCACTGGGTCACCACCACCCTCCCCCCCAAGGAAGCAGCGCAGCTTTGAGGAGCATTTTCCAGAGCCTCCCACCGCTGTCCCCTCTTAGCTGTGCTGTCTTAGGCTGCCTGATGCCATTCCTGCACCCCGACCTCTTCCCCTTCCATCTCCCCAGGGCCTGGGAGCCAGGATGCCGCCCTTGGTTCTTTCTTGCTCTCAGTCCTCCCTCTTAGATCCTTTGCAAGGGTGAGCCGTGGAGAGGGGTGGGGGGGCGGTTAGAGCAGCAATGGGTGCCGCCCTTGGAAGGAGGGGGCTGTGTCGTGGCCTGCCCAGGTCACTGGGCACTTCCAAACCTGGGCTGTCCTTGGGTAGGGCAGGATGTACTGTTCCTGTGTCACAGTTAGGGAAACTGAGGCCCAGAGGGGCAAGGTGCTCTCGAGACCTCTGAGCTATGGGGAGCTGCTGGGGGGTGTAGGTGGGTCTGTGCCTCCTCCGACAGCCCTCTCCCTAGGCAGACACTGGGGACAGAGGGGGGAGGTCTGTGCCTGGCCTGACTCCCAGAGGCCCTTCTGTCTCTGGGCCTTCCTGCTACCTCCTGCGCACCCCCCGCCCCCGGGACTCTCTGATGAGGGTGGGGGTGCCCAGAACACCTGGCCAGGAAGGCTTGGAGGGCGTGCACATCTATTGTTCGAGCATGACTCGCGGGGCAGACTGCAAGTTGGAGCAGGAGCCCTCAGCTCAGCAAGTGGGTGCTCTGGGGTTGGAGGCTCCCGTGGGGAGAGCTTAATGCTGAGCGGGGCATCTGCCAAGCCCGTGCTCCTTGTGCACCACCCTCCCAGGCCATGCCCTACAGGGCCTTTGCACACACAAGGCCCTGCCTGGAACACTTCCTCCTTTGGGAGGCCTGGGGAAGCCCAGGAGCTCCCAGCCACTGTTACCGCTGGCGCCTGCCCCGGTCCCTTTCATCCAGGCTGACCTATATGCGGATCGATCGTGTGCATGGCTGCCACCCCTGTGACATGTGGGGAACCTGCAGCTCAGAGAACTCATGGGACTTAGCCAGGTTTTGTGTGGAAGGAAGGAGAATGCCCAGGTTTTCCCTGTATAGACCCATAATTCCCTGGGGCCAGACCACTGTTGAGTGAATCTAGGAACATGGGGTGAAGCGAGGCTCACCAGGTGGGGGTGTCTGGGCTCCCGGCATCAGCCCTCTTGCGTGTTCCCTGCTGTGCGCCCTTGCTAAGGCCCCTCACCTCCCTGAGCCTCCTATCCTGTTGTTATGGGACCGAAGTGCTCCCACTACGGGGCGGCCCCAGGCCCTGCCGTCAGACGTCCTATGCAGGCTCAGGGCCTCACCCAGGCCTGGATCAGGTGAGACGGAAAGCGAGTAGACTCACGGGATCGACCACCTGGGCTCGAGTCCCAGTTCCTGGGATCCACAACTATGGGTCCCTGGTGAGCCAAACAACCACCGGTGCCTCAGTGTCCTAACCTGTAAAGTGGGTATGGCTCCTGATGTCTGGCATGGGGCCCAGCACAGGGCTAAGCCCATGGGGGAAGTGGCGGGGTGGGGGTGGGGTAGGCAGTGTGGTTCAGGGTGGCCTTGGGGCGTGCAGGTCTGGACCAGGCCACCAGGCCTGCACGCCCCAAGGCCACCAAGGACCTTGAGGTTTGTGGTGAGGCAGCTGCCTTCACCCTGAGGCAATGGGGAGCCATGGCAGGCTCAAGCAGGGTGGTGATGCCCTCCTATTATCTTTGAAAGGTCATCGCCTGAGGTGTGGAGGCTGCATTGCTGGGATAAGAGAGAAGGCCACGAGGTGGGAGGGGACCGTGGTGGCCAGGCCCAGGGCAGCAGCTGGGGGACTGGAGAGGAGCAAGTGGCTTTGAGGGAGATGTAGAAGTGCAGACCAGCAGAATGGATTTGCCAGTCTAGTGGCCTTGTTGGTCATTCGCTGTGTGACCGTGGCAAGTTGCCTGGCCTCTCTGGGCCTCAGCGTTTTCTTTTTTTTTCTTTCTCTTTTTTCTTTTCAGTAGGCTCCACGCCTAGTGTAGAGCCCAGTGTGGGGCTTGAACTCATGACCCTGAGCTCAAGGCCTGAGCTCAGATCAAGAGTCGGACACTGAACCAGCGGTGCCCCCAGCGCCCCTCAGCTTCGCTCAGCTGTAAATCTGAGTCACGACGCCTTCTTCTTGGGCTGGAGTTGGAGGTCCCTGCGGAAACAGATGCGGACCTCAGGGTGGGCAACAAACACGCAGGAGGGGGCAGCGGCGATTACTTTGAAGGGGCGCGGCTTCACTCCGGAGACCGCCCAGGCTTGCGACCTGGGAGACGCGGGGACAGAGCGAGCGTCGGTGGACATGACTTATAGGTTGGATTGCTTGCGGCGGCCTCAGAGTAACTGTGCCCTAAATAAGGCAGGTACTTCCTTCTCACCCAAAGAGGTCCTCGCTGCGGGTCCAGCTGTGCTCTGTGAAGTTGTCATGGCGCCTACCAACCCTGGTGTCCTACCCTCAAGGCTTGGTCTGCGACCACCCGGGTTGCTTTCTAGTGGGCAGAGGCAGGAGGAGAGGAAAGGCACAGAGTCATGCTGCCCCTTTAAGAGCATGACCCAGAAGTGGAACTTGGAGTGCCCTCCTGCTCACATCCCATTGGCCAGAACTAGTCATGTGGCCACACTTGGCTGCAAGGAAGATTGGGAAATGTAGTCTTTATTTTGGGTGGCCGAGTCCCCCACAAGAATTAGGGGTTCTACTCTCTAGGGAAAAAGAGAACTGAAAGTCTCTGCCAGAGACAGGGAATATGGGAAGAGCAGCAGATTGGGGCGGGGAGGGTGGAGGCGATAGATTCATCCCGGGCCGGCATCCGTTTGAGGATGATTTACTTCCAAGTCTCTGGGGCTGGGCCATGGTGCCCCTCCCCCTGTGTTGCCCTTTCCCCTCGACCTTTTGGCACACACAGCACCTTGCAGCACACAGCACGTGTGAGCCACTCCCTGGGTGGGAATCTAGGGCTCACTTGGTGCCCCCAGGGCCGGGCTATGATAATTCCTAGTTTCTCCATGATGGTCTGTGCTGCTGTCCAATCTTGTGGCCAACAGTTTTTTTTAACTTTTTGGAGTAACTTCAAGGATCAGAGTCCCCAAAGCAGGGCAGAGACAAGGTTGAGCTTCCGTCCCCAGCCTGGTATCCTGGTTGCCCCCACAAGCCCAGGGGCTGTCCAGGGACCTCTGCTCACCTCATCAGCTCCAGAGGTCTTGAAACAGAATCCTGAGCACAGTGTTTCCTTTTTCTGTCCCAACCTGGAAATGTCCACACGTCTGGTCTGCAGCTAACAGCTGAAAGGCTGTTTTTCAGGGGATGGGATGGAGGGTGGCCTGGGGACCTGCAGGAGAGGGAGGTTTTTGCTTGACTCACCTGTAGTGGTGCAGAGCCTGACATGGTGTAGGGGCTCCACAAAGCAGCCGGCAAGAGCCTGGGGCTTTTGAGATGGGGATCTACGTCCACCCTTTCAACTCCTGGGCTGGGGGACCAAGGCGAAGTTACCATCCCTGAGACCCTGACATGGCTCCATCCTGTGGGCAGCGTAAATGTCAAAACAGACTGTGGATCTGTTTTTGCTTTGGCTGCTAGGGAGCTCGGTGCCAAAACTGGAGTCCAGTTGGGCTTTTTTTTTTTTTTTTGCCCTTACTCCTTTGTCTACATTTGTACTCTTCTTATTCTGCCATTTCATGTGACCTCACATCTGCTTGGGAAGGCAGTAGGAGAACCTCACCTTCTTATTGCTAAGGTGGGAAAAGTTTATCTTCCTCTTCAGTTCTTCTGCAAGTAAGGGGCCATGCAGAAGACGTTGGCCAGTGGGTGTTGCAGTGATGTTGGGATGTTGGGAGAAGCAAGTGTGGATTCGGTGAATCCAGACTCAGGCTGTGTCCTCGGGCTGAGCCATCTCTGCAGTGGGTTACCTGTAGCTGGCATGGGGGATTCCACCCAGAGAGGCTCCTGTCCCTGGGGGCTTCCAGAATCTTGATTCTATCTATAGATCCGAGATTGGGCTCTGTGAGGGCTGCCCTGAGTCCAGATACAGCAGTGGGAACCAGCAATGAGTGTTCTCGTTCCCTGCTCCTCACTCCATATCCCTCCTCTCAATGGGGGCACTGATGGGTTGATGGGCTCCCCCATCCAGACCTCAAGACAACCCTCCCCCAGAAGATGCTGTTGGCCTTCTCCCTGTGGCTGAGTACCAGCTAGTGGGCAGGATGCCCCACTCCTTGGGCCTCTAGAACTCCAGAAATGGGGGCAACCCCACTTTCTGGAAAGGCTGTGATGTCCTCATATTTGTAAATTTCCTCACCCAGAGATGGGGTTCAGGGTGAGCGCTTTCCCTCTTCCGCTTCTGAAAGATCTCACATGTCCACGGACATAGGAAACCGCAAAGCTGTCTTTTCACAGAGGAAAAAAGGGCTGCATCTGGGAGCTCAAGAACCTGCAAATCTGCATGTCTGAGCTCTGGCCTCTGACTTTACTTTTTTTTTTTTAAGATTTTATTTATTTATTTGACAGAGAGAGATCACAAGCAGGCAGAGAGGCAGGTAGAGAGAGAGGAGGAAGCAGGCTCCCCACTGAGCAGAGAGCCCGATGTGGGGCTCGATCCCAGGACCCTGAGATCATGACCCGAGCCGAAGGCAGCGGCTTAACCCTCTGAGCCACCCAGGCGCCCCAACTTTTTTTTTTTTTTTAACAAGTTTATTTACTTAAGCAGTCTCAGTGCTCAGCGTGGGGCTCGAACTCACAGCCCTGAGATCAAGAGCCCAATGTCTCCCGACAGAGCCAACCAGGGGCTCCTCTAGTGTCTGACTTGAAGCTCATGGAAGCGGGCCACTGTGAGCTGCTTTCCGTTCTTATGTGAAAGAGCCGGGCTTCTGGAGGGAGGCTGGGCAGGTGCCTAGGAGCAGGAAGGGGATCGAGAGCATCCCCCAGCTGAGAGACATCTTGGGGTTGGGGGAGCTGCTTCTCCAGCTTCTTCCCTCCTTGGCTCCCCGTACTTTGTTTTTCTTGGGTCCCAACACGGCCGAATGTTGAAGGCATGTTGAAGGCCTTCCTCTCGGAGGCCGTGAGGGCCCCCCGCTGTGAGGTCATGAGCCTCGGCCTGGTTGGCTCTGACTCTTCGGCAGCCTTGCCGCCGAGCATGTAAAGGCTGGGGGTGCTGGCACACAGTAGGAGCTTTATAATTGCATGTTGCCCGAGCCGTGCAGGGGAAAGCGAGTCTGAGTGTGGCTGGGACTGCAACTTCTGTTCCCCAGTCAGGGGGGACAGACCCAGTCAGACCCAGGCCACAAACGCTGGAGCAGCTTGGAGCTCTGTCTCATGCCCCTGGGCACTCACCTGGGAGACCCGGCCGCGCTGCAGCTGTCACATCCCTCACTTGCACCCCCAGAAGCCCACTGAGCAGCTGAGTGCTGGGCTCTGGGCTTGCAGGTTCCACTGCCCCGGGGCCTTGTCACCCGGACGGCTCACAGCACCCTCACAAACAGCGCTCAGCCCCTGCCCCAGCCTGCCCGGCCTTCTCCTCTCTCCACGGTGGCACTGATACAGCCTGTGACAAGCCTGACATCCCAGGATGTCCCTCCACACACAGTCCACCACCTCGAACAAGACCGGTGCCCCACTCTGCCTCAGAGGTGCCTATCTCCTTCCTCCGTCCACCCCCTGGCCGGGCGGCCGCTCTTCCTGGGCCTGTGGCTTCCCCGCGGCCCCTCGGGCTGCCTCTCGCCCATCCCTCTCCCTGCGGTGGAGTGAATATTCGGAATGGCAGACCCGACCATGTCAGCCCCCACCCTCTCCTGTCCCCTTGTAAAATCATCAGAAAGAGCCCAAAGCCCTGGCCAGCGACTTGGGTCAGGTAGTCTGCAGGCCAACCCATGGACAGGGCTTGGCAGCTTCGGAGGCGGGAACAGGACTGGGCAGAGGGAGAGGCTGGGCATGGAGCCGGCTCCAAAAAGTCTCCATCAGACCAGCTACTGCCCACTGGAGTGTCCCTGACTAGGCCCAGATGTCCGTTGATGACACAACCCCGCTCTCCTGGGACCCTTTCTATGTGCCTTTAGGGAATGAGAACCTCTAGCTCCAGA
This sequence comes from Lutra lutra, assembly GCF_902655055.1. Taxonomy (NCBI): domain Eukaryota; kingdom Metazoa; phylum Chordata; class Mammalia; order Carnivora; family Mustelidae; genus Lutra; species Lutra lutra. Next base: position 143,814,151 of record NC_062284.1, on the reverse strand, counting down.
GAGCCCAGAGGTATAGGAACAGGAAGCACAAGGTTCCCGGTGGGTCACTGGGCCATGACTTCGGTTCCTGGACTGAGGCACGCATGGGTTTTCTCTACCTGTTGGGCACAGGTGCACTTAACAGGTGGACAGAGCGTGTCTGCAGGTGGAGAATGACCGCCCCATCCTTACAGGGTCCTGCCTCTAAGCTGGGGCTGCAGGGGCACGTCTTAGGCAGTCTGACATTGTCAGGACACTGGGTGCCCTGATCCTGGGCTCCGTCCCACAACTTTTTGGCTAGAAAGTAGCTCCCCAGCGCTGATGTGACTCACACGAGATCCCATGCTGACGGGTTAAACCTTAAGCCTTCAGACAGTGATGCGGACTGAGGTCTGGCGGGCAGCAGGGGCAAACCCATGGGGAGACAGGCGTCTCCTCGTGGAAGAACAAACCACTGGTGCTGCTAGAAGGGAGATGGTCCAGGGGAGTCAAGGTGCCACAAAGTGGTCTCCTACAAGAATGGCACCATGTTGGAGGTCAGCAACGGTTCTGTGGCTGTCACATCGGACGTCTGGTGGTGGCAGTAGATCTGACTATCAGGCTTGATAAGTGGGAGGCCATGCCATTGGACCCATGTGTACTCTGCATTTCTGCCGCCATGGTTGCTCCATTCATGTGCCCCATTGTGCCAGCCCCGGGGGTTGGGGGGCCCATTGCAGAGGCTGGCTGGGTTATTTTGTCTGCTTCATTACTTGGGCCTCTCTTATGCTGGTGGTTTGCTGGTCTACCCTTCACGTCTACTCCCCTACGGGTATCACAGCTCTGCCTCAGAATTCCTCTCCCCTCATCTACCTCTCCCCACCCCACCCTTTTCTTTTTTCCATTCAAGATCCTAACCAAGTGACCAGGCCACCTATCACTGCTCCCGAGTCCATATATAACTTCTGTCTGCTCTTCTTTCCATACAAGGTAGATGACTACCTGAAGTTCTCTGCCAATTTCAAGGTCACCCTTGAGTGAAGGGGTAGGGCAGCTGGCAGTTGTCTTTGGCTTCTTACACTGAACCGAAAACCCATTTGTAAACTGCATTTAAGCACTTCCTGCCTCACATGGGGACAGACTGAGCGGAGGGAGAGGTACTGGGAAAATGCCAGTGGGTGCCATGGTGGTGTGGGCTACCTGTTCCTGCCGTGTGTACCCTCTGGTCCTTCTGGTGTCTGGCCCCCCATGCACCATTTCCATGTGATGGTGGACTGCCGCTTGGCCCAGGTGATCTTACATGTTGTTGTGTCTGATAGAGCATATGGTGGGGGTTAGAGCGGCCGGCCACTTGGTGTAATGTGATCAGGCATCCTGTCTCTATTAGGCCAACTAGCACTCTAGGAGTTGTTCTGCAAAAAGTGTAATGTTTGCTAGCATCCAAAGTCTGTAAAGAACTTACCAAGCTCAACACCCAAAAAACGACTAATCCAGTCAAGAAATGGGCAGAAGACATGAATAGACACTTCTCCAAAGAAGACATCCAAATGGCCAAAAGACACATGAAAAAATGCTCCACGTCACTCGGAATCAGGGAAATATAGATCAAAACCACATTGAGAGACTACCTCACACCAATCAGAACGACTAAAATTAACAACACAGGAAAACAATAGGTGTTGGTGAGGTTGTGGAGAAAGAGGAACCCTCTTACATTGGTGGGAATGCAAACTGGTGCAGCTACTCTGGAAAACAGTATGGAGCTTCCTCAAAAAGTTGAAAATAGAGCTACCCTATGACCCAGGAATTGCACTACTGGGTATTTACCCCAAAGATACAAATGTAGTGATCCAAAGGGGCAACTGTACCCCAGTGTTCATAGCAGCAATGTCCATAATAGCCAAACTGTGGAAAAAGCCCAGATGTCCATCAACAGATGAATGGATAATGAAGATGTGGGATAGATATACAATGGAATTTTACTCAACCATCAAAAAAAAAAATGGTATCTTACCATTTGCAATGGTATGGATGGAACTAGAAGGTGTTATGTTAATTGAAATAAGTCAGTCAAAGAAGGATAATTATATGTTGTCACTTGTAGATGAATTTAAGAAAGAAAACAGAGGATCATAGGGGAAGGGAAGGAAAAATAAAAGATGAAAACAGGGAGATAAACCATAAGAGACTCTTAATCATAGGAAACAAACTGAGGGTTGCTGGAGGGGTGGGGGAGGGGATGGGGTAACTAGGTCATGGCATTAAGGAGGGCACGTGTTATAATGAGCACTGGGCATTATATAAAACTGATGAATCACTAAATTCTACCTCTGAAACTAATAATACATTCTATGTTAATTAATTAAACTTAAATAAAATACAATTTTTTTTTTAAAAAAAGTATAATTCTCTGTTGTAGAAGGCCTGGCCTTGCTTCGGGAGCCCAGGGGCCCATGCTGTGATTGTCCCCCCGTGGCTTGCCACCAGCACCAGTGTCATTTTTCCCTACCATGACTATCTCCACCCTGAAGCATCTGCTGGGTCCCATAGCCCAAGATGCATGGTTGGTTGCATGTGTCTGGGACATGTGGCCTTTTGCTGAGTGCAGGCTGTGGGCAGAGCCAAGTATCCCTCCATGTGGGGCAAGCATGCTGCCTGTAGAACCTGAACTCATTAGGCACTCTGCTTCCCTCTTCACAGTAGGGGGTGCAAGTTGAAACAATTTGTCCTTTACCTTGGCAGGATGGCCAGAATGCCCCTGCTCACCACACTCTTTGAAGGAGGAGGCTCTGGCTCCCCTTGAGTCTTCATGCTTCCTCATTCTATCATGAGCGCATGTGTCATACAAGGCCTCTAGTGGTCTGGCTCCTTCTTGTTTAGGTCCCACTGATGAAACTGATGACCATGAGTTTTTTATGGGACAAGATAGTCTAGACTCTTCAGTCTGTATAATGATGGAGGGCAGGATAGTCAGCATAACCCCGGGGAAACTGTAACTGTAACTGTGGTTCCTTCCATGGGAATGTATGTAACTTTTTTTTAAAAGATTTTATTTATTTATTTGACAGACAGAGATCACAAGTAGGCAGAGAGAGATCACAAGTAGGCAGAGAGGCAGGCAGAGAGAGAGGGGGAAGCAGGCTCCCTGCTGGGCAGAGAGCCCAATGCGGGGCTTGATTCCAGGACCCTGGGATCGTGACCTGAGCTGAAGGCAGAGGCTTAACCCACTGAACCACCCAGGCGCCCTGGAATGTATGTAACTTTTGATCCTCATTTTGCCTGGGATAGAAAAGAACGCATTTATACATTGCATCTCTGAGGCCATGTTAACTTGCTTTAACAAAGGCACTGCCTCTGGCCTGGCTATGTGATCGGGCTGTTCCTTAGTGGAACCTACTGTGGTTTCCATCATCCTCCAGGATCTTCGAGGTCTCTGCAGAGCCCAGATTGGTGAATTGACCAGAGATGTGATGTAGACCAGCACATGCGTTTTTTATTTCCTTAAACTTGACACTAATCTCTCTTGTCCCCTTTCCTGGCATGTGGTATTGTTTCTGCTTTATTTTCTGGACCAAGGAGGGATTTCTTTCTTTTTTTCTTCTTCTTCTCCTCCTTCTCCTTCCTTTCCCCCTCCTCCCCCCCTCCTCCTTCTTTCCTTTTTTTGAGAGAGGGAGAGAGAGAGCGCGCACATGAGTGTGAGTGAGGTGTGGGAGGGGCAGAGAAGGAGAGAGAGATTCAAAGCAGGCTCCACTCCCAGCACGGGACCTGATGCAAGGCTCGATCTTATGACCCTGAGAACATGACCGAGCAGAAACCAAGAGTCAGACCCTTAACTGACTGACCCCCGCCAGGCGCCCCAGGAGGGGTTCGTTTCAAACTTCCATTTGACTTCCCTCTGACAGTTCTTAACCTGCAGGCTGAGAACCCAATGTGGGAAATGCACCCATTGCTAAGTATGTCAACCCCAACCACTCATTTGAGCATTGAAGAAATCACTCGTAGGTGGGTGTGTGGACTCCATGATTTCACGGGAAGGTAGACTTTGGATGGGACTCCATTAGCCCCTGGCCTGCGCAGACCCCACTGCAGTAGGGGCCATAACAACCCTTCGTGTCTCTAGTATCAAATCCATTCTGGACCTGCAGCCAGCAGTCCTCAAAATGTTTGGGTGTATCCTCTCCTCCCATTGCATTTTTAGCTGAGAATGTGGCCGTAGGTCCCTTTGATGGAAAAGCTGGGGGGGATATTACCATGTGTACTTACTGCCGTGGTGGGGCCCCTTCCTTGGCGCTCAGCCAACTCTTTAGTCAACGGGTTCTGCATCAACAGATTGACCCGGAATGGAAATTGGGCAAGGGATCATGAGCTTTTCTTGCTGGGACCTCCCCAGTCTTTGGTCCCTCTGCACGTGAGTTCTTCTGTTGGCTCAGACTGAGAAGTGCCTTTGTCCTGTCTGCTCTGGACCCTGGGTCAGGACACTTTGCAGGCCCTGTGGTTGCTCTCTGAACTGGCCTGCCATCGCAACGCCTCCTGGGGCATCAGGGCTGCCACCTGGCCTTTCCTGCTTGGGTCCTACATCCCCCTTGCTCTCAGCAGGCCAGGTCTGGGGACAGCTCTTCCTGCCATCGGCCCTGGCTCCCTGCCAGAGGACAGCCCCCACAAACGCTTTAGTGATGCCAGCACCCCTCAGATCTCCGTAGACATGTCTTCTAGGCCTTTCCCTGGAGCGTGGTCACCTGGCCGCCCTCTGGCCTGATGCAGTGTGTCCACTCCAGGTGCCCATTTCCCCAAGCCCTGCAGTCCCTTCATCACTGTCTGCCATGGCGTCCTCGAATCTCAGCTTCAATCCAAGTGGCCACCACTGGCTTGGGCTCCCAGAAGCCGCCTGATGGTAAGTCTGCGATGTCTCCTGGGCCCTTGCCGGAGCTGAGCCTGCATCTCAGGAGAGTGCCACCAAATCACTAAACTCCCAGACAACCCAACCTTTCAGCCTCTGATCAAACAGGAGTCTCATCTGTGCTCCTTTGGGCCCCGTCAGGGAGGTGTCCTACAGCCCCTTTGGGGTACAGCCTCTTTCCTCCCTTATCCTTAATCCTCATGGCCAAGGGGAGGGTGGGGCAGATCCCAAAGGGGGTCCGAGTTGCTGGGAGGGGAACAGCCCCCTGCAGGGTCTCGCTGTTAGCTCTTGCTAGGGACCTGTGAGTGAGCTCGTTCCACAGACTCTGAGGGGTTAGAGGAGCTGGAGAGGGGGAACCTTCAGGGGCATCTGCCTCTGTCCCACAAGTCAGGGTTCCTGTTTTCCTGGCCCTGACCAAGCGCTGAGTCCTCCTTGAACTTCAGCCACTCAGACTACTGGGTCCTGGGCTTGGTCTCCAGCTTTTTCTGTCCTGCCCTTGCAGGAGACTGGAGCCTCAGAGAGTCCCCTGGGTTTCACATGGGCTTTGCATCTCTTCTTACTCACCCACAGCCCTTGTCACCTTGCCATAGAGCACCGTAGTGCTTAGCAACAGCTACCATTCCCAATATCCTCATGTCGCCTGTGTCCTCCACGCGTCTCAAATGTGTGATCCGTGACACACATCAGAGCTCCCCTCCCACCCCTGCCCTCCTAATTCTTCCCAGCAGTAGCTTTGACACCCAGGCTGTTGTGCCCCTGCCACCAGGCAGGGGTGAGGGGGGGGGGGTTGGTGCTGGTCATGGGCCTGCCTGGTCTCAACTCTCTTATTTGCAGGTAGATGCCAAGGTGTATTTGGGATGTGAGATGGTTATCAGGGTTGACCCCCATGAAAAGGAAGGGGAAGAAGTGGGTTTGGACAGAGGAGGGAGTTGGCTGGGAGGCAGGACAGAGCCTCTACCTGCCCAGTCCCTACAAGTGTCTGGGGACCTCTCCTTGCAGACAGCACTGGCACAACCACCACGTCCCTGGGCCCAGGTGTCCATCAGCAGGAGATTGTGCAAACCTCAGCTTTTACACTGTCTTAGGCATCCCCTCCCCCAACCCAAACTGGTTTTGTCTTCAGTATTCTAGCTCCAGAAAAGCTACCTGTGCAAGTGTCCAGTCTTCCTGCAGAGTGTGGAAAGTGGGGTCTGGGGATTGAGGTCTGGATGCTGGGGTACAGGCACCTTTGGTATGGTATGCTGGATTGTCCGCAAGGCAGATAATTGGAAGGGGGCCTGGCAGCTTGTTTGTGGCTTCTGGCCTCTGTGTCCACTGAGGCAGCCCCTTGATGGAGCTGATCTGGGGCTGATAGTCAGGTGGTGTTGGGCACAAGGTGCTTTCTCTCTAGGCAGCCGTGCCTCCTCTAGTTACTGTGGGAGTCCTGAAGGGAAGGCAAACTGGCTTGGTTCCAGGGTCTCTGTGACCCACCCCTGACCCTCCCAGGTTCCTGGCCCCTTTTCTGTGCAACCTTGGGCAAGCCCGGGACTCTCTTCTTTTGGGTCTCTGCGGCCTCATCTGCAAACCGGGGCCAGTAATGGCCCTCCTGCTGAGAAAACGCAAGAGTACAATGTAATTCCCAGCCTACAGCTGGTGCCAGAGCTGTAAGATTCCCTGCCCCAAGGAGGAAAAGGATGCAGTTCTTTGCATGGGAGAGTGGTTTGCATGGGAAGCGAGAGACATTTCTCTTTACCTTGAAGCTGGAAGAGGGTGCACAGTGTAGGGTCCCAGCTTTGGGGGTGGGGACAGGGCCAGATGGGAGCTGGCCACACAGCTGAAGTCCCACTTTAGAGTCTCACTGCTCTGGGTTAAGCATTGTCCTCTCTAGGCTCTAAAATGCACCCTCCACCCTCCTAGGGCCAGGGTGATGGGCTCAGAGAAGCGGTGAATGGCCCTGGCAGGCAGGCAGGCAGGTGGCCCCTGGATTCCGTTCTAGCTGACAGGCCCAGCATCCTCAGGCAACTGCCCTTGAATCCCAGTCCTCGTTTTCTCTGACTTGGGAACCTGGGGGCATGAGAGAGAGGTGGGAAGCACTGGACCAGGCCCCTAACCTTTCCAAACATCGTTTTCCTTGATTGTAAAATAGGGCTATGAAGGTACTTGCCTTCTGCGGAGTCGTGCCCATTAGCCGAGGTGGAGCACGTGGCCGGTGCACGGGCCGCCCCCGGGAGTGTTGCAGCTGTAGTCATGACTTCTTTATCATTGCACGTGTCACCATTGCAACAGTTAGGCCGGCATCAGCGGGGACGGGGGACGCGTTGTGGCACCTGCACTGGAGCAGCCGTGCTGTAGAGATACGGGGGAATGACCCCTGTGCCCTGTCCCCCCACTGCCACGTGAGCAGTGATCTGCTCCTGGAACCATCCCGATGGCGTTCTGAGCTACCCCATGCAGGGCAGGTGCCAGGATGTCCGTCTCAGAGGGGTTGGTGGGGGGCAGGAGTGGGGAGGTAAGAGCGGGGGATGCGCCCCTTTGGAGACCAAGCAGCGGCTGGAACCAGGCAGACACAGCAACACAGATGGATCTTGAAAACACCGAGCTGCATGGAAAAAGTAAGAGAAGCATGTGAGCTGCTCCAGAGAGCTGTTTATGTAAATTGAAATGACATGCAGACAAAACATAGAGACCCAGTCTGCACGAGCACATGCGATCAGAACGGGGCTCATCCAGCGCCCGGGGAAGGGCTGCCCTTTGTGCGCGGCGGGGAGGAGAGGCCGGGAGAAGAAGCCGGGGCCCTGCGTGGCCCAGAAAGTAGCATGTGCCATGGGACCTGGGCCCACTGACGAGCCCGGCCTCCAGCAGCTAAGTCTGATAGGAGCATGAAGGGGGTGAGGGAGACAGAGAAGGAACAGAAGAGAGGACGGCAGGGAGGGAGGAAGAAAGATGAGTTGCCAGTCAACCTTGTGGGGTCAGGGCTGGGGAGGGGTTTCGGCCCAGGTGGGAGGTGTGGCAGCAGCCAGGGCGCCCTGGAGAGCCCCGGGGGTTTCCAGCCAGGAGAAGGCATTGACCTGGCTTTCTATGACAACGATGTCCCTCCGCGTCCCTGTCCCTCAGGACAGGGACTTTTATTGGGACGGCTGCCCCCATTTTACAGAATAGGAAGCTGAGGCCTGGGGTGGGTGGGGTGACCCAAGGTTCCACATCAGTCGGGGCAGGAGGGTGAAGGTGCCCTGCCCCAGCGGCTGACTCACCCATGACGTGGCTTGCCCCCGGCCTCAGAGAGCTGGCAAGGCTTGAGCGAACCCGGGCCAGCTCCGCTGCCTCCAAATCCTGTCCGCGCCCCCTCGGAGCTGGGGGCATTCATCGGAATCTAAGCAACCAGCTCTCCCAACAAAGGCCCGACAGCACACGCATGTTTTTCTCTGCAGCTCACTGTACAGGGACAATGGGTATTTACAGCAGCTCCGAAAGGCTGCGCGAGCCTCCAAGGTCTCTAGCATCCACTGAGGGCAGAGAGCTGTTGCAGCAGCAAGAGCATTTATGGTGTTAGCGTTCGTGGAAAAGGGCAAGTCCCCATTATCTAAAGCAGCCACATAGCCGAGCCCAGCACCCCAGTCTGGAAAATCCCTACAGGTGCTTTGGAACCCCATGGACGCCCCCACCTTCTGCCTTGCACCCCTCCGGGCCCGTTTCTGAGCTCCTGTGGCCGGCGAGAATGCGCCCAAGGTCGTCATCAGGATACTTGGGTCCCTGCACTGGTCCAGGTCTCCAGGCTGTCACCTCATCTCCCCCAGCCTCCCCACCTCCTCTCAGGTGCCAGGCCCATGGTTCCTAGAATGGAGCCCAGGCAGGCCTTCCCGGCCCTCCCCGGCCTTTGAGGCTATTGCTTGGCTATTAGGGGTTGCTTTAGGGATCCTTGCAGACACTGCCCCTTGAGCGGGATGGGCTGGTGCGGTCAGGGGGCTCATTTACCTGTCCCCGCGGTGTGCAGACCTGCCGCCACCTGGACATGTGGTGACTTCCCACAGGATGGGGGTCCTTCCTCTGTTGAACCTGTTTCAGGGATGCCCGCAGCTGAAGAGAATTCTGCGAAGGTCCTTCCAGGCCCAGGGACGGCTGGGGCACAGCGAGCAGAGAAGCTTTGGTGACACCAGCATAGGGTGGGGTGGCAGGGTCTTTGCACTGAGCAGAGTTCCCCAAGGCAGAGCCTGAAACAGAGCTTGGGTGTAGGGTTTCATTTGGGAAGTGGCCTAGGGGTGGGAGTGGGGCTGGGAGCTGATATGGGAGAGAGGTGAGTCCCCACCTCAGGTACTGGCTGCTCCGTTGCTCAGGCCCACAAGGTGCACAAGGAAGCTATGATGATGTCTTAGGATCATGTGCCTGCCCCCTGCCCCTGCCCCCACCCCCGGCAAGGGAGAGCGAGTTCCTGACTCTGTCCTGCAGTGGTCAGAGGTCGCCCATAGGGAGCTAAGTGCCCTGGACTTTGAGTTGACACCATAATAGAGAATTGGGTTTCCCGAGAGAAAGCCCAGGGTGGGAGCAGGTAGAGAGACTGGGGGCCTCCACAGATGAAGCAACGTCGGGTGGCCCCAATGCGGGTGAGCTACGGCTGTGTGGGTCTGGTGACCACAGCTGGTGACCACAGCTGGAATAAGAGGGGACCCAAGAGGCTCTCAGATGTTGCCCAAGATGGGTCCCCTACTGTGGGCCCCATGCTGCTTTATTTATTAAAAAACAAAAGCCAACTTGTTCCATCATAGAAGATCTGGAAAATACAGACAGTATAAAAAAGAACTAAGGATTATCTGCAATTGCTCTCACCAGAGAGAGCCGCAGTTAATGTTGTGTTTCCTTTCCATCTCTTCCCTCTGCATATATGTACACGGAGCTGGGCCATATGCAGCCGGAGTATGCATTTTATGCAACTTTATTTTTCCTTCGATATTAACTTCCACTTCTGTAACAAATAAGAGAGAAAATGTATGAAAAGTGTTTAGAATAACTCTGCACGGAGTGGATGCCAGAGCTCTTAGCTCCCCTCTTGAAGGAGGAAAAGGATGCAATTGTTTGCATGGGCAAAGTGGGTCTCATTTATTGTTTGTCTTAGTGCCTAGGACAGACCTTGGCATACAAGCGGTAGTTAATAAATGTCTACCGACTGGGAAAGCATCGCCATAATGTATCAGAGAGACCCTACTGCAAACAATAGAAACACAACTCATACTCGTTTAAGAAAAAAAGAAGTCTTTCTAAAGTGGGAAGTCAGGTCTCTGTGCAGCTCTGGCTTCAGGAACAGATGAATCCAGGAGCTTAAGCAGTGTCACTGGGACTGAGTTTCTCTCTCTTCTGTTTTCCTGCCTGCCTCTCTCTTGGCTCTCTGCACAGAGGGGACAAAAAGGCCTTCGGACTGTATTTTTGTCACAGTTTATGATCCCAGCTAAAGTTGACAGACTTCCCAAGGGTTCACAGAGCAGACCACCAGCAAATTTTCAAGGCCAGGCCTGGGTCATGGGCCTTGTCCCGTGGCTGGGGTCAACCCCCTTGAGCTCCACTGCATGCTGTTCCTACAGGCAAAGGGGTTCATTACTGAAGGAGGGGAGGGATGCTGGGCCAAACGAAAACCACGTTCACTTCCAACAGTTACAATGTGGAGCGTAGGACACAGATCATTGGGATGGGGGAGAAACAAATTTCTGAGGTGTCCTTAATGGTGATCCCCCCAAAGCCATCCTCCCCGCCAAGAAGTGCTTCCACCAACATCCCAGCATCTCGATATCCCAACTGGCCAGCAGGTGACTGGCTCCAGAAAGTCGCATGATCCCGCCCCGCTTGGGCTTCTGGGAAATTCCCTCCCCCACCCAGAGGGCCCCACAGGAGGTGCCCCGCCTTGTCTGGTGGGTGGGGCTGGCCGGGGCAGGGGCGGGGCCAGACCCAGCTCCTGTGGGAGCCCCGCCCCCCTCCCCACTCGGCAGGAAACCCGCTTGTGGCAGAGTCAGCCGGGACTCCAGGCAGAAACCGCTCTAATTGATACCAGCTGTCGTGTTTTCCGTGGCACCGAACAGACCTGAGACTTATGTTTCACAATTTACTAGCTGAGTTCATGAGCTTTTGACAGCTCTGTCTCATTTCCGGAAGTGATAAAAATGTTTCTCCTCCGGGAACGGGGGCTGCACGTGCACCCCGCCCGGCAACCTGGGCGAGGAAGGGCTGGAGGGTGTTTTGCTGCACAGATGGGGTCCCCAGGATGTGCAAAGAGTGTTTATGTGGAAGGAATCCCACTTCCTTTCGACTTCCCTAGAGTTTCGCAGCCCAGATCAGAAGACCTAAGGGAGCTGCCCCCTTCTCCAGGGCTCTGCGACCTTTAAGCTCAGGGGAGGTGGAGAGGCTGGGTGACACCCCAGCGCTTGGGTGAAGGGGAGTCACCACATGGGTCTTGTTAATGATTTCAGCCCCAGGGCCCAGCCCAGAGCGCAGGGTCCCTGACGGGTCTGTCGAGTTGATCGCCTTCGCCTCTGCAGCCAGGAGGGCTGCTGAATTGGGTGGGCGGCCGACTGGGCAGGTGGGTGAGTGGATGGGTGGTCGGTGGGTGGGTGGTGGATTTTGGATGGTCGGACAGATGGGCGGAGCCGCCTGAGTCAAGCTGTTTGATTTGGGAAGCAGTTTTCCAGACCTGGTTCCGGCTCTTCAAAATAAGCCCAATATTTTTGCCTCTACTTGAGGAAGGCAGGCCCCTCGCTCACACCCTGAGCTCTGGCAGCTCTGGAAGAGGGACAGGCGAGGGTTCAGTTTGCTAGCTCAGGGCCCGACAGCCTCCCGCAGACACTCTCCAGGCTCTGTTCCAGAGGGCCAGGGAGGAACAGGAGAAGAAGACAGAGGCCCGGGGCAGGGAGGCAGAGCCGGGACGGATTTACTCCCTGCCCGTTCAGACCTAAGCTTCCAATTCCAGGAATAAGTTCTATTAGGAGTGAGTTCTAGAATCGGGAACAGGGATCAGGGAATTGTTTGTGAAGTCCAGGCCTGAAAAACATAGGGAGACTCTCTGTGTAGATTCTCTTGTGGGTGCACATGTGCATATGTTGCCCGTGATTGCGTGGACCTGCCCGTAGCATGTGCGTGTCTCTGTGTTTGCCTGGGAGCAGACCTGTGAGCGTGGGAGCTGCGTGCGCTAGCTGAGCCGCACGAGTCCTGGGGAGCACTTCCAGCGTCTGCTCTGCACGGCTCGGAACCTGCCTCCGGGCTCTGAACCCTACCTCACGTCTACTTACATCTAACCAAGCAGAGTTCTCAGCTTGCCGTGGACAGCCAGGACACATTTCTGAACTTCTTGGAAACAAGAAGCCACATCGTACACAGTCAAAAGCCACCCAGGCCACAGAGGATGGCTGGTCGGGGACATAGGATGGGGGTGGGTCCGCGGACTAGCCCCAGTTTGGGGAGGGGTGTGGCAGCCTCTGATCCTGGAAGCCTTTGCTGACAGTTCCAGCTCTGAGAGGGGCCAGGTACCCCCACAATGGGGTGGGGGGCCCAGGGCCTCTGACTGATACCCCATGGGGTCCTGGGGAACCTCTGTCCTCAGGGACTCTACAGATCCCACCGATTTCCCATAGTTCTCTTGGAGTGACGGCTCTCCCTGACTCAGTCTCCTAAGACTGCCAGGCAAACAGACCTCCCTGCAGGTAGGAGATGCCTGCCACACACTCCCTCTAACCGCTCCCCCTGCCTTCCCCCCACCGTGGCCAGAATGAACCTTCTAGTGCCACTACAATCCCATGTGGATGCTGGGGCACCCTGCTCCGAGGCCAAGGCAGGGCCTCCCCCATGGTTGGAGTGGGCGAGCTTCAGTGAGCACTTGCTGTGGGAGCTGTGTGCCACGTTAGCAGGTAGGTGCCGCTTTCCATCTGAGTTTTTCAGAGAAATCAAAGCACAGAGAGGTTAAGTCACTTGCCCAAGGCCACACAGCCACCAGTAGGGGAGCATAGACCTGCTTTCCAGGGTCTGGTCTCTGGACAACCCAGATATGCCTCCCCTCTCCTGCCCCACCAGAAAGGTGTCCCTTCCCACACACTGCAGCTCTGTTTCTTGCCTTCCCTGTTCCTTCCAAGACTATGGGGAGTGGCCCCGGACTGTCTCTCGGACTGTAACCGTCCCGCACTGGCTTCCCTGGGCTCCACACTGGCTCTCCAGCACGGCACCGCAGGGTTAACGCCCAGCCCGGGCACGGGCACCCAGGAAATGTGGGCAGGACCGGCTGACCCTGAGCAGTTACAAATGAAACAAGTCAATCAGACAGAGAACGTTTCACAGCCAAAAGCTGGACCCTGTAAGGCACGGCTTTGGGCCCTTGACTTTGTACGGGAGCTCCCAGGCTTATCTGTTTATTGATGGGTGGTATGTTTCTCTCTGAAGACAGACATGTTGTGGACATGGAAACAGTTGGAGTGTAAAGAAACCCCCCTTTACCCCTCCAGGGGCAAGGAGAGAGAACCAGGCGCTGGCAGCTGGGTGGTCCTGTCTCTCAGCCCAGATGAGGGGTATCCCCAGTAGGACGGGGGGCTTAGATGAATTTCCCTTCAAGCACTCTTCAGCTCAGGGATCCAAAGGCTATTTATAACTCTTGGAATTATTTGTTGATACCCCGCCGGCTGCTTTTCCTTCTCAAGTGGCCTGTTCAATCTCCGAAAGAATGAAAGATGGTGTAAAAAAAAAAAAAAGATCCCTTCTGTAAATGATTTATTTTCTAGATGTGTGCTGGCAATTGCAAACACCTCTGCCATCCAGAAGCTTTCAGACCTGGCCTGTATTGTTCATGTTGGGTCTCTCTGCGGAGATTGAGTTTTATTCGGAGGGGAGGGGACCGTGTGGGTGGCCATCCTGGAGCTGAAACAGCGATGATGGCTGACATCTGTCCAGTGCTCGGTGTCCACACACTGTCACACACACCTAGCTTTGTCCACCCCATCGATCCTCATAATCACTCACAAGGCAGGTCCTACTTTTACCATCTGCTTTCCCAGATACAATCAGTTTTTCCAAATAAGGCATATTTATCTATTTTAAAAACAGAAAAGTTCACTGTACGAATGAGGAAACTGAGGCTCAGGGAGGCCGTGATTCATCCTTGGTGACACTGTCCATCGATGGCAGGATGAAGATTCCATCAGGGCAATGTGGCCCAGACACTCGGTGACTGTGTTCCTTCCCTCTGCAGGGAGCACTGGACTTGGATGTCCAACGGCCCTGAGCTCAAATCTGGCCCTTGCAGTTTCTGGACAGTGGGAGCCCCGGATTTTGCATCTGGAAGCCCGCCCCCCCGCCCCACCGCAGAAACAGCAGCTTCAAGATCTGCCTAGCTCCAAGATCTGTGGCACTCTTGTCAAGCCTGCGGTGTCTTTATTACCTCCTAACCAAGGACAACAGTGCCAAGGCCCACCTCTCTAGAAGCTGTCCCACAGAAGCACCCTGGGCAGCCGGCTGTCAAGCCAGGAGTGTGTCTTTGTAGCTGACGTGCTGTGTGGGAGTTGGAGCAGATGGACGGAGGCTCCAGGAGCTCTAGGAGCAGTGACTCCTGGAGACCCCAGCCTGTCCAGAAAAGGGGATGGAGCTGGTGGCCTCAGGCAGGCTCTGGGTAGGAATGTCAGCCACAGGCTGTCTGCATACCCCTAGCACAGATGGAAACACTGAGTCAGGGAAGGAAGGAGCTCACCACAAGAACATTCATGGCCATAAAAGTTTGAGAGACCAGCCCGGCCCCTCCTTAGTAATGGCGAAATCTAGAAGTATTTCTACCAGCCACCCATCACCAAGTTCTTGGACTCCTTTTTTTTTTTTTTTTTAAGATTTTATTTATGTATTTGAGAGAGAGAGAGAGAGCACAAGCAAGAGGAGGGGCAGAAACAGAGGGAGAAGCAGGCCCCCCACTAACCAGGGAGCCGGACATGGGGATCAATCCCAGGACCTTGGGATCATGATCCGAATTGAAGGAAGACGCTTAACCAACTGAGCCACCTGGGAGCCCATGTTCTTGGGCTTTTATGGGCATTCTACCCTCACACACCCAGTGGGGTAGATACTACTGCGCCCCTGTCTCAGAGGAGGGAAACTGAGGTCCAGGAAATTGTAACTTCTCATGCTTTGCCCTTTCCAGTCCGCGTTTGTGCAGATGAACCAGACCTGTCAGCTTCTCAAAGTGGACCCTCTTGTTTCACTTTGTCCTATGCCCGCTGCTCATCTCCATCGCACACCCAGTGCCTGGCACCCAGCTGGACTCTGGAGCCCCAGGAGCCTTTCCCTTTGGGGAGATCCTAGGTCAGCTTCAACTGCACATGGGAGAGGCTGAGGCAGAGGAAGCTCCCAGGACGCCTCTTGGCTCAGGGCCCTCCACCCAGGCTCAGAGAAGTGGTTTGAAACTCCTCTTTACGTATATGTGTGTGCGCTCTACCCTGAGTGCAGGGCGGCCAGGGGCCGAGGTGTGGACTGGCCTGGACTGAGTGTGGAGGGCGGTCCTGGAGGCCATTTCAGGACTCTCTCTGGGGGGCCCAATGATTATGATGACCCCACTCTGATCACCTCTTCCTTTGGCTCATGGGAGGGCGGGGTTGTAGAAACAAGGCCCGTGGACACTGGGTTTGGGGAAAGTGACACATATTCTGGAAAGGAAGTACCAGCCCTCAGGGCACGGGTGCAGCCCAGCAGGCAGTCACTTGGATGTGGTTGAGACCTCCCACGTCCCACTCGCTACATGAAGGCAGCTAAGCCTGCCCTTGGCAGCCGGGCTATCGGGGGTGGGATCCTGGCTCTGCCTTCTGCTCGCGGGGACTGTCACCTCTGGGGCTCCAGCTTTCCCATCTACAAAATGGGAATTATAATGGGGTCTTCCTCAGAGTGTGTTGTGACATTTCACTAGCGGAGCCCCTGGGAAGTAGTACTTAGCAGAAAGCTCATACAGGGGGAGCTCCCTGGGGTCTGCCTGTTCGAACCCCAGCCCTACCACCACGTGGGTCTGGGGGCCCCTCGAAGATGCCCTCCCATGTGACTGATGTGGCCGCATCAGAGCCGGGAAGGGTCTTCCAGACATGGATGGCTTCTTTCTCGTTTTCATGGAGGTGAAGTGGGGTAGGACAGCACTCTGTTTTTCACATGAAATTGTGAAATTTTTCAGACCAAAAGAGTACAGAGTACATAAGAGTACATATAACTTGTCTTCCTTCCTTCCTTCCTTCCTTCTTTGCCTTTTCTTTCTTTCTTTCTAAAAAAGATTTTATTTATTTATTTGACAGGGAGATAGAGAGCACAAGTAGGTATAGCAGCAGGGCTCGATCCCAGGACCCTGGGATCATGACCTGAGTTGAGGGCAGCTGCTTAACCAACTGAGCCACCCAGGCGTCCTAAAATCAACCTTTTTAGAGTGCACCCTCATGCAGGACCGGGCTAGGCAGACACCACCTCTGTCTAGTTCCGTAACATTTTCATTGCCCCCGAAAGGAGGCCCCATAACCCATGTTTCTGGGGTGTGACCCTCGTGAGCCTTGTAGATCTAGTCCATTCATTCCGGCGGCGGGGAGGGGTCCACGGCTCCGTGATTCACCAGCCTCCAACCCTCCCACGTGCCATGACAGTGCTTCACTGGGGAGGGGACCTTCCTGTGCCCCTGGGGGCCCCCAATCCAGGCGCTTTCCTTTCCTAAGGCTGCCCAGCGGGTCACCCGGAACATGGCGTGAATGACCATTTTATTGTCTCTCTGCTTCTGGGGGTCAACTGGGCTGAGCTTGGCGGTCTTCCTGCTGGTCCTGCGTAGCGTCCATCCCTCAGTCAGATAGTGGCTGGTGCAGGATGTTCAGAAGACACAGGGATCGCCAGGCCTCTGTCCCTTTCTGGTGGGGTCTCCTGCCCTTTCAGATGTATCTCCAGACACCCAAGTGTGAAAGCAGAAGCTGTCAGGCCTTCCTCAGGCCCAGACGCAGATGCCCACGCTGTCCTTTCTGGTGATCACCGGCAGTGACAGGCAGGCCCAGAGCCAGAGTGGGAGGGGTCCACTGCAGGAGCGGTTCAGGGCTGGGGCCATCTCTGAGGACCAGCCCCACTGCGGGCTATGGGGCTCAAGGGGGCTTCCCTGAGTCACAGGCGTGAGCCCGTGCAGCTTCCCGTGCTGCTTCTGGGGCTCCAAAACTCCTCTCTGATCCAGCCGGCCCTCCCCACAGGGCAGGGCATCCACTCCCGGTCCCCCCAGTCCCCTGTGTCTGTGCCTACCCCAGTGTGAGGCAGAGGGGCCCGGCTGTTGGAGTTCACCTTCCCCTGATTGCTAGCGAAGTGTATCCTGTTCCTATGCTCCTTCTGGAAGCTCCAGGGGGAGAATCCTTTTGTATTTTTCTCTTTCCGGCTCCTGGAGCCTGCCTGTGTTTCTTGGCTCGGGCCCCTTCCTCCCTGCTCATGGCCAGGAGCATGGCACCTGCCGTCCTCTCCCTCTTCTGTGTCTCCTGCCTGCAGCAGCTAATAAGGACTTCATGATGACATTGGGTCCCCCTTGGATACCCCAGGGTTGATTCCCAACTCAAGGTCCTTAGCTTTACCATATCTGCCGAGTCCCTTTTGCCATGTAAAGTGACCCTGTGAGGGTCTGGGGTTTCAGGTCATCAGCCTCACTGGGGCCACTCTTCTGCCCCCCCAAAGGCGGTGGCTTCCATGTTCCTTGCTGTCCTCCTTTCACTCCAGGCACCTGCTGGCTGTCGGTCTCCCCTGCATGTAGAAGCTCATTGTCTGCACTCCTCTGTCGGCAGCAAACATGCTTCCCAGCAACCTGGGTGCTGGCAGGAAATGACCAGCAGCCTCAACTTGGGGGTATGGGGAGAGATGAATCAGGGGGCAACGTGCCAGGGTGCAGAGGAACAAGGAGGGGTGGAAAGGTACCCCAGGCTGGCCACCCTGGAGCCATGGCCGCCCTGAGACCCTTGGGTGAGGAGAGAGCAATTATGTGGTGGACAGAGTCCCTGAGAGGAGGTGGCTCTTAGACACCCAGCCCACCCACGGCAACCCTGCCTCGGGGGGCTAGGAGAAGTCTCCTGCCCTCAGCCTCCTCCCACCTCCCATGGCTCCTGCCTGGCCTGCCATCAGCCAGCCCCAGCCCACAGAGCTGAGAGAAGAGAGCTCATGGATGGAGAACCCAGACAGTAGTGCCGATGGGTCCAGAAGGGCAGGCGTGGACACAAGGATGCAAGTCTCAACTGTTAATAAGCATCTTTGTTTACAGAGAAATTTTTGATTTTGTTATATAGTATTTTTCCTTTTTTTAAAAAAAGATTTTTATTTATTTATTTATTTGACAGATTGAGCACAAGTAGTGGGAGAGGCAGGTAGAAGGAGAGGGAGAAGCAGGATCCCCACTGAGTGGGCAGCCCGATGCGGGGCTCGATCCCAGGACCTGGGATCATGACCTGACCTGAAGGCAGATGCTTAACTGACTGAGCCACCCAGACTCCCTAGTTATATTATCTCCTTTATGTTTTTTTTTTTAAGATTTTATTTATTTATTTGACAGGCAGAGATCACAAGCAGGCAGAGAGGCAGGCAGAGAGAGAGAGAGAGGGAAGCAGGCTCCCCGCTGAGCAGAGAGCCTGATGCGGGGCTTGATCCCAGGACCTTGGGATCATGACCTGAGCCGAAGGCAGAGGCTTTAACCCACTGAGCCACCCAGGCGCCCCTTTTTTCCTTTTTTAAATAAGAAAGTTTCCCCAACCTAAGAACATTGAAATCTTTTTTTTAAAATTGCATGTGTGTACACAATATGTCTATTTTAATTATGGTAAGATACATATAAAATTTACCATCTTAACCACTGCAAATACTGTGGGACAACCATCACCTCCATCCACCTCCAGAACTTTTTCATCTCCCTGAACCAAAACTCTGTCCCCACTTAAGCGCTAGCTCCACATCCCCCCTCCCTCCCCACCTCTCTGCTCCCCTTTCTATCTCAGTGGACCTGAGCCATCTCCGAGCGCATACAAATGGAATCACACAGGATTTGTTCTGTTGTGCCTTCCTTATCTCACTTTGCATAAAGTCCTCTGATTCCTCCGTGGTGGAGCAGGTGTCAGAATTGTCCTCTTTTTTTAAAGGCTGAATAATATTTCGTATATGGACTGACCACATTTATTTACACGTTTATGCACCCGTGGACACTTGGGTGGCTTCTATCTTTTGGCTATTGTGAATAGCGCTACTAGGAACATGGGTCTGAAAATACATATTTAAGACCCCACTTTTCGTTCTCTTGAGTATGTGCCCAGAAGTAGGGCTGGTGGCTCGCATTTTACATGATTTTTGTGGCACCCCCATACTGTTTTCCACCGTGGCTGCACCGTGATATTCCAGCAACAGTGCACGAGGGCTCTGATTTCTCTGCACCCTCTCTACACCCAACGCTTGTTACTTTCAGCTTTTTTTTTTTTTTCCACAGTAACCATCTTAATGGGCGCGAAGCGCTATCTCAATGTGGGACAGAGATACTTTTTTACTAGTCTTCTAAAGTTGTAACAGTTTGCATTTCACTTCAAGTCTTTATCCCACTGGCAATTTACCTCTCTCTCTCTCTCTCTCTCTCTCTCTCTCTCTCTCTGTGTGTGTGTGTGTGTGTGTGTGTGTGTGTGTGTGTGTGTGTGAATGACAGGGATACAATGTAATTTCCTCCCCACTGGTGCTTACAGCCCCCTGATCGCTGACACCCCTTCATTATCAAAAGCATGAGCTTTTCCCTGGGCTCTCTGCTCTGTTCTGGGGTCTGTTTGTCTATCCTGGGTTGTTCCCTGGCTTTTTGATTATTACTTTGTAATTGACTCTATTCCCTTACCCTGGCTGCGATTTTTCCCAAAGACAGGATGACTTAGCCCACTCCCCCGGTGTGACTTTGGCACGTCTTCCATTGCATGGTGGGAGGCTGGGTCCCTTCCCCTCCAGCAGGCAGACAGATTTCTGTGACTACCTGGACAAACAGAGTTTGCAGAGTGATGCCATGGAACTTCATAAGTTGTAACAGGGCCACGCAGTTCTGCCTTACTCTCTTGGGATGTGCGCCTTTGGATCCCAGTTGCCTGATAAGATGAAACCCAGGTGACAGGGGAGGACCCCAGGTAGGCATCTTAGTCACAGTTCTGGGAAGTCCTCAGCGGGCAGCTGGCCACTGTCACCAGAAATAAGAGTAAGGAAGCTTTTGATTTGCCCCAGCCCAGCTCCCATCTGGCTGCAGTGGTCTGAAAGACCCTGGGTAAGACCGCAGAGCAGAGCCCACTCAGCCTCCAGACCCATGAGCATGATGGGAATGCTATTGCTTTAAGCCATTAGGTGTTGGGGTGACCCTATGCATGAGGGAAGCACTGACCTTATTTTTCCTCGCAGCATTTTTTAGGATTCAAAATTGATTTGTCGACTCTTACCACCCAAAGCTTATCTGTTTCTGATTGTTGTCCCCCACCCTGAGTGTGTACTCTGTTTGGGCAGAACTTTATTGATTCTCTTCCTGGGGAGTGGATTACGGCTGGCTCATTTATGATCTGGAATAAATATTTGTCAAAGGAATGAATGGACGCTCAATGTGTCCTCCAATTCTTTCTTCTCCAAAAATTCTCTGGCCAATCCTGGTCCTTCTCTTTCATGTGGATGCTGGGATAAGCTCCAGGACCCTCTTGGGGTTTTGTGTCGAGTCCTGCTGGGTTTACAGACAAATCTGGGAAGAACAAAAGCATGCCAACTCTTGCACCCAAATAGAACTTTTCCAGAGGTGAACCTTCCCTGGAACCCAGTGCATAAGGAGGTCCTTTGTGGTTTCTCCTTCTGCAGTCGGTGGAGGAGGGTGGGTCCCCGCAGCAGACTGCTGTGCAAACGGCAAACACAGGTGGTCAGTGGATTGGAGAGCGCTTGAGTGCTTACGCTGAGAAAGTGGTCATGGGGATTTGGGGAGCTCAGGGAGCCCCAGAGCAGTGTGACTGGGTCCAGCCATCCCAAGGGTAGGGGTGGAGGCGAGGCGAAGAGGCTCAGGCCAGGAAGGGCAGGGCTGTGGCTGGGACAGGGCTGGAGACCAGTATCTTTCTTCAGGTGCTCCAGCCACAAGTAGGGACAGCTACCCTAGACAGACGCTTGACCCTTTCCCTCCCTGCTCCTAGGCATGTTCCTGCCTCTCCCCAGAGCCTTCAAGGTAAAACGCCAGATCCACACACACACGGCCTTCTAGCCTCACCTTTCATCCCCGCCTGCCCCCTCTGGGGCCCCATGGACTTGACTGCCGTTGCCCAAACCTGCCAGGATGTTTTCGCTGCCAAGCCTCCGCACATGTAATTCTTTCCACCCCCGAGGCTCTTCCCACCTGAGCTTCTAATCCTTCTTGACACACCTCCTCCAGGAAGCCCTCTCTTGGGTTACCCAAATCCCGGCTTCCT
Source organism: Lutra lutra (assembly GCF_902655055.1). Lineage (NCBI taxonomy): Eukaryota > Metazoa > Chordata > Mammalia > Carnivora > Mustelidae > Lutra > Lutra lutra. The sequence continues at coordinate 143,792,893 of NC_062284.1, read as the reverse complement.
GCCTTGTTAGTTTCTGTCTCTCTGACCAGCTCAGTCACGATGTTAGGATAGGACCAGTTCTCCCCGGTGCTTCGTACAGTCCTGGGGGGTACTGGCAGCCCAGTGAGGGTCTGGAGTGTGAAGGTGTATACGTCTCATACGTGCTCACACACTCTCTCACACACTAACACACACCTGCACTGTGTCTCTGGCTGAACGCTGCGCTGAGCCACTTCTTGGCCTTTACATGTGTACCCTGCTCTTCCTGGCACCTTCTTCTAGCCATCGCTCTATCCCCTGACTCTGCCTCTGGCCACAGGCTGCCTGAGTCATCCGAGTTTGGGCACCAAGATGGTGAGCATCCATCTGCCATCTTCACAGCCCCCAGCCCAGGCACGCGAATGGCCAGCTAGGGGTCGGGCATCCTATAAGCAGCCAAGTGCAGTGGGGAGAGCCAAAGGCATGGCTTTGGAGGCGGAAGGCATGTATCCTGGGGACATTGGCTAACACAGAGATTCAGTCTCCTCCCAGGAGAACAGGGAGTACCGTAGCGTGGCCCCTCTGCCCACAGAAGGAGCTGCCCCCGCTCCCTAGACTCACGTATGAGCGAGCAGGCTATGTGCAAGTCTGGACTGCTGGTCGGGAAGGCTTCCTAGGCAAGCATCCTGGGCCCCTCCCTTGAAGGACCCTGCACTTGATTGAATGCTCTGCTGTCACTATCTTGAAATTCCAAATAATTTTTGTCTTTGTGTTGTGTTTTGTAAGTGCGGCTGGATGGGACCCTGGAGGATGTGCTTGAGCGGAGCGGGGAGGGGGGCGTGTACGTCCCTGTTCTCTGCTGTTCCTCATTTGCGATGCCCCAGGAGCATGGAGGTCAGTGACCCCACAGCACGTGCCAGCTCCGTGAGACCCAGAGCAAGTCAAGGTGCATGTGTGTTGGAAGGTGGGAGCCACAGGCCCCCAGAGGGATGGCACCGTGGAAAGCGAAAGATTGGGCTCCCCGTGGCTCCTTTTCTTGCCCTGTGTCCTTTCTTATTGGCCAACTGATGGCCAAGAATGTGGGCAAAGTGTGCCCGCACCAAGAAGGCAGCTAAAAACAGACGAGTCAACTCCATGTAGCATCTGCCCTTTTCTGGAGAGGATGAAATGCATGGGCAGGGACATGCGTGAAAGGCAAAGTTGTAATGTCGGTGGTTCCACGTGTGACTTCAAGGCTCTTTCACCTGCATCTGAAGCTGGAGAAGGGAAGGGTAACCTCTGTGCTGCCTATCTGTGGGGGCTAATTTTCTGCGTCAGCTTGACTAGGCCATGGGGTGCCCAGATATTTGGTCAAACATTATTCTGGGTGTGTCTGTGAGGGTGTTTCGAGAGGAGATGAACAATAGACTGCATAAAGTTGACCATCCTGCCCGATGTGGGTGGGCCTCATCTGATTAGTTGAGGGCCTGGATGGAACAAAAGGCGCTGCCCCCTCCATCTGACTGCCTTGGGGCTGGGCCATTGGTCTTCTGCCTTCAGACTCAGACCCGGACTGGAGCCTCCACTGCTGGCACTCCCGGGTCTCAGGCCTTTGCACTTGGACTAAAACTTACATTAATGGTTCTCTTGGGTCTCTGACTTACCAACTGCAAATCCTAGGCTTCTCAGCCTCCATCATCATGTGAACCCATTCCTTAAAGTAAATCTCTCTATCCTGCTGGCTCTGTTTCTCTAGAGGACCCAGAGTAATACATAATTGAAGATGTTAATTTTTCTTTATTTATAATGCTATTAAATAGGAATGAAACAAGTTGAGGTACCATGAAAGAAAGGAAGAAGCTGCATATTTTATGCCTTTAATGGTGCTTTCCCCTATTCTTGAACAAGGGGCCCTGCGTTTTTATTTTGCTTTGGGCCCTACAAATCATCAGCTGGTGGGACTGGTGGTTATTCCTCCTTGGCTCTGGGTCACCAGACACAGTCTCAGGAGAGTTGGGGGCTTCTGTCTGGCCAGAGGGGAAGAGGGAGAGAGTCCCAGAAGTTTTGGGTTTATCTATCCCATGCTTTGAGGCACTTTGACCTCTGAGGTTCTCACTAACAGAGCCTCAGAGAGATTGCACTATTGTTCTCCTTTGCCCCCCATCCAAGCTTAGGATGATCAAATTTAAAACAAAGAAACAACCCAAAATGTCCAATTAAATTTGAATTTCAATTTAACAATGAATTAAAAAAAAAACTTTAAAAAGTATAAGTATATCCCATGTAATATTTGGGGCATACTTATACTAAAAATTTTGTTGCTTACCTAAAATTCAAATATAATCAGGTATCTTGTTTTTTTTTCAGCAACCTTACTCCTCTTTTTCCCCCTCCCAAGTGTCTCTCGTGCCAGCCCTGCCCCCCCAACACTCCCACCACCCACCCCGAACCTGTCCCTGAGCTCACCACCTCCAGCCAGGTCCTCTGTCTGCTCTGGCCTCCCCACCTCCAGGTTTCTACTTGCCACAGCCACTGTTTTTGCTGTTTTTAGTTTTATTTTTTTCTGTCATAAGAGCAATACACATTCACTACAGAAAAATCACAGGCTACAGACAAGCATCAAGAAGAAAGTAAGAAAACACTCATAATCCCACCCACACAGAGACAGCTACTGTGAATTCCTCGGGGTAGATTTTTCTAGAGCTGCCTGTGTGTGTGTCTTTGCAGATATTTAAAAAAGAGCACACACACACTCAGTGCCCAGTTCAGACCCGCTGTCCTGTAAGCTGCATTTTCATGTAACTACAGAGGGAGGGACGGGTCTGGGCTGGGGAGATCTCTAGCGCTCGGACTCTTTTTGGCCCCTCGCGGGATGCAGGGCGGTCTGGTGTTAACCCCCCAGCACTGGGGTGAGAGGGGCCTGTGGTCAATGCCATTTTCTTGTCCGTGGCCTGTATCGGTTTGCCAAGGTTACTGTGACAAATTATTGCACACCCTGAAACAACAGAATCGTTCTCACACGTCTGGAGGCTGCAGATCTGAGACGCAGGTGTCGGTGGGGCGAGGTTCTCCTGAGGCCTCTCTCTTTGGCATGTAGACAGCCGCCTTCTCCCTGTGTCCTCACATGGCCGTCCCTCTGTGTGTCTGGGTCCCCATCTCCTCTTCTTTTAAGGACACCAGTCATACTGGATCAAGGCCCGCCTCAATGACCTCATCCTAACTCAAGCTCTTTAAAGATCGGATCTCCAAATAAGGTCACATTCGGAGGTACTAGGGACTTCAACATTCAGATTTTGGGGAAGGACCCAATTCAGCCCGAAACACCTTGGCCCAGCCATCTCTGACCATGCCAAGCCTCAGTTTGTGTATCAGTGAAATGAGGCCAATAATTGTACTTATCTAAGAGGGTTGTTAGGGGGACCGAATTGAACAATCGTGATACAGCCCTCTGCCCAGGGCCTGGCCCCTCAAGCAAGCATTCAGATATCACTTCTCACTATCCCACGTGTGGGTCGCCCCGTGGTTTGGGACATCACTTCTCTGCAGAGGGGTGTCTGCACGGCATGAGGGAGAGGCCATGGTCACCTGGTACCTCCCTCCCTCTGTGCCCAATAGTCTGACCACCTTCTGCAGGTAGATGCCTAGAAAACAGTTGCTGGGTCAAGGGCCGATGGCAGCCTGACTCCCACAGGTGCACCTGGACCCTCTGTCAGTGGTGGATGGACGTCAGGCCCACCCATCCCCAACCCCATGCGTCTGCTGCTCCTTCCCCTCTCCCTCTGACTTCCCTGCTTTCTTGTCTGAGGTTCCCATTCCTAAGGCTCAGCAGAGACCCCAAGCTGTGGCCTAGGCTCCCCTGGTGGCCCCAACCCGCCTCACTGGCCCTCCTCCTCCACCACGACCCCCTCTGCTTTAAAGCCACATGGGTGGCTTCCTGCTCTCTGAACACAACTTGCCCTTCTTGGCCTCTTTGCACCAAGGATGTCCTTCCCTCTGTCTTTGGAGATGAGACACTTGTGGCTTCAAGGGGCAAATGAGACCCTCTTTATGAACTCTTCTAATGCCCCTCCTCCCTGTCCCTGAACCATGTTGCTGAGCTGACTGTGGACCTAAAAAACACTAATGATGGGGATGATGGTGATGGTAATGAAGGAACAATGGGGGCATCTGGGCGGCTCAGTCAGTTAAGCATCTGACTCTTGCTTTCACCTCAGGGTACGATCTCAGGGTTGTGAGATCGAGCCCCCTTCTCCCACAGGGCTCCATGCTCAGTGCACAGCCTGCTTAAGATTCTCTGTCCCTCTCCCTCTGCCCTCCCCCTACCATGTTCTCTCTCACTCTAAAATAAATAAATCTTAAAAAAAAAAAAAAAACCCAAAACCCAGTAAGAACAATGTCTGTCTCAGCCTCTCATCCCCATTGATTCAGGCTTCCTTGAGGGCAGAGTGTCTCCTGAGGCGGGGGCAGGGGCACAGGCCTCCCACGGGTCTGGCCCAAGTTACCCTGCAGGCACGGAGCTGCTTGGACCTGATGTATGGATGGGTAAAGGGTGCCGGATAGGGACTGGCAGGAGAAAGGTGTGTGGGGGTGGCGGGGGCGGCCATCAAGCACTGTGCATCGTGATCCTGATTATGGAACCTATATCTGGGAATGTACTCATATACCATTGTTAGTAGGCGAAGGAGAGTCTGGAAGGAAACACCCAACAGTTCACAGGGGCTATCCCTGATGAATGGGAACTTTGAAGCATTGGCTTTCAACATTTCCCAACATTTCTGATCCCTCCTTCAGGGAGAAATACATTTCACACCAGCCACCTTGTACACACACACACACACACACACACACCCCTGAAACAGAAGTTTCAGGAAAGCCTATCAGCCTAGGTGAAAGGTATGCTGGTGGTTACATTGTATGCCCCTATCTCAGTTCTTAGAAAATGCTTCCCTTGATTTGCTAAGTGGATTTCAGGACCCACTGCTGGGTCCTGAAATCAGTTTGAAAAATCTGTTTCAGTTTGAAAAATCCTGCTCTAAGTGAAGCTTATTCTTTCTCATCTCCCTTCTTCTGTATTTAAAATTTACTACAGAGAATGGACTTATGTATTAGCTTCATATTTTTCACTTAAAAATAAAAAAGAGACAGCACGGGGAAGACACAAAATAATAAAATCAAGTAGAATTTCTGGAAGGCAATTATACAAGATCTGGCAAACCAGACATCTTTCAAGGTGTGCATGTGTTTTGACCAGGCGATTTCCCCTGTAAGGAATGTTCCAGTGGGGTAAAGCGGCAGGGGGCTCCGCGCACCCGCTGCTCTCTGCGATTCTGTTTATAATAATGAAACCTGCCTCACACTCCAAGCCCCCTGGAGCCATCCCTGGCTGTCCCTTCGCTGGTGGGGCAGTGGTTTCATTCCAGACTTATTTATTGACACGTAAAGAGGGTACCAGGAGTCAAAAATTAATGTCAGGCTACAATAATCCCGCTCTTGTTATTAAAATATATACTTACAAATGTGGGGGGGGGGCGATAGGGAGAGGCATGTTTGAAAGTGCTCACACCCTGAGGTTACCTTGGGTTGGTTTTATTTTCTCCTAACTCTTCTGAGTTTTCCTCGATGAGCACGCACTATTTTTGTAAGAAGGAGAGCTTTAAAGGAAGAGAGAGAAGAAAAGAAAGGAAAGGAAGACACGAGGGAAAAGGAAGAGAGAAAGGGGAAGATGAAGGGGACGAAGGGAAAATGGGAGGGAGAAGAGAAAGAAGAAAAGTGTGTGTGTGTGTTTGGGGTGTGTGTGTGTGTGTGTGCTGGAACCCCCCGGAGCCGGGAGCCAGCCGGCCGCGTGGGCAGTGGCAGGAGCTCCCGCGGGTCTGAGCGTCCAGTGCTCCGAGTTTCGGTCCAGGAAGCCAGACCCGGCCGGGTGCGCAGGCGGGGAGCAGGCTCCGCAGGGAAGGGAGGTCGCACAGCGCGTCCAGCAAGACCCCCAAAAGGCGGACCCGGACGAGGAGCGGCCGCAGCAGGCTGTGGGGCCCGGCGGCGGCTGCGGGTGCTCCCGGGCCGCCCTCCGCTGCCTCCGGGCCACCAAATCTCCGCCCCGGCCAGCGCCTGCAGCGCCTGCCGGAGCTCAGGGCAGGCCCTCCCCGGCGCCCAGCCGCGTCTCTACCGCTGGTTCAGGATTCTTCCTGGGGGTTTTGGGGTGGGGGAGGGGGAGGGGAGGAGATGCAGAAATACCATCTGTGCCAATTTTTTCTTAAAAGTTTTTTTTTTTTTTTAAATTTAAATACTTTTAAAGCAAAAAAAAAAAAAAATCCCAGCTCAGGGTGTCATTTCCAAAAACTTTTCACAGAGGAGCAGCGTGGGGGCTGGGCGCGGATTTGGAGGCGGCGTTGGTGGAGCAGGGGCCTCTCTTCACCCTCCTGCTGCATCCCCCCTCACCCCTGCAGAACCCCCTCTCACATGCGCGCTGCTCACACCCAGGCGGTCACTAGCACTCTCTCCTTCCATCCCGAGACCTGGACGGTCCTGGGTTCCCGGGCGGGAGAAGTTGGGCTGCCCCGCTTGCCCCACTGGCGACCTGCAGACTCCCGCCTCAGCCCTTTCTTCTGCACCCCCGCCCCCCACTGTTCCGCTCCAGGTGTCGCTAACAGAGGGGGGTGGCGGCCGCGCTAATCCCGTGCTGGCAGCGTCGCCCTCCCCCAGGGAGCAGCGGGGGACCCAGTGAGGGCCGGGATTGCGCGGGAGCGCCGGGACCGGACTGCGGACACAGAGCGGTGCCAAACGCCACGGCCCCCTGCCCTCCAGCCCCCGTCCTGGCCACAGGCGTCCCCCTCTTTCCGGTCTCGGTCCTCTCCTCCATCTCGCTCCCTTTCTCCACTTCCCAGTACCGAGCGCGTCGCGGGTGGTGGTGGCGAGGTCTGGCTCGAACTTGGGGTAGCGAACGAGGCGCAGGAGGAGGGGCGTCCCGGGCAGGGGTCTTACCCCGCTCCGCCCCCGCCCCGCAGGAGGTGTTGCTGCTGGAGTGGTGGCGCTGCCCTCCCGCCCTTCCCCGTCTCCCCTCCCTCCGCCATCGTGCGCTTCGCTAGTCGCACCTCCCGCGGACCCCCGCAGGCAGGCGGGGATTGCAGGGGAGGGAGAGACGATTCTGCCGGTGCGGGAAGGGGGCTAAGGGAGGAGCGGGGTGCGGGAACCCGGTGAGGGAGGAGCCAGGTGCGGGAAGGGGGCCAGGGAGGAGCCAGGTGTGCGGAGGCGCCCGCGGTGGTCCGGAGCGCAGTCCTGGAGTGTCCGTAGCCCCCTCTTCCTCCACGCCGCCCCTCCCCCACCCCATGGGAAGGTCGGAGAAGTTAGACGGGCGGCTGCAGGGGCAGCTGTGGTTGCGCGTGAGCGCAAGCGCGCGCGGCGGCAAGTAAGGACCCCCTCGCCTCTCCCGCCTCCTTCCAGGACGCCTCCCGGCTCCGTTTGTCGGTTTCTCTGCCGACCCCACATACTCCACCGTGGGTGTGCGAGTGCATGTGTACACTCCTGGGTACCCGCATCGTCCCCTTTACATATTCCTTGCCCTCCCGCGCCCCTGCCAGCGCCGGCTCCTTCCAGCCACCCTTCCCCCCAGGGTCACTATGGGGACGCGAGGGAGAGATTTGTGTTTAATTCCTGCCGCTATTCAGAGGAAAGAAAAAAAAAAAAGGGACCAAAGGCAAGGCGAAAGCAGTTTACTTCAAGCTTTTATTGTTGTAGCGTAAAAGAAGTTTATATACAGAGAGTATTTCCAGCAAAACACTCAAAAATGGCCTTCGAATCAGGGGCCTCCCACTTCCTGGCCCCACAGCCGGCAGCTCCACCCAGGAGACCCCTCACTCGGGTCTCCATGCGCTCCCCTTCTCTCTCTTCCCGCGGACTCCTCCACCCACACCCCGTTTCCCAGGAGTCCCAGCCTCTTCCTTCTCCCTGGGGCGCTGCGAACCTCGCCAGTGCCTCTCAAGCCGGCTTCCTCTGGCCCCGAACAGTACCCCCAGTCCCCCTCTTTGCCCCCCTGTGTGGCGCTTTCCTCCCGGAAACCCAGAATACTTTCCCTCCCTCGTTTCAGGAGCTGCTGCGAGCCCTCTGCAATTCAGAACCAGCTCGTGGTCAAGACCAGTTAGAGACAGCTCGTCATCAGCAGTGGGGCTCCTGAGCACCCAAAATAAGGGGGGGAACCCTGGCCACCCTTCCCCACCCCAAGCCCCCATTCCCAACTCAGGGACAAGAAATAGACACAAAAGCAGCAGAGCGCCCCCTCCCTGCCAACGACAGGTGTGGGTGCCAGGCACCTAGGGCGAGCGGCAGGCACTGATGGCTGGCCAGAGACTCTCCGCGAGGGCTGCTGCACCTGGCTGAAGGCACAGTGGCTCTTCTCTCTGGGGAGGGGGTGTGAGAGGCAGGGGCCTCCGCTGGGACGAGTGGGGGAGGGGATGACCCAGGCAAAGGTGGCATCCACACTCAGAAGGGGGATTTCGAGCCAGCCAGGCAGGTGCAGGTGAGGGACAGTCACAGCATCAGAGTCCGGGGAGGCGAGGGAGAATTTTCAGGTGCCTTGGCTGGGGGCGCAGACCCAGCTGGCGATACCTGGCTCAGCACATCTGTGTCATGAGGCCCTCTGCACACCCGACTTGTTTGGGGGGCATTTGCACGTGGGCTTCGAAGGCTCGAAGGCATGGCCTGCCAAGTTCAGCCAACTGGCCCATGGTTGTTTACACTCGGCGGGGCTGAGCGCCGTGCAGCTGCTCCTCATAGCGCTCCAGCCAGGTGCGCAGCTCAGACACCTGGTAGCCGTCCGGGCCGCGGCCACCCTGGTACATAATGGTGCCATTCTGGATTACGTAGAGGCGCTCGAAGTAGGCCCCATAGGCCGAGCTGCTGGAGTTGGCCATGGTGTCCAGGACAAGGGAGCAGCTGGGCGCCCCTTGCTGCAATACTTGGGCGGCGCTGACCCGGTCCTCCAGGCTTCGGTGCTGCGGGATACTGTAGGGGGAGTCCGTGGTGACCCAGCCATCCGAGGGGTGGGCCTCCTCGATGTAGATGATGAGGAAGTCGACGTCGCGCTGGTATTTGGTGACCAGGCGGTGGAAGGCGCTCATGCGCGCCATGAACGGTGGTCAGGTGCAGCTGCCGAAATTGAGAACCAGCGGGCGGTTCCCTCTCGCGTAGTCAAGGATGTGCTGGTTCTGGAAGCCGTGGGGCAGGACTACCTCGGAGTTGGGCGCTGGACCGCCCTCATACGCCTGCTTGAAGAAATCCAACTTCTGGCCGTGCCAAACGGCCTTCAGCGATGCCAGGGTGCACAGGCGGTTGTCATCGGACACGCAGACAGGCGGGTCGTCGGGGGGCACCTCCTCGCCGTCACTGTCGAGCTCCACGGCAGGTTCGGGCTGACCCCGGCGGCGGCGGCCCAGGAAATGCTTGCGGATGCACAGGAAGTCCAGGAGCCAGAGCATGAAGGCCGTGCCGAGGAAGCGCGGGAAGAGCACGAGGCACGAGGCCGTCTGGGCGCAGAGCCTCAAGGAGTGAAGCAGCAGGGAGCGGAGCATGGTGGCTGCAGCCCCCGAAGCCCCCTGGGACCCGCTACCTTCACCCACCACCAACCTCGGGGTGGCCTGGCGCGGCATCTGGGCTTTGGCTGTACGGGGAGCTCGATTTATAGCCGAGGCTTCAATTGGCGGGAGACTCCACCTCCGGCCCGGGCCCGCCCCCTTGCAACTTGAGCCCGGAGGGATCACCCAGCGGCGTGGCCAATGCCTTAGAAATCTAGGGCCGAGGGCGGGCGCAGGCGGCCGGGAGGAGGGGGTTGCGGAGCGGCCCAGCTAGGGGCCGGCGGGGGCGGGGCCGGGCCCCCGAAGCGCGCTCTCGGGGGCGGGGGACCCGGGTCGCTGCTGCCACCCGGGACGGGGAGCTGGACCAGGGACCCAGGCGTCCGCCGGGGAGATCCTCCCGCTCCGGCTGGCGCAAGCGCTGCGCGCGGCCTCGGTCCTGGAGGCCCGCCTCCGGCCCGCGCCCCTCTCGCCGCGCACCTGAGCGGAGCTCCCCGGCGGCCGCCGCGCCGCGCCGGAGCTCCGGTTCGCTTCCCGCGCGCCGCCGCCAACGCCGCCCCCGCCGCTGCTGCTCGTGCGGGGCCGCTGCCCAGGTGCCGCGGGAGCCCGGGTCCGCGGCCGCCGCTCTGCCGGCCCCGGCTCCCGCCCCGCCGGGGACGCGGACCCGCGAGGAGGCAACTTTGGGCCCCCGCCGCCTTCCCCGTTCGCCCGCGGGCGCCGCTCGCCTCCCGGAGCCCGCCCGCCCGCTCGCCTCCCGCGCGCGCTCACACTCGCGCCTCGCACACGGCCGCCCCCCGCACCGCACCGCCACGCACACCGCGCTCGGCGCCCCCCGCCGCTGCCCGGGGCCGCCGCGCGCCGTCCCGGCCGCGCCCGCCCCGTCCCATCTCGTCCCGGCTCGGCGCCGCTCTTCTCGGGTCAGCGGCCTCTGGGGCGCAGCGGGGAGGTGCGGAGGGCAGGGCCCGAGGGCCGCTTAGCGCCCGGCGCCGGAGACGGGGAGGGCTGGGGAAAGCAGCGCCGAGACTGCGCCCCAGCCGGTCCCGGAGCGCTTCGGGCGCGGGGCGCCGCGGGCGCGGGGCGCGGGGCGCGGGGCAGCGGGCGTGGGGCGGCGGCGGCCCCGGCGGCTCTCCCACTAGGGGTAGCTGTTGCCTGAACGCCGAAGCGCTCCCCTCTCGCCGCTCTCCTCGCCCGGCGCAGCCCCGGCCGCCGGGCGCACCCGTCCCGTGCGTCCCCGGACGTTGCTCTCTGCCCCGGGAACGTCGAGACTGGAGCGCCCGAGCTGAGCCACCTTCGCCGACCCCGAGCGCGGCAGCTCGACTCACCGCGGAGGCTCCCGGACGCGTAAAGTGCGTACTTTCAACCGAGAATGTGTGTTGAGGCTTTTAGGGGTGCGGGGCAACTCCCCAACTCCGTGGGGCCCTCGTCCGCCCGGCCGCCGAGTCAGCGACCTTCTGATTCCTCGCTGCGTCCGGCGCCGGGCCGGCGACTCGTGCGCAGGGGCGGCGGGGCGGGGAAGTGCCCTGACCTGGGGTCCCCGAAGCTGGGAGCAAACCCCACTTCGCCTTGGTCCGCCTTGCCCTCCGGGGCGAGGCCCGGGCCCTGTCGCAAGCGATTTGTACCGGGTCTGGGGAATGGAGCCTCCCGGTACGCCCTCGCAGTCTCTGGGACTTCTCCGGGGGCGGCGGTGGCCGAATCCCGGGGCCACCGCCGCCTGCGTCCCGTGCGCTGCGCGCCTCGGGGACCAGCTCCTAACTTCTTCCCGGGACAGAGACAGCTCTCGCGCCGGTGGCCGAGGTGGGGAGCTCGCTCGCTGGCTGGATAGGGCGAGGGCGAATCGCTCCCGGTGGCGGCGGCGATGTTGGCGAGGGCGACGGTGAGGGAACGAGGCTGGAGAAGTCAACTGCCGGGCAAGGAGCCCCCACCCGGGGGCCAGCGGGACCCCGCGAGCGCGGGGGTAGGCGCCCCTCCTTGGGCCGAGGTCCTCCTCTCCAGTTTTGTCGACCCTAGTGGGCCCCTTTGCCGGGTAAGTTTCCCGCTGGACCAGTGGCTCCAGCAGGTCAAGACCCATAGAGGAAGGTAGGGGGCACTAGAATGTAGCCCCCCTTCTCTTTCTCCCAGCCTGGCGATTTCTCTGCTGTCGGCTCAGGGATTTGGGGCTGCACAGTCCAGGATCTCCCTGCCTGGAGGAAAGCCAGCCTGGTCCCAGCTTTTCCATGCTCTTGGCACTGCCCCTCATCCCCCTGCGTAGGGGTCCTTCAGGAAGGGTTAGGGAATTCTCTCTGAGCCAAACCTGACTGGAAGGGGGGGGACCGGTCCAACTTGTCTGCCCACCCCACCGCCCGCTTCTCCAGGGCACCTCTGAGTTGGCAAATTGTTTCCTTTCTTTGCCTTGCTCCCCTCTCGGGGGTATGTGGGGAGAGAAGCCTCCTGCTTGGCAAGTGTCTGAGAGGGGGTTTGGCCGTCTGGGGTACCCCTCCTGGGCAGGGGCAAGGGGAATGCCAACTTTGGTTGGCAAAACTTTCAAGGGCCTATTCCTTGGTTTCTTGGGGGGGGGTGCCAGTCTAGGACCTGTGCCCTGCTCCCACCCAGACAGAAGCTGGGACAGGGCCATGGGGCAGCCGTCCCCATCCCATATTTGAGTTTCAGAAAATGAAAAAGCCACTTGGGGCTGGGAGAGCCCTTTGTGCTGCCTGGGATCTGGTGGGGGTGCTGCTGGTTGCTGGAGCTGGTGGGCGTGTGGAAGGAGTGGGCTGGGGCACGTGGGGGACAGGTCCTCCTCGTCCGCTCTGCCAGCCGGCCCTCCCAGCCACCCTGACCCCGCACTGCCTCCAGCCCCAGGGAGGCTCGGGAGAGCAGCACTTGTCCCTAGGGCTGTCGCAGCTCTGGGGCTCTGCTTGTTTCTTGGGCTGACACGCTGCATTCCATGTCTCAGGGTTCCAGAACATTGGACAAGGTGATCTGGCCCGTCTGGCTCCCACTGCCTCCCGTGCAGGTGAGGACAGATTCAAAGTCCATGCCTTTAGAAGCCAGGCCCAGGCGTGGCAACTTTTACTCCATTCCTCTCTTCTCCCTCTCCTAAATCCTCTCGCCTGCCCAAGAGCCCCCACTCCACCTTCTTTCCCTTTCCTCAGGGTGGAACACCAGCTTGCCTTGGACCTGGCCCTTCCTACCAACTGCTCCTCCTGTCCTGACCTGTCCTGGGGAGGTCAGCAGTGAGAGTCTGGGTCCAAGGCCCAGAGACCTGGCCCCGTGGGCGCTGGGGTCACCAGAGTGGGTGCTGGGGCTGTTCCCCAAGCCTCCGGGTAGGGCTCTGACTGTCCCCCCTTCCCGCCTGCCCTCTCACAGCTCCAGCAGGGGGCGGGCGGGGGAAGGAAAAGGAAGGACAAGTTGAACTGGGTCCATCTGGTGTCCAGGAGCAACTTGAAAGGGGGTGGGGGGAGGGGACAGGCGAAGAGGGCTTGGCTCAGCCAACGGAGGGTTGGGTGGCCTTCTCGCTTCCCAGGCCATTCTCACAGGGCTGTCTCCCCGGGCAAGGGAGGGGCTGGGCAGTGTTTGCCCAGGCTCTGAGCCCTCCCCCACAGTGCCCTGTATGGGGCTTGGTGGGTGAATGGGCACAGCCTCCCTTTTTCTCCTGGTGAGCAGCTCCCAGGGACCAGGGAGATGGTTGCTGAGACTTCCCACGGGAGCAGGCTGGGCAGCACGGCAGGAGGAGGTGGGCCAGCCACGTACTGGCCAAAAGTGGCGGAGAACCAGGTGTGTGGTGTCGGAGCCCTTGCCCACCCTCGTGGTGACTCAGCTGCCAGGGCCTCAGCCTTCCACGGGCCTCAGGAATTCCCACGTGCTCCCTCTGTGCTCCCTCCAGGTGGCTCTCCTTCCCCCTCCTCCTCCACCCCTTCCCCCTCTGCCTGTGCTCTGCTTGCCCCACCCTCAGAGGGAGCTGGGACCTCCCTTGTCCTCCCCTGTGTCCTCACCCCTGGGCATTCCCGCAGTGCTGAGCCTCAGGAGGGCTGGGCTGCGCCTTAGGTCCCCGCCCGTCCCTGCTGCTACTCTGGCCCTGCCTCCCCCAGGTGGGCCCAGCTGGATCCTTCCCAGAGACCTACTCCGAGCACCCAGGAGAAGCCCAATAAACCTTCGTGAAATGAGTGAATGAGTGTGGCGTGGACTTACTGGAGACTTGTTTCCGGAGAATTCCAAGGCATTTCATTCTGCCCTTTTTCCAACTGGCGGCTGGGAACGAGGTAGGGCATGCAGGCAGTCGGGGCCCGGGGAGGCCTTGCTGGCCATGGGGCCAGCCCGTTTCCCTTCTGAAGTGAACAGGCCATGCCATGGGCATCCTCCCATCCTATGCTTACACATACTGTTTGCTTCCAGAATCACGTCTTTCCCAACTTCCTTCCACTGGGCTGGGCTGGACGGGGGGGCGGTGGCTGTGGGCTTGCTGGTCTGTCTGCTCTTAAAAGGGTCCTTAAGACAGCAGGTGTCACACCCCTTCCGCCCCTGTTGGCCCCCTCCCGGGGGTGGAAGGTAGGACCGGGAGAGCTGGTCGAGCTCCCCAGGTGGCTGGGCAGGTTGGGAGCCCGGCACTGACAGCTTGGGAGGGCCCCAGAGCCTGGATGGGCAAGGGTTTGGGTAGCATTCCGGGGTTAGAGGTCTGGAGCTCTTGGCCAAGGGGAGGAGAGAGCCCTGAAGGTGACAGCCAGGCCACCTGCTGTGTGACCTGGGCATGTCCCATCCCACCCGTTGGGTCTTACCTACACTGCAAGGGAATTGGGAGGCTACTTCCCAATGCCTTCCCTGTGCTGGCCCTCCACAACTCCAGAAGGTTCAAGGAAGTATTACAGGACCTGTCCTGCTCCTGCGTGCTGCTCTGGGGCTGTGAGACCCCCGCTGGAGGGCGGACCGCATCTCTGGCCTTGTTACTTGGCCCCAGCTTTTCTTTCGCATGCCCAGCCCCTGCCACAAGTCTGGGCCCTCACATTTCGGCCCACCCACTCCTCAAACCCTGGGCGCCAGTGTTCCTGCTGTGACTACAGCCCCAACCGACAACCCCCATGCTCCCTGGTGCGCGGCCAGGCCCCTCTGGGATGGGGGAGGGGAGCTGGTGCCTGCCAAAGGTCCCCCGTGGGTGCCTGGCCCTTCCTGGGGCCAGAGGGGTGCTGGGCTTCTCGAGTGGGGGGCGGCCTCTCTGTGGAACCCTGAGGCCGGCTGATCCGCAGTGTCCATTTCTGACCCTCTCTGGAACAAGGTGGGGTACGACCAGCCAGCCGAGAGACACCCCAAGTCCCTTTGCTTCTCTGAGCCTCCATTTTCTCAGCTGAGAGGGGCGCCCGAGTCATGAACGTGTTGTGTGTGTGGGACCATGCCACGTGTGTGTGTGTGTGTGTGTGTATGTGTGCGCGTGTGCGTCTGCGGGTGTGCGGCTGCTAATCTGTTGTCAACCTCGGTCCAAGGTGCATTTCAAGCCTGTTGAGGGAAGCCATGCAATCCCAGCGCTACCACGTGGGAGACGAAACGGTGACGATGAGAGGAAGGGTCTGCTTCCCACGGGGGACACCGTGATACCTGTGCGTCCCCCACACGGCCCTGGGATCCTACCCTGTGTTAAACCTGAGTGGTTTCGAGTCCCAGTGTCCCAAGGCTAAAAATGCCCATCAGGCCGTGCCAAGCGCCCTGTTGTGCGTGTGGCCGAGCTGGTCGCCATCCCAGTGGCACTGCTTCTCAGGCCGGGCTGGCCTTCGTCTCCGAGTCCCAGGATCGTCAGGGCGCGGACGCCCCAGGGCTGTGTGCCAGTCCCAGGAGAGGAGGCTGTGGCTGGCGGGCAGGGAGAGAGCAGCTTGGAGGGAAGAGGGGCCCCAGGGCATCAGGGCCAGGGCTCTGGGGAAGCCACGGTGTGGCCACTGCTGGTGCTGTTTGAGGCTGAGAGCATCCTCCTGAACCTTTCATTCTTTTGGGACCCCCACCCCGAAGTCCTGGTCCAAGCCAGGCTCTCACGGCCATTCTGGGCACACAGTGAGTTAAGCTCACTGTCTGTCCCCCAGGAGTCCCCACCAAGCCTGGCCGGGGGCCTGGGGAGGGGAAGGCTGGCTCAGGGAGAGGGCACCCTGGGTCTCCCTCTACACGCAGGCCCAAACCGCTCCTCATCTTCCATCAGACCTTCTGGAGTGGGTGAAGGACACAAAAGGCAGGAGAGACTATGTCCCTGAGGCTCTATCTGCACACTCCCTCTGCCGCAGCCAAGCTGTGTGATCTCGGGCAAGTTACTGGAACTCTCTGTGCCTCCATCTCGGTCATCTGTGAAATGGGCAGAGCTTTTAGCCCTACCTCGCAGAAGAGTGGTTGTGAGAAAGGTTTGGACATGTGTGCACAGCCCCTGGGATTGAGCCTGGTGCATGGGGATGCTGTCCGTAATAGTGGCAGCCGGCACCGAGCCCACCACAGCCCGGGCACCGTGCACTAGTGTTAGAACCACTCCTGGGGGTGGCCGGGAGCTCCTGCTCTGGGCTGCTCCAGGAGCCTGTGTCCAGCTTGGTCCGCTTCTTCCCCACAAAGGGGCCTGCTGGAATGCCGCCTGGATACAGCCTGGCCCATAAGTTGGGGTTTCCTCCTCACAGAAGCCCATCTCTGTGAAGCCTTTTGGCCCCCAGATCTTCCCTGTCCTCAATAATTGCGTTCCGATAGGCCTTTTAGGTTTGCACATGGCAGAAGCTCAGTTCATCCTTTGAGC
This sequence comes from Lutra lutra, assembly GCF_902655055.1. Lineage (NCBI taxonomy): Eukaryota > Metazoa > Chordata > Mammalia > Carnivora > Mustelidae > Lutra > Lutra lutra. Next base: position 143,776,672 of record NC_062284.1, on the reverse strand, counting down.
TAAGAAGGTATTTACCCGCTCTAGACGGTGACAAAAGTCCGGGTGAAGCCACGCCTTCAGGCACAGCTCTGTCCAGGTGCTCAGCAGACGGTGGTCAGGGCCCTGCCTCCCTGGGCTCTCAGCTTGCGTCTCTGGGGCTCTGCTCTCAGGTGGGTTCCGCTGTGTTCTCAGGGTGCACACAGGGGCTGGCGAAGCAGCAGCTGGCTGTGACTGCTTTTCCTTTGCTGTGTCTGATGGATCTGGTGGAAGGTGGTGGCTGCTGTCTAGCTCTAGCAAGGGTAAAGTTCACCTGCACTACCGGGGTCAGGGTGCCACTGGTCACTGGGAATGGGGACCGTACGTCACCCACCAAGAAGGGCGCCTTGCTTCTTCCTCCTTGAGCGGCAGAAACTGGCCTCATCCTTCAAGGCCGGCATGCCTGTCCCCTCCCCTCCTCCTTACTTTCCAAAATACCCGGATCAGAGTCCTCTGGTTATCTGTGTCTCCCTCACTGACCACAGGCTCCCTGAGGGCAGGCTGGGCTTGACTCACAGGTCTGCCAGGCCAGCAGGGGCACAGAAAGAAAGCCGCCCCCATGCACGAGGAGCTTGAGGGAAATCGCTGCTCCCTGCGTACCTGCCCACAGCCCCGGTGCTCAAGGACGTCGTGGGGAAGCTGTTGCAGAGCTCCACGGCAAAGCATAGGGTGCAGGGAGGTGTGAAGGAGTGCCTGCCATGGGGACGGAGCAGGACGGGAACCTGGGGCCACTGGCAGCAGATGCCCCCCGCCCCTGTCTCCAGCGGTCTGTGCCCACACTGGACCAGAGCCAGGCCTGTCAGATGGGGAAGACAGTCTTGAGGTGACGTGTTCCCCTGGGCTCTCAGGTTCTCCCTCGCCCTTCCCTGCTCACAGCCCAGCACTGGAGGACCCCCGGCTCCAGGGACCGGAAGAGAGGTACATCACCTGTGGTCTCCATGGCGCTGTGGGCCCACTGATGCCCTTGACAAGTCCTTCAGGGAACCTTCTCGTCATTCTGGGTTTCTGTCCTCACCTATGGGATGGGGATGGGCTTGGTGAGTTCTGAAGGAACTCCCAGGCCAGGGCTTGGGGTCAGGGGTTCTTGGGGACAAAGAAAGAGAGTAGAAGAGTCTGGGAGGCAGGCCTAGTCCTTGCCTCTCACATTTGCCTCTTTCCAGAAGCTTCTCCAGGCTCCCTTTAGTGGGGGTGGGGGGTGCAGGGGTGCAGGAGTTGGGTGTGTGATCTCCTGGGACTCAGAGGACCCTAACATTCCCTGTCGGCCGGCCTTAGGAAGAAGGGCCAGGTAAGGGTGGGGGTCCCTCTGAGCCAGGGCCCATCACTTTGCCTCCCTTCTCTGCCCAGGAGGTACTTCCTAGGTGGGGTGCTTTATCTGGAACAGGAACCTGTTATGGTTAAGCCCTCTGGGTTGAGGGGTGGAGGGGGACAGGCAGAATAGCCACGTGGCTCCTGCAGGAGGTCCCCATGGGGCCAGCCCATGAACACCCTCACCAACCGTCCCGTGTTGCCTAGTAGAGCCGCTTCCTGCCCTGAAGGCTTGGGACCGAGACCAAGAGTTGCTCCTGGGGTGCTATGGGGGGCTGGGGGTGGGTCACCGGTAGCTTGGCCTGGCTGGCCCTTCCAGGCTTAAGCCCAGGAATCAAGGAGTCCATGATTCTGGAACATAGGCTCTAGGAACTCTAGGAACTGTTCCCTGAGGCCCCAAGCCTGCCATAGGTCCCCACTGGGTGTGGCTGGTCAGCAGGTGGGCCTGTTTGCAGACCCCAGGGGAGGGACTGAAAGCCCAGGCGAGCCGATCTGGCCATAGGAAGCTATGGTCAGCAACACCTGGGAAGAGGGCAGTGACCAGGATGGAAGGGAGATGCCAGACCTCGGACCAGGACAGATTTTAAAAGGGGCAGGCGGGGAAGTGTTTAGGCAGGGGCAGTGGGAGCGTGTTGGGACAAAGGCCAGAAGAAGAAGCATGTGCGTCTGTGCGGAAGCCAAGTCCTCCCTAACTTTCTTCTTCCCTCCCCTGCTCTCCCCTCCCCCTCCCCTCTTTCTCCCTCTCCTTCCCTCCTCTCCCTCCTCCTCCTCCCCCTCATCCCCATTCACACCTGCCCCCTCCCTACCTCCTCCTTCCCTTCCCTCCTTTCTCTCCACCCTTCTCCCTCCCTCGCTCCTCTTCTTCCTCCTCCTCCCCTCTGTATCTCCTTCACACCCGCCCCCTCCCTCCCATCTTCACTCTGCAAGTGACCCCCTGTGCCCACAGCCGTGCTCCCCGAGGGCTGGCTCTGTGGGTGAGCAGAGGCTCACAGCAATGCCTGTGCTCCTTTATAGCACGAGCCTCCTGTGACCATCATGGGTCCAGCTGTCACTGAGAGAGGGACAGTCTGGTGGAGATGCCACGGAATTGCCCTGGGCACCTTGGCCAGGCAGGTGGGCTCAGCAGTTGCCTTGCTCTGGGGAGACGGGCGTGCCCCTGCCAGGCAGCCAGGCAGGAGGACAGATGAGTGCCTTCTGAGGTTGGGGCCGGAGGTCACAGGCATGTCCTGATCTCTTGGAGCAGCCCAGCTGCCCTTTGTGCCAGGATGGATAAGGTCACCGTCCCAAGACCCTGTTGGGGGCCCACTGCTGGGGCCCTGATCTCCTGGATGGGCAGCCCAGGCTCTAGCCTGACTCGTGGTGGCCTCAGAGGGATTCTCGGGGCACCTCTGTCCTCAAGAAGGGCTCTTTGGAGAGGAAAAAAGAACACATTTCAACACCTCCAGATTCTGAAAATGGATTTCTCCCAGGGAAACAGAGACTCAGAGCATGTTCTCTTCCCTGAGAGAGAGCCAGGAAAGCAGCGGGGGAGGGGTTGGGGGAGGGGAGAGAGGTCTCAGGGAGGAGGAGGAAGATCGTGGGCACCAGGGCCAGGCAGAGACCTGGATGCAAATCATGTTGGTCCCCCACTGGCTGCATGACCGGGGCACAGGACTTCACCCCTCTGGGCTCAGTTTGTCTTTCTGTTCAATGGGGTAACTCTTCCTGCTTCATAAGAGAGGTTTTGAGGATGTGATGTGGATAAAGCAGTTCTTGGTCTTCATCCCTTTTTCAGGACGAAAGCCTTCCCGAGTCGGGGATGTTGTGTACTCCTGAAGGACATCTCGCAGCCCCAGGAGGACCCATGGTGCTGGGAACTCTGGGTCTGACTACGGAGCCCAAGTCCTTGCTGTGTGGCCTCAGTGAGCCATCAGCCTTCCCTGGGCTCCGGTTTCATCTCTGTAAACTTGGAGCCAGGGTCTCTACCTTGGAGGTGGCTGGGGGGTCAGCAAGGATGTGGGTGTGGTGCCAGGCACCGTGCTCACTCCTGGGGGTGCTCTGCGTGTTTGGGGGGAGGGCAGCTCTAGGGGGAGGTGGGGCTTGTCTGCCCTGGACATCGCCCCTGGCTTCAGCCCGTCTCTTCTTCCCTTGCTGGCCCCGTGGAGCAAGTCTTGCTCGCTGCCCTGTCCGGCTGGCACAACTTCGGGGCTGCCTCCTCTGGGTGGTCTTCCCAGATGCCTGGTCAGACGGCACGGCCTTCTGGCTTCAGTGCTCCTCACCGTATAGGGTCTCTGGGGACTTTGCTGCTGCCTCCTCTCCGGCCTCCACGTCTCTGACCTCACTGCCTCCTCTCCATTGTCTAGAGTCATGTTTGCAAAGCTGTTCTCTGCTCAGGATACTGTCCTGCCATGAGCCTGTGTCCTGCTTCTGAATAACGTCCAAACCACTTGGCCTGGCCTCTTAGGGGGCCTCCCCCTGCTTCCCTTTGCTGTCCCACCTCCTGTCCCCCGCCAGCCCGCCAGCCCACCATGGAAATGTCACAGCCATGACTCTGACGAGTGCCAGGCCCTTCCCAGCACCCGCCTCCGCACAGGCCCGTGACGAGGTGGGATGGAGGCCATCAGCCTTTGAAGGGGGAGCCAACCAAGGCTCAGGGAGACTGGGCGCCTCGCTATGCTGACTCAGCGTCTGGACTTGAACCCGGGACTTCTGCCTCCAAGTTCATGCTTGTCACACTGAACCACAATTTTGTCACATGTGCTCATCCCCTAGTTCTACCATCTTCTCCTTCTCGAACTCCTTTCCATTCCAACCCATAAGTTGTTTTTCAAGTCTTGGCCCATATGTTGTCTCCCCTAGGCAGCCACCTCAGATTTCCCCTCCAATCTCCTGTTCCCTCCCCATGAAGTCTGCTGCTGCCTTTTACCCATGACTTTGGTTCACCATGGTCCTGGGTGGGAGGAGAGATTGTGTTCTAGTGGCAGAGATTGTTAGCTGCCCCCAACATCTTTTCTCCTCTTTTCCTAAACTAAGAGAACTCTGAATTCAAGCTGGGCACATGGCTGCCAGTTCAAGTTTGCAGTCCCCTTGCAGCCATGTGCCACTATTCAACCAGATCCTTGCCAAGGACATGTAAGAAGTGACCTGTGTAACTGCTGGGTCTTGCCTCTAGAGAAAAGAGAGGTGGCTTCCTTTTTCTCTTCACCCTGTACCTACTGCTGGATGTCAGCCGTGATGGCAGGAGCTGGAGCAGCCACACTGGCTATGGGAGGATGGAAGGTGGGTCTCCAGGATCACAGAGCAAACGACAAAGGTAGAAAGAACCTGGGTCCCCAGGCAGGAGCCAAGATTGCTGATGCACACGCTGTGTCATGAGCAAGGGGAAAACCGTGCAGACAGACTCCGTTTTGTCAATCTATTCCCCCTTCCATGGACACTTGGGTTGCTTCTGCCCTTCGAGTGTTGTGACTAGTGCTGCTGTGAACGCACATGTGCAAATATCTCATTGAGCTCCTGTTTCTCCACAGCCTCACCAACACTTGCTCCCCCCCCCGCAAATTTTATTTTATTTTACAATAGTGGTCATAATGGGTGTGAGGAGCTCAAAGCCACCCTTTTTATTGTTGTGTGTGTGTGTTTTTAAAAAGATTTTATGTATTTATTTGAGAGAGAGACAGTGAGAGAGAGCATGAGAGGGGAGAAAGTCAGAGGGAGAAGCAGACTCCCAGAAGCAGGGAGCCCGATGTGGGACTCGATCCCAGGATTCTGGGATCATGACCTGAGCTGAAGGCAGTTGCTTAACCAACTGAGCCACCCACGTGCCCTAAGCCACCCTTTTTAGAGGTGAACTGAGAGCCAGGACTGGTGTTGACTGCTTCTGGGGGGCTGACACTCAGGGTGTGCAGGTCTCCAGGCTCCTCTGGGCACCATGCAGGGCTGAGTCCTCCTGTGGGGAGGGGGAGCCTGATGCCCGGCCAAGAGCCCTGAGCCTCTGAGCTCCCCGCAGTTGGCAGTTGCCAGTGGTGCCTCCTGCGGGGCCTCCTCCTCCAGTTGCCACATCTGGTTGCTTCCTCAGCAGGGAGGCTGCCTAATAAGGGGTCTCACGTGGGGGATGGACTCAGCTGTCTGTCCTTAGGGGGCTCATGGTGGGGTTAAGGACCATGGAGCTGCCAGGGTGAGATGTAGCCTGATAGGGGTGATTTAGCACCCCCTGGGGGGGTATGTGAAGTGGAAGGGTCAGGGGACACCTGTTGATTCTACATTTCTGAAATTCCAGGCTTTTCTGTGGCCCTCAGATCAGGGCAGCACCACCAGGGCTAAGGTGTCCCACCTCATCTTGACCCTGGGTAGGTGTGTAGCCCATGATAAGCCAGGACTTGGGTCGTGAGAGGTAGAGCCCAACGGCTGGGGACAGTCACTGCCCAGCCGCCTGGTGGGGCTCTGCAGGAACTGTCCTTGCATTCTTGAGGCTCAGGCCGTTTAGAAACCCCAGGCTTGTCCCTTTCAAGGTCTGGAGACCACAGACTACTCCTTTACCTTCCTACAAATCCTCATGTGCTTAAGGTAGAGAATCCTGAAGATCTAGAAGGCTCCATTGAGGAAGGGACATTGGGATGAGGTCAGGGTTGGGGAAAAGTCGCTGGCCAGGCTCTGGAAGGAGAATAAAGTCAAGCCAAAGGGACAAGATGAGTGAAAGCCACAGGAGCAAAGGAGATCGAGGTTGTGGGGGAGGGGAGAGGCTCCTTCAAGGCTGGAAGGGACCTTGGGGACCCAAGGAAGGGTTGGGATTTTATTGATTTCCTCTTGCCATACAGCAAATTGCCGCAAATGTAGTTGCTTAAAACAACACACATTTCTCACCTCACAGCTCTGGAGGTCTGAAGTCCGAAATGGGTGGACAGGGCTGTGTTCCCTCTGGAGGCTTTCCAGGTAGAATCAGTTTCCTTGACTTTTTTACCTTCCAGAAGGTAGGAGGCCCATCATGATGGTGTCGGGCTCACCCAGATAATCCGGGATCATTTCCCTGTCTCCCTAACTTACCTCTGCAAAACCCCTTCTGCCACAGAAGATGCCAGGTCCACAGCTCCCAGCGGAGGACGAAGACGGGCCACCTATGGGAGCCATCCTTCTCTCAAACACCGCATCTAGCCTTTTCCGGGAGGTGATTAGCACCTTGAAGGTGTCAAGTAGAGGAAGGCCATGGTCAGACGTGGTTTTGAGGAACATCCCTTTTGGGAGCCTATGGGATCAGAGGGCGGTTGCAGACGTCCCTCCACGGTGTGTGGGGGCCCATCCCCCTCATAGCTGAACCCCTCGCCCCCTTGCAGTGCCCGGCACATAACAGGGGCCTGAATGAAGAAACCCAATGGAGCTGTGGAGAAGGGACTGGAAGGGGGAGGGGTGGGCGGTGACGAGGGGCAGAGGGGAAGGGCTGCCAAGGAGGAGGGGCCTGACGCGAGCTTGTGTTCACCAAGACCCAGGAAGGCTCCGCAACCTAAACATCGGAATGGAAAGTTGGCCCACAGGCTTCCCTGAGCGCTGCACCTCCAAACCACCTCCAGATGCGTCACATTTAAAATATCACAATTAGGGCCGGTCCAGCTGGCCACAGCCCCCAAGCCCTCACCTGCCCAGCGCCCTGCCCTGCCCTGCACGCCCAGCCTGGCAAAGCCGCAAGCCAGGGGAGGCCTCCGATTGGATGAGGGTGGGTACCTGACCCGAGGGCTGGGCAGCCGTAGGCTGGATTTCGGCCCAGGGGGCTGGCCCTCAGTGCTCTGTCCAATAGGGCCTCGGACCGAGCTAAGGCAGTCCGACAGCTTTGTGTGATTGGGAGCAGGGACACGTGTGTCAGCAGGTGGAAGGGAACGTGTGGAGCGGAGAGGCGGTGAGCGCTGGAGCCCAGGGGAGAGCAGTGGCGCCACCCTCTGTACTGGGGACTGTGCGTCCCGGCCTCCATGAGCCAGGAGTTTTCCCATAGCACAGCACATCTCTTGAGGTTCCTTTCCTCTGCCTTCCCCATTTCTCCAGGAAAACTGAGGCTCGTCCTTCAAGGCCTTGGCCCACCGGCTCTAGTGTGAGCACTGTAGTGTGGTTTAAAGCACTAGGCTCGGGGCACCTGGGTGGCTTAGTGGGTTAAAGCTGCTGCCTTCGGCTCCGGTCACGATCTCAGGGTCCTGGGATCGAGCCCTACATCGGGCTCTTTGCTCAGCAGGGAGCCCGCTTCCCTCTCTCTCTCTGCCTGCCTCTCTGCCTACTTGTGATCTGTCTGTCAAATAAATAGACAAATAATATCTTAAAAAAAGAAAAGTGCCTGCTAGTCCTAACCTCTCTCAACATCTCCAAAATTTAAAAAAAAAAAAAAAAAAAAAAAGCACTAGGCTCTATCCTCAGTACTGTGAGCTCCTGGGAGCAGGGCCTGGTCTCATGCCTCCCTGAGCACCTACGGAGGCTAGCGTGTAGGGACGACGTAGGATTGTCAGAGTAGCGTGGAGGGCAGGGGTGGGCGGGAGGCTCCCAGAGGCCCCCCTCAGGGGTCTGCTGAATCCGCTGGTGGTGGGAAGCCCAGGTGGCATCCTGAAGTCTGGGCACGGCAGTCTTCTTAGGGTCAATAGTAGAAAGTGTGGATAGGACAGGTCTGGGTGGGGACGGTGGGGTCCCATGCGGAGAGCTGGGGTCCAGGCTTGCCCGTGGAGAAGAAGTTTGCTCTGTTCATTCCCAGCTGTGAAGTTTGCCCCGAGCTGAACCAGCTTGTGGCCCCAGAGTCCCTGGCAGCTGAGGAGGCAGAGACGGTGAGATCTTGTGGGGACTCTAGCCAGGGGCTGGTGGCTCTTCCCACTGGGGTGAAAAACGGAGCACCTTTGCCCCGCCCCCACCCTGGGGCTCCTCCCCTCGCTCCCTCCTTCCTCTGTCCCCCTCCACGCTGGCACTCAGGGCCCTCAGCTTCCCAGTCCTGCCCCCTGGCAGCCCCGGCTCAACCCCTCTGAGAGTGCAGAGCCCAGCACCCAGCACGTCCCTGGCCTCCTTCTTCTGGCCTGTCGTCTGGCGCCCTCTGCACACGGCTGCTCTTCGGCCCACTGGGTTTCCGGAGGCGAGGTCACAGGTCCCCAGAGCCCCTCCTTTATTATTCGGCAGCGCCCCTGAAGGCCTCTCTGGTGCCAGGCGGGGGCTGGGCGCAGAGACACACAGATAACACAGGCTTTGCCCTCCAGGGATCTCTGCCTCTGAAGCCAGTTTTTCACAATGATAACTGCTTCGGTGGGCCACCGATGACAGGAGGTGGCCCAGATGGACCCCCTGACCCAGGCTTGCCCAGCCAGACTGCTGTGCTCCCGGGCGTTCTACTCACTGGATCCCAGGACAGCACTTTTGGCAAGTCCAAAGCCCCTGAAACCCTGAGATGGGAACCAATCTTGTTCCTGCCCCTGGACCTTTGCACCTGCTATTCTGACTGCCTCGAACATCTTTCCTGAGCTGTGTGGTGACTTGTATGGGTGAGGGTGTAGGGTCGGTTGCCATGGAAAGATACAAAAATACCAGTAGCTTAGACATGGGAGCTTATTCCTTGGTCAAGAAATACCAGTCAGCACAACCTGATTTATGTCATATCCTTGTATGCTCAGGTTTATCATTTACTGTTTTTATTTAAATCAACTGGCTTTTTGAGCTTTAACGCTTCTGACCTAAACAATGGGAATTGGAACTCAGGGTTTGATCTGCTGAGGGTTATACATATTTTCTCAGTACATGTGGGCAGACCTAAGTATCGAAATAGAAAAAAAATGTTGGATACTCTTTAACGTCACTCGCTCCCTCCCTTTGAGAAACTCTGAGCTACCTATCTGGGGAACTGAGGATCCGGAGGGGACGTGATGGGCCTCAGCTTCTAGGAGTCAGTGGTCCAGCTGCCCAGTGGCCACTGGAAGCTGCGATCCTGCCTCCTGGGTGAGCAATTCAGGGGCAGAGTGACTCGCTGGGGACGTACCCTGCTCTCCTGTCCCCAGCCTGCACTGGCCAGTCTGTCCTGCACCCCGAGGGCTCCGTTGAGCCCTTCGGTGGCATCTGTGGCCTTGGGGTGCTGCTGTGTCTGGTGTTTGCAGCCGGCCACTCTGGCCTCACCTCCTTCCACCTTCATGCTCAGGGCCTTGGGGACCTCCCTGTGCCCCCACAGGGCCGGGTCTGGAGGAGGGGTTCCAGGGGGGCGGGGAGGATGAGAAGCTCAGCAGGAGGAAAAGCACTAGCTATGGGGATGCAGACCAGAGGGAAGGTGAATTCCCACTGGGGGCTTGGGGGAGGGCTTCCTGAAGGAGTAGGGGTGCTGGGACGGCATCGCCTTACCTCTCGCCCATGGTGCTCTGGGGGGAGGGGCGTGCCATCCCCAGTTCACAGGGGAGGGCACGACTCAGTGATTCTGAGTTCCTGAAACAGCACGGAGACCATGAGGCTCGTATCTGACCCTGCCTCATCCCCGTGCTACCCCTCCCGGCTGCTCAGTGTTGTGTAACAAAGAGCCCCTGAGCTCGGGGCTTGAAGCAGCAGCATTCTCCATTTCACAGTTTCTGTGGGTCGGGATTCTGGATGTCCCTTAACTGGGTCGCCTGCTCAGGGTCTGGCCCCGGCTGCCACTGAGGTGTCGTCCAGGGTGACATTGGTCTTGAAATTCAGCCAGGGAAGGATAAACTTTCAAGCTCTTTCAGGTGGCAGCTGGTAGCTGGCAGAGGCCGCCCTGGGTCCCTGGCCACACAGGCCCCTCCAGGATGACAGCTACTTAGTCAAAGCGTGCCACCCTTCTGCTGTCCGGCGAGATGGGAGGCCCAGCCTTCTGCAGTCTGTTCTTGGGAGTGCCATCTCGTCGCTTCTTAGAAGTGAGTCTCAGGTCCAGCTACACTCAAGAGGAGGGGGTTCCATAGGGGGCAGACCCCCGGGTGGGGCCATCCTTGAGCTGCCCCCGATCCCATGGGGACACATGGAATTGATTGTCCTGTTTCCTGTCCTTTGTGACTTGGTGAAGGGGGTGGGGGTGGGAGGTGGGGGGAGTGAGGGAGGGTGGCAGGCAGAGAGTAGGAAAAAGCTTTGGGTAACGGCTGCTGAGGGGTTCCAGAACCTCACAGTCCTGCAGCTGGCCGCCCCCCTTGGTGGCACCCCCCCTCCCGGACCCGTCTCCTGGGTCCTGACCACCTTGGCTATTCCTGTCCCTCCAAGGCCTCCTGGGGGTGGGCTTGGTTGAGGGACTGGGAGGCCCCGCTCCCCTCCCCCCACCCGAGGCCTCTTTTCAGGACAATGGGGAAGGATTATGAGGAATTGACCATTTGTTCTTCAAATGTTTTGCAATTTTCCTGGAAATGTAAGGGATTCCAGAGGGACCCAGGGCAGCTGGTCTGACCTCTGCCTGGTCTGCTCCTGTGGCCTTTCCAGGAACTGGCAGTCAGTGGCTGGCCCGGTCCCCAGGGTTGCAGGGCAGCCAAGGTTACGGAGTCCTTGGCTGGAGGGGGAGGGGAGCACTGGGGAGGGGAGAAGATGGGCAGGTACCACCTGCCCAGTTCCAGGGATAAATCCCACACGGGGTTTCCAAACCAGCTGGGCCTCCCTGAGGTTCCTGCAGCCCCCAGTCCCTCCCCTTTCCTTCCAGGCTGCTCCGTTCTCCTGGTCACTGAGGGTCGCCACACAGCACAAGGATAGGGCCCTCCTGAGAGGCGGTCCCAACACTGGCATCGGGGTGACCTGTTGCTGGGGGACCTCTGGAGAAGCCAGCCTGTCCGAGTCTCTGCTTTCTTCTTTAAAGGAGAAATAGGAGAGTTTGTGCTGTACTGCCCACCTGTCCAAGACTCCCAAGCAGCCACCTCCCTGGGCCTCAGTTTCCCCTTCTGTAGGACAGGTTGTTTCAGGGTTCAGTAAGATTGCAAAGATGAAATCTTTTGTACAGGATCCCGCTTGGGTTTAGGGTCCCCCTTCCCAGCAGGAACCTGGGGGCTGAGAAAGAAAAGGCAGGTCTGGAGGGCCTCCCCCTGCTCAGGGGGTCTGGGTGGGAGCTGCAGCTGGGAGGCATGGAGAGGGGTGTTCCCAGGTCCCCAGGCCACCCCCCATCCCTCGAGCTTAGGTGACTGGTCCTGCTCCCAGGTCTACACCTCTGGCCTCCCCCTCTTCTGTCTACACTCTCCTGGGCCTTTTGTCTTCTGGACCATCACTGCCTGCTCATTCTCAGGCCCCCTCCAGTTGGGCCACAGGACGCTGCCCTCAGGCTTGCCCTCCTCCCCCCTGCATGCTGCCCTTCGGCCCCGGGGTCCTGTCTGAGCCCCCCCTCCTGTGTCCCTTCCTGGCCTAGTCACCGTGCAATGCTATCCTCGCCGGGCAGCTCTGTCCTGCCTGTGGTGTCCCCCAGACTTCCCCAGCAGGACATCCCCCAGGCAGGTCACACTCCCGCCACTGCTCCTCCAAAGGACCTTCTGTCTCGTTGTCACCAGGAGTGAAGCATGAGCTGCAGAACCTGCTAGCTGCCCCCCCTGCCGACGGCCACTCTCCTCGAGCCCCGGTTGCCCCAACTTCCCTCATAGCTGGGTGTGGCCTTGGGAGCATCTGTGCCGTTCACACCCTTGGGCTCGTGCCTGGCTGTGGACGGGCCATGCCCTGGGGAAATCACAGTCTAGAGGAGGCCAGACTCCAAGGACTTCGTGGAGTGGGGCTCCTGTTTTAGCCCATAGTTCGAAGTGAGAGGTGAAGCCACTGTCATTTTGGGGTCTGTCACAGGCAGTCTCGCCCACGATGTCCCTGCATGCATGGTCCCCTTCCCAGCCCTGGTACGTCTCCCCCATTGCACAAGGTGGGTGTCTCCCTGCACCTTGGATGGGGTCCCAGTCACTTTACTTAGCTTGCCCATGCCTTTAGGGTGGGGCTCTGCTCCTCACCGGTCATCTCTCTGGGCTCTCATTTCCTTGGGGGCTTCTACTAGAACCCCTAGTCATTCAACAAACCTTGTGGGGCACTGAATGTGTGCCAGGCCCTTTACTGGGCACTGGGGGTTACAGGGGTGAACAAGATGGCTCTTGGCCCTCTGGAGAGAAGTCCTTTATTTCTGGATGTGTCTGCCTATGGGCTGGGGAGGCCTGGAGGACAAGGATGTCCCTAGGCCCCCTCTCACGTACCCCTGCTCGTGAGAGTGGATGGAGAACCCTTGCTGAATGACCGAGACACGGACTCTGAGTTGTGAGGGGAGCTGAGAAGTCTCTGGACCCCGCTCCTAGCTAGGGTTTGGCAGTCACCGGTGTTCGTGATACAGGGGGTGGGTTGCACACGTCTTGAGACAGGACGGCCCCCCTTCATCCTCTTGGGCTCCTGGGGGGCCCCCCAGCCCTTCTCCCTTCTGGCCCAGCTCAATCCCAGTCTCTAGCACCTGCATGTGGGCAGCAGGGACTGCTTCGTCTGGGTCAAGGCTGTGTCCCTGCTGCCCCAGGAAGGAGGCTGGGCCAGAGCTGTCCGCGCAGCAGGTGCCACAGCAGGCTAGGCAATGTGGCCCAGAGCTCCCGGTCCCTGGCGGCAGGCGTGGTGGGGCACAGGGGAGGAAGGCTCTGGTGAAATCATCTGCTGCTCAATCTTTTGAGAAACTGTTTCCTGCTGCACTTCAGGAACTGGGCCGGCTGCTCCCACCCCCGAGGGGAAGCAAAATCCGCCACCCCCAAAATCTGCCACTTCGGCAAATTGATTATTTTAAATTACAGTTACTTAAGAGACAGCTGGTGCAAGGAGGGCACTCTGACCTCCTTTGTTCTTCTGACAGCAGGAAATCCGTCTTCCATGGGAAAGGTGCCCTCCTTGCAGCGGGAGGGAGAGAGGCGTCCTACAGACAGAGACGGGGATTTGGGGGCAGAGAAGGCTGTGCGAACAACCCTATCTTTATCTTCATTATTTGGCTACCAAACCCCTTTGTCCTGTCACTTCTTCACAAATTTATTGCTTCTTTTCCTAAAAGGTGCCAAAGCTGTTTCCTTCCGATGCTTCTTTGAGCCTCGCTTCTTAGAAGTTCCTAGACATATGAAGTTGAATTTGATATTTTTTTTTCTCCTTTGAGTCTGTCTTAAGTCAACTCAATGATTAGAACAGCCAAAGGACCTAGATGGAGTTTTTCTCCTCTTCACCCTGCAGATAGTGGACGGGAAGAGGCCAGGACCGGGCAAGCTTGGACCATGTTCACTGGCCTGGTGGGTACAGACCCTGCGCCTTCCCTCGGGAGGCCTAGGCCCTTGGCTGGAGTCAGAGCCCAAGTCCTGAGCCTAGGGACAGCCCCCTGGATGGATGATGGCCCATTGGCTCTGCTGGTTGAGGCATTTCTGTGGGCCTGGCTGTGAGGGAGAGGTAAAAGACAGTCGCACCTCCGAGAGGCTCTTTGTTTAGTGCATCCGTACTTTTGCAATGACATTCAGTGTGTGCAGGGAGCATGACACAGCCTTAAAGGAGGGCGCACAGGCTCTGGGATCCGAGGGAAAAGGTTGCCTTGGGAGCCGGGAAAGTCTTTAGAGAGGAGGGGTGTTGAGGGATGGATAGGAGTTTGCTGTGTGGGAAAGTGGAAGGAGGGTTTTCCAGACAGAGGGAAAGGTATGGAGTAGTTGGGGAGTCCCAGTCTGTTTGGTGGTGTTGGAGTGGCAAGCCGGGGGCATGAAGATAACCTCCATAGGCTGGCCTCACTTCGATCCTGTGCTTCCCCCGGCCCCCCAGTACTGAGCTCCCTACTCCTGCCCCCACTCCTGCCGTCCCCACTCCTGTCCCCCTCAAGCAGGTGAAGACTCTGGAGCATGGTTTCAGGGCAGGGTCTCTGCAGGGGAGCTGTGGGGCCAGCTCTAGAGAGTAGGAAGTACGGCAGCAGGGGAACAGGGCTGAGGAAGCAAGGGCACTGAGGGTGACTGGGGTTTCTGATGTGGACAGTGGTGGGCCCGCGCTCAGGGGAGGGACCATGGGAAGGACCACGGCAGGTCATGGGCATGGTGGATCCTTCCTTGGGGAGGGTCACCTGTGTTGTGGCCTGTGGCCGAGCCCCATCCATCTGGGCTCTGGGCCCCCTGGGGGGCACTGGGCTGTCCTCTGCCGGAGCTCTGGCCAAGCCTGGCTGGGTTTAGCAGCCATCGGGAGTCTGCGGCTTGTGCCTCGCCAACCAAACTCGGACCTTCTGGTGTTTATGGTTGGCAAAGTGTAACTTCCTGTTTTTAAGAGAAAAGGATTAGAAACGCTTATTAAAAAGCCCTTTGAAGGCATCAAAAGACTTCCTGAGCATCCAGTGACTCTTACAAAAGAACCATTTAAGGATTTAAGCAACAAGAATAGGAAACATACCGGCCAGACCTCCTTGAGAGTCACCAGCTCTCAACTAGGCCAGGAGGGGCTTGGTGGCCACGTGTGGCGTGGGCCGAGGGGACCTGGGTGGCAGAGGGGCTGTTATGGGTGCCTGTGGAGGCCCCCTGGTGTGTCTGAGAGCACTCCCGAGCTCACTCTCCACTCCAGCATCCTGAATCTCCTCCAGGGCCCCCACACTGCCCGGGATTGACCTCCTATTCCCGCTCCACTGCTCACAGCTGGCCTCCAACCTGGAGGCCATGTTCCCTGTGTCTAGGCTGCTTGCGTGCCTGGTGGCCCTCAGCCTGGCCTCTGCCTGTGCGTCCATTCTAGACATCCCTTGTCCCCAGATCCCAGTCCTGGTGTGGCTCGGCTGTGGCCTCCTCCCTGATTTCGAGTTGCTCTCTCTTCTGTCTGTTCATTCCTGGCCCTCCGCTGCCATCCTGGGGTCTCCGTGCTGGACGCAGAGGCGACGCACACCCCGCCCAGCTCTCGCTGCCCTTGCTCACAAGGTGTCCTCTGGTTTGGCCCCTGAGAAGATACGGTGGAGGCTGGGCGCCTTTCGTCCTTGCTGGGTCCTGGGGCCACCCCGGGAAGCCAGAGAACCGTGGGTTGCTGTTTAAGAGGGAGACAGAGCTGTGGCTCCAGGTCCCTCAAGTCTCCGGAAACTTGCTGTCACAGCCAAGCCCCCTGGTTTGAGGACCTCCCCAGCGTCCCAGGGGTGACCCCTCTGCCTGATGTCATCCCTGTCCGCGCAAAGGCCCCTGCTTCTTCCTCTGCCCGGGTCCCCCACTGTTTTAGAAGTCCCCCTGCCGTGAGCCAGACGCCCCTGACCCAGCCACGTTCCAGCCCCTGAGCCATTCCGGGTGCCTCACCCCGGGCCTGGGCCTGTTGACCTCACGTGTCCTCCCAGGATAACCCCAGCTGCCACTACTTGCTCCTGGGTTTCTCTCCAAACAGGATACGTTGTTACTTAGGCCGCTACTAAACACTTCAGTGGCTCCCAGAAAATGCCAAGGAATTCTTGGAATAAAAATAACAATGAATAAAGTTGCCTGGAAATGAGGCTCTGGGGCTGGATTTGATTATGCCCCACTTAGCAGGGAAAGTTAGCTAAGTACAGCTGAAGCGAGGTGAGGTTTCCATTTTCTTCGGTTAAAAAAGATGCTTTCCCCCACCCCCCTCACATCAAGGCTGGTAGGTTGGGGGGTGGACACAGAGGAAGGAGTCTGGCTGGGCTGGGGGCATTCCTGCAGGGCTGTACCCAGCTTGGGGCCGGGACCTCGTCTCCAGCACCTGGACGTTGGGTGTCGGTGTGGACGAGGCAGAGGGGGTGAACAAGGTGACGCCCCAGTCACCCCTTGCTAGGCAGGGCCTGGGATTCCACTACCTTTTCCCTGGTGCTGTCCCCCCTCCACTGCCCTCTCCCTCCTGCTGGACCTGCTCCATCCCTCCCCCTTGCCCCACGAGCTTGCCTTGGCCTCAGGCCTTTGGAGGTCTGAAAGTGTGTCCCTGAAATTCCTGCGGTGAAACTTAACCCCCAAGGTGACGCTGTAAGGAGGTGGGGACTTTGGTGCCTCTGAAGAGATGCCTCGGGGAGGCCGCTCGTCCCTTCTACCATGAGGGGACGTGGCCAGAAGTCCCCGCCTGCCCTTGCCCGCACTCTGATCTCAGACTTCCAGCCTCTGGAGATGAGCCCCGGGTCCACGGTACCCCGTCACAGCAGCCCCAGCAGACTGAGAGAAGTCCCTCTCAGAGGGACCCTGTAACGACATTGGGGCCCCATCTGAACGCTCCAGGGTCATCTCCTGGTCTCCAGACCGTTGACTGAACTCCTTCCATCTGCAAACACCTGGCCTGTGAGGGAGAGAGCACGCCCAGGTTCCGGAGGTCGGGGCCTAGCTTCTGGGGGGCCGTGGTTCAGCACCGTGGGCTTTCCTGTCCTGGCCACGGGGGCCTTCTCTGGGCCCCGCGCCCTGGGCTTGGATGCAGTCGGGCTTCATGAAGGCTCCTTAGGAACGGGTACACGAGTGAGAACCAGAGGCGTTGTCCATCTTCCAGGTGGCCTCCACACCCCGACAGGGTGTCTGTGCTGGGCGAGGGCAGCGGGGTCTTGCGCACCTGCTCACACCGACGTCTGCACCCCAGCAGAGTCTTGGCAGCCCCGTGCTTTTCCTGGAGCAATTCATAGACTGGAGTCTCCTCTCCTTTTCCTTCATTTCCCCATACTTCCTGCCACGATCCAACGTGCACGTGATGTAATAATCTGAAGAAAGGTAATTGTTCAAGCTCCCGATGCCTGTGGCCCTGGGGATCCAGGCCCCTGCCCTGACCAGCCTCCATTGAGCACCTACTGAATGCAGCTGGAAGTACCAGGCACCGGTGACTTTACAGACGGTGCTCAGGCTTGGAGTCCCTTCCAGAAACATCCACGCCCGCCCCTCTCCTCGCTCTGCCCTAGATTGTTACCGGAATTAGTTCTGAGACTGACCCTGTGAGGGGCTCTCCTCATGCCCATGCCTAACACCTGCTGGGTCTCGGGTTCGGTCCCCACGCTCCCCCTGACTCTCCTGTCTTGGACCCCGGGGCTGCCTCAGCTCCCTGCTTCTTGGTTCTCCTTCAAAGACCCTGCCTAGTGCTCAGCCTTTCCTCCACACTCTGCAGTCCCGGCTCTGATGGACCGACTCCGTCCTCTGCAGGTCGAAAGGGCCCGGTTGTTGGAGCTCGTGTGTGCCTGGGCTCTTGGCCACCCTTTGCCCACAGTCATCTAGGGCAAAGCTCAGCCCCAGCACTGCCCGAGGAATCCTGGGTAGCTGACAGCACGGGCTTTGGAATCAGGAAGCTGCATTCAAATCCCAGTGCCTCCACTTTCCAGCTTTGTGACTTTGGATGAATTTTGGGGCCTCAGTTAGTCCAGCTGTAAAAGGGGATGGTGGCAGGGAGTCCCGCCATGATGAGGCTTAAATGTTCCAGGCATGTCAAGCACCTAGCACCGTGGGGCCCGTAGGAGGGACCAATCAATGCTGGCTTCTATCATTATCCCCTGGCCTCTGTGTGCCTCACCTGTAAAATGGCTACAGCAGCGCCACTGCCTCACGGAGTGAGTGGGTGATGTCGAGGCTCATATGAGAAGCTATATGCAGAGTGCTTAGGACAGGACCTGGCCCAGAGGGGCACACGCGGGAGGGTGATTATTGTTGGTGGGATACTATTACTGTGGGAGGGAAGTGGGCAGGGCAGTGGGAGTCGAGGATGTGACATTTCCCGTGTTTTGTTCATGGACACATTCAGGGCGGGGCAGGCCAGGATCAATATCTCTTCGGAAGTGGTTGTGGATCACTGTTCTTGGATCCTGCCTGGAGGGAGGAGAAGGCAGGGCTGCCCGTTGGAGTGGCCTCTCTACACAGGGAGCAGGCCTGGGTGCCCAGGGAAAGGGCACACAGCCTGGGGTTGGCAGCAAGTGAAGAGGACTGGGGTGGGAAGGGGGGGGTTGGCCTTCCTGGGACTTTGGAAAGGGCTGAAGGACTTGATTTTAACCACGAACAAGTGGGTGGTTGGATGGGTTAGTAACAGGTGAATCAGAGCTAAACCAGTCACAGGTTGGGTGGGCAGATGGTCGGATGGGGGGGCACACGGACGGTGGGCGGGCTGGGTGAGTGGACCGTGTGGGAACGGTGGATGGCCCATCAATGGGAGATGTACCCCTAGAAGACTGGAGGGACTATGGGTTAGCCGGCTGGCTGGACTGATGAAGGACTGAATGTTACATGAACAGGTGGGTGGGAGGACAGATAGACAGAGAGATTCAGTCAGTTATGTCCACAGATGTTTACTGGATGGATTTCTGGGTCAACGAACTGATGGACTGAGGCGTGTAGGGATGGATGGGCAGATGGAAGATGATGATGGATGGACGAGGCGCCTCTGAGCTTCTCGCGTTGGCTGTGGGATTGCTAGTAGTCACGTAGGATGGAATACAGGAACGGAGGTGATGGAGGCGGCAGGTGGCCCTTCCCAGGTCCCAGCATGACTTTTGGGTCTTTCCAGGCCAAGGAGCCTGCTCCAGGACAATTGGCAGCCAGAACCAGGGCCAGGACAAGCCCCCCTCTCATTCCCTGGAGCCCATAGAGCTGAGGCCCTTTTCCCAGGGCTCAGTGGGTGTTCTGCCTAGCAGAACGGGTTAGTTCTTCCTGCCTTCCTTAAAATCCCTTATGTGCCCTGGGTGTTGGGACATGGGGCTGGCTTTAGCGGTTGAAGGGAGGGGCTGCCGATGTGTACGTCCCTGGGAGCAGAGGGCAGGATCACCTAGAGGTAGAGAGCCCAGCTGCTGGCCCAGGCTAGCCCGGGAGCTTGGAAACCCCAAGGAACCTGGGCTAGAGTCCTGGATGGGCAGGGAGGGGTGGACTGGAGAACTGGCTCTGCTGCCCACTTGCTCTGTGACTTGGGATACTGCTTTTCCACCCCTGGACCCAGGCAGCTTGCCCTGACCTTCACAGACTGCACCCCAGACGAGCTGGGGCAGGGTGGGAGATGTGCAACAGCAGCTGCTCTTCCCTTCCCCGAGAGGGGGCCTCTGTGCTCAGCCCCCTCCCTGACCGACAATGCTGGAGGACTCTGGGGGCCACCGCCTGGCCATGCCTGGTGGGCAACGGTGGGGTTCTGGGGCAGATGGGGAGCCACAGTGAGACGAGGGGGCCGGTGTGGGCTGAGATGAAGCTGCCAGACATGGGCTCACGTCCAGGCTCTGCATGGAGACCAGGCTTCAGCTAATTAGCTCCCACCCGCCCACATCCTCCCCTCCTCCCACGCACAGGCTCACGCACACGCTGCTGGCGCACCCCCATATCACCCCGCACCCCCAGATCTGCCCTGGTCCCACCCTGTGTGCCCCCGCAACTCCCACGGCATATCCGCCCACTCTGCCTGGAGATGCAGTTGGATTGTCTCCTCCCTGTAGGCACCCGTCACCCCTGTGGTCATAATTACCCACATGGTGAGCGCATCCACTCGCCTCCACAGAAAGATGCCCCCGCCCAGACATGCCCCCCCCCATGTCCCAGCCGCTGTATGTGGCCGGGGTCCTTGTGGGCTGGGCAGAGCCAGTGCTGGGCTTTCCGTGGGCTGTGAGGGACCACCTGCCCCTACACCCATCTCCACTACCCCCAGAATGAGCACAGCTGGCCTGGATGGGGAGCCATGAACTTGAACTCAGAGAGGTGTGTTTGAGGTCCAGGCCTTGGGATTTGACACCCCATTTCCTGCCACTCTGGGTCCCCGTCTCCCCATCTACCATTGACTGCTGATGCCCAGGGAGCCCAGATGTGCCCACCACACAGCTCCTCTCCCTCCTTTGGCTGCGGCTGACCTGGCTCTTCCTCTCCCATCCCAGGCAACTTGCTCGTTCCTCCCCCAACCCTTCACCCCTACTCCACAGACACCCCTGCCGTCCTCTCCCGCTGGGTTCCATGATGGACCACCTCCCCGGCATCTGCCACCCTGCACCAGTCTGCCTTCTCATCCCACGTCAGTTTCCGCATCCCTGGGGATGCCCCAGAGTCTTGGTCTCTCATCCCTGACCCTTGTGGATCCACAACCCTCCTGGACGTCCCTCCCTACCCTGCCACGGTGCACGCTGACCCAATACCCAGCTGGCTCTGTGTCCAAAACCTGGGGCCTGAACAAGTACTCCCCAGCCATATCCCCCTGAATCCTCAACTTCCTCACATGGCCCCCCTGGCCTCACCCAAACCCTGAGCCCAAGGCCCTTCACACAGGAGCAAGTCATGTCTCGCATACCCAGACTATGCCTGTGTCTCCAGCCTCTGTGCAAGTGGTGGGAGGAAGCCACATCTCTGCTACCACCCCCCACCCTGCCCCGGCTCTCCCCGCGCTGGGGTCAGACCCACTGGCTCTTGCCCTTGACTGCCGCCCTGTCAGTGACACTGCCTTCTGCCCCTTCTCCTGCGTCCTCTCTCCTGCATCCCCTTTGTCCCGGATCCCCTCTCTCCTGCATCATTTGTCTCCTGTACCCCCTCTCCTGCCTTCCCTCTCTCCCGGATCCTCATTCCCACAAGCACTATGGGAACCATGGCTCAACTTGAGGCTCCTAGAACAAAAGCAAACCTGCCCTTTAATGTTGGGCTTCCTCTACCCTCTCTTCTAGCTCCTCTCTGTAGAGCCGTCCGTGGAAGGGTGTCTGTGTTGCCGTCAGACCCCCACGCGGGGCTGCTGGGCACAACAGGCTTCTATCCCTTTCTTCTCTGCAGCTGCCTCCTTAGGTGCACTGGGCGCCCGTGCACACCCCCTGCTGGCTTTGTGTTCCAGGATGTGAATCTGGATGGGCCACGTGGAAGGGGAGCTCAGTAGCCCATAGGCTTCCTCCTAGACTGGCCCATGGAATGTACCACCAGGCAGCGGAGTGCCTGCGGACAGCACGGCGGTGTACTGGTCTTTTTGGTTTTCTCCTCGCAGGATTGCCATGGGTGGCCTGAGGCCCTCTGCCCCTGGCTCTCCCCTCTGGTTCTGGGCTCTAGTCACTGAGTCACTCCCCGTGCTCCTCCAGGGGCCATCCCTCGCCTTGCCTGGTCATCGTACCCACAGCTAAACTCAAGGGATGCTGAACACTGTTGGGCACCAACACCTCGTTCTGAGCCCTCTGTGCTCCAGCTCTCCGGACCCAGCTGCCCTCGGACACCTGTGCTGGGGGCCTCAGGGAAGCACCTGCTGACTTGCTTGTCCGGTCTCAGGACTGGAACCGCCACCCGCCTGTAGCCATGCTTCTCTCCAGGCACAACTTCCTTTGTAGCCAAGTCCCGCTGCCCACACCCCCATCTCTCCTCTCACTGCCAGAGTCCAGGCCCCCCACTCCCACCCTTCCCTCGTGCAGAGGCACTTCCTGCCCCTCCCCACACGCCCCTCCCTGCCCCTGCCGGTCCAGGCTGCTTCCCCTTCTATCCAAATTCGGGTGTCTCTGAGACCTTTAACATGTGGTTCCCTCTGTCTGTGTTGCCCTTCCCCTCCCGCATTGCTGGGTCTACTGCCAAACCCCTCCCCTGGCTGACATGTCCACAGTGACAATGTCACTGTCATCACTGGTCAGCCGAGCAGAGGGAGTGGGGCACTCAGGTGGCATAGCCTGAAGAGCCCTTGCCCCATGGTTCATTGGGAGGCCAGGCGTGGGGACTGGGACTCTGGCGTGCTGTCTCCAAGCCCTGCCCTGATGGCGATGGAGAATGGTACAGACCCCTTCCCTTCGCCACCCTGCGATGCTGGACTTGGGACTGGGGCTCCTGTCGGGGACGTCGACGCCCTCCTCCCTCTGTGACACCAAGAAGGCCCATGCCCCCCCTGCAGTAAGGAAGGCCGGTAGCCGGAGGCCACGCCTTCCCTGCGGGCTCTCAGGCTCGCCCTGCCGGACCCCCTCCCGGCCTTCAGCTGTGGGGCCTCTCCAGTCCTTGCAGACGCCCCTGGTGGCCGCTTGTTTTCTGCAGGGCCCGCGTGATTGCAGTCTTGATTCTAGAAGCTACTCCAGAAAGAGGGTGGCTGCTGTTCTCCTGCCCCTCCCCCCAGCGTGGGGGGTTGTTGTTTTCATGCTTTGCTAGAACGAGCAGGTGACACAGAGGGACACCAGGCAGGGGCTTGGGCTCGGTCCGGATCTCTGGCGACTGGGGCCCGGGCCCCACCCAGCAAAGCCCACCCTGAGCCGGCCTCGGGGTCCAGCCTGAGCCTGTCGTGGGGGCTGCCTGTGCCCCGAGATAACCCCAGTCAGCCTCCTGTTCGGAGAGCGGCGGGTGGGGGTAGGGAGCTTGCTGGCTCTGCGACGCGGAGTGTTTGTCATGTTCTGCGATGTGGCTGTGGACGTCTGCCATCATTTATCATCATAATTAAGTGCAATTTGGTAGGGGGATGGGTGGGGGAGCTGACAGTCTGCGCTGTTAGAGAGAGCCCCAGCGGACCAGGTGGAAAGGGCCCGGTGATGACCCGCCTTCCTCCGTGGGCCAGTGACATGTGGCCCGAGTGGACGCGGCATCCAGGCCCCCACCCCGCCACCCGGCACCCTCTTCCCGGCCGAGCTGAAGTCACCCCTCCACCAGGAGACCAGCCCGGCCACCGGCCGAGGCAGCCTGGGGCTGGCTGCAGCCCCCAAGGCGGCCAGCTTCCGCGGGTGGCTTCCTGGCCCTGGTTGGGCTGGAGGCAGACCAGGATGGGCTGGCTTAAGGCCAGCTGCCTCCTCCTTGGGGTACGTGGGAACCGGCCATGGGAACAGCTGGGTTCGGGGCATCAGCCCTACTCTTCCTCCCCAGCCGGGCCTGACACCGCTGCCCCTGGGGCTCCAGCTGACCTCTGCAAGGCGGGGGCTGGGAGGATGGACGAGAGGAGGCAGGCAGAGCAGCCTGGGGTCTTTGTGCCTACCCACCCTCCCCGCCGACCCCCGGGCTTTGTTCACATGTTAGACCTTCAGGGAGACCCTCTTGAGCACCCAGAGCCCCGCCTGCAAGCCCTCCCTCTTAGATCATCCTTTGCTTCTGGCCATTTAACTATATGTGTAACTGTCGTGTAAGTGTCTATCTTTTTCACTGGAACGTGGGTTCCCAAAGGCACGGATGGTGCCGGCACTGCACCCCCGGGCAGGGTCCTGATGAACCGGCAAACGGGTGAATGACGTGTGCTTGTCACGTGAGTCAGTGGGCACACCCATGCAGGCCTGATCACCTGTGCTTGGCCCGGGGCGCTTACACACTCAGACAAACTCAACATGGGCATTTGCCGATTGGCTAAGGGAGAGTGCATAACTGGCAGAGGGGCCACTAGGACCTTCGCTTTGAGTGGGAGGAAAAGTTAGAAGGGAGCTTCTTGGAGGTGGTGAGCTCTGAGCTGAGATTTAAGGAGTTGCCATGAAAGAAACACAGAAATAGAGACCACCACTGGGCAAACCCTTCCGACGCGACGCTTAGGGCCTGGCTGGGTTAGGGGTCGGGGGCTGTCAGTCTGGTGGGGAGGCTGTTGTGCACAGAAGGCCTCCTGATGCTTCCCCACCAGTGGGCTCAGAGACCTTCACTCCTGGTGGCGTCCTCTGGAAAGGCAGGGGGCTGTTAGCTAGCAGCATGAGGCTTGTCCTCAAGGCCTGCTCCCAGCCCAGCTTCCCCTTAGACCAGGGGGAGGGTAAAGAGATTTGCTCTCCCTTGTCAGTTTTGATTCAAATGTTTCCTTGTGTCCCGTTTGTTGAGAAGGTTTCTGATGTTCAACATGAACTCATTGGGGAAGATTGATAATTGAGTAGCGAAGTCTGCCCTAAGGCCCACACTGGGGCAGCTGTGTGGCAGATTCTGCTCCAGACCGTAGATCACAGACTATCAGACAGAAAGGGTCTTGGACGTCATGGAGACGGAGACTTGGGGAACAGGGACTTCACGAGGCAAGGGTTGAACAAGGTTTGAGCCTCCATCGGTGAGGCTCTTTCCTGGTCTGGGCTGTGTCTCTTTCCTGCTGGCTGGGGCATTGCTCCAGTCAGGAGAGGGATCTCAGGCTGGGTCGCTGCACGTGACGTGTGGGGAATGGCCCACAGGGGCTGGAGGCGGTGGGGCCGTGGAGGGGGACGTAAAGGCTCTGGGGGGGCCCATTTGTGACTTGTGATCTAAAGTGGGCCACTCTGCTCACCAGCCTCATCTGTCAAATGCAGTCAATCAAGTTGTTTTAGGGTCGAAAGGGAACCTTGCTTCTACAAAGATCTGCTAAGCATTTCTGACGCAGCAGGTCTGGTGCTGGTGGGTGAAGCAGACACGGCCCCCTGCCGTGTCGCTTACTGTTCTGCTGTGGAGACAAACTTTGCTCCATTTGTCACACCTGAAAGGCTGGAATCGAACCCACTGGTGGGCCCTGCAGGGACAAGGTCAAGATCTCGCCCCACATGAGCAGTAAAACATGCAGCCACAGCGGCCGGTGCTGTTCGGGGGGTTGTGCCAAACAGGAGTCTGGGGTGAGGGCCAGGCTGCTGGGATGCAGTCTACACCCCACCCGGAGGACACTTTTCTTGTCCCAAGGAGGCGCTGTGGCCGGCTCTGTGGCCGGGTCCCTTGGAGCCGTTGGGGAGATGTTTGTCTCGTGAGGCCACCGTGTGACCTTCGTCCACGCCTCGTGCCAGCCCCTGGCCGGGAGAAGGGCCCTGCCACGTGATCACCCACCACACGCCAGCACACCAGCCCTTTGTTGGTTCCAACTGAAAGAAAAGCCCCTGCCCTTGACCTTGGCGCCCTTGAGGACCGGCACAAGTGCCATGAGGTCAGGAAGCTGGGCTTCCCCTCCCAAGGCTGATGGTGGCCTGTTTACACACATGAGGATGGCAGGACACACTGGAGGACCTGCCACTGTGTCTACTGCCCACACGTGGATGGTTCCTGAAGCCCCACTCAGGGCGCGCTGAATCCGGGACACACGGGTCCCCACGTGGAGGCTCAGCATGGAGCTCACTTGTTCAGGCCATGCTGCACGGTCTGTGGAAGGCTGGGCGTGGGGTGTGGAGCACTTGAGGCTCCATTCTTGGTCCCTGACACCCACTCGTGAGCTCAGCCACCACGGACTTGGGCCACACCCACTGGTGTGTCCTGATGGGAGCTGGTGGAGACCAGCAAACCAGCACAGGGCCTCTTCCTTCACTTCCTCTCCCGAATCTTCCCCGTGGAGGGCAGTGGACATCTGACACATGGGGCTGGAGACGGAGGCTGTGGCAGAGCGGGACCCACAGGCACCAGCCTTCCCATGAGTCGTGGGTCCTCACTGGGCACTCGCCTTGCTCTCCCCTGAGTGCTTCCAGCCCAGCACACAGTAGGTGGGCAGCACACAGTTATGAGGGCCACTCAGAAATCCCGCAACCCCTGGAGAGCCTGGGTAGCTGGTGGGGCAGCAGGGTCGGGGGAGCGGCTGGGGCTCCTGGAGCCAGATCTCCCGGGGCTGAGCTGTAGTTGGGGAAGAGGGAAAGGGGCTGGCCTGGCAGCATGACCTGCACAGCCCAGGGGATGGCAGGGACGTCCTGTGGCAGCGGGTGTGGGGGGAGCTGTCAGGGTATGGTGCAGGGGTGGAGCGGGCAGGGAGACATGGTCCCTTTCTCAGGCACACAGTGACTGGATCCCTCCCCTCCCCTGTGGCTGGAATAGGACTCCCACCCCTGCCACTGTCCCACTCCTGGACCTTTGGACCCAATGCTGAGGCGAGAGCCGCCCCCAGCCTCTCCCCACAAGGTGCCCCTCCCCACTTCCCGATTTGTGGACCCTCCCCGCAAAGGCTCACTTTGCAAACCATGAAATACTGTGAACTTTTGGGCCGTGGCTCTTTCCGTCCCAGAGTCAGGCATGGACGTCCAGGGTGAGGGGGCTGGGTTCGCGGCCTCAGGGCCGGATGGGCACCCGGGAAGGTGCCCTGAGCCGAGGCTCTGCCGGGCTTGGCACAAGCGTGCGGCTCCCCAGGGCCGCTGTTTTGCAATCCTTTCTGGCCACCGACCCCGTGCCTCTGGCAATTGCAGGTTTTCCCGGCTGTGATTTGGATGTTTTTTCCTTCTAAACAGCCGCTCTGGAAAAAGGGACTCTCGCTGTGACCGAGCTGGCTTCAATTGTCCCACTTCTTTCCCCAAACAGCACCCTCTCCCCGCTGTGTCCCGCCCCCCGCTGCCCCATCCACGTGTTTCCCCCAAACGGCAGTGGGGGGGAGGGCACCCTGAAGCGGGGTCGTGGGCAGCGGTGGGGGCAGTGACGGCTCACCTCCGGGGTAGGGTCTCCGCCTCAGGGGCCACGTTGTCTGGTCCATCCAGACCCCTCACCACTTGCGTCGGGCTCATGAGGGGCACTTCCTGAGCGCCTCCTATGGGCAGGGCGCCCCTCCGTCTCCCTCTGTCCTCTCACCGGCCCCACCCAGGAGGTCCTTGAGGAGGAGACAGTTGGCAAATGGCCAAACGGGGCTTCAAAGCGGAGTCTATGGGTTCCCCCAAACCTGCCCTCTTGTCGCTGAGCACTTGAGGGGGAGTCCTGCTGGTAATTCTCAATTTGCCTCCCAAGGGCACCGTTCCTTACGGTTTCAAAATCCTTCAGACTTCTCAAGCCTGTCAGTACTGACTTTCAGAGACTCAGGCTCAGAGAGGTCAGGAAGCTTGCCTGAAGCCACACAGCCATTAAGTGGCGGGGCAGGGACTGGACATTAGGGTTGTGTGAACTGAAGGACCTTGGTTTTATTGCATGCCTGTGGACTGGGGTTCAGGAGTCACATTTTTGGACACGAAGGGCCGGGTTCCAGAGATGAGCTCCTCTCTCACCTATCCCCCCACTCCGTGGCACCTGAAGGAGTACTCAAGGGGGCCTTGGGGTCAACTCCGGTTTCAGCGGAGGGATCAACCACGAGTCCATGATTGAATAGGACTTCAGAGGTGGAGACAGGACCTGGCTCTGTACCCCAGGATCTTAGTGATAGGTAGGGCAATGGCACCCGGCAGAGACCCTGCCCTTGGCATCCCGGTCTCTGCTCAAGGCCAATGAAGACTCCCAGTGGCATCAGGAGGTTGGTCTCTGTTACCCTATGGGGGACCCTGGGCTGTGAGGATCCTGGAGTCCCACTTTTATTCTCTGTGACTCTGCTGTCCCCTCAGTAGCTTATGGGGAGGAGGCGTCGTGGTGACTTTGGGTGCATGCGGGTCCTCTGAGGAGCACTCCTGGGCTCTGTGCATCTGGGGTCTTGAGACCTCCAAGGCTCTGCCTGGGGAGCAGCTTGTGCTGAGACTCCTGTGTCTCCGTGGGCCTGGCCCTGTTGCTTGGGTGTGGTTCCCCCCACCATCCCCTCCGTGGTCCCCTCTTGAAGGGCTCTCCCAGCCTTGCCCCAGCTGCGGCCCCTCCCCCACCTGTGTCTTCCCTGTGGCCACTTGTCTGTGCGCCCAGCTTCGCCCAGTGCTGGTGGATGCTACTCGAATAAAGGAACAGACCCTCGACGATAGGACGTCCCTGGGCAGAAACTATACCAGCCTTTAAACTTTTTGCCAACAATGACGTGAACCAGTGTTGATTTAAACAGAAAAACCCAGGATGACGTGTAATTGTAAAAAACATCACCCCTCACATTGCCATGCGCGGCCGTGACCTCGGAGGGTGCTTAGGGAAGGCCACAATAGGAGTGCTTTTACAAGCCGGCCCCTCTGCGCCAAGATTTCCGGAGCAAGGAGCTGGGCTTACGACCTCCTGGAGCCCCTCCCAGCCAGCCACAGGCTCCTGGCTCTGCCTACCAGGCAGTCCCAGAAATGCACTCAGATTCTGAGTGGGGACAGGGTCCCAGCCAGAGTCCGAGCCCCGGGTCAAGCCGGGGAGGTCCAGGAATGTGGATGCCCCGGCCCTGAACCAGGTGGAGATGGGCGAGTGAGCCCTGGGCCCCCCCAGGCATCCTCTCGGGCCAGCTCTGGGGGTCACCCAGCCATGCTTCCCAGCGCCAGGTCATACCCTTCAGCCCCCGGCAGGACCTGCTTTGTGCAAGGTCCGGCCCCAGCCCATCTGATGTCCCGGAGGCACCCAGAGTCCTCGCACTGTCCCCCAGGACCCTTTGCTCCCTCCAACTGCTGCTTTGCTGGGAGTTTAGGGGTGATGCCAGGGGAGGCCAAGGAGGCCAGCTTAGCTGTCCCGCCTTCTGTTCTAACCCTTGGAGTAAACAGGAACATTAAATCACTACTTGGGGGTCAGGAAACTGGAAATAATCAAAACACAGTGTCCTGTCCTCGGCCTGGGCGCTGGGCCGCCTGTCACCGACCCAGCCCTGCCGCCTGGGGCTTTCCCGGCCTCGCCTCCGCCCAAGTCTCTGCCCCTGCCATCTGCTTTGTGGGCTCTGGTGCCCACAGTGGACCACACCCCAGGGTACAATTAGTGAGACACCCGGAGAGCTGGCAGCCGCCCCACACCCACACACAGGCACCACCCGGCCAGGGACATCGCCCTAGGATTGGACCCCCCTATCGGCCCTTGGACCCCAGCGAATGGGGGTAGGCCTGAGGGAGGAGGGCCTCAGGGGGTGGTGAGAGTCTTGGCACCTCAAGCCTGCTGCCCTTTCTCTGCTTCTAGGGTGGGCACCACCTGCCTGCCCATCACCCGAGTTCAGAGGCCGGTTAGGCAGCCTGGAGCCGACCCGGTGGGGGAGGTGGGGGTCTTCTCTCCCATCATAGGGCACTCAGGCCACAGATACCCTTTCCAACTGACCCTCCTCCGCTGTGGGCCCTGTGGAAGATTGCAGATCTCCCAGGAGCCCCCAAGGCTTGGTGAAGGGAAGTGGCTTCGAGGCTCAGCCCCTAGCTCCCGGCTCCTTCCCACAGCCCAGCTTCTGCTCATGGGGGTCTCCAGGTGCAGGGGGCGTCCTCACCTCAGGCCTCCTGGGCTGAGAGGACGAGGCTCAGGCTATGTGCTGGGCTCCGGCATGTGCTCGCTGGGCTGCCTCCATCACATCTGTGCTTTCTCTGGGCTTCCACCTTTGGGCCTCCACATGGCCTCTAAGGGATGTCCTGTCTTAGATTCTACTCCACAGCAGCGAGGTGAGAGGGAATTTGAGGAATGCCCCCGAAGGACGCATTGCAAAGCTCCAGCCTGTGGGATCATAGACACACCCCCACCACACCCCCGGCCCTGCTGCCTGACCCTGTCCTGTGCCTTGACCATGAGCTGGGGCTGCCTGCAGGGTGAGGCCCGAGAGGGGAGCTCCTGGGGCCTGGATGAAGAGCGGGGACAGCCGGGATGAGCCCCTGTGGGCCTGGGGGAGGCTCGGGCCTGCCCGGTGGAGCTGGCGGTCTGGGGAGGGTGACTGGTGAGACACAGAGCTTTGTAGCCCCGAGACTCGGCTGTGCAGCTCTCCCTGTTGGGCGCTTGGTCAAGATGGCATTTGGGCTGGCCCTCCCGGGATGAGAAGGGAGGCAGAGCAGCTCGAGGTGGCTTAAAAAAAAAAAAAACCAGGGGAGGCTGGGCGGCCTCTCCCCTATTAACCTGCTCTGAAACCTGGGACTGGGTCTGCCATGGCCTCCTGAGTGTGCACATACCATGTGCCTTCCTCGGACCACTGTGACGCCGGTGCAATGGTGCCCATTCTCCTGATGGGAAGACTGAGGCTCCAGAGGTGACGCGGCTTAGCCACACTGCAGCTGCATTCTATGGTGATGGAGGATTTGGTCTCAGCCCTGGGAGCTCTGGAGACCTGGCTCCTCCCTGGCTTGCGCTGTCGCACCTTGCCGAGGAGGGCTGGGTGGTCAGTCTGGGCTCTCTTCCTTCCTCCCTGCTTGGCCGCAGCCTCCCCTACCTATCTCCAACCTCCAGCGGCAGCAAGGGGACAAGTCTGATGACACAGCTCCGATGTCTGCGAGGGTGTGGGGAGCAAGCAGTGTTTTCCCTCCACCCTCCTGCCTCTGCTTTCAGGGGTCGGGGAAGGGCCTGAGGCCTGGAGCCCCAGTGAGGGTGGGTGCGCAGAAGGACCTGCGTTCAAGCCAGAACTGGGGCAAGGCTGGGGGTAGAATGGGTTCCACCTGGGAAAGTATCGAGTTCTTAGTCCCAGAGCCGAGTGAGGCTGGCTGGGCCGGGCTGGGTGCTAAGGTGGGGTGTGTGTGGGAGGGAGGGGAGCCCCCAGAAAGGCCTGTGGGGAGGCCTGGGGCAGGAACCGTGGGGATGGGATTCCGGTAAGGAGGCAAGTATGCCAGGCCACGGGGAGGGAGCCCACTGACTTGAGCCCACTCGTCCTCCTGCCTCCTTGTGTGGAACAGCCCCTGTGTCTGCTCCCCGATCCTGTATCACTTTGCCCAAGGGAGGAGTTCAGCCCAGAAGTTCTGGAGAATTGAGGCCCACCCTGTCCAGTGCAGAAGCAGACCTCAACACCAATTCCTTGACCTTCAGACGGGACACCAGAGTCTGGGCGTATTTCCCCCAGCAGTCACCTTCCACAAGCTCCTTCCCTGCCCTGACCCCCCCACCTCCTGCTGTCCTGGGATCCCCACCCACCAAAACCACGTGTGTTCCTTTGTGTTCCTTCCAGGCCAGGGTCCATCTGGGGAATCCTCAGTGAGCCTGCAGGTTACTGGCCAGGGTCCAGGTTGGGAGGCCTTGGGGGACACGTGAAGGAGCTCGAGTGTTTCCTAGAGAAGTCAGGAGTCACGGAAAGCTTCGGATTTTAAAATATCACTCTGCTTGTTCACTGGGGCCGGGACAGGGCAGACGAGGGAGCCCAGTGCTGAGCAGGGGGGGTGGGTGGGAGGAGGGCTGACGGGAGGCTGGGGTGGCAGAGAAAGGAGTCCAGGTTTCTGCCTGGTGCCTGGGTGCTTGGTGGTGGTAGCAAACAGCCCTCCCAGGCTCCCTTGCAGCAGGGGTGGCCACTCCAAGGAGACAGGTCTGTCCCGGGAGATGCAAGAGGATGTTTACTGGAAACCTCTGGGCATGGTTTTGTCCTCCCTGATAAGAGAAGGTCTGTGAAGAAGAATGCCCTCTCTGGACCTCCTCCTGCTTCTTGTCTTTGGACATTGTTTGAGGGGTTGGAGCAAGGGCAGCCATTTTGCAACAATGAGGTCCACGTGACACGGAATCATCAGGGGCTGGCTAGGGGCTGTCGAACCACAGCCGGCAGCCAGTCATGGCAGACCCCTTGTTATGCCAGAAAAATGAGCCCCCTCTTTGGTTAAGTCACCGTTCACTGTGCCTTCTATTACTTGCAGCCAAAGGCATTCCTGAATAGTACAGGATTTCATGCCAAGAGTGGAGCTGGAAATGATTTCGCAGCCCCTAACCAGCAGAGTCCGCTGGGACAGCAGGAGGTGGGGGTGTGGCTGTGTTGGGTCCTCCAGGGGGACACGCCAGTGCAGAGCCAAGGAGGGTGGCCCTTGGGGATGGCTGTGGGTCCCCGTGGCTAAGGCCATGGGAATGGGTGGCATTGCTCAGGGAGGGTGGGCAGGAGAGGCTGGCAGGTGCCGAGAGAGCTCCGGGGAAGACCAGCCCTCGTGGGGCAGGTGGAAAAGGCTCAGGAGTTGTGCATGGCAATGGGGAAGCACAGGAACGGGGACGGGAATCAGTCCTCCACTTCCGGAGCAGCTGTTGGGCGAGAGTGACTGGGATTTACACGGAGGGTCCCATTTACTCATCCTCACCCCACCTGCTGAGCTAGGTACTGTTACTGTGCCTGTTTTACAGGTGAAAACACCAGGGCTCTGAGAAAGGGCCACGGGGACTCAGTGCACTAAGAGAAGTCCCAGGGGGCAGCCGGAGGGCCTCAGGGAGGAGGTGGTGCCACTGCAGTGGGCGCCGGGACTGGGCGGGAGTTTGCAGATCTGATGGGCTGGGAGGAAGGGAGGCGCACAGGCTCTGGGAACAGCATGAACAAGGGAAAGGATTGGACCCGGCTGACTTGCATGGCCGGGAGACGTGGCAGATCAGGTAGGAGAGACGTGCCAGGGCCGCGGATGGCAGCCTGCGGAGTTTGGTGTTTTTTGGAGGAACCTGGAGGGAGGACGGCGTGACCGGGGCCGGCTCGACCTGAGGGCAGTGAGCACTGAGGACGCGGCTGCCCAGGAGGGGCTGGTGCAGCCACGCCCCCTTCCCAGATGTCTCTCCAGGCAGGCGAGGCAAGACCACAGTCAGAGCCCTTGGCCTGTGGCCACCGAAAACAACGTGTCCTCATTGTCATTGAGAAACTGCAGTTGGGTCTTTGGTCCAAGCCATTTCAGGACAGCGGGCAGTCGGCAGCCCAGGCGGGGTGGCCTGGGAACCCCCGCTGTCCTGGCCCAGGCCAAGCCCCCATGGCTGTGGGCCTGAGTCTGGTTCTGGGGCGGGGGGGGGGGGGGGCTCATGGGTGGGTGGGGCCAGGAGGGGTGAATCTGGACAGTGAGGCTATTCCTGTGAGCTCTGTTTGTTTAGTTGGCTGGGAGAAGGTGGGAGTGGGCTTCCTGGGGTGGCCCCAGGCTAAGGGGCCCAAAGAAGAAGGAGCCCCGGGTATGGATAATGCCAGGACTGGAGACAGACCCTTTCTTCCGCAGCTGGTGGAGCAGGAGCAGGGAGGCCTCCAGGCATGTAGTGGGGGGCCTGGGTCAGGGAGCGGGGCATGGGCCAGTCAGCAGGCTTCAAGCTCCCCCCCACCCCCTGACCAGCCTACAGGCTGAGATTTTGGGCAAGTCCTCTCCTACCCATCCCTCATCTGTAAAATGGGTGCAGTGAGTCCTGTCCTGGGGCAGGGGTGGTGCTGGGAGAATTAAACAAGAGATTCCTTCAAAGTCCTAGGCCTGTGGATTTCGCAAACAATTAAAATTTCAAAAAAACAACTTTAGTTCCTGTCATAGGGTGCCAACTTGAGATCTGCCAAGTAAGAACACTGAAAACAAAACCAGAACACGGCTACTGTCTACTGTCACCGTCATCCCGCATGGGAAGCGGCATTTGGACACAGAAAGGGTTGGAGGACGCAGGAAAGGGTGTCTCCGTCAGTGGACGCCGGCCGTTGAGTGCAGTGCGCTCGGCCCCGTCCGGAGTGTCGGCTCTGGCAACCAGAGCAAACGTTCCTTGCCTGGGCCCGGGACTTAGTGGTGTTCTCCCGGGGGCTGGGTGCCCACCCCATCTCCTCGCCCGGTGCTCCCAGCTCAGAGCTGGAGAACTTACATTTTTCAGAGGGTGCGCTCTGATGGAGGGGCACCTCCCTCCAGGGGCCGAATCCCAGCTTCTATCCCAGACTTGCCCCCTTACCTCCTTTCCAGGCCCTCCCAATGCACTCGGCGAACAGGGCTCCCTTCGCGGGAAGATTCTGTCCACGTGGGGTGCCTAGTGATGCTTCAGTGTGCTGGGGCCTGGATGACCCCCCAAGGAGGGGGTACCAAGGCTCAGAGAGCTAAAGGCCCTTGCCTGGGACCCCTGAAGCTGTGTGTGACATGGCCGGGGCCCCCACACCGTCTGCCAAGCCGGGATCCTGAGGCAGATGAAGGAAACTCAGGGTTTAGGGTTTTTCCCCCAGAAGGATCAAAGCTGCAGACAGAGATGGGGCATCGGTCCTTTGCTTCATTCCAAGGTCACGGCCGCAGGGTCTCCTGCAGGGAGGGAACTTGGACACCAGCGAGGCCTGAGTCTGAGCTTCACCGCCACGGTCCCCCAGCTCTGTGACTCGGCACAGGCCGCCCCCTCCAAGCCTGTGTTTCCCGGCCTGCCACCCCGCCCCCGGCCTGGGGCCTGGCAGACCGTGGGTGCTGGGTGTGGCCTTGCCGGGTAGGGGCCTGGCCACCATGACTTCAACCTCTCCCTGACAAGGATGTCTCCAGGATGCCCCTGTTCCCACACCACACGGGAGGAGCAGGAAGCCGGGGTCTCCTGGGAGCAACCTCTTTGGAGGGTCTCATTAGTGGCAGGAATAAAACTGGCCAGGAGCTGCCCAGCTCACCAACCCTGGGCAGTGACTTTACACCTCTATGACTCGGGGGGAGGAAATCCAGCTACTGGGGGCAGTGGGGCTGCACCGGGGTCCGGGGGTACCGGGAGACCCACCTTTGTGGCTGGTGTCATCTTGTATAGGCTAGGCTGGCATTCTGGGTCAGGGGAGTGACCAGGGTTTCAGCTGGAGGACGGGCAGAGGGCATGTGACCTTGGCTCCCAGGGGGCCTGGCTAGGGCCCCCCTAGCTGCTCATATGCACGCCTCCCCCAAATCTACAGGCATTTCCCCAGGGGCCTAGAGCAGGACGTCCTGGCCCGGACCAGCCGCTTGCAGATCCTAGACCCTGGGTGTGTACCCAGAGAGGTCTGCTGCTTGAGGGCTTGTGTGCACAGATGGAGAAACCGAGGCGTTCTGGATTCCTCGTACTCCCTGAGTGCCTTGCCTGGGTGCTGAGGACCCACAGGTACATCTGCCACAGCTCAGGCCCTCAGGGCTCCTGCTCTTGGAGCGTGAGACAGACCCCAGACTCACAGTGTCCCTGAACGGTTGTCCGGGGGATGGGCGGCCTGTGTCGGCCCCCGCTTGTGGGTGTGTGTGTGCTGGGTACCCAGAGGAGAGGCTCTCACGCAGCAGGCATGGGGGAGGAAGGCAGGGGCCAGCTCAGGGGAAAAAGGCACAGACAGAGGCTGGAGTCCACTCACTCTTCATTTCCTGAGCATCTGCTCCAGCCGACGGCTGCCAGCACGGGCTCCAGGGCTGGGGGGCTGAGGACTCCCCGGCAGGGTGTCCGCCGCAGCCTCGAGGCCCCTACAGGGGCAGAGGGGTTGGCTGGGCCCTGCTCTGGGGCCCGGCGCTGTGCTCCGTGGGGGTCACTCAGACACTGATGGGCAGGGAGTGGGCTTGGGATCGCCCGTGGAAGGGAAGGTAGGATGCTGAGCTGGGAGGATAGTGATGCTTCTTCTCACTGGCTGGTCCTTTGGCACAAGGAGCCAAAGTGTGGCATCGGCAGTAGCTTGGAGTTCTGGGAAACTCGTACTTCGTCCCCTGGGGACAGCTCTCACAGAGCCCTGAACTGCAGGGCCAGGAAGCATAGAGTCCCCAGATCTGTTGCTGGGAGCAACAGTCAATGTGGCCACTCCCACTCCCTCCCCTTTGTTCTGGGACCCACATGTTCTCCCATGAGGTGCGCTGAGTGTGCGCTGCACGGCGAGGTCCGCGCCCCAAACCTGCAAGGCGCTGCCTGAATGTGTGCTTCAAGTCTGCCCCGGACAGGCCGTCCCATCCCTCGGTCGGGCTGGTGGCCTCAACTGGCAGCATGAACGGCCGAGCCTACCGTCCTGGGCGCACCCCAGCACTGTCCTTTCTGTAAAGTGGTTCCTTGCTCTGACGTCATATCATGTGGGATCCCGTCAGTGGACTGACTACTCCGTGAGCTCTCCAATGCTGGTGCTCATGGAGCCCCATGGCGAGAAAAGGTATTCGTCTCTTCCAGTCAAAATTCATCGTCACCTCTTCCAGGATGGAAAATGTCCCGTATAGCTGACTTGCTTCCAGGAGACTGATGGTTTCCTGTAGGAATGCTTCCATCCTGGGGACTCCCCATGGATCCTTCTGGTGGGCAGTTGGGGCATTCAGCAATGGCATTGGCTAGAGCAGCCGTGGAAGGTGGGGACCCACCTGCTGGGCCACCTTCACGTCTGCCGTCCCAGCTGTGACATGCCCACACCCGCCATACCCCTGATGCAGCAGGCCCGGGAGTTTTCAAAGGGCTTGTTTCTCCCCTCTAGACGGAAGGGCCCTGGTGTATTTGTGCGGTTTGATTTGCTTGGTGTTTTGTGGACCAATGTCTTATTCTAGGGGATGTCCCACCAGGAATGCGACGGAGACTGGAGGCCAGAAGGGGACAGAGAAGAGAGAGAGGGTGGAGCCCAGGTTCAGGACCAGCTATGTGTCATTGTTCACTGCAGGTCACTACAGACTGTTTTGGATCTTCTTTTCTTACAGGGATGAGGAGAACAATGGCTCTGGACCAAGTCCCCGAGGCCATGTTCAACAAAGACCGTATTTGGCACAGTGCTCACAACTGGGCCAACGACCTTGCTGAGCTAGTACTGACCCACTGCCACCGTCCATGAGCCATCACCAGACTCTCCTGGGGGCAGACAGGGGAACTGCATGGCGCTATATCGGGGACTGCCACTCCCACATCCTTTAGGCCTTTAAAGATGTTTCACATGTGCCATTGTCCCATGTGCGATACTGGTTTTGGTTTACTTTTTTTGGCCCCATAGGGCTTGTACCAACTACCAAATCAGTCTATTTGAATTATTCTTTAAAGAACCAGGGAAATAACCACGGGGAACATGGGGGAGGCCCACAGACCCAGGAGCCCTACTTGGGTCTGGATGCCATTTATAACCTGGCCCCCATAGGCCTAATTCCCCCATTCAGTCTTTAGCGTGTCCACTCGAATCCTGTGTCCAGCCTCCCGCACGACAGGGGATTTCCCTTTTCCCACGCAAGGACACTCCATCGATACCCTTGCACTCCTCTGGGGACAAACCGGTGTTGTGACATCTACTCTTATGGTGGCCCAAGGTCCTTCTTCCTGGAGGCTGGCTCCCCTTCTGTCAATGGATTCCTGGTCTGAACACTGGATCCAGATTGGAAACCAAGCAAGGAATCACGGCTTTTCATTGGGGCAGTGCCTTCAGTGTCCCGATCTCTCATTCTGGATTTTGTTTGGTTGTACAGGTGGAACTTAACCCTTAGAGGCTCTCCGGCTCTGGCCCCTGAGTTCCAGCAGCGAGATTGGCCATTTCCAAAGCCCACTGGCTGCCACTCGGAATCCGATGCTCATTACGTAATTGTCTCCATCTGGCTTCCGATAGTTACTCACTGCCACCGAGTCTCTGGTTTTAGGGCCCTGTGACCCTCATTGTCATCAGTGAACCTGGTTCTGAAGCGTCGCCTCCTACCATCAGCCCCGGCTTACGGACGACAGCCACCATGGAGCTTCTCGATGGTGCTGGTGCGTCCCTTACTGCTTTGGTAAATGGCTGATCATCCAGGCCCTCCCATGGGGTGTGGCCATCACCTGGTGGGTGTTCTGGCCGTCCGTGTTATATCCATCGCACTGTGTCTACACCTCCGAACCTTTGCTCGGTCCTCCCGCCATCTGCACAGCAACTCTGGCATCTCCACCTCCCTTAGTGGAGGCCAGCCCCCCCTCCACCCCTCCGTGCTGCTGGGTGCTGCTGGGTCACTGGGTTGGCTCCGTCCCCCATGCTCCTTGCCAGGCCGTGACCGGCTGCATCCTGTAAATGCACTCCCGGAGAGACCAGCTCTCCCTGATCCAACCTGGTGTTCCACCAATCGGTCCAGGACTTTCAGACCCTAGTCCTGTGCTGGCCAGCTCCTCCATCCCTTCCTCTTTCTCTCATGACCCTGGATGAATTATGTTGTGACCTAGCCTGAGTCACTGGCCTGGAAGGGAGATGGGGTGAATTTTGGGAGGGGATGCCTGCTGTCCTGTAGTGAGGTTTCTGACATCTTCAAGGAAGTGGGATCACTTGCCCTTTGTAGGAACAAATGGACCACTTTTGCCAGCTTGGAAAGCTTAGGCGACTCCAGGGCTCAAGGCTTTGGGTACATCAACTCAGAAGTTGCTATACCATTTGTCAAGATCTTAGTATTTTCCAGTCACAGCCTTGACCTTGTCAGAGCAGACCGGCCTGTACTGGAGTCCATGTGTTCCTATCACTAAGTCCCGGTGTTATACCCTGTCGAGGGGGCCTCATGGTTTCCCCACATGTAGTGTTATATTCCCCATATGTATCATATATTATATCCCTCACGTATAGTGTTACATTTCCCCCAAGCACCAGCTGAACTTTGCAACAGCGTGCGGTTCCACTTCCCCTACAGCCGCTGTCTCCCCATTTTCCTTGGGAGCCCGAGGCACCACACCCACCATACGCGTCTGCCCCCATGAACGTCTGGATATGGCAGTTCTCCTGACTTGACCTCCTGGCAACAGCCCTGGGTCCTTGAAGGCAGCTAGCCAGCGCGTGAGCCCACTCCCAGGTCCCATTTTCATGTGAGAACCGAGGCTGTTTCCCAGGGTGCAGACGTCGAGGTGGAGGAGGGTGCATGGGGTGCTCTGGGTCAGTAACCGGGGACAGGAAGGCCAGGAAGCCCACCGGGCAGAGGGAGCTGCTCTCTCTGGGGAGGTCTCAAAGGAGCTCCAAGGAGGTCTGAGGATGGAATGGCTGACAGAGCTGTCTCAGGTTAGTGTGCACGGCTTGACCCTGTATAGCTCCCATGGTGACGGGTTGCTGGATATGGGCCACCCAGGGGCGGGGGCATGGTCCTGGTGAGGGATCTTACTCAACTGAGCCACTTTCCAGAGGCCTGGCAGTAGGAACTGGCATTTGGGGCACGTCCAGAGGCTGGGGAAGATGCTCTCCTTCCCGCGGGGAAGGTGGGGGGCCCTTCATGGCACCGACTCTTACTGTTCCCAGGGCCCTGTGGCCTCCCACTGAAACATTTCCACCCAGCCAGCAAGCAAGGGACAGCAAGAGCAAGACAGATCGGGCGACTGCTGGGGGCCAGGCTGGAAGGGGTGGGTCCTCGCGTTGCATTGGCCAGAACTCAGCACAGTGCTTGGCTTTGGGTTGCCAGGGGGAAGGGAAATGGCTTGACAACAACCCAGCTGGTCCCTGCCACCCTGCTCCGAGAAACACAGGGCACGCAAACTTGAGCTCATCAGCGTGAGGATGAACTGCTCGAGGGTGAGCGAGAGCTGAGGTCACAGGCCTCAAGGTAACCTCAGAACCGGGTCTCCCAGGACACCCTGCCAACCCTCCAGGCCCTTCCCAAGAGCCCACCCCCTGCCCCGCTTGAGGGCTTAGGATCCAGAAGGACCTAAGACCCATCCTTGCCTTCAGTGGACTTCTAGTCTGGTGGGGAGGTCGCCTTTTGACCAGAGGAAGATCGCAGCTGGGACATGGCCAGGTCTCTGTGGGAACCATCTAAAGGAGCAGCAGATTCTTCCCAGAAGGAGGGGGCAGGGAGACACACCAGGATGGGCATTTGGGGAGCTCCTGAGTACGTGTTCTGCAGGTAGAGGGAACAGCATACGCAAAGGCTCAGAGGTAGGGAGATCATGGCAAGTTTGAAGTACTGTGAGGCTGGAGAAGGGGTTCGGGGGAAGGGAGAGGGCTGGGAATATACTGCTGTGGATCCAGAAAGGACAGTCCCTGTCCCCCCACCCCCATCTCCTTGGCTTGCCTCCCTTCATGCTGCCCTATGCCCGGCAGCCACAGAGTGGAAACCCAGGCTGGGCCATCGCCAGCCTGAAGCCCTTCACGGCTCCCCACTGCTCTCTAGATGAAGCCCATACTCTTTCGTGTGGTGCAGAGGCCCCCTCTGGACTGGCCCCTGAGTGTCCCCCCAATGTACCTCTCCAGCGGGTGCCCATCTGCTCTTGTGCTCACCGTTGCACAGGCTCTGTCGTAGCTTTGCTCACGGCCTGCTTCTGCTTCCACCCAGGGTCTTTGCACCTCTGCTTTGGCCCCTGGGGATGCCCTTCCCCAACTTGTGTTCTGGTTAACTCCCACCTGGTCCTCAGAAGCTGCCTCCTCCAGGAAGCCTTCCCTGACCCCTCCCCTCCTTCAGTCTTGCACCCTTTGCACGGCCCCTAGTTATCCCACGTGATTGCTGCTGTCGTCCATCAGGACTGTCTCCTGCTCTGGATGGAGGCTCCTCTGGCAAGACCGGGGCCTGGGGTCCCCGGCCTGCAGCCCAGGGCTATGGAGCCTGCAGCCTGAATGAGAGGGAAGCAAGGAGATGCCACCCTTAAGCTCTGAAAAGACATTTTCCCAAGCAGCTGGTAAGGCCCCACCCGCTCCGGGGATTTTCCAATCTGCTCCTGAAAGGCCCAGCTCGGAGCGCACTGGGATCATTCCGGGACACGGCGAGGCCCACTTCCCAGGCCCTGGCTATGAGCAGAGACCATCTGAAGGTCCTTCCTCCTGCTTTTCCCTTTAGTGATCCACAACAGGAGGCGGGAGAGGAGGCACAGAGAGCCCCTGCTCCTTGGCAGCGTCAGGCCACCGCGATACAAGACCTCGCCCCAGAATGCTCAGCATCTCTGTGTGGCCTAGAAATGAGTTCTGGCCTCTGTTGCTCAGAACCCGAGGATCTGCAGTGATAGTGCAGGGAGGGGGGCGGTCACTGCCTCTTAGAGGGGGCGGTCACTGCCTCCTTCCCGAGAGCCCGAGCTCGCTACGGTGCCCTTTTCTGCCTGGAGACTCGGGACCCACGTGCTGGTGGCCCAGGGTGCTCTGGCTTGGCTGCTGACAGCTGAGAGGCTCCCTCTTGTCCAGGAGCTGAGGGGGAAGGCAAGAGACAGCTGGGGCCGGGAGCAGGTGGGGGCCCAGGATTGAGGGCACCGGGTCAGCTCTGGACATGGCCAGGCCAACGTGAGGCTCATCTCCTGGGATTTCTAGAGGCTGAGCGGAAACTCTCTGCAAAAGGGACTTGTGGCTCCTGCTCTGCTTGGCACCCGCCGAGGTCTTCTGGGAGCTGTTCTGCTCTCGGTAATTGGTGACAGGTTTGCTTCCAAAAGTCTGCCCAGAACC
Source organism: Lutra lutra (assembly GCF_902655055.1). Classification (NCBI taxonomy): domain Eukaryota; kingdom Metazoa; phylum Chordata; class Mammalia; order Carnivora; family Mustelidae; genus Lutra; species Lutra lutra. The sequence goes on along the minus strand of NC_062284.1, from coordinate 143,736,028 downwards.
CCAAAGAGGGAGCCGGCAGAGTAGAGAATGTTCTTTTCAAACACATTTTTATAGAGGTACGTTTGGGTCTGCTCTTTGGACCCTGTGAGTTTAGAATTTGAAGGAGTGACACAGGGCTGGGCGGCCGCCCACCTTTGCTCCACAGGCCAAGAAGAGGCCCCAGAGGGCAGAGGGACGTCCCGGGCTCTGGAGAGCCCAGTGTCCTGGGGCAAATGACCGCAGGCTAATCGCAGACACTCCTTATCTGTGTAGAGAGCTGGCCCCTGGGGAGCCATGTGCTCGAGGCGGAGGGTGGAGGAGGCGGGCAGGATGGGGCACCTTTTGCCGAGGGCTCGGCCGCTGTCAGAAGGGACATGTTGGCCCAGCTCGGTCCTGGCTCTGCCCCCACTAAGCTCAGCTGAACTCCCCTCTGCGCGGACGGCCGCCTCCCAGCCCGAGTGCCCGGCTTCCGCGGGACGAGTTGTCAACTTGGTGGAGAAGAGAGAGAGAGGTGAGACCTGTAGTGTCCACTTTACATGGCGACAGCGTATTACCTGGGGATAAAGTCCCCAAGAGAGTGGCTCTCCGAGCTTGTGGCTGTGGGAGACCAGCCCTGACCTCCTCACTGCTGGGGGATGGCACAGAGTCCCTGGCCCACGGGCTTCGCTTTCCATAGGCTGGGGCAGGTCAGACAGGCTGTTCTTTTTGTTTTTAAAGAATTTATTTACTTATTTGAGAGAGAGAGAGAGAGAGAGAGAGAACCAGCAGGGGGAGGTGGGAGGGAGAAGCAAACTCCCCACGGAGCAGAGAGCCCGATGTGGGGCTCGATCCCAGGACCCCGAGATCATGACCTGAGCCGAAGGCAGAGGCTTCGCCCACTGAGCCCCCCAGGCGCCCCTGGACGGGTTGCTGTTCTGAGCTCTGCCCTGTTCTGAAATTTCATCACTCTCGCTGCCTCGGTGTCCCACCCGTACAAGGGCAGGATTTAGAAGGCAGCTCCGGAAAGGAAGAGCGAGGTTTTGTCTGCATCTCCTGGTAGCTCAGAGAGAACCACGTTGAGAAATGGTGAAAAATGGGTGGGATGGTGTGTTTCCCTCCAGTGCACTGAGCTGTTTACCCAAGACCCTCCCAGGCTGGGCCCTTCCATGGTCGTGGGCATCTTTCCCTGGGGGCAGGGGGGGTCCTTGGACAGGCCAATGTCCCTGGGGGTGGGGATGGCCCAGACCGGTGCAGGTGGGCCCCTCTCCTGCTCCTGTTTGGCTCCTGGGGTGTAATGTGTTCCAGAGTCTTGCTGAGTGTTACAGGCCTTGCAGGTCTGGGCTGGGGTGAGGCGGGTTGGGCTCAGGCACCGGCAGGCCCTGCAGGATCTGGCTCAACCGCACCTTCATAAACAGTCCCGGGGAGCATCCATGCCCAGCGCCTCAGGCCGGAGCGCCAGCTCTCTGCTTAGGGCTCGGGGTGATCTCGCTCCCTCCTCACGCCCACTCCTGAGTATTGTCACCGGTTTATGGAGGTGGAGCCTGGAGGGCTTTCGTAACTTGCCTCAGGTCACCCTGCCGGTGAGAGGTGAGGCGCCGTTGGCCCCAGGTCACCTGACACCAGGGACAACCCTGGGGTGCTCCTCCCGTCTCCGTGTCAAAAGCAGGGTAGGCCGGGTGGGTCCCTAGGCTCTTAGAGATGCCCGGATGGACTTCTTACGTGTATTTGGTGTCATGTGTATTAACAAAAAAGTTAAGCCATCAAAGCTGCGACTTCACTGAGAATATTGCCGAGGGGGTTGGGAAAGCAAGTTTTAAAAAGCAAGACTATCAAGGATTGCATTTAAGAGTGTCCTTTGGTAAAAATTGGTCTGGATCAGAGTTTGGCAAAACAATAGCAACAAGAACAGACCCAGGGATCTGGAGAAACACCGAGCACTGTGCCGGCCCCCGCGTCCTGCACCTCAGGCTCTGTGGGCTCCGCGGACCTCCCTAACCCCCAAACACGGGTCCCACTCCCCCCAGCTGCCCACACCCCCTCCGTCTCAGGGAAAGCTTCTGCAGAGCAGGACCCCGACTGGAGCCCCTCTCCCAGATCCTCTGCAGTCTGACTGCCGCTCCCTCCTTTCCCAGCGGCCACCGTCCCAGCGGCCTCAGCGGCCAGCCTGTAAGGAGGTGCATGGCCGGCCTCGTGGGCAGCTCTGACACCGGTGGCTGCTCCCTCTCGGGGCCTGACTTCCCCTCGCCTCCCTGACTGCTTCTCCCCAGGCTCCTCTGAGGACCCCCTCCCCCACCCAGTGCTGGCGCCCCTCAGACCCTCTTCGTGAGAGCTCCTGACCCCCTTCTTTGCTGACCTTTTGTCCTCCCTGGCATTTACTACTAACTTCAAGCTGGTAAGTTCCCGGCTTATGGCTCCACGTCACCTTCCAAAATCCCGGCCTGCCTGCCGGACCTCTCCCCTTGGACACCTCACAGGTGTCTCAGACTTCGCCCTCTGAGCTGGGACCTGGAGCACCACCCCCTTCTCAGCAGGCCTCTGTCACCCCAGCTGCTCAGGGTAAGTGTGGGTGCCCCCTGTCTCCTCCCCAGTGTGCCCTCCCTCCTCTGGGATGTGTCCTGGATCTAGCCACCCTCCTCCCTCTCTCTGCCACCGCCCTGGTCTGAGCCCCATCACCTCCCAGACTTCAAGGGCCAAATCACCTGCTGCAATCTGTGTGGATGTTTGAAAGATGGAAAGACACAAGTGGGATCAGATCACTGCCCTGCTTAGAACCCTCCTCTTCACTGGCTCCCCACCCCTGGGATAAGACCCAGGCTTCTCAGCATCTATTAGCCCCCTCTCCCCCACCCTGGGTTGGTCTCCTGATGCAGAACCACAGGGGCTGCTGGCTCAGAAAACCTGTCTGCAGGAGCTTAACTTAGGGCAGGTGTTCCTCCTCTTTTACCTCATAAGCCCATGGACGTGGTCTAGGTGCCCACGACAGCTCCACGGTGTTGGCATCCCAGGCTCTTTCCGTCTTGTGGCTCTGCTGTCCTCATGGGTCTAAGGTGGCTGCCTGAGCTCCTGACATCCCAGACGGAGGAGAGCACAACCAGGAAGTTGGACACAGTCCTCCTGCTTGTACCAATCGACCAGGCTTCCTTGTGTGGCCCCACCTGCCTGCCAAGGAGGCTGGAAACATTGTTTTTGTCTGGGCTGTGTGTGCCAGCCTACCTCTTGTGTTACTATGGAAGAGGGGAGAGAGGACTGGGAGGACAGCTGGAACTCCTTCCCAGGAGAGGATGGCTTGCCCCTGACCCGAGGGACATCCCTGTGCATCAGTGCCCATGTCTAAAATGGGGTCACCTCTCTGCAGGGTGCTCGTGAGGAGTCAGTGAGATCGTCAACAGCACGTGCGCTGCATGCTGTCAGGGACCTTTCCAGCGAGGCCTCTCTCCTCCCTGCTCTGCCTCTGTCCCCTCCGATGTGGCATCCACAGTTTGGGACTTCAGGGACAGCATTTGAATCGGCACTTAGTAGGGGCTGACAAAGGTGGCTCTGTGCATCTCCCCCGCTGCCTCTTGTTTGCCGAGGTTTTGGTTCGTGGGGGGCCTCGGGGACCTCAGGAGATGAAGCTGGCAGGGTAGGCACAGTTGGTGCGTGGCAAACCGAACCTGTCAATTCCAGAAGCTTTTGGCACATTGTTGAAGCGACTAGATGACTTTGAGAAGTGTCTGCGTGTTTTTTCCCCAAGTGCAGTTATTTTTGCCGCTGTGAAATGTTCTGAAATCTGACAGTTTTGTTTTGAGTCTTAGCCCGATGTGAAGACAGAAAGGAACACTGCCTCCCAGTTCTGTGGCACCCGCGCCTCAGGGTCCCCTGAGGACACCCCGATCCTGGCAGAGGTGGGCAAGGAGAAGCCGGGTGACCGAGGTCTCCCCAGGGTGAGCGCACAGGGTCAGGCTGGGGAGCCCCCAGACCCACCCTGAGCAGGAGACCGAGGGCCGATTTGGCCAAAGTGAAAGCACCCACACTGCTGAGTGCCCACTGAGTTCATTCCTCAGATGTCGAAAGGGCACCTCTGTGTGCCAGGCCTTCACACACCAAACATTCGCTAGGCACCTTCCACGTGGTACAGAGACATCAGAGGGCTCTTGGCATGGGGCTGCCCATGTCCTCTTGCCATGCGTGGTAGCAAGGAGGTAGGTCAGGAGGCCACTGAAGGGACAGTGACCCTGGAGAAGGGACAGAGGCCTCAGACGCATCCGTGCTCCTCCATACCCTGCAGCCCAGCCGGGACCCTGCTGGGGTGCAGCCCAGGGCGAGAGGATCTTGGTGCCCCAAGGGGGCTGGATGTCACCAGCCTCTGTACTGCCCCCATGAACCGTCTGCAAAATCCTTCTCTTCCCAAGGTCACAGCTCTGACGGGCTGGGCCAGAGACCTCCCCTCTTCCTACCAAAGGAAGTGGACCCCCTCTAGTGACCTTAAGCCACCTGTGTTGTCCCTGCCATGGATGCCACGTGCTTTAGCCCCTCTCCTGTGGCCTCCATGGGCCCCTCCAGACATGTCACACTGTCTCTCCCTCCCGTGCCTCCTGAGCTATGTGGGCTGCCCTCGGGTCTCCTGGATGGGCTGTGTCCCACCTGCCTTCTGCTCAAGGTCCCGGGACTCCGAGTGCCAGGGTCGCAAGGCAGGAGGTGACATCACTGGGAGCTGGCCGAGGGCCGGGCTTTACGTGCATCCCTTCCCTGAACCCTGACAGCCGAGGCAGGCCACACCAATTGCCGTCTCCACTTCTAGAGACGACTGCACGGAGACACTGATGACCCGTTTCCCGAGGAAACGTGGTGAGCGTAGCATCTCCTGGATCCTCCCCTTCACCCTGCCTCGGGCTGGGGACCTGCAGCAGCCTTGTGTGTGACCCTGTGTCCAAGCCCTGCAGTGCAGCCAGGGAGAGACGCGAGAAGAGAGTCAGTTGCACGACCGTTCCCCTGGGAAGACACACGTGTGCCTTTGCTCACTCCCCACTAGTGGGAAGTTGGTCGCATGGTCGCAGGTCCCCGTGAAGCCTTCCTGCAGGCCGCAACTTTGCCCTGGGCTTGAACTTAAAGGACGCTGGTGCTCTGAGGGAAAGGAAGGGCAAATGGCCTTGGGGGCTGCCGGCTGTCTAGGCCACAGCCCAGCCTTCTGGGCCACGTGATCGCCCTGCAAACCCTCCCCTCCTGTGCTCTGAGCACACTCAGCTCCTTGCAGAGGACACAGCCCTGAGGTCCCTTCCAGGCACTGGATCCTGCCGCATCCAGGACCTGTGTGTGACGCTCAGCAAGGCTGATGGGAGCCCTCCTGAGCAGGGAGCTGTGAACTACAGATGGAAAGCGCAGGTGGTCTGCCACCCCCTCGGCAGCCCAGGCCGTGCAGGAGAAGTCAGACTGCTGTAACATTGTGCCTTTGACCATGGGGCAGTTACTCGGGCAGGACCACGGCCTCACCCGGCGGGGCCTGCACGGCCACCACCCTGCCTTGGCCAGCCCTCTCGGCACCCCTGCATCTGCCCGCTCTGAACACCTTGTCAGCTGTTTTCCACCATCCTGGCTCTGTCCTTCGGGAGCGCGTACCTGCCCCCCTGTCCTCCCTAGGCCCCACCCGAGGTAGGCATGCGCTCATCTTCATGTCCACATTCCTGGGGTGACCAGGGATTTCTTTGGGGGGTAAGTTTCAAAACACGGCATGATTTTGAAAGCCTGGCTTGTGGTTTATTTGGGAATACAATTCCTTCTAACACTAGTAAATTTCTGGTCTATTGACAACCAGTTATTTCCATGATGCAGGAACCCACCTAAAGATCTTGGGCAGACCTGGCTTTTTATTCTTATCAGGTTGGTCTTTCTTGTTTCCAGACCCATGTTCTCAGCCCATCTTGCTCATTCAGGAGCGACTGCCTTGCTGTCTGTCTCCTGAACCCCAAGGGGCTTGGGCAGGGAGGTAATACCTTGTTCAGATCACGGCCCTGGGGCTGGCCCTTGTGTCCTACTGAGAACTCCTGAAACCGGCCTCCGCTTCCACCAGAGACTGTGTCTTCAAAGCCATCTGCTGACTCTCCCAGATCACTGCCCGAAGGCAGGGAGCAGCAGCCCCCACACGCCTACATTCTGAGTTTTTCATCCCAGTCCTAAAGTCCCGGGGCCATCAGGATGCTGTCTGCCTTCTAAGCATCCACGGGAGTGCTTTTATGAAAGATTTGATGAAGATTTCCACAGTCCAAGGGTCAACAGCTTTCTAGCTCACAAAATCTGTGTCTTGGACCATGAAGGCCAGACTGGGGAGGGTTAGCCCTGGGAGCAGCACCAGCCCTTCTGTGCTCCCTAATCTATATCAGTGAGGATACTGTCAGGGCTTGCTGCTGGAACAAGGATCCTTCTCCTCCACCAAGAGTGGCTTAAACATGATGGAAGTTTATTTCTTTCTCACATTATGGTCCAAATGCTCATGGTTCAGGATCATATGGAGACAACAGGACGTCAGAAGCCTAGATGCTAGGGCACCTGTTGCTCTGTTGTCCTCAACAAGAATCTCTGGCCTCATGGTCTCAGAAGGCTATAGCAGCTCCCTCCGTTCTGTCTGCATTCCGGTCAGGGCCAAGCAGAAAAGAGGAAGCAGAGGAAGAAGAGCCCCTTCCTCTGAGGTCCAGGGCTTGGAATGTGCACACATTGATCTGCTCACAGCCCACGGTGAGGTAGGATCTGAGGCTCGGGACGCCCAGTTGCTCACATGCGTGTGTTTGTATGTGCATGTGTGCATGTGAGCCATTGCATTGCCCGGGTCAGTCTGCCCCTTTGCCCAGGGCTCTTTCCTCAAGCAGTTCCATGGGCGAGAGGTGGGTCTGGGGAGAAAAGTGAGATCCTCTGTCCCACCCATGAACCACCTGCACGCTGAGCTGTGCCCCCACGTCATGGAATGAATTGCTGACCCACCTTACACACTTGTGGCCATTTGCCTCGAGGCCCAGATGCCTGCTGTCTGAGCAGCAATGGGCCACAGTCCTGGCGCGGTCCCTGAGCAATGCCTTCCTGCCCATCTCACTCTGATGTGACCTGGTCTATGTATCTCTGCTTCCACCTGCGACATGGGGTTGGCACTTCCATCTGGTTACTTCTCACGTCGCTTTGGGCCATCAAACTGGATCAGGAAGTGGGTCTGCTGTGAGTGGGACTGCGGCAGGCACTGTGCGCCGTGCTTGGCTGGGTAGAGGCCCTGAGGGACTGTGCTCCTGTGATGAGGTTAAGGATTGTGAGATGGGGGGATGGATCACCCCAGCCGACCCAGTGGAATCTCGAGGGTCCTTACAAAAGGGTCAGAGTCAGAGGAGAGGTGACATGATGGGGGAAGCTGAGGTAACGACGCACTTTGAAGACAGAGACAGGTGTGTGAGCGAGGAACCCAGCTGCCTCTGGAAGTTGGACACGGCCTGGAGATGGATGCCCCCCAGGGCCCCCAGAAGGAACCAGCCATGACACTTGGATTTTAGCCCAGTGAGGCCACTTGGACATCTGACTTCCAGCACCAAATGATCATAAATTGGTGTTGTTTTGAGCCCTGAAGTTTATGGTGCTGTGGTCTCCTGGTATCAAAGCGCCAGGATACTCCCCGGCCAGGGCGGTGGGGGGACTGCAGCCCCGCCTCCGCCGGCTGGAAACAAACTCTCGCGTGGAAAGGCCCAGAAGCGGAGTGTAGGCTGTTTGCTGGATGGGAATCAGCCTATCGGACCAGTTTGCCGGGCCAGGGAGGGGCTGCAGGGTGAGGCTGGCCGGGAGAGCTGGGGCCCTGACTGGGGCCCTGAGCACCCTGTCCCGGGTCTACACTTGTTTTGGAGCAAGAGACACCCAACAGGGGTGGGGCAGCGGGCAGGGCCCTGGTGGGGCCTCCGGGCCGGGAAATGACTGGGTGTTGGAAGACAACGGGGAGACACGGCCTCACATATCCCGAGTGCTTGTGGTCACAGTGTTGTGGAAAGTTCTGGAAGCTGATGCTTGTCAAGATGTACCATGGGTGCAAGGCACGGAACGAATCTTGGGTCTGCGAGCCCAGGGCTCCAAGCAGCAAGGGGAGACCAGAAGCAAAACCATGCAACTAGGACTGAAGAATGCTTTCAGAGACAGGCTCCAAGTCCCTGGCCGGTGCCCTCTGGTTTTCTTCCTTTTGGGGTGGGAGGGGGCAGTGGGTGGGTCCAAGGTGCAAAACACTTTGAAAACCAACCTGGGAACAGCTGCTGGGAATTTAAATTCCCGGATCAGCCAAGATGCACAACGGAAAACATGTGAAAGAGACCATGAAAGAGACACTTCCCAAATCCCGTGTTTTCTGTCTTGAGCGTTCGGAGAAACATGCCCGTTAGCGGGGGTGGGAGGCGGCGGGAGGAGGGCCCGGAGGAGCGCGCGGCAAAGGGCTCTTGGAAGAGGACGTACGAGCTCTTCTAAGACGCGGCTCTGGGAAGCCATGTGCAGACATGTGCGTCCAACTGCCCCGTGGATGGTCTCAGAGCCGGCAGGGAAGAGAGAAAAACAGCTTCTGAGTATTGCCAGAATGGTATCTGAAGAAACGGCGTGGACAGCTGCTCCTCCCTCCCGCAGCCCCGGAAAGTCTGCTGTTGTCCATGAAGAAAACGCATTTGACGGGGGACCCGTTCTGCAGGCGCGGAGGGGCCCTGAAGGACAGCCCCCCACCCCCGCTGTCCCCGCCCCCCACCCAGCCCTCTCCGGGGCCCCAAGAGCCTCCAAGCTCCACCTTGAGCAGCTCCTTTCAGCGCACCGTGCTCTTTCTGAATTTGGGGTCCCGTATCCCCCCTTCTAAGAGAAAGTGCTGATTGCACATGGAAGGGGGAAGCGGTCCCCCTCGGAGCTGCAGGCTGGCTTTATCCAAGCGGCGGGTGTGCGCCGGGGCTGAGGTCCTCTGTGCGGCAGGTGGGATGGGGCCGTGGCAGGAAGCCTCAGGACCGGACTTGCCGAAACCCCCCAGGCCTGCTGAAGGCCCCGTGCCCAAGCCCGGGGCTTCGGGGTCGCAGACCGGCCCAGAGGTCAGGGCCGTGCAGGATGTGAGAGTCCGCTTGCTCCCTCTGGGCGACTGGAAGGGTAAGAGCCTGGTCTCTCCATCGGCAAAATGCCTAGGGATTAATTAGTTTAATTGGTCCCTGCTTTGGGCCAAATAGTCAGTGTCAAAAGAGAAAAGTAAAAGATACTTTCCCATTTGGGAAGACAAAAGCCGCCCCTGCTAATGGTGGAGGGTGGTAATAACAACAGAAAGCCTTTGCTGGAGTTGACTTGAATGGCCTGGGAAGGCAGCTGGACCCTGGCTGGGACCCCCGGCGCATACCAAGCAGAGATGTGGGGCCTTGTGGGAAAGGACAGCGGACCCCGCGGAGGAGGCCGGGCCGGGAATGTGCTCTGGCCGCCACACCGTCCCAGCCTCGGCACAGGCACCGCGGGCCCATCGAGCCTCGTTCTCAGGGGTCTCGGCCCCCGCCCTGGAGGCCCCCAGACTCATTTGCATGAGGAAACAGCCCCCCCTCCTGCCAAGCTTGGGCCTTGGCTGCCACAGGCTGAGGCCCTGGCCTCCCATTTGCCTGCATTAATTGTCGTGGGGGCTGGGGAGCCTCGCAGGGAGGTGGACTTGAACCAGGTCACGGGCTCTGGTTAAGATGCTAGAGGACACGTCTGGTAGGGAGGCGGGTGGGAGGGGTGTTGGGACAGGGGAGGGGCTGGAGCCCAAAGCCAAAGTTTCGGCCAGCTGTGTGACCTTGGGCCAGTCACTGGGACCCCTGGGCTGGCGGGTCACTCCTCAGCTGTGTAGATGACACCCATTCACTGCGTTGTTAGGGTGGCGACCTCGGCAGCGCTCAGTCTCAGCCCGTGAGCCACGTCCGGTGTGAGGATGAATCCCCTGACCCACGGCCAAGGCCTGAGGAGCGGCCCCCGTGGGCTTCCCAAATTAAGGAGGGTTGACAACCTAAAGGTCAGAAAAAGCACTTGGCGAACAAAGCCTAGTTACTACCGAAATCAAACTGGATCTTTTCTGTTTCTATTCTACCAAGTGAAGTTAGAAAATATTTATCGTTGTTTTATGAGCGATGGTCCGGGGCCGACCTAAAGGGGATGTTGGTCCTCGGAGCTCAGAGGGCAAAAGGTGGTAGGAGTCCGGCCTGCAGGCTCCTCGTGCCCCGCTGCTGTGGAGACATGGGGACCTGGAGCACAGGCTGTATGTGTGTTTGCGTGGTGCTTTTATTTTGTATCATGGTAAAATATATTTATAATGACTTTCTAATTAATATTTAAGGATACAGCTCAGGGGCCCTGAGTACATTCCCATACACATGCACTCTTGCCACCCTCTGTCCCCAGAACGTTTTCTTCTCTCCAAATAGGAACTCGGCCCTCAGGAGACACGGACCCCCACCGCCCTCCCCAGTCCCTGGAGTCCCCCTTCTACTCTCTGTGTGAATTCAGCTTCTTTAGATAGCTTGTGTACGCGTGACCCTACAGTGTCTGTGTTTGTCTGACTGGCCTATCTCACTTAACATTGTGTCCTCAACGTCCGGCCACTGTAGAAGATGTCAGAATTCCCTTCGTTTTTAAGGCTAAAGAATAATCCAAGAGGACTTTGGTTTTATTCTGTGGACTGATGGCAGTGGGGAATTCAAAGGGAGGAAAAGGTTTGACCCTGACCCAGAAGGGAGTGGCCAGCCCCCTCCTCGAAGCGAGAGAGGGTTCCTCGGGTGGGCCCTGCCAGAGGACTGAAGGAGACTTATGATTTCAGGGACAGACTCAGCACTCCTCTGGCTAGAACTGGGGCCATGAAAGTGGGGTACTGGCACTGGGTGCAGAAGGTAAGGGGCGTCATTGGTCTCAGTGCTCCAGAGAAATCACATTTTACTGTGGTATTATTGAAAATAAAAGTAACACAAAAAATCTATGATGATCAAAATGCCCAAATTTTAAATAAAGGCAAGATCAGTCTTGAGGAGTTGTTCTCTTTGTTTTGGGCTCCACTGTGGCTTGTCATAGCACGGATCTCATCTCTATTCAAAATTTTATTTTTTTTTTATCATGGAGTTTTTGCCTTAGTGTTGTCTTAAGTTGTGGTAGGATATACATTACATAAACTTGACCATTTTAACCACTTTTAGGTGTATAGTTCAGTGTACACTCTTGGACAACCCAAACCATCCATCCATCCCCAGAACTTTCATATTTGGCAAAAGAGAAACTCTGTCCCTACCAGACCGTAACTTCCTCATGGCCACCTCCCCAGCCCCTGGTGCCCCCACTTCTACTTTCGGCCTCCATGGATTTCTGTCCTCCAGGGAACTCTGGTAAGAGGAGTCATACGATCTTTGTTCTTTTGTGACTGCTGATTTCACTTAGCACAGTGTCCTCCAGTTTCATCCATGTAATACCGGCTGTCAGAATTTCCTTCCTTTTAATGAATGGATAATACTTCCTGCATGCAGATGCCCCATCTCACGTATCCATTCATCTGCTGATTGAAGTTTGGGCTTGTTTCCACTTTGGGCTACTGTGAATAGTGCTGCTATGAACATTGGTGTGCAAGGTCATTTTTTTCCCTCCCTCAATGATTTTCAGTATGTACACAGAAGGGGAACTTGTGGGTTACATGGTAATTCTATGGCTAATGTTTTGAGGAACCACCACAGTCTTCCACAAGGGCTGCGCCATATTGCATTTCCACCTGCAGTGTGTGAGGGTTCCAGTTTCTCTGCATCGTTGCCAACATTTGTTATTTTCCATTTTTATATGATGTTTTTATTCTTTCCATTCCCGTGGGTGTGGAGTGGTATCGTAGTGTGACTTTGCTTTGCATTTCCCTGCTGACTAATAACTTGGGACATCTTTTCATGTGCTGGTGGCCATTTCTGTAATTTCTTTGGAGCAATGCCTGTTCAAGTCCTTTGCCCATTTTTGAATTGGGCTGCTTATTGTCTTGCGGTTGTGTTGTATTTACGTTACTTTTGACTTTAAAAAATATTGCACTAAATGTGGCTTGTTTTATCATGGAGTTTTTTGTGCCTCCTTCACTTTTGCCCCAGAGGTGAGGACCTCCTTTGCTCACCTTAGTTCTAGTCCTGTGTCTTTCAGGGAGGAAAATTTCTAGATAAGCCCCTTGGAGGGGAGGGTGACCCTCAACATGGGGGACAGCAAGAAAAGAAGGGAGTGTGGGGGCCTCGCAGGAAAGAGGGGTGAGGATTGAGGAAGATCTGATGTCTGGTGTCCTCATGGCTGTGACGTAGCAGCTCCTCCCTTCTAACCTTCAGTAGAGCCTGTGCTCAGATGTGGGCCTTCCACAGGTGGTATCTTATGGCAAGGAAGGACAAAGAGCGGAGTTCCATATTTGGGCCAACACCCGGGAGAGGTAAAGGAACAGCTGCAAATGGGGGCAGAGTGCAAAGTGGGGCAGAGAATGGGGACACAAAGGTGACCAGGAGAAGTCAAGTGCTCAGCAATGCTAGCTTCTCAGGGAGGCACTTGGATGTGTGCCAACAGATCTAGCTCTTCCGGGGAGGGAGATCCCAAAGGCAACGCAGACATATCTTTTTACCCGCTGGGCTTTTCCGTGCCTGTGTGGCCATGGTGTCCCCAGCAGCCAGGGAAGATGGGTCTGCTTGAGAGGCCTCCTCCCCAAGCTAACTGCACCTCTCTTCCAAAGGACTCACGTTTCTTCCTGCATCCAGGGCAGCGTGTAGTGTATCCATCACCACAGCTGTGCCCAAAGGCGGTGGCAATGCTGTCCTAATTCTCTAAGTAACTGAGAATCTCACCAGACTCCACCGCATACCACAGGACCATTAACACTCAGCTCTAACCATTTGTTCAGGCTCCTGGACAGCATTCTAAGGAGTGTGGTTACCCAGGTCGCTAATAACACATCGGTTGGCCCTTCTACTCAAAGACAGAAAAACACTTTCCAGGAGGCCCAGCCGAAACACCACATCCCAATTTGAGCAGCACTGTAGTCTACAAATCCAACAAGTGTGACAAATCCCAAGGAGGATAAATACAAAGAGAATCACACCAAGACACATCACACTGAATTTTCTGAAACCAGAGTTAGAGAGGAAAATCCCAAAAGCAACCAGAGAAGAATGAGACACACAGAGAAAACCATATAAAAATGTTTTCTTTTTGGAAATAAAGCAAGCCAGTAGTCAATGAGGTGACATCTTTAAAATAATGAAAGAAATTGAATCTAGAATTCTACACTCTGCAAAAATATCTTTAAAAATGAAGGCAAAATGAACAGTTTTAAAGACACGAGCAGACTGACACTGCAAGACATGTTAAAAGAAGTTCTTTTTTTTTTTTTTAAAAGATCTTATTTGTTTATTTGATATATAGAGAGAGAGAGGGAGGGAGAGAGAGCGCGCGCGAGAGCGAGCATGAACATGAGCGGGGGAGGGGCAGTGGGAGAGGGGGATCAGGCTCCCCACTGAGCAGAGATCCCAATGTGGGGCTCAATCCCAGGATCCTGAGATCATGACCTGAGCCAAAGATAGATGCTTAGTCAACTGAGTCACCCAGGTGCCCCAGAAATTTCTTCAAGTAGAAAGAAAATGACTTCAGGTGGAAAGTTGGATTTACAAAAAATGGTGAAGTATTGGAAATGGAAAAAATGTAAATAAATGTAAAAAAGAATTTTTTTAAACAAAGCCCACTTTAAGAGTGATTATTTGCAATAATATTTGTGGCACTCTGGTGGTTCATAAATGTTATTTAAGAATTAAAATTTGATTAAATGTACTTAAATTATAGGTGCCATATATATTCATTTCATCCAAATATAAATAGAAACTTGGGGTGCCTGGGTGGTTCAGTCATTAAGCCTCTGCCTTCAGCTCAGGTCATGATCCCAGGTTCTTGGGATCGAGCTCTGTGCTTCGTGCCCTGCTCAGCGGGGAGCCTGCTTTTCTGTCTCCCACTCTCCCTACTTGTGTTCCATCTCTCGCTGTCTCTCTCTCTGTCAAATAAATAAATAAAATCTTAAAAACAAAAACAAAAACCAAATAGAAACTTAATAATAATATTAAACCTTTCTAATCTGTTCCCCAAAGGAAATAATGTTTGATATATACCCTTCTACATATTTTGTATATTAAACATAAACATATGAAAATATATAGAGTATAAATTGCTATTGTACGTGAAATGTTTCACATTATTCCACCATATGCATTTAAAACAGCTTTTAGGGCGCCTGGGTGGCTCAGTGGGTTAAGCCGCTGCCTTCGGCTCGGGTCATGATCTCAGGGTCCTGGGATCGAGCCCCACATTGGGCTCTCTGCTCAGCAGGGAGCCTGCTTCCTCCTCTCTCTCTGCCTGCCTCTCTGCCTACTTGTGATTTCTCTCTGTCAGATAAATAAATAAAATCTTAAAAAAAATAAAACAGTTATTAAAATATTTTTTCTCAAATTTTAATTTCCTTAAGAGACAATTGACTGCTTAAAACAAAATATCAGCAAGGTACTGTGGCTCTTATTTCATATTGAAAGGTATGGTCTATGACAACCCTAGCATAATGACGGGAGAGTTGAGATGGAAAAATGCTGTTGTCAGATACTTGTGTCATGTCTGACGTGGTATAACATTTGAAACCAGACTGTGAGAAGTTACAGATGCATATTTTAAATCCCAGAGCAACTCCTAAAAGTTAGAATAAAGAGATATAGTTTATTGGATATTAGTGGGGAAAATGGAATAAAAGAACCACAATTAATCCCAAAGAAGAAAAAAGAAAGGGAACAAGGAACAAAGAACAGGTGGGACAAATAGAAAAACAGAACTATGTTAGAATTAATGCCAGTGATGCTAATAATTGTATTAAATGTGAAGGTCTAAATACTCCAATAAAAGGCAGAGGGTGTGACACTGGATAAAAAAGCAAGGCCCAACTCTCTGTTGCCTTTAAGAAACCTTTAAATACACAAAGGCCAATTGTGTGTATGTATAGTATACGTATGAATATATATGTGAATATATATATATGAACGAGTATGAATATATATGAATGAATATATATGAATGAATTCATACATATGAATATATATGCACATATATATTAGCAAAGAACAGTTGGTAATCAAAATAAAAACATACTTCACTACAAATGAATCATATAATCAAAAGGCAAAAGGATGGGAACATACCGAAAAGCCATTGGAGCCCATCTGAAAGAGCTTCCAATGGCCAAAGCTAGAACAATTTGAGTAAGAGAATAAATGATGGTAATAAATGGGAGAAAGGGAACAACACGCCTTTATAGAATTCCAATTAATAAATGTCAAAGGATTGAGGGAGACAGAAAAATCATCATAGAATTCCATGGAAATAATAGAGGCAAGATACTCTGATGGATGTTAAAATTACCAGGCAAAAGTTTAAGAAGAAGCAGCAGAGCATTTGCTTAGTCTCAAAGTGTCTTCCATCCCAAAGTTATTAATGAAAAGAAAAATCATATAATACCATGCAGGAATCTGGCAGACACCATCTTCCCCAAGTGATTATGAATTCCCTGATATAATGCACATTGCCCCAGTGGTATTTTTCTCAGTAATGCCTAAACTCAAATAATTATGTGAAAACATTAGACAAAGCCAGATTGAGGAATAGTTTACAAAACACCTGACCATTACTCTTCAAAAGTGTCAAGTCATGAAAGACGGAAATACTGAACAACTGCCACAGATTGTAGGAGACTAAGGAGATGTTCCGAGTAAACATGATGTGGGATCTTGGAGTCAAAAAGAATCCTAGTGGAAAAACTGACAAACTCCAAATAAAGGCTATAGTTTAGTTAATAGTATTATACCCATGTTAATTTCCTGGTTTTCATAATTGCACCATGATTTAGGTATTAACATTAAGGGAAGCTGAGTGAAGGTTATATGATAACTCCTTGTACTCTTTTAGCAACTCTTCTGATATTTTAAAATGATCTCAAAATAAAAAGATTAAAAAATAATACCATTTACAATAGTATAAAATATATGAAATGCCTAGGGATTTATTTCCTGAAATAAAAGGACCTGCATCCTAAAATCTACAAAACAATGCTGAAAGAAATTAAAGATGGCATAAAGAAATAAAGAGATATACCATGTTCATGGATCCAAAGACTTAATACTATTAGATGTCAGTCCTGTCCTCAGTGATCTATAGATTCAACATAATCCCAATTATAATTACAACCTGTCTTTTTGTAGAAATTAACAAGGTGATACTAAAATTTAAATGGAAATGCAAAGGACCTAGAATAGCCAAAGCAATTTTCAAGAAAGAACAAAGTGGGAGGATTCATACTATTGAATTTTAACACCTATTATAAAGCAATAATATGGGATTGATTAAGGATAGACATCCAGTTCAATGGAACAGAATAAGGAACCCAGAAATGGATCCATGTATAGAGGAACAATTAATTTTTCTTCTTCTTCTTCTTTTTAAAAAAGATTTTATTTATTTGATAGAGAGAGATCAAAAGTAGGCAGGCAGAGAGAGAGAGGGGGAAGCAAGCTCCCTGCTGAGCAGAGAACCTGGTGCAGGGCTTGATCCCAGGACTCTGAGATCCTGACCTGAGCTGAAGGCAGAGACTTAACCCACTGAGATACCCATGTGCCCTGAACAATTGATTTTTTTAAATAAATGTGTTTTTTTTAAATAAATATTGTTGCAACAACTGGATAGCTGTATGTAAAAATGTAAACCTCAACCCCTACCTCACATCATACACAAAAATTAACTTGAAAGAGAACACAGAACTAAACATAAAGGCCAACTCTATAAAACTTCTAGAAAATATAGAAAAGATATTTGTGACCTTCGAGTAGGTGGAGGTTTCCTAATAAGAGCCAAATGACCAAAAACATAAAAGTAAAATTTGTTAACAAGGGCTCATCAAAATGAATAAAATCTGCATTTCAAAGGACCTGTTAAAATGAATGGACAAACCACAGCCTGGGAGAACATGTTTGCAATACACGACGCCCATGTGGTAAAAGACTCTGTCAGAAAACGTAAGAACATTTTTGCAACATTATGGTAAGGCAAACAGTGCAACACTGGACAAAAGCTCTGGACAGCTATTCCACAGAAGAGAATGTGCAAATGATCAATCCATCAGCTGTTCCCTCCGCCTGGAGTGCACCCCCTCACCCTCTCTGTTTCACTAAGTATGCCTTCCATTTCATGAATTCTGTTTTCAGCTACATCTAATTTGCTCTTTTACCAAAAATTGACTTTTTAATACTATTAATAAGATTTTGATAGCCAGTTTGTTTTGGTTCTTTTTCAAGTTTATTTGGTCTTTCTTGATAGTATTTTGCTAATTGCCCATGGTTTGATTTCTTGATTTCCTTTCTTACAGCACTAAGAAAAGAAAAAGTTTATTTAAGTTTCCTATTCAGTGATTACATTTATTTGATGAACTTGGGGGTTCTATTTTGGGATTGGGATTGCCTGTTTGATGGCTCTATATTTGTGGAAATCCTATGAGGCCAGATTGAGGGGGATTTCAGTTTCCTTCCAGAAGCTGGATCTTACCAGAAATACCTTTAAATTTATTTTATAGCTTGCGGTTTTCTGGGTCACAAAGATGGTGTAAATCCAACCCCCAAACTCTTGGGAAGTAAAGACTGTGGATATGAATACTCGGGGAGATTAGTTTTCTAGATAGAGATGACCAGGTAGAGATGATCAAGTTGCCTTGTTATGTTTCCTTCTCCCTTGCTTGCTATCTCTTTTTGCCAGCTGCGTTAGTCAGGGTAGCCTACATTCTGCTTCAGTAACAAACAGGCCCTCTCACTGGTACAACCCAACAGGCTTATTTCTTGAAGATCTTGGAAAGTTTGCAGGGAATTTGAGCATCTCTCCAGGCAACTGTCCACCATGGATGGAGCCAGTCAGTGATCCAGGTTTCATCAGTCGCAACACAGCTCTGCCATCTGTGTGTGTGGCTTCCACAGGCACCTGAGGACTGGGGTGGGAGATAGCTCTGCAGAGTCTGGCACTGGCTGTTGATGGCTTTAGTCTAGAAGTGGCTCACATCTCTTCTCAGCACTCTTTGGCCAGAACCAGTCCCAAGAACAGGCTAATTGGAAGGGGCTAGAAACCCGTTCATCTGTGCCTGGAGGAAGAGGAACGTTGAACCTGGGGGGCGCTAGAAGTCATCAGTCCTCCAGCAGGTGGAATTCACCTAGATGCCCATTCCGTGCAGCGGGAGCCCTCTGAGCCAGTCTGGCTTCGGGCATAGACGCTGGTCCCAACACCCCAACTTGCTGATGCCCAGGGCCCTCTCCTGTACCCCAGCACCTTCCCTGTGAGGATGCTGGGACTGCCCGATGCCCTGAGGTTGCTTCGGTGTCGGGATCAGCTTGTCACTCTCCCTTTCCTATCCTCTTGGTTTGGACCTCTGGGTTTGGGCCTCTACTTCTGCAAGCTCAGTTGCATATTGCAAATGATGTTCATTGCATTTTTTTAAAGTTCATTTATTTATTTGACAGACAGAGATCACAAGTAGGCAGAGAGGCAGGCAGAGAGAGAGGAGGAAGCAGGCTCCCCGCTGAGCAGAGAGTCCGATGTGGGGCTCGATCCCAGGACCCTGAGATCATGAGCTGAGCCAAAGGCAGAGGCTTTAACCCAGTGAGCCACCCAGGCGGCTCTGTTCATTGCATTTTATGGAGCACTCTTTATGGAGCATTCTTAGGCATTTCATTTCAGGAGGTAAGTGTTCTTATTATTATCCACACTTTATAGTTGGGGAAACAGGCAGTCTCAGGAACCTGCCCAGGGACACACATCGGCAGTCCTGGAGCCTTCCTTCTCAGCCAGGCCTGTCTGATCCCACAGCTAGCTCCTCCCCTGGCCGTCCTCTGGACAGAGAGGGATGGTGTCTGGCAAGGAGACCCGGCACATGGTTCCCAGGGGGAAGCAACCTTTGACCTGGTCTGCAAGGGTGTGAGGTCAGGGTGTGAGGGGACCCAGAGACCCATGTTGGCCACTCCATAAATATTTGCTGAATGAATGAATATGTAAAGAGCCAGCTAGAGGAAAGAGAATGAATAATTGCTGTTGGTAAAGTGTGAGTCAGTTTCTTGCAATGGCTTGTGTTTGACCCACAGTTTTCTACCTGCTCTTGCCTAATTTCCCAAGCTAAACAAACCGGGAAGCACTTGTGGGAATGCCAAGGAGCGAGTCTCCCTTGTGGGCTCAGCCGTGGCAGTTAAGCTAAAAGGACGAGCCTGTCTGAGCTCTCAGCAGCAGCGGCACAGAGGACCTAGCTGGGAGGTCAGCCCTGGCACCCATGCGGAGACCGTCATAGGGGCAGCGCGAGTTCCCAGGCTGTCCCGCCAGCTCACCCGGGAGGAGCAAAAGCAAACAGGGAAATTCTGGGTTGAGCCTAGACTTCGGTCAGCGCTCTTCATAAACACCCTCCCCTGGTGGGGAGGGAACTTGAGTCCCTGGCCTGGAGGAAGGATGAGATCCAGAAAGACCCCCACCCCCCGGAGGCAGCCACCCTGGGAAGCCTAACGTGTCGGCCTTGGCTGGTGATGGGGTGCCGCACAGCACTCAGGGCAAGACGGCTCCCCACTACTTCTAATTTCAGGTAACGAGACAGCTTGCGGAACGAAATCAAGAGGTCTGGATTTTATTGTGGGCAGAGTCTAGTTGAGGCTGTCTCGGGAACGCTTAGAAGCTGGAAATGCTGCGGTCCGCTCGGATGGCTGGGATGTTCAGAAAGGCAGCGGGTCCCTATCGATCTCCTCCTGGGGGCCAAGATCGAGTGAGGGCTTTCACACCCATTAACTCGGGCAGTCCTCATAAAAGCCTGCAAAGCAGGCATCATTATCCCTGGTTCTCACGGGACGGATCGAAGATGCGGTGGTTAAGGAAGTCGCTCTGGGTCACTTAGCTGCAAAGTGAGGCCTGGGGACCCCGCTTCTCCATTGGGTCTGCCAGAGACCGTGCAAGTGTGCGTCTCAGCACCATTCTCGGGGGCTCATGAACATCTGTTCGATTTTGCCGACCACAGAAAAATGTTGAAATATTTGTGAATTTATAAAAAAAAATTTAATTTAATTTTACTTTATTTTAAAGATTTTATTTATTTATTTGACAGAGAAAGAGATCACAAGTAGGCAGAGAGGCAGGCAGAAAGAGAAGGGGAAGCAGGCTCTCTGCTGAGCAGAGAGCCCCATGTGGGGCTCCATCCCAGGACCCTGAGATCATGACCTGAGCCGAAGGCAGAGGCTTAACCCACTGAACCACCCGGGCGCTCCCCCCCAAATTTTAATTGTAGATATTATTATGGTTTGATCGTGATCTTCACAAAGCAGCTCTGAGGGTCTGTAACTTGGCCTGGCCCCTCTGGAGGTCAGGTTCTCGGGAGGTGTGCATTGATGTTTGTTACTGTAGAGCTGTGGACGGCTCTGGTGCACCTGATATCAAACACAGCTCTAGCAGAAGGATGCCCCCTTCCCAGCCCCTGCACATGACAGAACATAGCCGTTGCCGTTCCTGCCCTGGAATTGGGGGTGGTTGGGGGGGTCCCACGCAGGCTTCTAAAGATGGGGACTACCGAGCAGTAACGAATCTGCCTTTCCGCTTGTCACAATTCACAATTCAGTCACATTGTGGCCTTTGTGTTTTTTTAATAAACATTTAATTTTGAAAGTTTTTTTTTTTTTAAAGATTTGAGAGAGAGTGTGTGCGTGCTCAGGAGTGGGGGGAGGGGCAGAGAGAGAGAGAGAGAGAGAATCCTTGAGATGACTGCTTGCTGAACACAGAGTCCAATATGGGGCTCGATCCCAGGACCCTGAGATTGGGATCTGAGCCGAAATCAGGAGCTGGGCGCTCAACTGACTAAGCCACCTAGGCGCCCCAATAATGTTTAGTTTTAGAATAATTTCAGATTTATAGAGAAGTTGCGAAGACAGTACAGAGTTCCCATACACCCCTCAGCCAGTTTCCCCCCAGGTCACAGTGGGACATGTGCCAATACCAAGAAGCTGACATTGGTCCATTATCAACTCGACTCCAGACTTGAAGTAGATGTGTCCGCAGTCTTCCCACCGAAGACTCCCACTGGAAGCATCCGAGCTGGAGAACGCACTGACCGTGGTCCTCTTGTCTCCCCAGGCTCCTCTGGGCCATGTCACGTTGTCTTTTGATACCTGCTCTGGGCCAAGGCAAGGGCCCTAGAGGTGAGCGGGGAGAGCTTTGGCCGTGGGCAGCTCGTGGTCCAGGGAGTGAGGTGGATGTGGGCAAGAGCTTGCGTCACGGTGAGAAGCTCACGGGACGACATGGCCTGACCGGGTGATCCTGGACACAGGCAGCTGTGCCTGGAAAAACCAGAGCAGGCGGGCCTGGAATGCTCTGGAACTGCTTTGAAAGGAGGGGGGCTTGATTGAAAAGCTAGCTTGAATAATAACATCGAGCACTGTATTTTGATGGGATAATTGTTTTATATTTATAAAGATTCTTAATTATCTTCAGCAAATGCATTTAGCTCACTTGGTAATTGAATTAAGGGAAATGTCCTTTCAAGCATTGTGAGTCGTTGCTGTAATAAAAGAAAAAGGATAACTTTAAAGCACTTCCCTGCATGACCTAGAAAAACTCCTTATTACCAAAAGCTGAGTAATTCCTCTGGCTCTAATAGGACAGGTATCCTCGAGCAGCCGAATTAAAATGGCAAGAGACAACGGAAATTTCCTTACTTTGGGGACCCCCGGATGACACCCCTTTAGAGCCGGCCCTCCCCCTTGGGGCCCCGGATGTGCTGCTCTTCTGTGCCTAGGTCACCATTGCACCGTACTGCGATCATCCCTGGGTCTGTCTCCCACCGATTTACCGGCCACATGGGTGTCTCCAGAGCTCGGGCTGCTCCTTGCCCACTTAGGTATCGCAGAAAAGAAGCACGTGCGACCCTCCCAAACTGAGTTCTTTCACAGCCGTGAACGTTTCTTCAGAAAGCACTTTCTCCACGTTTTATCTTAGGCTGGACTTTTGTTGTTGTTGTTGTTAGCTTTACTGCAACAACAATAAGGCGACAGGGGCCTTGGCTGGGGGTCCCACAGCATCGAGGAGACCATGCTTTGATGGCCCGAGTTCCCGGGCTTGGCAGGCAGCTCAGCCATGGGGGTTGGAGGCAAGTGGGACCCCCGGAGGATCCTAGACAGATTGGCCATGAACTTGGAAGAAAATCCGTGCTCATCCTGGAGTTGGTTGACACTTGTCTCGAGTTCCACGGCCACTTCCTGGCTCTTGCATGGCTCGGGCGAGTCTTCGGCTGGTGGGGGAGGTCCCGCCTCCCCTCGCTATCGCCTGTCTGTGGAGCACCTCTTGACTCTGGTTGGACTTCTTATGGTTACCACAGCGGTGGGGCGGCCGGAATGGGGCGGCTCCCTGGTTCTGTCAGAGATGCACGGGTTCAACAAGCAAATACTGAGCGCCCACCATGCCCGGACCCTGGGCTGGGTTCTGCTGATATGGCGGGGAGCCAGCCAGACAGGACACTGAGTGCCCGGAGTCTACAGTCCAGCGTGGGGACTGGCACTGAAATGTAAACGAAAGAAGAAACAGGATAACTACAGACTGATAAGCGTTATCCACCAAGGCAATAAATTGGGGGTGTGAGGGAGGTGCTGGCGGGGCCTGAAGGGGCTGCCCGCCCTCTGGACGCCTGCCACCCACCTGAGCCCGCAGGGACCGGGGGAGCCCTGGGCCCACACTTTTACCAGCCTCTCTCACAGCCGATGGCCACTCCTTGCCACACTTGACTTGTGTCCTCCCTTTTTTGACTCCCTGTCACCTTCTCATGCCAATGCCATCGTGCATGGGAACATCTGTCCTGCTGCTAACTGCCCTGTCCTCTCTCATGTCCTAGTTTGGATGCTCCAACAGAGACCCCGCTTGTCCACCTACGCACTGACTGTCCCAGGTGGGGCCACTCCAGTGTAATCAGCTGATGTGGATGCAGAGTGAGTGACCCGGGACACAGGTGCTCAGGAGCAGGGGCAGGGCGGGGGGGCATGATGGGCACAGCCGGGGGTCTCCCATAGTGCAGAGAGGCATGGGGCCTGGGATGGAGTCCTGCTCTACCCCTTACCACAACTTAGCATCTCCGTGTCTCCACCCCACCCATGAACGTGGGCTCATGCCCCATGGAGGGACTCCGTCCTCTGCTGTGCCGTGCTCTGATCACCCCACGAAGTGTCCTGGGCTGGTCAGAGGCAGGAAACTCAAAGTGATTTTGTAACTTACGTAACAATGGACGGCTGTAAGGGCTGCTTTGCTGCCCCGTAGTGATGGTTTCAAAGGGCAGCTCTGGGCGGGAGCTCGTTATCCATTTTTATAGAATTCCACATCCTTTCTGAATCTCGGGATTACAAAACAGCCACCAAGAAATCATGCACCCCATTAACATCGAGACTTTTATGTATTTACAATTCAGCTTAAATTTTTACCAAGAGAGGTTTTCAAAATGTAACATGTGTTAGTCACCGCGTGAATTGCGAAACCAAGGGAATATCTCCAAAGTGCTGGCCTTGACAATGTAATCTGGCAAGGCTCGGGGACGAATAAAAATAACACGTCTCAGCATCGTTGTCTCAAAGGGTAGGAGGGATTTGGAGCCTGCCCCGAGCCCATAGGTAGCAGGTTTGCATGAGCAGGATGGTGGCTGGGGAGACCAGGGCGGTGGGGGAAGAGGGCGTGTCTGGGGAGTCAGGGGGCCTCGTGTAAGTTCTGCTACTCACTGGCCAGGTAACCTTGGGTGTTTTCTAGACCTTTCTGTGCCAGGAGAGGTGCCCAGGTGGTACCGCAGGGATGGAAAGACCCCACTGATTCCCAGGTGATGTGAAACCCAGAGGCACCGGTGCCTGTCCCCAAGCTGAAATCCCAGGCAGCCCCAAGGGCTGCTCCATGGCGGGCACGGGATCCGGGAGGCTGGAGGGAGGCGGTGCCCCAGCCGTACAGCTAGCTTGGTTTCTAAACACAACAAGCCTGCGCCTCCCTGCTGAGCCACAAGCCTGCAGGTGGCTTGATGAACACGTGGTTTCGGATGTGACATGAAAGTTAGCATTTGCGCTCTTTGTCTGGGCTCCCTGGGTTTGTTTTTCCAGCGCTTACAGTCCCGAAATATTCCCGGTTGTGTTTGTGTTGAGGCAGGACACGTGGAGGCAGGGGGCTGCTGTACCAGGATCTGCTGGGCCCTGCCTGCACCATCCTTCTGTAGGGCCCCCGCACGCGCCGCAGCCCGGATCCTGAGCCACCGCCTGCA
Source organism: Lutra lutra (assembly GCF_902655055.1). Lineage (NCBI taxonomy): Eukaryota > Metazoa > Chordata > Mammalia > Carnivora > Mustelidae > Lutra > Lutra lutra. The sequence continues at coordinate 143,711,751 of NC_062284.1, read as the reverse complement.
CAGGCAGCTGGGGCACCTGCGCCGCGCCTCCCGGCCACGGGCATCTGTTGATGGTGCCAAGTGCGTCACACCTTCTACCTGGAATGCTCCTGTCTGTCGGGGACGTCGGCTCTCAGGGGTGGACACGTGAAGGATTTCTGACCCTCACTGCCCCCAGGGAGTGAAGACTGGGATTATCCCCATTGCGCAGACAACGAAACAGAGGCTGGGGAGTGGCTTGCTTGCCCAGGTCACGCAGGCAGTGCAGACACAGCCGGGGTCAGAAGCGGTCACTGTTTCTATTCTGAGTACTTGTCTTCCCTGTGCCTCCTCTGAGGTGCTGTCTCCAGCTCTTGAGCATAATCCGGGACTGCCTGGAGTGTCCCTGACAGCGCCTGCAAGGGCCCGGGGTGTGCACTCCCCTGGGCTCCACCCGGGTCTCCCTTTTGGCCTGAATTATATGCCACCTAACCAGAACCCCCTGTTCCCCGTTGCTGCTTTCTGAACGGCTGGCGTTTTGCTTGCCTCTCACGACTGTGACCCCAGGAGGACAGGGGCCCGGTCCCGGCTAGCCACGCAGTCAGCTCTCTGTCTTGCCTGTCGACCCGTGACTTATTCCCTGAGGCCGGGCTCCACGTGTCTGGCCACAGGAGACTAGGTCCCCTCCCTTCCCCTGCCGCCCACCCCCAGGTCCTTGGCTGGCCAGCATTTCAAATGATATTGTTTCATATTAAATTATTTTAAATTCCACGGACCCTGGTTTCACAATTGAATAATTCGATCTTGTTTACAAATGGAATTTTTACTTTTTGACGGTTTCTAGCTTTGCTGGGCTGGACGGTCAGCGAAAGTGTGTCCTCTCGTGCCCTCCCGCGCACCTCTGCTGCCTTCCCCGGGGGCAAAGTGGGGTCTGGGAACTGTACTCGGGGCTATGGATGGGGCTGTCCCTTCACTGCACGTGGGGGACAGAATGTGGGGGACTCTCTCGGCTTTCCTGGCCTCTCCCACCCTCCAGCTTCCGCCATGAGAAAATCCACAGATAATAGCATTGGAGGGGGTCTTGGATTCCTGTGGTTCCAACACCCCATTTTAGAGGTTAGGAAACTGAGGTGCGAGATGCCAGACCCTGTGGCTGTCTCGGGTCCTGGCCCCAGGTCTTCCAATGCCATCGTCCAGGGGCTGCTCTAAACATCGCTCTTCTCCAGCGAAATCCCTGTCAGCGGGCATGACTGCTCTGGGCTACAGAGACGCATATGTGAAAAGACACGAGCTGTGACCTCTGGAGGCTCATCATGTCTGGAGGACAAGGCCATGACTCAGTGGCCACAGGAGGGGGCAAAGGGCCCTGAAGGGCCAGGTGATGGCAGGTGGAGCACAGGGGACGGTATCTGCAAAGCCACAGACGCGGCCGAGCTTGGAGGTTGTGGCCCAACCCGTGGTCAAGGCAGGTGATTAGAGCCAGCATGTGACTCTCTCAACCGGTGAGCTAAATTTCATCCTTTCCCAACAGGTCCCCTTGTCACCCTGGAGGCTCCCTCCTTTCCCAGCGGGGCCACCTTCACTGGAAACAGGTTTGCAGCCTCTCTTCTGGAACCTTCTCTAGGCCAGCCATGGTGCAGGAGCAGATGGGCTTCATTGTTTTGTGGTCACTCGAATGGGTGACCTGGGTTGGCCCCAGCAGCAGCCCCGCTGGGCTTGGCTCAGAACAGCGTCTGGCTGTTTCCACAAGTTGCTGGCTCTCTGAGGTCGCAGCCGAACCTGCTAAGGAGGCCACACAGTGGGCTGTCTCCACAGGCTGCTTGAAGGGGCCCAAGGCAGGCGTCCTGGCCAGTCCCGGGCTGCAGAGGTCTGCCCCGGGAGAGGCTCAGGGAAAGCAGACTGATAGCGTCCCAGCTGACTTCCCAGCCCAGGGACTCGCTCTACAGAATATCCCAGGAGCCCAAAGCTGGGCTCGCCTGAGGGGGTGAGCACCTGGCTGCTGGCTGTGGCTCCTGTCCATCCCCCCGGGGTCCCTGAGATGTCCCTCCATGCTGGAGCCCACTCCCGGGCCCCAAGTCTCTGCCGCATTGCTGCGGCCAGTGTGGTCCCTGCATTGCCTTGCAAGGCTGTCCCCAAGGGGGTACCTGGGGCAGATGGGAAACTACCCAGACCGCAGTGATCCCTGGGCTGGCAGGTGGGACGCTGGGTGCTGGAAGTGTGAATCCAACCACGCTGAAAATGCATACGCAGCATGGGCCGGAGTCGATGCTTCTGGGAACTGGACTTCCTGGTGGCCCCGGGGCCGGAAACGGGGACAGAGGGTGAGCCCATGGACCTAAAGGCTCCTGAGTGAGAGGGAGGTGCCTCTGTCCACGCGTGTTGGGATGGACAGATCTCTCGAATAAACACGGCAAGGAAAGCAAGATGCTAAACAAAGTCTGATCCTTTTTAAGTTAAGAAAGGGGGAAAAGACAGATGGAGGCATTGCTAGGGGTGAATTCTGGGGGCTCCATCCCCCTGTCGTGAGCTCTCCTCCAGGTGCTTGGGGGCCTCTAACTCACCAGGTCCTTAGAGGACCCAGGAGATGGGTATTACCATTCGAGCCCCTCTGCTGATGAGGACACTGAGGTCTGGGGAGGGGAGGGCCCTGCCTGGGGGTGTGGGGGTGCAGGCTGTGAGCCCCCATCTGACAGGCTGCTGGAGGTGAGGCCTCGGGCCGGGAGCTGTGAGTTTCCACTGTTCACCTTTTCCGTGCCCTCTGGGGCTCCTCTCTGGCTGCAAGTATGCCTTTATTTTAGAAAACCTCAACAGGGGTCTCTGTGGGGGCATAACAGCCTTCCATTCCTCGACTGCATTTTTCTGTATTAAAGAGAGAAACAAGGTTATGCCATTTTAAAAACTCACTCCTCCAAGAGAATACTGGGACCCTAGGAAGAAAACACTAGGATTCCAGAAAGTGAACCCTCAGGGGTCTTGGGGCGGGGGGGGGGCCCTCTGGTGCTTGCTTCCAGGTCAGCTCTAGTTCCTATGGTTCCCAGAACATGGGAGGTGTAAGACCTCGGACAATTTTTGGTCCAGGTCCTCATTTCACGGGGGACCAAGAGAGGCCAGGAGAGGGGCTGCCTAGCCTTGGTGTCCCCCGGCTCCCCGCAGGGGCTGTGCTAATGCCCTTCCAAAGCTGGAAGGGAGGACACCACTTCTTTCTCCATCATAGCTGCCCCACAACCCAGCTGAAGCACCCAAGGACCTCTATTTAGCCCCAGACGGAATCCAAAGACCACCTGGGACCAAACTGTCTCCTGTCGGCCTGGGCCCCCAAAGTCTGCCTCCTGGCTATGACCCTGTCCCCCATCCCGCACACACTCCACCTGGCAGCCGCTATCTTGCCACTCATGGGGCTGCTGAGAGGGCGACGTTGCCACTGGTGACCACAGGCCTCTCTGTGGCCCGCTGCAGGAAGGCCACTTTGGGTGCTCACGAGGACCAAGTTTCCATGGGCGACAGTGGTGGGGCAGGCATCCAGCTCTGTCCTTGCCCAAGGACCCCCAGGCCTCAGTTTCCCCTTCTGTAGAACAATGGGGGTGGCCTATAGGAACTCAGGCCTTTAAGATGATCTTCTTCCTGGCCTTGCTCCTGCTTCAGGTCAGAGGAAGGACAGACCAATGGGTCTTGGGATCCTGGTCCTATCTCCATGGAGACCCGCTCACCCGATCTCTGGCCGGTCTCCTTGTGGTCCCCTGGGAAATGGTGGGCTCCAGCCCCAGGCCTCCTACTTGTCGGTGACCTTGAAACTTGGTAATGGACGGTACTCATAAAGACCAAGGGCCTCATTTTACAGAAAGGAACTAGACCCTGAGGGGCTGTGAAGGCGGCAGGGTCTGGCCAGCAGCCCCCTAAGACCTGGTTTGCACCCCGTATCCCTCCATCACAAGGTGTACCCCTCACCCCCAGAGGCTGGACTTGGACCAGCAATTCTGCCTCATGCCCACCACGAGCTTCCTTCATTCTTGACATCTGTTCACTTGCAGAGGTACTCTTCTCTCCTACGTGGGCCCCAAACTCTACCCTTATTTTCCAGAACTATCCTAGCTGCCATCTTACAAGGGAGGCCGCACATGCACGGCCTGGGGGCCTTAGAGCTCGGGGATCGAGGAGCTTAGATGGCCCTGGAAGTTGTGCATCACCTGGCGCTTCCTTCCACTGGCCCATGGTGGGATGGGCCTGGTGGCCCAGGGTCTAGAGCATGGACGTGGTCTTGACCATCTGTGCTTGAGACCTGGTCTCTGGCCTGGGCCCTGGCACACGTCCGTGACCCTCCTGGGGACTGAGTGTGGACAGGGTCTTGTGTGCACATCTGGTACTGAGTCAGCCATGCCTTCTGTGAAACTCGGTCCCTGCAGGTGGCCAGAGCTGTCAGCGGGCACAGGTGTGGCCCACTAGCATAGAAACTCCCCTCTGGCTGGCTTCAGGGGAAATGACTGGTTCTTGTGATCAAGGAGTCCAGCGTTCAGCGGGACCCCCTGGCTCGCATGATGTCAGGGCCCGTGTCCGTTCTTCTGCATTCGGCGTCCGTCCAGCCTCCCGTCCCTGTGCGGTGGGAGGTGGCAAGGTGACTCCAAGGGTCATTCTGACGTTCAGCAATCTCAGCACCCCTTCAGAGCCCTGATTTGGCCCACCCCTGCCTTGGTGTCCTGAGTGGACAACCATGGTGTGCGTCGGGTTGAATCACGTCCTCTCCTCCCCCAAGAAATTCACGTTCTTCCAAAACCTCAGAACATGACCTTATTTGGACATCAGGTCCTTGCAGATGTGATCAGTTGAGATCATACAGGCCCTAAACCCATCAGTGGGCTCTAAACCATCAATGGCATGATGGTTGCCTTGTGAGAAAGAAGCCAGGACAGATCCTCCCCTGAAGACTTCAGAGGAAGTACAGCCCCACAGATGCCCTGGTCCCAGACTCATGGCCTCCAGAACCACGACAGAATGTCTATTGTGTTAAAGTCACCGAGCTCCCCGTCATTCATTCTGGGAGCGCTAGGAGATGAGCACAGGTGTCCAGAAGGATCTGGAGCTGGGTGGGGCCACAGACTATGTGTCTGGGCTGCAGGGGTGGTCCTGGGGATGGGGCCCTCGGCCTGGGACACCTCGGCATTCAGCGTCCATCTCTCCCCAGTGCTGCTGAGATGTCTGCTCCCCTTCTCAAGGATGTGGGACCCTTTATCCCACCCTCTGGAGCCCAGGCTGCCTTTATCATGTCCCCCTCTGTTCCCCAGCCCTGGTCTCATCCCGCCCCTGGAGCACCAGGGCCTCACTTCATTGTAGGCTGAGGGAGGGCCAACAGGCCCCTGGGGAGGGGCAGGGGCATAGAGGGGGCCTGGAAGGCTTCCTTGCTTGGTATAGACTATGCCCACTGGGCTGGGGGAGGGGTGGGTTCTTCAGACGAGTGTGGTGAGGCAGATGCATGATGGTGCCCACACACAGCGAATGCTTAGCCCAGACTGGTGTGCCGAGCTTGGTGCCCAGACTGCTGTGTGAATCACACCTTTCATGACAGCTGGGCCACTACTCACCATGTTAATGAGCCAGAGCGGAAGCAGAGAGCCCTCCCACCCCCGTCTTACCACACTTATCAACTGGCTGTGTGACCGTGGACCAGTCCTTTCCCTCTCTGAGCTACTATGGTCATAAGGGGTCTGGCTAGATGCCCTTCAAAGAATTTCCTCCTTTTATGGTTCCATGACTTTATCAGACTCCGAGTCAGGTGTGCTCTGAACTAAAGTTTGGGGGTGCTTCTCAGTATCTTGCTTGGAGTTGTAGTTTAGCAAGCTCCAGGCAAGGCGGCCAGGCTCACAGGATCCCCACTTCACCTGGGCACCTGCCGCCATCAGGCGTCCTTTTGTTTTGGGGTTTTTGTCCCACTAAGAATATGAATATTACTACACACCAAAGCAAATACTTTGGAGGTTTATGCTGGCGGAAAACCTCAGAGGAAAATACATTGCTGGAGGCACTGGGGGAAGGGCAGCAACCAAGGTGACAGGTTGGCAGCAAGGGAAAAAAAATACATCCAAAGTCCAGCGGGCGGGGGGACGGAAAGCAAGAGGGAAGAACGAGGTGGGCAGGGCACCTGTGAGAGCCAAGCAGGCCAGCGGGAGGCTGGGAGGGCGGGGTCCCCACCCCTCAGAGGAACCTGCTCACCTCTGCTCGCATTGCCTGTCCGCCTTGCAAGGCCGGCTCTTTCATCTCTGATGGCCTGGGGCCCGGAGGCCTGTGGAGCTCAGAGCATTTTCTAGAATGCTTGTACACACCATGAAGAGCGGTCCAGCGGAAGCAGTGGGCAGATGGCAACACTTATGGATGCTGAAGGTGAGCCCCACACCTGAGCCGGCCGTTGGTGGGAGGAGGGTTGGGGAGGACAGCAGAAGCCCCAGTCTCTGGCACCTACTTTCCAGGTGGACGGATTCAGGGAAAACACCCGTGCCCGGGCCCCAGGGCCAGGACAAGCCTCAGAAGACATCCGGTGCTGGGCAGCTCACTCCTGGATGGGGACGGTTTTCCTCATGGGACCACGTGTGTGTGTGTGTGTGTGCACATGTGTGTCTATGTGTGGGGAATAGGGGTGCAGGAGCCTCCCACATTGTGGTTCAAAGAAGCCTGGGGCGTGAGCCCTGCTAGTGCTGTGATTGTCCCTCCGGCACTCTGGGGCTCCACCGGTGCGGGCAGATGGGTGGTGATGGCCACTAGAACGCGGTGGCAGGGGTGTCCACTGCTCTGAGTCCCCCGCTCCCCCCCAACCCCGGAAAGGCCCGAGAGGGAGGAAAATGGCCAGAACAGCTGGATCGTGCAAGAGCAACTTCAAAGAGATAAAAAGCTGTCAGAGGAACAAAACAAGTAAAAGTAAAATCCTTACAAGGGAAAATGGATCCAGAAGGACAGACTACAGAAGCCACATGGGGGCTGGCTGAGCCACAGAGCCATCATGAGTCTGGGCTGCCCTGACCTTGCTGCAGCCCTGAGAGGCGGGGCAGGCTGCGGTGTTGCGGTGTTGCGGGAGGGGCCCTGCAGCCCTGCTGGGCTTGGAGGCAGGGGAGCGAAGGTGGGATGTCCAGGGCTGGAGGGCCAGAGAGACCCCATCATTCCTTCTTCCTTTTCATTTCTTCTGCCACTTGCCTCCTGCTGCAGCTGACCAGCTCCTTCCTGCTCCCGTGTCCTGGACCTGGTCCTGGATCTGGCCTCTGGGTGCACAGGTCCCAGAACATTCCTCCAGAGCGCTGCTGGCGCCTTCATGGCCACCGCCTGCTCCCAGACACGGTCCATCCCTGCTGCCTCCCCTGCCCCGCCCGGCCATCTCCCACTAGAATGGCGGCTCCTCGGGCAGGGACCCGGGTGTCTGCAGCAGGGCCAGGCCCACAGGACACCTCCGTCCGTGGCCGGGGAACACAGAGGTTCGGCGCCCTTCGATGTCCCCCCTCAGCACCATCGGAGACTCATAAAGCCTGAAAAAACTTGGGGGGAAGCGGCCTTCTCCCAGTTTCCATGTTTCCCCAAAATTCTATTGCTTCCTTCGAGAGCGAGTTAGCTGTCTATTTCCTGACGTTTATTTACTGATCATAGGCAGGCTGGAGCAGGTAAAGGTAATTCGCCAACCGAAACGCACATGGCAAGTCTGTGTGCGTGTGTGCATGTGTGCGCGTGTGTGGGCATGTGAGTTCATGCATGCTTGCGTACCTGTGTGCCCATGTGCAGAGGACACAGGGCAGCCATCCTGGTCCCATGTGCATGACTTCGTCACTGAAGCAGTGTGTGAGCCTGGTGAGGGGGCAGGAAGACTGTGGTTCTGCCTCTGAGGCGGGGCACGCAAAGGAAAATGAAGTCAGCCGTCTCAGGGCTGAGAAGGAGAAGGCAGGCCAGGGAAATCTTTCCCCGGTGGCTTGGAGGAGCTCCTTGTCCCTTCCCCAAGGAGCACCCCCCCAGCCCCAGGGCAGGAGCACATCTCCCGTGGGCGGCTGGGGAGAGAGCGTGAAGCAGGAGTCCTCTCTGCCCGGCACCAGGGAGGACGCGGGGTGTGGACCCAGGGACTGTGCAGGGGCGAGTGGGACAATATTCCAAGGCTAGGACAGCCGGCCTAACCCCAGCTCTGCCCTTACTAACTGCGCGGACCCCTCTGGGCCCCCAGTACTTGATCTGCAACACAAGGCGAGGAGCAGCCCCCGTGTCCCAGGGCGCACTTCGGGTCAGTTGGGGAAGGTGCTGCAGCTCCCGGCGGACAGCTGGCCGTCCACGGGTGTGCGGCACAGCACTGGTGTCCCATCAGGCCAGCAGTGCTTAATCCGGGCTCAGGGGAGGCTGAGCTGGACAGAACCCTACAGTGGGAACCCAGGAGAACGAGGCCCAGAGGGAAGCCAAGAGCGGAGCCGGCAGGGGGAGAATCCCGCTGGGAGGCAGGCAGCCGGGGGCTGGCATCCTGGGCAGGACCAGAGGTGCAGCTGAGAGGCAGAGGAACGACAGGGACAGGTGCTTGGGCACTTGGAGTCCAGCCGTCATTTCACGCCTGATCTCATTTGAACCTCCCTGTGACCCTAGGAGGTGGGCGCTGTCACCCCCATTCTAAGAGAAAGAAACTCAATGGGGGAAGTGATTTCTCCAGCGGCATAGCTCTAGGAATCCCTGCAAGATAGTCTGACTCCAGGGCTGGTCTAGGGGACGCAAAGCTGGCAGGCGGGGACAGATGGTGTCCCAGGAGTGAGTCCCAGGCTCCTGTAGCCCACACAGCCTCAGCTCTGTGGAAACTGAGCTGCAGCCCTCCAGGGCCACGGGATCGTTTCAGCAGGTGGCCGCCATCACTGAGAAGACGCGAAACAGGGTAACAAATACCAGGGTTCACGATGCAGGGAGAGAGAAGTGTTCTTGGGTGAAAATATTCCATTAGACGTGTGTAAAAAGTTCACTGCTTATTTTATATGTAGCCATTCTGTGTGCCCTGGGTTGAGACACACAATGTATTTCTTACCCTGGCCACGGTCAGCCAGCTTTGAAAGCCACTGCTTTCAGCCTTTCTCTGTTCTGCAGGGGCCTCCGGGCCTTTGTTCTCCGAACAAGAACACCAGTGCTGGGCACAGGACAGGAGCCAGGACGTGCTGGAGGGTTTCCGCTCTGTGCCCCCACCCGCACACCAATGGGGCTGGCTCAGCAAGGTGGCGGCACCGCTGTGTGGGGTCCGAGAGGTCGGGGTGTTGAGATTTGACTGCGATCCCTCGGGCTTCCTCACCTGCAGGCCAGGGGTGCTCAGGAGGTCCCCAAAGCGAGGCCCAGGCTGGCCTGTTCTGAGAGGCACAGAACCCCATGTGGTTATGGGGAGCTGGCAGCGTGAGAGCCCTTCCCGTCCCTGAGCCAGTGTTGGTGGCTGAGAAGAGTGTCTTGGGGAGTAGAGGGATGTCAGGGTAATGACACTGGCAGGGGCCAAGAAATGCCCAGCTGGGCTGGGAGGCCTGTCAGGGGAAGCCGTCTGAGCTCCCTCCTGCCAGCAATGGGCCCCTGGAGGAAGGCTTTTGGGGTTATCAGATTTGTTTTCCAATCGGGAACTAACTCTGGCTGGAGTGTGGGGCTGGCCCCCCGGGACCTGTTGGGCTTCCTCCAGATGGTCCCGCCCCTACCACAGAGCCCCACATATGGGGCACAAAGCCTGGGGTTTTCAGATGGACCCTCCCTTACCTTGCCGGGCATTCTTCTTCCCCTCCCTTCCCCCAAGCACTCACGCTGACTTCTTTTGTCCAACATGGCCATGTCCTTTTAAGGTCTCCAAGGCCAGAGGCCAGCTGTCTACTTTTCTAAATATCACTGAGTGTTCTGGATGTTCAAAATACATGAGTTGGCTGTTTTGCCCCTTGGAGAGCATCATGGGCCCACTCCCATGGGGAAGGCTGGGGGGATTCTCAGACTAACTTTGCAGGGGCCTCTTCGTGGCAATGAAGCCTTCGTTCCCCTCCTGGGAATGGGCCTCTGGTTTGGGCAATTCGAGACACCTTGAAATGGTCAGTCGTAATAAACAGGCACAAAACAAACTGGCACCCCAGCAGAGGCCTCGTCCCTTTCCTGTCCTGACTGGATTTCCCGTCGGCCGTGCAGGTGGACCCAAGTGCTACGAAAGGGACCTTAGTTTTCCCAGGGAAACAGAACCAAACAAAGATGGAAACAAACAAACAAAAAAACCCCAAACACTCTCACACACCCCTAAATCCAACTACGTAATCGGGCCTGAGGTTGGACGCTCTGTCACCTTTGTGGGATGCAAACAAAGATGTCCCCTAGATGGTCCGCTCTTCAGACTACAGGCTGCCCATGTGACAAAGAAGCCTGGGGGCTTCTCTGATCCTAAGTTTTGCTCCAGACTTTGGTTCCTTTCGGCTTTGTGTGTGAAAATGACAAAGGGGTCCCGGTCATGTCACTGAGCGGGCCAGCATGGAGTGTTTAAAGGAGAGAAAATGTAAAATGGAGAGGGTCCTCCAGATGGGACCACGACGCGGCCAGGCAGGTGTGGGTCCGGGTTGCACAGTCCGGGGCCCTTCCCCCACTGCAGGTGCATAGGGGACCTGTCTGGCTCATGACAACATCACCCGTGTCAAAACTGTAAGGGGCTGAGCTGTGTCTGCAGAGGTGTCCCCGTGTACCTAGAGCCTCGCTTCACAACAAGCCGTTCCCGTCCAGTGGCATTGCCCCCTCAGAGTGCGGCCAGTTTCCCAGTGTCAACAAAACCATATGACCCCCTCTCCTGTCCAGTTTAAAGGTTATTCCTAAAAAGCGGCAGTTGACGTATTTCTGATTTTTTGAGACTCAAAAAATGATTTACCAGGAACACACAAATTGTTTGTTTTACTCTATGCTACTTGCTCATTGACAGAAGATCACTGGAAAAGAGCAAATGGAAGATGAGCTTAAAAAACTGTTTTTTTTTTGTTTTTTCTTTTTTTTTTTTGCAGCCATTGGGGTTACTGACATTAGAACATTTGCCGTTTTAAACAAACGCAAGGTCACTCAGTTTGTTACAGACTAGTTAAATAGTACCGTTTTGTACAAAACAAAAACAGATATTCCTTTGGTTAAAAAAAAATTGATGACTTTTCCTGCGCCACGTTTATGTCAAGTGGAAGACGATTCTAATTTTATCTGTGTTCAATAGGCAGATTAAAGCAAATCGTGAGGCTGTTGCTGTTTACAATTCTCTGAGCAGCTGAAGGAAAGAAAATCACCTTGAATCTAGCATTTTCTGAGCCCACTAAAACAGCCAGGTCCCTCAGACCATCTGGGAAGGAATGAATCCCATCCATGTGTTAGTTTAATATGAAATTGTTTTATTTTGACTCTTATTTTCCTTCAGGCTATTAGGGAGGAAAAGAAAAAAAATAGGAGAGCGGGAGAAAGACAGGCTTTGGTTCCTCACCATTTTCTCTGCGGGCTCTCCTTGGTTTCTCGGCTTTGGCTTTTTCAATGTTTTACTTCTTTGGGTTAAAAAATGTACAAAATGTATATTGTAAGTATAAAAAATGATATATTTTGAACGTGACAAAATTTTAGATCCACAATACACTCTGGCAAAAATATTATTAAAAAATACCGTTTGCTTTCACTCCGCCTAAACTGAAATGTCATTCTTTTTTTCATATTTTCTGATCTGTTCAGTCTGACATTTGTTGGATGTTAGAAAGTTCTGTAGACTATTCCAGAAATATTGGAAAAAAAGTGAACGACCGATATGTAAAATTTCCACGGAAGCACGCCTGCTTGGTTAACGGTAGTTTTCAACGCTGCGTCGCGCGGGGCTGTCGGAGGGCAGCGCGGCGGGGGCGGCGGCGGCCTTCCCCTTGCTCCGCGCGCAGCCCTGGGCGCCCTCCCGCCGTCCCGGCCCCGCGCGGCCTTGCAGTTGGCCCCGATCTTCCCTCTCTGCCGCGCACCGAGGCCGCGGGGAGAGCCCTGGGGGGCCGGAAGAGGGTGCGCGGCCTGCGGCGTGGGTCCGGCCGCGTCCCACCTGCTCCGCCCGGACCCGCGCTCCCCGCGCCGCCGCCGCCCGAGCGCACGGCCAGGGCCACCTGGCGGACCGTCCCGAGCTCACTCTTCCGCAGGCTTCCATTCGGCTTTTATCTGCCTCCCCCGCCCTAACTGGTTCCAGATTTGCCACTTCGGAGGCACCGGGACTCAGCCGGGCCGCGCTCTCGGCCGCCCGGGGACTCCAGAGCAATGAGCCCGCGGGAACGCATGGCCGGGCCCCCGGGGGTACAGGGCCCCGGGCGGGGAGCGGGCTGTGGGGCCGGGGCTCGGGGGTCTGACTCCGCTGCCCCGGCACTGGCCTGGCCTCCGCGCGGGGCGAACGGGAGCTGTCTGTCGCACCCCCCACCCCCGCCCCCGCGCACAGCCACCGTCCGCCAGGTCAGGCAGGCTTGGGGAGGGGTCCCCCGGGCCTCTGGGCGCCTTCGGAAGCGGGCGCCGCGGGCAGCGCAGCGCACATACTGGCTCCCAGGCCCAGCGCCCCGGGCAGCCACGACGCCCAGCCCTCCCGGAAGGGCGAGACCACCCACGCCGCCGCCGACGTGGGAACCCGGTTGTCGCCGAGGCCTGGGGCGTGGCGGGTGGGGGGCTCTGCCTGGCCCCCGCAGCACCACCATCCTGAGTCACTGTCCTCAGTGGGGAGACCCCCAAGCCGAACTGCTCCGAGCCTGCCGGACCCCCAGCCCTGCGCCCCCAGGCCTGCCTCCGCGGCTGGGCCCAGCAGGCGCCGGGCACCGGAGGGGGAGGGCCCCAAGGGCCTAGGGCGCTGTTCCAAAGGCCAGAAAATGGAAACTGTGCGAAAAGAATCCCCAAATCCGGCCGGGCCCCAAGCCCACCAGCTTACATAAAGCCCCAGGAGCCCGCCCGCGGCCTCCCCGCCTCGGGGTGAACAATCGGCGGGCGCCGGGCCAGGCTGCCCTGGGACTGGCACCACCACCGGCCCCCTGACCACGGGCCCGGCGTGACCCCGGGGAGGGGGCAGGGGTCTCGGCCTCTTCCCACCATCTGCCCCGAGAAACATTTAACTGGCCTTTAATCACATTAGCAGCCGGCCCCAATTAGGGCCGCAGGAGGGGGAGGCAGGAGGAAACCGCCGCCGTGTCACTCGAGGATAAAGATCCTTTCATGCCCCAGGCCTGGCCGTGGGCAACGCGGCGGGCGCCATCCCCAGCCTTTGATTGCCGGCGCCTGGGCCTCGCCGACGCCGCCATCGCTGCCCCCAGCCCCCAACGTGCCTTCGCCCTCGGGTGACCGCGTGGGCACGCAGGGCAGCGTCCGAGGCCGGGCCCACGCCCGCGCTCCCATGCCAGCCGAAGCCTGGCCCCCCGCCGCACGCGCCTGCGCACGGGAGCGCCCGAGGGGGCGGCGGGGGCTCGCGCGGGGCCCCTGGGACACCAGCGCGGGGGGCCGGGACCCTGGTAAGGCCGCCGCCCACGGAGCGGTTCGGAGGGAGGGTGACCCAAGCCGCGGGCGGCCTGGGCAAGTCACCTGTGTTCTCGTGGGCCCCCCTCCTGAGAGGGGCGAGTCAGCCCCGTGGCGGCTCCGTCCTCTCGAGCCCAGAGTGAGGCGCGGAGGGACCTGCAGGCCCAGCCCAGGCCTAGGCCCAGGCCGGGCGCCGCGGTGGCGGGGCTGCCGGGGGTCCCCGGCTGGGCGTCGGGCCCCAGGAGCGAGGGGACCGCGGGGCTGGGGCAGCGGGGCCGGCCTGGGCCTCCCGTGCGCCCTGTCGAGGGGTGAGGGGCGAGGGGCGCTGGCGCGCTGTGCTTACCTTGCTTGGGCGCCCGGCCCGCGCTCCCCGCGCCCGGGCGCCCCGAGGGTCGGAGCGGGGCGCGCTGTGGACGGGCCGGGGTCGTGCGAGGACAGCGGCCGCCCGCGCCTCCGGAATGCTGATGCCGCCGCCGGCCGCGACGCCCGGGGGGGCCCGCCCGGGACCCCCGCTCCACGGCGGCAGCTGCAGCCCGGAGCCGCGTGACCCCGGCCCCGACCTCCCGCGCTCTGCTGTTTGTCCGCACACAAAGGAGAACACTCATATTTTTCTTTCCCCGGGCGCAGACTTCACACCCGCCCCATCTCCCCTCCCCCAAGTCACCCCCCACCCCACACACGCCTGGCTGAGAACCGCTTGCTCTGCGCACACCCCCTTGGTCTCCCCTGTTGAATTCCATAGTTGTATTCGAGGATGTCAGCGCAGCTTAGAAAGTTTCATAGAAAGTCAGAGAGCAATTAGAGAGGCCCTTTTATTGGAGTTTCGTTGGTGCCATGGAGTCTTAAAGGAGCGCCTGAAGCGCCGAACACAATCCCATTAAGCCGCCCAAACTCCCACAGTCCTCAATGGGGTCTCAATGCTCCGACAGACTTTGGCCGGCTCGCACCGGGAGCCCCTGCAAGCCGCACTCCCACCCGGGCGCGCCGGTGTCCCGGCTGCGGAGCGCGAGGCGCTGGCCGCGGGGCCCACGAGCTAGCGCTTCGGTGCACTGACCCCGCGCTGCGGGTCTTGGCGTCTGGGGAGTCCTGGCCTGTGGCTAGAAAGGAGAGCTCGGTCTCGGTCAACTTTTTACCTCCCTCCGCTTTAAAAATCGATCGGCTAACGTTCAGAAGACGGGTGGGAGGAATCGCGCGTTGCTGAGAAAAAGGCCACATATGACCAAAGTTTCAGCTTAATTGAATTCTAGTGCCACATTATAACTCCCTGAGTAACTGCGCGGGGGTGGAGGGCGTGGAGAAGGGAGTGAATGGGGGAAGGCGATTCTAATGGAAATCTGGCCGTCCAGAAACGCCGCGGTGCGGGCCACCCTCCTCGAGGAGGGAGAATTGCAGCCTAATTCCAAAGGAGTGAGGTTATCAGACTGCGGGCTTTTATGTGGGAAAACGGGGTTGGCCCCACTCTGATTTGTGGTTTGGGGTTGATATTCTTGTGTGTTATTTAATGTGGAGGGCAGCTCTTCCGTAGAGCTTTTCCTTTGTTGGAGAGTGACTTCTCCTCTTGCCAATAAAAATTAATCTCTTCCTTTAGAAGTCAAAAAGGAAAGAAAGCAGGTGTTTTCAAAGAATAAAGCATTTTCTTTCTTTCTTTCTTTCTTTTTTTTTTTTTTTTTTTTTTGGTAAAAAAAAAATAGGTAGTTGGTTGTCAAAGCAAAGTGCCAGTTTTAGAACAATTAGGATTTTGCTCCTGGTGTGTCATCACAGATGTTCATTTTATTAAATAGAAGTTCGTTCATACCTGGTGGTTTCTGGAATGGTTTTAGGAAAGGAAAATAGGTGATAGGCTCATAATTAAAGATTTATAATTTTGATGGTAATGAAATGAGCATGGGTAATAGGGGAAGTGGCCTGCATACAAAATCCATAAGAGAGTAATTAAAAATGCATGTGCAAAATTGAATGCTTATTTTTTGAGTAGTTTGTATTAGTCATCAATGATTTGGAAAATTTTCTCAAATCTGCCCTGCTTTTCTCTCATTTCTTTGCCCTTCCTGGCCCTGTGGTTGCCAGTGACTGGGCCTCTGACCTCTTGTTCTGTGCATATACCATGCCTCCAGCCAGTCTACACTGTCTGGCAGGAAAGGACAGACAGTGGGCTTCAGGACCTGCAGATGCCAGCCTCAGACACTTCCAGCCTTAGCTTTACAGTCTTCTGCCTTAGCCACATTGGTTTCTTCACTGACTCTTTCTCTCTTGCCTTTAGATTTCCTTCCCACCTTCTGCCTCCCTAAAACACCTTGCACCTTCCTCCACCTGTCCGACTGCACCTGTCAGACCCGGTTCCCTCCTCATCGTCTCTTGGACCCCTGTGGGCCTGGCCCTCATCGGGCTCCCGGGGAACCATCTCCACCACTGGGTTCTCACGGAGGGCCTGGTGACACCATCTGTCTTTCATTTGTCTCATATTGTAGCTTGGCTTTGGGAATGTTTCTAGTTGAGAAGAAAACAATGAAGACCCCTTGAGAGCAGGTATCACTTTACACATGTCTTGGGGCTCTGTCAGCAGCCAGCACCCAGAAAGTAGGCCATCCATCTGTCAATCGGGTGTCGATTTATAAATCAGAATCACATTTCAGCAAGCAGAGAAGAGAAAAAAGCCAGTGACAAATGCTCCTGTCCACCGAAGGCACCAATTCTTCTCCGTCGAATTCTCAGGACCTGTCACTGGACTTTTTCAAACCAACATAAAACTATTTCGATTAAATGGGATCTTAAATTGTTTAAAAAATGTGGATGACTCAGTTGGACTGCAGTAGAAAGTGGCGGGGGGGGGGGGAACCAAAGGCAAATGCAGAAATCCAAACAGTTCAGTCTGCTTTGGATATCCTTGATTTGCCCAAGAAAAGGAGCAGATTCCTGAGAAACAGGCTCAGAAAGTCTCAAAGTGCTGTCATGTCTTGGCGAAGGTCCGTGGCCCTGAGGCGTCTAGGGGGTGGACAGGACCCTCTAGCACCTTCTGGAGGGCCACCTCCACTGCCTCCCACTGGCACCCTGGTGGTGGGCTGGCTCTGCAGAGGAGGAAAAAGTCCCACTCTGGTCAGTAGCACACACTGAAAGTAACAAGACAGAAACAACGGGAACAAGCGCACTTGGGAGACTCTTCAGGGAACAAAGATCGGCAATTTGCGGTGCTGCAGAAAGAGGTGAGAAGCAGTGCCCTCGGGAATTTGAAGGAGGAAGAGCTAGCATTCCAGTTCCCGGGAAAATGTGTTAACAACCCATCCACAAGAAAGGTGTCATTCTGGCCACTAGATCAAGTTCCCCAAAGCAGGTGGACGCGCATTTGGACAAGCGCATTTGGACAAGCTTTGGCAGGGGCCACCCCCAGAGTCCTGATCTTCAGTGGAGAACCCGGACTCTGTTGTGGAGGGTCCGGTTCTCAGCTCGTCCTTGTGAGCACTGGCAGAATCATCCGAACAAGAAACGGGTGTGTATGCACAACGGACGGTTGCGTCTGGAGGGCTGCCAGGTTAAGACATGCGGGGGACGTGATTTTCCAACTGTTTTGAAGACCCGAAGAGCTTCCCCCCTGCGGAAGAGCGTTACCAAGTGGGTGGTTCGGTGAAGCACCTCCTGGCCCTGAAGTCCTCCAACCTTCTTGCTGCGTCTCTTCGAGCGGGGACGCAGTCAAACACTGATCCTGTTTGTGTTAGTTTTGGATGGTATTTTGATGTTCTGATTTTGATGTTCTGATTTTGATGTCCTTCTGGGGGAAAAGAAGAGAAACAAACCAGAAATACCTACTTCAGACTTATGGTTCAATCCAGAATTAACGTTGAGGTTTGGGCCAGTGACCCGGGGACAGGTGCTACGTGTTTGGGCGTTTGTGAGGGACAGCTTTGGGTCAAGGCTTCTGCTTGTAACCCCAAGCTCCTTGTAACCCCTGACCTCCTTATTTTCTCCAGTTTAGGTGCTGCTTCCCCTTCTCATGTCAGACTTTGACAACATTGGTCCACGAAATATTTGGCACTGGGTGTTTTCCAGAACTTGGATTTTTTTTACCCCTCATGTTAGAAAGGGAATATAGGGTATCACGTCTACTGGACAGGGTGGAGTTCTGCAGCTGGGAAACACTCCCTTTTCAAAGACACGGGTGTTTCCACAGCGATCATATGAGTATTCACCCCAAGTGAGACAGAATGGGGACTCAAGTGGCCTCGTGTCAGTATGCTAAGTATAGTATGTATGTTGTTTTTTTTTTTTAAAGATTTTATTTATTTATTTGACAGAGAGAGATCACAAGTAGACGGAGAGGCAGGCAGAGAGAGAGAGAGGGAAGCAGGCACCCTGCTGAGCAGAGAGCCCGATGCGGGACTCGATCCCAGGACCCTGAGATCATGACCTGAGCCGAAGGCAGCGGCTTAATCCACTGAGCCACCCAGGCGCCCCTATAGTATGTATGTTAAGCATATACTAGTATGCTAAGCATATGAAAGAACTTTGGTTATCAGGGTTCTTTGGAGTTTTGGACACATGTATGTATAAGGGATTATGGATCTTGATTATAGGACAGCTTCCCTCCCCTCTTCCTTTAAGCAAAAAAAAAGGCATGAGTTCCAAGTTCCTTCACACCCCCTCCCATCGGTCAGTTTTAATCGTAAGTGGCTCTTCAGCGTTGTTTCAGGAACACCTACCTATTTTCAGACATTTCAGAAAAAAATGGACTAAGGACCTTGCTTTAGTGTATTAAGAGCTCCCGGTACTGACACCCAAGGCTACTTCCATGTCCTGCCCTAGGTGAGGGCTGGACACGGTAGCAGGGACAGCAGTTGACCCCTGATGGCCGCGTTTCACCCCTCACCCTGCAGGGGCTAGAGAGTTGGGTTCGGTAACCGGCACCGTCCCATCCAGCGCTGACCCGGTGAGTTCGTGGGGCCTGCATTCGGGCTGATAATAAACATCCACCACTCTAAGGGACAGGACCGTTTCCGCGCAGAAATCGCGAGCGCTCCCATTTAAGTGGGCATGTGGTGTCTGTTTCAATTAGCAATTGCTTATTTCCTGGGGAGGGTCGTGAGCGGTTTGTGAGTCTGAGTTTTTTCTAGGGCCCCTATAAGCAAATGCAGCGCATAGGGGCAGTGTGCGCTCAGAAAGGATCAGAATGCTTTGTTCAGTTGTAGGCTGTGTTGGACACCAGCCTGCGACCTATAGGAATGCGCTTCTGGAGGTAGTGTCGGTCGCGGGACCGAGGCCCACCACACCAGTGTTCTTTTTTGCACAGACTCTTCAGGGGTCCATCTAGTGCTCAAAGCAGAGCGGCTGGTTTTAATAATGCACGCCTTTGGGGTTCTGTATTAATGCTAATAAAGGGGGAAGGGGCATTGAGGGCCAGCGTCCCCCGTGGCTAACACGACTGGGAGGGCACGGAAGGGAAGGGTTGGCAGCTCTTAGGAGACAGTTCTGCAAGGGGCCACTGTGAAGTTTATTCTGGAGCTGCCAGAAGTAGCAGGTGTCCCTCAGCACAGTGGCTGAGGTGGTGGGGTTCTGCCTGTCCCCGTCCCCAGACCTGACGTACTGAAGGGAGAGGCCTGACCACAGGGAGGTGAACCTCAGCTGCTGGGGAGACCAAGGTCACGCCTGCCCCAAGGGGAACCTTCCCTCAGAGGTTCCACTTAGCATTTCTCATGCCTGTTCCTCCTCCCCCACCCCCGAGACCTCAGGGTGTTTACACGGCTTATGTGGGGAGGATAGACTTCAATTCGTGGGATTAAAATGAAGGGAAGCAGGTGAAAGTATAGGCTGGGGAAAGAGAGCCAGGGTCCCTGGCGGCTTGCAGGGACAGGGGACAGTAGGTCTGACTCTGCCCAGGGCGGGCTTGCTCAGACACTGCCCTGAAGATGAAGAAGAAATGGTCTCTGCCCCTCCTGACCCAAGGCCCAGTAAGGGCCTTGGAGCGGCAGTGACAGGGGTGGGGGGACGGTGTTGCGTCAGGTGCAGGTGTGTCAGTGCGGGTGTGTTTAGGGGTGAGGAGGGGCCCAGCAAGACGTCCTTGGGAGGCAGAGGCTGAGCTGAGTTGTACGGGTAAGTTGGCCTTGACAGAGGGAAGAGGACAGCACTGAGTGATGAGCAGGAGAGGGTCGTCCAGGAAAAAGCAACAAACAGCCCAAGAAGGGGCGTGGCAGGGATTCCGAGGTGCCCTCTCCATTATGAGACATCAGCTCTTCATCCCTGTTTCTCCATGATGCATTGGTGGGGTGATCTCTTGCCCAACGGCATGATCGGTCCAATACCATGCTGTGTTGCAGCAAGTTCAACGTCAAGTTCTGTAGACTTTAATAGGCACCCGCGAAAGAGAAGCGGCGGTGGACAATTTCGTAATATTCTCTTACGCAGGGATGCTTGAAGGTTTCTAATCATACTTTCAGGATCTCTGTATTAATATTGTCTTTGGGGCACCTGGGTGGCTCAGTGGGTTAAAGCCTCTGCCTTCAGCTCAGGTCATGATCACAGGGTCCTGGGATGGAGCCCCGTATCGGGCTCTCTGCTCAGTGGGGAGCCTGCTTCCTCCTCTCTCTCTCTCTCTGCCTGCCTCTCCACCTACTTGTGATCTCTCTCTCTCTCTCTGTCAAATAAATAAAATCTTTAAAAAAAATTAATATTGTCTTTTATTCATATATTCAGTGAACAGTTACTGAGCATCTCACAGGTGCAAAGCACTGGCCAAGACACCGGGGTACACGGCCTCTGCCCTCGCTGAGCTTACCGTGAGCTGGGGAAGACGGTCAGCAAGGGCAGCGTGTCCCCCGGGAGGCTTCTGAGTGCCTGCTGTTTCAGCAGTTCCAAAGGAAAGGAGCCTCCAGCAGAAATCGATGGGAACCCTGCCGTGTGCCAGGCATACTGGGAGGTGCTGGGGAGTGCATGAGGTTGTCCCCATTTTCTCGGAGTTCAGGGCCTGGTAGGGAAAGATGGGCAAAGTCCTTGGAGTGTTGTCAGTGGTAGAAGTCTCTGGGGGTGGGGGGTGGTCAGTGCTATGCCTGGGGCATGCCAGGAGGAGGGAAGGCAGCCAAACAGCTGGTCCCTCTGGGGTCCAGTAACCCTTAGTTGGGGTTGGGGAGAGGGTGGGATGGTCGTGGAGGGGGCAGTGGGCCAGCTGGCTGGGGCTGTTGAGTTCCATGCTCCTCGATGACAAGAGTCAGGAAGCTCGAAGGCGTCCCCTCAAAGATGTTCTCCTGAATTCAATGCATATTTTATATGAAATGTTCCCCAACATTAGGTAGAATTTGACATCTCTTAAAGAGCAGTCTGATTTCCCAGACGTAACCTGGTAGCTGTTCCGGTGTCAGATTAGCTTCCTGTTGAATAAAGATTTTGAGTGTGGAACGCCAAGAACGGGTGGGGACACAGGTCCTTTTCCAGGACACCAGCGACCCTGGCTGCAGATTAGAAATGCAGCTGGAATTTCCCCGAAGGCAAGCAGTCAGATAGTTCCGCCTCTGAGCCTGTCCCCTACACGGTGACAAAGGAAGACTTCCCCGCCTGCTGGTCCCATGACGGGTCAGATGGGCAGGTGGGCCTGGTTGGCTGCTGCTATTCCTTTGGGTTCCATCTCCGTGATTACGGGGGAGGGGCGAGGACGTGAACAGCGGGGAGGGAGGCCAGCAGCTCCCACCCGCTTCGGAGCTGGCCGATGCTGCTGAGAGGTAATCAGGTGACAGCAGCTTCTGAAGGTGGTTTTCTGCAAGTTTTCCATCCCCCCCCTTTCACTCGGGCTGTGGGTATGATAGTGGCCGAGCAGCCGGTCAGCAAGCTGTGGCCCCTGGCGGGCCTCGTTCTCAGGACGAGAGAGCTGCCCCACACAGAAACCGATTTCTGGGCTCAGCCAAATACATTTTTCTATTCTTTGTAAAATAAAAGAGCAACCAGTTAGAAATTAGTTGTTCAATTCAACTGTTTTTTCTCTTTTCTTTTTTTTTTTTAACCTTCTCAAATTTTTTTTTTTTTTAATGTGATAGAATTTTTTTCTTCTGGGCAAATTCTTAGGATTTAATTGCACTTAAAATTGTGGAGCCTGTCAGAGTAAATTGCAGATAGCAGAGTTTTACCCAACGAAAGCAGTCCTTGTGATTGTCACCACCGTCAGGCTTCTCAGATAAAGTTGTGGGAAGGACAATTTAAGTCTGCAGCGTGGTGAACCACACCTCAAATCAGTATTCAGCACAAAGCTCATCACGCTCAGAGACAAATACCGAAGTCAGCAGCCATGATGTGTGAGGAACCAGGCTGTGATTTTTAAGCGATTCCAAAATTCTCCTCCTGAAAGAAAAGGAGAGATGTCTACCCCACCGGTTTTAAGTTAATCTGTAATTTTTTTTTTTTTTTAAGAAAAAAGACAAAGCAGTCTTATGGCATCTTAAAAATAGTAAAGCAGAAGCAATATTACCAGCTCCACGTGAAGCCGCCGCATCTGCTCCCGGCTCAGTCGGCTCCTGCTTGTTCCCAGGAGCAAACAGGACCGCCACATGGCACGTGTCACCACAGCCTCCTCTCTGGCCAGGAGGCGAAAGCCCAAGGGTCCTCTCCCTCCCTCGAAATGCTCCCTTCCTCCATCTTTCTTTTTAACATGGAGTTTTAAGACTTTGTTTATTTTTACAAATTTTGGTTCCAGGGTTGTTAACACACAGTGTTCCTATTTAGTCTTCCGTCCACCGTGTTTGAGAAGTGAGCTTCTGGTGCGGAACTGAGCTCATGTCGGGAAAAGCAGAGCTTTCTGGAACTCTGAGCAGATAAAAGATAAGATCAGAACTCGACTCTGATCTCTGGGGTCAAGGGAGGGCCCCACCCCCCATACTCTTTATCCTTCTTCCCACGCCCCGTACTCCCGAGGACCGATGGTAAGCCTCAGCCCAACTGGTACTGAATCTATAAAGGATGGGAAGTCGTTTCTCTGTTGTCTGGAATCCTTTTTAAGGAAACTATTATGTCTATCAATCACTAAGATACACTTTATCTATATCTTTTGTGTAGGTCCCTATGATCAGGACGGACTGGGAAGAAAGCTCCTTCTTCAGCAAAGTTCGCACTCCCTTCTACCCTTCGGCCCTGCGGAGAAGGTGAGTTACATAACAGACCGCGGAGCTCTCGGACCCTCTGCTCGGTGAGAGCGGGAGAGGAACAAAGCAGCGGAGGCCACTGCCTCGGGTCTGGCCGAGGGCTTCAGCTCCGTGCTGTGACGTGCGGGTCCCTCGTCACTTACATCTGCGTCCCCTCATCTGCTGCAGATGTGGGCATCTGTGTTGTCATCAGCTATCTCCTGTAAGGACTCACCTGATAACCTGGGAAGGCCCCGCACATGGTGCCTGACGCTCAGCACAGTGTGCGGTGATGTAATCGGTCTGTAAAGGAGAAGACGGGCTTTTCCAAAAACAAGATCAGAAAAACTAAGGTTGCTGGATCCTGGTCTTGCAAGTGATTTGTACTTTTCTCTGATGCCGTGGTAACAGTATTGGCTTGTTTCCTGTGAATGTGATTAGGTAGGTTCTCCGAGTCCTGAAGGGATGGAAGCACTCGTCACTCCCAGATGTCACTAGGTGATTAGTGTGTGTGTGTACATCTGTATGTGCACTTTGCACATCTTGTGGCTGCTGGGGCACAGCAGCAGGGCTGTTACAGGCCTCACCTCCCTAGAGCTAACTCGAGCTAGGAAATGACCGTGAACACGACCCCCGAAATAAGAACACGAGCGTGATGTGTGGCTCTCTATTGGGTTGCAGATTGTGGCTGCTGCTGAGGGAGAGCTTGGGAAACGGGGGCCTCAGAGGCTCCTTGGCGCCACTGGGGACCTGAGAGGAAGGCTCCTTTTTTCCTCCTCCTGATGGAAAGGAATAGCCAGGGCTCCAGACCTGGCCAGTTCCCTAGGCATACGGGGCGGGCGGGTGCTGAGGTCAGGCTGGTCCCTTGCAGAGGGAGGCATGAGCAAGGTCTGAGGGAAGGGCCCAGAGATGACCTTGTACCTATCTGGCTCGGCCCAGGGCCTTGGGCAAGCCTCAGAAGCTTCCAGAGCCTCATCTTCTTTCTGTTGTGTGAAGACTAGACACACACACACTAGATTCACCCAGATTCACCGCGGAAGCCTGCTCTCCCTGGTCCGGGCCGGGTGTGTGATCAGTGCCACTCGGTGTGGTAAGAGCACATCCCCAGCTGAGAAAGAGCCAGTTGCTTTCTGGGGCAGTTTGCTTTTATAAACACTGGAGGCAGGACCACAGTAGAATGTCTGACAGGAGTCAGTGGTCACGGGAGCCCGTGTGGTTCGTCTGGTCCTGCCTTGCACGGATCTGTTTTCCTGGGCACGCTCTTTTCCATGGAGAGCTTTTCCCACCTCGCAGTTCTCCTTGGGTCAGAGAGAAGAGAAGGCCGACTTAGAGGGTGAATTGTTGTCCCGCGTAGAGACCCTTCCAACCTACGGTAAGAGTGTGGGAAAATGAAATCCAGATGACTCCCTACCCAGTTCAGAGTGAATAACCAAGCTAGATTGTGTCATAAATGTCAAGGGGCCTTGTTTCCTGAGCCCAGAATAGGCCCAGTATTAGAGTATCTTATACCTAATAGTTACAAAGTGCGTATACAATATGCAACACTCCTTTACTATTAATTACCCTCAGAGTGTAAAGTTAGGTTCATAGCTGTCCACCAGAAACCTTCCTGATGACATAGTTAAGGTAGCTTGTAAAAAATATTCAGGATCAGGTCCACGAACGTAAACCAGTTTGTACAAAACATTGTTTGCGGGGCGCCTGGGTGGCTCTGCTGCCTGTGCATCTGCCTTCTGCTCGGGGTCCTGGGGTTGAGCCCCATGTCGGACTCCCTGCTCGGCAGGGAGGCTGCTTCTCCCTCTCCCACTGTCCGCTGCCCACTCCGCTCATGCTCTCTCTTTCTCTGCCAAATAAATAAGTAAAATCTTTAAAACAAAACAAACAAAAAAACATTGTTAGCGATCCGTTGTTTGATCTCCTCCGAGCATAAAGCTGGTTTGTTGTGTGTAGACCAAGTCTCCATGTGAGTCTTGTTTATGGAAAGACAGCGTTCTGGGTCAAAGTTCTGAGTACAGGTCGTATAATGCATTATTATAAAATGCTTCATTGCCATGGTTTATAGATTTCTTCCTCCCGAAGGGAACCTCAGGCTCCAGCCCTCTGCGGTGCCGTAAACGTCTTCAGTTACGCTGTCCTTAGGCCAAAGGGATTAAGGAGCAAACATCTTAGTCAACGGCTGCTCTGTGGGCTTCGCCTGAAGACTCACTTATTCCCACTGTCTCACCGGTGGGCTGGGTGCTCTTAGCACGTCCATCTCCCCGGGGGAGGGAACCACTGCTTGGGGAGGTGGGATGCCTCACCCCAGATCAGGCCTCAGCGGCGTTCAGCTCTGTTTCTCCGCATTAGAGGAGTCTGGGAGTCCTTCCTTTGTGCTCCAGACCTAATGATAAACACCAGTTGGGCGTAGGTTAGAGCGACCGGACGGATTTCACCAGGCAGGCTTTCTAACTCGAAATAGACTCGAAATAGATGTCTACAGCAGGCGGTTGCGGCGGATTTAGGAAGGCTCCCCCCGTCAGATACCAGCCGTGCGCGCTCATCAGGGCATGTCTCCGAACCGAATCTGTCCTGTGAAAATTTAAGAAAGAGCTAATGTTATGAATATGGACCCTACACACAACGCAAACTGTTAACTAATCGTTAACAGGGGAGAGCTAAAAAGCCAATTGGATTTTATTTAGGATTTTTAAACGTCTGAATTTGAACTAGTTGACACGCAATGTTCCCTTGGTTTCCGGTGTCCAGCATAGCGACCAGACGGTCTTGTGTGTCATGCTGTGCTCTCCTCACGCGTAGCTGCCGTACCCATTTGCCTACCAATGGACACTTGGGCTGCTTCCATGACTTGACTACCATAAATAATGCTACAGTAAATACAGGGTTGCGTATATCTTTTCAAATAGGGTTTTCATTTTCCCTGGATAAATACCCAGTAGTGCAATTACTGGATCATCTGGTATTTCTGATTTTGATTTCTTGAGGAAGCTCCATCCTTTTTCCCACAGTCGCTGTGATCTCTGACAAAGAAGGCAGCAGTCTACAGAGGGGAAAGGATGCGTCTCTTTAAGAAATGCCTCTCTGCCTACTTGTGACCTCTGTCATATAAATGGATAAAATCTTTTAAAAAAAAGAGAGAGAGAAATGGTGCTGGGAGAACTGGACAGCTATAAGCAGAAGAATGCAACTGGGCTGTTTTCTTACACCACACACCAAAGCAAACTCAAAATGGATGGAAGACCAGTGAGAGACCGGAAACCATGAAATTCACAGAAGAGAGGACAGGCAGTAATCTCTCTGACATGGGCCATAGCCACATTTTTCTAGCTATGTCTATAATAATAAAAAAATTTTAAATTCAATTTTAATTTAATTTAATTTTTTAGAAAGATTATTTATTTGAGAGAGAGAGAGAGAGAGAGTGAGCATAATAGGGGAGAAGGTCAGACGGAGAAGCAGACCCCCTGGGGAACCAGGAGCCCCTTGCAGGACTCGATCTCCAGACTCCAGGATCATGACCTGAGCCGAAGGCACTCGTCCAACCAACTGAGCCACCCTGGTGCCCCACAATTTTAATTTAAAAAATCAGCCTGGGTCTCACACGCATCTCACGGCCAGGGGGCAAGCCTTCTTTCAGAAGCTCCTGGGCTGGTCTGGCAAAGGAGAGAACCACATGAGGAGAGGACAAAAGCATTCTGGGAGGACACCAAGAGACTTAAAAACATAACAGTGATATACTAGAGGCATCAAAAGTGAGTGTTTTCAAAAAAACAGCCTCTGTTCCTGAAGAATACCAGTCGTTTCAGAATAACCATTACACACCAGCGAGGGGAGTGCTGGTGAAGGGGAGTGACGCCGTGTGGCGCAGTCAGTGGTGACCGCATGCTTTTGAAACTGGAATGGCTCCCGAGGGCTCCGTTGCACAACCCGGGACCCAGGTAGAGCAGCAGCCGGCTCGGCGAGCAGCGGGGCGCCGCGTTGCTGGCGTTCGCGTCTGTCAGCACATTCGATTTATGGGGTGAGTGAGTCACGGACGATCAGATGTCCTTGAAGGGACCCTACCCCCCTTCCTCTGCACTGGAGAAGCCCAGGAGCCCACGAGGATGGAGGGTGGAGACTCAGGGCTGTTTAGAGCCTGGGTCGGTCTCATCAGGGGATCCAACGTGTCTGTGCTCATTTCAAAGCAGAAGAAACACACTTTTAGAGGAAGAAGAGAAACCCAGCTCTAATCCTGCCCACTGGAGCCCATGGCATAACTTCCAGATGGTGATATTCAGATTTTTTTGATATTCCTCCAGCTAGGAATATGAAATACATATGAGAAAAAAAAAAAACTTATGCCCTGGAAGAAATGATAAACACATTCTAACTACTGAGAGTCTCTGGTCTGTACTTAACAAAAGGATCACCTTGCAGTGTGAGTGTCACACGGCCGGCTGGGGGTGATGTTTGAGTACACACTTTGTCTGGTCACTCGTGGGTCTGTGATTTCATCTGTCTGTTCGCTCAGGGTCCCTAGAGCCCCAGACGAGGTCTGGGCAGGTGCAGATGTTCAGAAGTATCCACGACCAAATGGCTTCATGGTCGGCAGGGGTGACGCTAGAGTGGAAGACTTGCGTAGAGAAATGCCTTTTGGGCAGTCATTTAAGATACATCGTTGAGAACTTCATAGTTGCGTTTGCTGGTGCAATCTTCTCGAACCTTTCCCTAGGTTCTTAAATAACCGAGGACAAATAAGGGAGACCCAGGGAGGGACAAACAAGAGCGAGACAGGACGATGGAGGAATCCGGCAACACTGGCGACCGCCAGAGCCCGAAAACAGACCGGAAAGTGGGCTTTGCTGAGACCGCAAATGGCATTTGTATTTCAGAACTCATTGTTGACAGTTAATTTTGGGAGGGAAGAAGGATTTTCCTTTACTTCTGTATGCAAGATGGTTCTCCATCACGAACTGTTTTAACAACTCAAGAGTTTGTTTGGCACAAATTGGCTGAAAACTCCAAGGGAAAAAAAAAAAAAAGCCAAGTCCTCTTAAGGGTGTCAGCCCCAGACTACATGGAGTCAGTTTGAAATATCTTAGTTTTAAGAAGGTGGCAGAATTACATAATTATTTTCACAACTCATAAGAAATTAAAATACCTCTTCCAAATGTGAAGTTGTGAGATAACACAAGCCACAAATCCTAGACTCGGGGAGTGTGTGCATCTTTTTCTCTCCCACACAGAAACCCACATCAGAATGTCTGGGCTGAGAACACATGGCTGCGCGTCCCTCGCGTCCCTTGGAGCGGCACACGGGAGGAGGCCTCGGGATCGGCTCCCCCAGCATCGACCCCGAGGGGTCGGGGCAGCCGCCATGTGGCGGGCGAGCAGGTGGCCGCCGCTGGGTGCCGGGGACCCCAGAGGCACCTTCTCTGCCACCCGCAGCAAATCTGCACGAGGTGAGGAACTGCCGAGAAGGTCCTAAGACAATGGTGAGGCCAGACGGGAGGAATCTGGGGAGTGTGGCGAAGTGATCAGATGAGCCCCAGGCAGCCTGCAGTTCTGGATGGGAGACCCTGCACATTCCTCCTGTCCGTGAAGATCTTGGAAAAGCACAGCATTTCCTTTAAGCAGACTTCTCCGGAAAGCCAGCGAGCGTCACCTGTGACAGACCCAAGGGCGTTGCTTTGGTGTATAGATCAAGCACCTCTCACTCCATCCCGTTTTAAGGGCCTGCCCTGCCTCACACCCTGTAGCAGGCCCTGGGGGTTCCCAAGCTGAGCAGCTGGGTTCCTGCCCACGAAGCATTCATCCCTAGTAGGGCAGTCGAATTGTGTGAACCTGGTCGGGCACAGTGCCTGGTGCCAAGGAGCAGAGGAGAGAAAATGCAGGTAGGGTGGGCACCCTGAGGCAGGAGGGGGTGAGCCCGGGGTGGGATTGGGCACGAGCTCGGGGCTCAAGGAAGCATCTTGAGCAGAGATGAGCACGTCTGAGTGGGGGGTGGTGATCGAGGGTACAAGGCCGTGGAGACGGAGACCTGAGAGCTGGGGGGGTGCTGTTTGGGTTCTGTGCTGAGGAGCTGGCTGGCTTCAAGGAGGGACGAGGACCCAGGATGCCTCCCAGGCTCCCCTCTGGGAGCCACAGGTGCGTGGCCACTCAAGGTGGGCCCCCTATCGGGGAGGGATAGGTAGGCACTTGGGAGAAAGTTCGCAGACCAGGCGTGTCAAGGCATCCTCACGTGGGTGGGGGGTGCCTCTGTGGAGCCCTCTCGGCTGGGTGGGCTGCTAGCCACCGCCAAAGCGGTTTGTTGGAAGCAGAAGCCTCACTGTCTTGGGCCGAGAGAGTGAGGGTGGGAGGGCAGATTCTCGAGGACAGAGCTGTGACTTAATCATCTCGGGGCCCACTGAAGTGTGCAAAATTAGTGTCTGATCAATCCATTTTAGCTGGAAATACTTTGCCTCTAGTTCTGGAGCCCATCATCAGCGGTGCTGGTTCACTGGCCTTACTCAGTATTTTGTAGAAGTACATCAGCTCGACCTAGGAAACGGGCTTAGGAATGTGATCAGGAAGGAGCAAGGGACGCGCCCCGGGTCTGTCCGGGTTGTGTCTTCTCCCCTTTCCTGAAGGAGTCCTATCTTGGAGTTGCATGCTAGCCGTCTAGGACACTAAATTCAAGAAAGGACTCCTGCTATGCTCGGCCGCATACCTGCTTCCACGGACGCACGTGGACAGTGTGTGGCTGCCGCCCTTGGGCGACTCAGGGTCTAGTCAGTCTGCTTAAGGAGGTGGCCTTTGGACACTTCTCTGAAGAAGTGATGCCCTCAGAGCAGTCTGGAGCAGAGCAGCGTTGGCGACACTGTGTTTGGAAACCCTGTAGGGGACCAGGGGACTAAGCGGATCCTGTGACGGGAACACCATGGAGAGGAGCCCCAGAGAGCTGTCCCCAGTACCTCCCACCCCCGGAAGGCCTGTTAGCCTCACCAGCAACTGACAGTGAAGGGGTTAAAATAACAAATAAATGACTTTATTTAGACTTGAGCATTTCTGGCATTTTTTCTAGACCCCCCCCAGCCCCCCCGCAGTATTTGATGTGACAGCTTTTGTTTGCTCACACTTGTCTGTCTTTTAAATTTCTCATATCAGCGGTGAAAGCTATTTCTTTTTCCTGTAACATCTTGAGCTTCGTATCCAATGAAGGGAGAAATGGCTCCGGCATTACTTGAAATTATAATATTATACCTAATTTTTGGGGAAGAAAAATTAGAGTAATTTAGATCTCAAGGCGCTGAAGATTTTTTTGCAGACGGGTCATTTGCAGCATTGTTGCTGATTAATCAGCCATAAAAGTGGTTTTCCTGTGGGGGAGGCGCCATCGTTTCTTGGTATTCTTTAGAAACTCTGATTTTGAGGCCCATCCAGGCAAGGGAAGGTCATCCTCCATTTTGAGACGATGGTCTGGCTTTGATGGAGCTCTGGCTGGGGGCGGGGGGGCGGGCGGGCGGGCTTGAAGAGTCTCTCAGCAGGATGATTCGGGATAATTCGGTCTAGTGGCTGATGAGGAATCTTAACTGACATCTCTGGGGAGGTCGGGGGGGAGGGGGAAATGCAGCCCCACGTGCAGGGCAGGGGGGCCGATCCCCGGATCCTTGTGTTTTCCAGCTAGGGGGGCGCTGAGGCTTCTGAAACTCTTCTGTGTGTATGGTGAAAACACAGCCCGGCCTCTGAGGGAGGACACGGAGGAGCCACAGTCCGTGGGATTCTGTAATGTGGGCTGCAGTGTAAACAGTGCTACAGTTGAACCGAGAGCGGCTCTGGCAAAGCCTGGGAGTAATTAAGCACCCCCTCCAGCAAGGTAAAGGCCGGGACCCAAGTGTAGGAGTGCAGAAGAGGAGCAAAACCGTTGTTGGGGGTCGTACTCCCCCCCCACTTTTTAATGTAAATAAATAAAGAATTCTGGCAAGGCAGAACTCTCTCGGATCTCGTTACTGACCTAAGAAGAAGAAAACAAAGGATACAGGCATTGTTGGTTGCGTGTTTTAAATTGCTGAGGTCAGAACAGAATTTAGATCACCCTGCTTCAGCAGCGCACAAGCCACGTTCCAGGGAATCGAGGGTACTTGTTGGGGGAGGGGGAGAAGGGCTCCGGGGCCCACTCAGTCTCAGAAACCTGGCACGAATTTCCCTCCCTGGGAGTCATGAGTGCCTCTTAGCAGGAAAGGAGAATGTCGTTTTTTTTCTTTGCTTCGCCAGTGCTTGTCCTGGGTGACCACGGAACCCTTCCCAGGGGGCACCTGCTAAGGTCCAAAGGAAGTGGGTGAAAATGAGAAGAAATGAGAAATAAGCATGGGAGACCCTGTGTACTCACCCCGTGAAGGGAAGGCCGCTCGTGACCACCCTCTCTGTCCTCTGGGCTGCGCGTCACTGGAATGGACAGTGTGCTGTGCTGTGTGTGTGTGTGTGTCCAGGTCTAGGGACAGAGCGCATACTCTTCCTGTCTCATCTGCGTGTTCGCAAAGTGTCCGGCGTAAAGAAGGGGGTCCCCTTGCTGCCTGTTGAAAGCTTGTCCCGTGGTGGGTCACCGAAGGACCGAGGCCCACTTAGGACCCACTGGTGGCAATGACGTTTAGGAATAAGAGTTTGAGAAGCAAGGAGGCAGTGGAAATAAAGACACAGGGCCCGCCCAGTTCCAGGTCTCCCCGCTTCCTGCATTCCGTTTCCTGGGGAGAGTGGGGCCGGGGGCGGGGATGGTGGGGTGGTGGGCGGGAGAACATGGATACCTTCCCTGGCTTTTTGATCTGTATTTACATTTGAGAGAATAAAAGCATAAAGAGAACTTCTTGTAAAATTCGGGAGAGGAATAATGGGGCAGGCTAAGGCCCAGAGCAGATGCACATTAAGTTAACGAGGAGGCTGAGTGGGTGGCACCGGGTTTCACAAAGGGCTCGGAGCAGAGAGCACAGGGCCTGGAGGAGAAGCCGTGAGCCCTTGAGTCACTCCCACGAGTGATCAGAATCGGTGACAATCCCCTGAAAGGAGACTTGGGGCCGTCACCAAGAGGGGGGTGCCGGACAGTGTGAGGCCCGCGGCTCAGCATCGGGGGAGAGTCTGGGCTCTGCTGCCCTGGCCCTGGCTCCCCGTACCAGCAGCCCCACTTCTTCCTCACGTGATCTTGAACCAGAGTTTCAGTTTCTTTATTTTTAAATATTTAAAAATACTTTTTTTTTTCAAATTTCATTAACCCTATAAATTACAGACATACGACATGTTCAAAATATTAAAAATTCTAACGTGAACAATACCTCCCCCATCAGTAGTCCGCATGGGGACGGTGCCCACTCGCACGTGTTCTTACAAGCATGGAGCAGGGTATGGAGGGTTGTTCACAGCAGTGCCTGCAGGAGGTTGAGGACCCCACGTCCAGGAAGGCCTCCAGGGAGCCTCACCTCCCACATTCACACCTTGCCGCAGCCCCTTCCCCAGTGAACAGGGCCGACCTGGCAAGCTGGTAGAGCAACACCGAAATGGAGATGGGTGATTGTTGAGGCTGGCTCATAAAAGACGTGGCTGCTTCCAAGGTGCTCGCCCTTTCTGCTGCGCGAGAAGCCAGCTGCCATGTTGTGAGGACGCTCAAGCCGCCCTCTAGAAAGGCCCATGTGGTGAGGGACACAGGCCTCCTGTCACCAGCTGGTATCCGCCTGCCAACGACACCAACTCTGAGACCACCTGGCCCTGGCTGAGCCCGCAGATGACGGCCACCCCGTCCAACCTCCGGATGGCAACCCAATGAGAGACCCTCCACCAGAGCCACCCAGCTCAGCGCTCCCGGACTCCCGACGTCCCAAGGCTCTGAGACAAGAAGGGTGTTGTTTTAAGCTGCTAGGGTCCGAGGTGACTTGTCAGGTAGCGATGGGGGACTAAGGCCAGATGGGGAGGCGAGGAGGCGGACTGGAGGCGGAGGCTGGGCCGGCGCACCGTGACGCGCATGAGGGGTTTCTTTCACATACAGTTTTATAGAAACACATATAAAGAAACTCTCGGAAGACGTGTCGCAGACTCGTAGGAATGTCTGTGTTGCTGTGTGAATTACCGAGTGACAGATATAAGTCACGGAGTGAGGTGTGCAGAATGACTCCGTTTTGTAGAAAGCAAACAATACATCAGGCCTCGTGTGTTTGTAGAAGCAAGGGCAAGGGCGTGGTGGGTTTCTTCAGGGCACAGACGATGAGGGGCATGGAGGAGGTGATCGCGGCGACCCTTGGGCCATTATTTCACGTTCACATACGCTTAAGTTATTTTTGTAATTTGAGTATATGTAAATAATATATAGTTTTTTTTTTTTGAAGATTTTATTTATTTATTTGACAGACAGAGATCACAAGCAGGCAGAGAGGCAGGCAGAGAGAGAGAGAGAGGGAAGCAGGCTCCCTGCTGAGCAGAGAGCCCGATGCGGGACTCGATCCCAGGACCCTGAGATCATGACCTGAGCCGAAGGCAGCGGCTTAACCCACTGAGCCACCCAGGCGCCCCTCATATATAGTTTTTTAAAAAAAGATTTTACTTATTTATTTGACAGAGAGAGAGATCACGAGTAGGCAGAGAGGCAGGCAGAGGGAGAGGGGGAACCAGGCTCCCCGCTGAGCAGAGAGCCCGATGCGGGGCTTGATCCCAGGACCCTGAGCTCATGACCTGAGCCAAAGGCAGAGGCTTAACCCACTGAGCCACCTAGGCGCCCCAATATATAGTTTTTTAAATCAAAAGAAGGAAGTGGGTGAAAATGAGAAGAAATAAGGAATAAGCGTAACGGCGTACAGAGGCCTTCAGCACAGGTCCTTGTCCATGCCGCAGGCCTGCTTGCTGGCCCACGCCAGTGGTCTGGTGAAGTCAACAGACCCAGCTCAGACTCACATTTTCAAATGAGTAATTTAAAATATAAAGGCTTACAAAGGAAACCCGTTCTATTGAAATAAAATTACACTATATTAAAAGGCAGACTTGGGATGTAGTCATGTGCGTGCTTTTATTTTAAATAAGATCTGGTGGTAAATGTAGCAACGCGCATCGGTGGTATTTTGAGATGCGTGCACCGTGGATGTGGTGAGAGGACATCCACGATTTCTCTCGATGACAAGGTCACCAGAACTGTTAACGCTGGGGAGACGGCCGCCTGCCTTCCCAGCGGAAGGGGTGTACTCATGTCTGTTAGAGAGCGGTGGACTTGAAGCCGAAACTTCTTCCCACTCAAGTTCACAGTCTGCTTTGCGGTAAACGGTGGTTGCAAATAGGTCGAAGTGCCGGTTGCTTCATCCGGGGGTGGTGGTTGATAAAATGGGGGTTCAGACGCTCATGGGTAGGAGGGTCACGGAATGGCAGACCCAGAGTTGCTAGGTTTGTTGCTGGGGTAGGGCCCAGCCCGATGCTGTCGGATGCTGAGGGAGGGGGCGGCCAGCTGGGCCCAGGAGGACAAAGGGCAGCAGCCATTGTGCACAGCTCTTGTGCTCCCTTCCAGGCTCTTCTCCATCTTCCTCCCCTTTCTTTCCTTCCTTCCTCCTTGCTTGCTTTCTTTCTAGAATCTTGGAAAAGTCAGCACAGTTGAAGAAAAAGCATGGGGACCTTATTGTTTCATATCGGATAGGGCCCGAGTCTCCTACCTCCACCATGACCCAGGAGCCCTTGGGCTTGGGAGGGCTTATGCACTGGCCCAGCTCATAACAAAGTAGCTCCTTCCCCCAGTTTTTTTTTTTTTTCCCCCTAATGTGTGTGTCTTCTTCAGGAACCCACAGAACGAGTGTTTTCCAGATTATGGCTTGGCAGCCTGACATCCTATAGTAATGATACCAAACGCTCTCACAGCCTTCTTTGCTGCTTTACATTTTTTATTATTTTTTATTTTTCTGCTTTCATTCATGATTCCCACTTTATTCGCTCGCAGCCTTCTTCAGCAGCTGTTCTCTGGAGGTGATACTCTGAGCTAATTTCTGGTCACCGCTGGCCACCGCTGGTCACTGCTGGCCACCGCTGGCCACCGCTGGTCACCGCTGGTCACCGCTGGTCACCACTGGCTTGTCTTGAATTTGTCACCATTTGCCTATTTCCAAAACTACAGGACTTGTTTGGGAGCCTAAGGACTTGGGCAAACACACCAACAAGGGCCCTTCAGGTTGATCCCTTCCCTCCTGGGGCCCCAAGAGGGCCTCACCGTCTGTGAAGGTAAATCATGGAACTTGCCAGGAAGTCTAACAAATTGGAAAGATCCAAAGACCCAGAGCCAAAGGTCAGGGCCTTTCCAGACTGTTAGTCGGATATTCTCATAACCAGCCAATCGCTTAATCATTCATAAAATATTTATGGAGTACCTCTTACGTGTGAGTCACTTTGCTAAGCATTACAGGCAGCGTTTTTCAAAACCGTGTGTCATACACATCACTCGGTTAGTAAAATTACTTTAGGGAGTCGTGACCAACTTTTTTTTTTTTTTAAGTTTTATTGAAATTCAAGTTAGTTAACATATAGTGTATTATAAGTTTCTGAGGTACAAGTTAGTGACTCATCAGTTGCGTCCAACACCCAGTGCTCGTTCTATCACGTGTCCTCCTTAATGCCCATCACCCAGCTACCCCACTCCCACCGCCCCCAGCAGCTGTGTTTGTTTCCTAGACTTAAGTGTCTCTCTCTTTTTTTTTTTTTAATTTTTATTTATTTATTTGACAGACCACAAGTAGGCAGAGAGGCAGGCAGACAGAGAGAGAGGAGGAAACAGGCTCCCCACTGAGCAGAGAGCCCGATGCGGGGCTCGATACCAGGACCCTGGGATCCTGACCCGAGCCGAAGGCAGAGGCTTTAACCCACTGAGCCACCCAGGCGCCCCGACTTAAGTGTCTCTTATAGTTTGTCTCCCTCTGTGTTTTGATCTTAGTGACCAACATTTTAAATCTGAAATAGAAAACAGGAGTAGTAAAGGTGGACATTCTTTCACGAAATGTACCTCTGAGACGAACACACCCACACGTGTGTCTTCTAGGTTACGACATATGGCACATTAATGTCTTACTTTGGGTCATTCTTAAACAATTGGAAAGTCCTAGCTGTAGGGGATATTTAGCAAACATTGAAGATCAGAGGGCTCCTGTCCTTGAAGTCACGGTCGAGTGGAGTTATAAACACACGAGCTGTGTCTACATGAAAGCTAAGAGCACAGGCAGCTGCATGACTCTGCTTAATACCTGGGGGCACAGCTGCCGTGGGTGAGCGTGAGACCAGCCTCAGAGCTGGTTTTCTCTGGAGGCAAGGGAGGATCTCTCCAATCCCAGGGTTGAGGGGGTCTTTGGACTGCCTGTGGGGAGGGGCATTATCTCTCAGATGCACGTCTCCTGTGTGGTGGATGGAGGAGACCCTCCAGAGAAGGGGACAGCCGGGACCACCCGACACGCACAGCTCGGGGATGGGTCCACTGACCTGGTAAATGAATCGGGTGGGTCACCAGCAGCGTCCTCTGCATGGAGCTCGGATTTCCTATCAAAGGTTCCAGCTCTCTTGGAGGATGAAATGAGACTTAATCCATCTTTAAATAAATTTCACTGGAAGTCCAAGGATTTGGAATATATTATTGGGGGAGGGATGGGGGCGGAAGTGTGCTCCCTACCTCTTCTTAAATAGTTACATGCTACCAGCTCCCCAGTAGGCCGGACGTGACACAGTGCCACGCAAATGTTACCTTTTATGTGCAGTCTGGCAAGAAAGCCTATTTGTTGTCTATTGCCCGATAGGATTTTAGACTTATTTCCTGGAATAGGTTGTGCCCTAGTTCAGCCAAACGGGGAGACTGTCTCTTGGTACTTTCCGGTGGCGTTGCAAAGGGTTGTCCCCGGGCGTCTGGTTGGCTGCCACACATCCTTGGCCAACAGGTGTTGTCAGAACATTGAGGTTACTCTGGCTCATGAGCCTACCTTTGTTAAATATTTGCAGGCTCCATGCGTTTGAAGTCGTTTCGCCTCTCTAGGACCTATGGGGAGGCAGCGGCATTCCAGGGAAGGATTCTCCTAAAAAGGCAATGTGAACAGAGATGACTTTTGATGCTGGAGTAGCTGGAGAGGAGCTCTCCCAAATGAAAACATCCTGGTTCTCTGCGGGCCCAGCCTCTGCCACCCTGGGCATAATGAAAACACTGAGACTCTATGTCCTCCAGGCTTAAATGTCTGTTGGTTTTCACTGTGATTTGTACCCACTCTTGCTGTATGCAGTGTAACCTGCGGTTGTGAGGAACGTGTATCAGCAAAAGCCAGGCCAGCCTATGAGAGTCTGTGTCTGGACAGTCTGTCCTCTTGGTGGAGTTCAGAGTCGTGTTGTGCAGAGCTCGGTACGTGCTGTCCCAAACTCCCCGGCCAAACTGGTAGATCCCATCACTTGGGTCGTGCATTGTGTCCATGGACAAGATTCTCTGGTGTCCGTGGTGCTGGTGTCTTGCCATCTCTAATGTGGGGACACCGCCAGCTGAATGTCATGGTCAAGAGTGTGTAGTGCCCGGTGTAGCGGAAGCTGTCATTTGTCTCATTACTCACTTGGTCGGTTATCTGATTCATTTTTCAGCCATCTGATAATGAAGACTGCTTGCAGGAAAATTTACTGCAGGCTATCAGTGCTCTGGTTCATCAATTTCTAGAAAAAAAACAAAACAAGACAAGGGTAATTACAAAGTCCTCATTTTATTTTACTTCTTTATGACTGTGTAAGTAGTGCCCAGTGAGGAACACTGTCTGTTGCAGGCACACACAGTCCTGTTACTTGGCTGCGGGAGAGGAGACCGTTGTCATTCGCCCGGAGAGGGGAAGCTGTCTTGAGTAAAGAGGGGACTTTTCGTCATTTGTTTGCAGGAGAAACCAAGACAGGGCATGTGCTCTTGGAGAGAGGCAAGGGGCGGAGTGGACAAAATACTGTTCACAGTGGAGCTTCTCAAGCCCGCCTGACCTGATGTCCCTTTTTATAACATGGATTTTGCAATGTCCTGTGATTGATTACGAAATACGGCTACAAATCCCCCATCTGTGTATGTATTCCTTTTGCAGTGGGCTGTGGCCGCGCCTCTCGTCGAGAAGCGGGGTCTGTCTGTCCTCCTCCGTAGACCCCGGCCTGCCCTGTGACGAGCTGCGGCCCGCACACCGCGGCGGAGGTGACGTGCGGGTCCAGAGCCAAGGTCTCGGAAGGCTTTGCCGCTTCTACCTTCTCCCTCTTGGAGGCAGAGCACCACGCGAGGAAGCCTGAACTCGGCCCCCGGAGAGGCCGCGCGGAGGACACCTCGCTAGCGGGCAGTCCTAGCGGGCCACCAGACCCGTGGCCGTCCAGGGCGGGCCGGTCCCCGGAGGATCAGCCAGGTCAGCCCAAAGGCAGAGCGCACTCGGCCCGCGGGCTGCGGCTGAGCCCCACCCAAGCTGCTGCCCCAGAGCTGGGAGCAAAGGAACGTGCGGGGCCGGAGCCCACGTGCGCGGATACCCCGAAGCCGCGGCTGATGGCACCAGGAGTCGCGGGAATGCGCGGGCGTCAGGTGCGCCACTGCGTGGGCGGGGGTCGGGCTGCGGGAGGGGGTCGTCGTGGGCGGGGTCGGGGGGTCGGGCTGCGGGAGGGGGTCGTCGTGGGCGGGGTCGGGGGTCGGGCTGCGCGAGGGGGTCGTCGTGGGCGGGGGTCGGGGGTCGGGCTGCGGGAGGGGGTCGTCGTGGGTGGGTCGGGGGTCGGGCTGCGGGAGGGGGTCGTCGTGGGTGGGTCGGGGGTCGGGCTGCGGGAGGGGGTCGTCGTGGGTGGGTCGGGGGTCGGGCTGCGGGAGGGGGTCGTCGTGGGTGGGTCGGGGGTCGGGCTGCGGGAGGGGGTCGTCGTGGGCGGGGGTCGGGCTCCGGGAAGCGCCGTCGGAAGTGATGCGCTTTTCTGAAATGGTGACCAGCTCTCGGCTGAGTTCAGGAGAACAAAAAAAATAATATTTCAGCTCAGCTGACGTAGCAGTCAGAGTCCCAGAGACTTAATTTTACGTTAAAACTGTACCCCAACTGCTCTTCCGTGTTTTTGCTTTAAACGGAGGCCGATTCTAGACTCCAGATAAACAATCAAAAGCCGAAAGAATTCAGCACCCGTGAACCCGACCATGAGAAGGTTTACGGGACGTCCTTCGGGCAGAAGGGCACGGAGGCCCTAGAGGAGTACGGACCGTAGGCAGGAGTGAGAGGCACTAGAAATGGAACTGCAGGGCGAACACTTAAGAGAGAGACACACACACACACACACACACGTAATTTTTATTATATATTACCTATATTCTTATTACTTATTTAAAACGTATTAATATATTTTTATTTTTTAAATTAATAAGTATTATTTAGATCTCTTTGAAAGACAGTTGAGAGTTTAAAGAAATAAGACTGTAGCATGAGGTTTATAACAAATGTGAAAGTGTAAAAGCAAAATGCATGACCACAGTAGCATAAAAGAAGCACAGTATTTTAAGGTTCGTATCCTGTATGCAAAGTGATAAAATATCTTTTAAAGGCCGACTGTGAGAAAGTAGAAATGGATACTATATATCCCAAAGCCACCATTGAAATAGTAAAACAAAGACATATTGCTCAGAAGCTAACAAAAAAGATAAAATAGAATCATAAAAAAGTATACAATCAATTCAAAAGAGAAAAAAGAACAGATGGAATGAATAGGAAACAACGAGTTTATAGATTTAAACCTAACTATACCAATAATCATGTTAAATGTAAATATAAAATACCCTGGTTAAAAGAGATTGCTAGAAGATGAAAAAAGCAATACTCAACTCTATGCTGCCTACAAAAAATAAAACAAAACAAATGCACCTTAACTACAAAGACACAAAGAGATGGGAAGAGATTTACTGTGATAATAATAATCAAAAGAAAATTGGAGTGGCTATATTAATATCAGACAAAGAAGAAATCAGAGTAAAGGGATAAAGAAGGTCATCTTGTAAAGCTATTGAAGTCAATTCAGCAAGAGGACATCTTAACAATTTATGCACCTAATAAAGGAACTTCAAAACCAATAAAACAAGATCGGATAGACCTGCGAGGAGAAATAGAAAATAACCACAATTATGGTCAGGGAATTTAATACCCCCTCTTCACAATTGATAAGACTTGAACAACTTGACCTAATTGACATTGTCGAACACTCCATCCAGCAATAGAAGGAGACCCATTCTTCGAGTTGGACATGACCTATTTACCAAAATAGATCATATTCTGGGCCATAAAACAAGTCTCAATAAATTAAAGGGGTTTTAGATTATATGAAGAGTACTCTCTGACTATAATGGAATCAAATTAGTATTCAACAGCAGAAGGATATCGGGACAATCCCCAAATACTTAAAACTTAGGTACATACTTGTAAATAACCCATGGGTTAAAGAAGAAATCAGAAGAGAGCTTAGAAAGTGTTGTGAACTGAATTAAAACTAAAACACTACACATCAGAATTTGTGGGACCGCCCTGGTGAAGAACTCCAGGGGATGAGTTGCATGAAACTCACATGTTAGAAAACAAAATTGACCTCAAATCAATGACCTCAGGCTCCACCCTAAGACGCCTGAAGAAGAAGGACAAAGTAAACCTAAATTAAGTAGAAGAAAGGGAAAAAAAAGATCAGAGTGGAAATCCATTAAAAAAACCCCAAAAAACCCAAAGGACAATAGAGAAAATCACTGAATTCAAAAACTGATTATTTTTTTCTTGCTTTAAAGATTTTATTTATTTATTTGACAGAGAGAGACACAGCGAGAGAGGGAACTCAAGCAGGGGGAGTGGGAGAGGGAGAAGCAGGCTTCCTAATGAGCAGGGATGCTGGGCTGGATCCCAGAACCCTGGGATCATGACCTGAGCCAAAAGCAGATGCTTAGTGACTGATCCACCCAGCCCCCCCCCCCCCCCCCCCCCCCCGCCAAAGCTGATTGTTTAATAGACCAGTAACACTGACAAACCTCTATATGGACTGAAGAGACAAAAAGAGAGAAGCAACAAATAACCAGCATCAGGAATGCGTGAGATTATATCACTGTGGATTATACGCTG
This sequence comes from Lutra lutra, assembly GCF_902655055.1. Lineage (NCBI taxonomy): Eukaryota > Metazoa > Chordata > Mammalia > Carnivora > Mustelidae > Lutra > Lutra lutra. The sequence goes on along the minus strand of NC_062284.1, from coordinate 143,671,190 downwards.
TTTAAAACGAAGGAACACTGGGGCACCTGAGTGGCTTGGTTAAGTGTCTGCCTTCAGGCCAGGTAATGATCCCAGGGTCCTGGGATCCAGCCCTGAGTTGGAATCTCTGCTTAGCGGGGAGCCTGCTTCTCCCTCTGCCTCTGTCTGCCACTCCCCTTGTTTGTGGTCTCTCTTTCTGTCAAATAAATAAAATCTTTAAAATAGGGAATACTATGAAAAACTTTATGCCAGCAAATTTGCAACTTGATAAACACTTTGAAAGACACCAATGCTCGCTCGTTACAAATGAAGTAACCTAAAGAACCGTATATCTATCAGAAACATTGAGTTTGTGGTCAAATGCCTTTTCACAAAGAAAATGTCAAGCTTAAATGACTCTGCTGGTCAATTCTACCAAACATTTAAAGAGGAAATCATACCAATTCTATACAAACATTAAAAAAAATTTAAACAATCGAAAATTTGTTTAAAAGCAAGACAAAGACATTACAAAAAAGAATTCTAGAGTAATGTCCTTTATGACCCTAGATTCAAAAATTTTAAACAAGATTTTAGCAAAGCATCCAAATAATACATAAAAAGGATTATACATCATGATCGTGTGTGGTTTATCTTAGGAATGCACTGTTGATTAAATATTGGAAAATGATACAATATATCTTATTAAACAACAACAACAAAACCCCCGCATGGTCATTCAAATAGAGGATCTCCTCTTCTCCCATCAAAAAGCGTTGAACACAATCCAGTATCTGTTTCTAATACATACTACTGACAAACAGGAATTGAAAGGATTTCCACAATGTTTTATAGGGTATCTGCAAAAAACCCTTCAGCTCACATCAAAGCCTGCTTTTCCTCCAAGATCAGGAGGAACAGGACCAGGGCATGTTCTCTCACCACTTTGGTTCTTGTACTGGGAGTTCTAGCCAGGACAATCAGGAAAGAAAAAGCAATAAAAGGCAGTTAGTTTGAAAGTGAAGTGAAACTGACCTTATTCTCAAATGATGAGATTATCTATAATAGAAATCTGATGGAATCGACAACAAAGTTGTCAGAACGGCTAAGTTAGCTTAACAAGGTTGTAGGACGCAAAATCAATGAACAAATAGTATTTCTCTATATTAATAAAGAAAAACCATAAAAGTTTAAAGATATCTTTCATAACAGCATCAAAAGTATGAAATACGTTAAGGGTAAGTTTACCAAACAATGTGTGGGTTCTGAACACTGAAATCTACGGAAGTTGATGATAAAAATCAAGGGAGACCTAAACGCATGGAAAGACGTCCTCTGTCCACACATTAGAAGAGTATTCTGGTCACACGTGAATTCTCCCACATTCGCTGTATGGCTTGAATGCAGTCCCAGTCAGAAATCCCAGTCCCAAAGCCCTTTTGTAGTGCTTGACAAATGGATCCTAAGATTCCCTTGGAAACGGAAAGGACTGGGAATAGCCCAAACAAATTTGAAAAATGAAGATTAACATTTTTAAATTTCAAGACATCATAAAATAACAGTAATCAAGGCAGTGTTGTACTGGCTTGAAAAACGCAAGACAGGAACAGGACAAAGCTTAGATATAAATCTACACATCTATGAACAGCTCCACGGGGGTTCAAGGCAAGTTCTTGGGGAAAGCGTAATCTTGCAGACAGTTGGTACTGGGGCTTTGACCCAAGCATGTACAGAGCTTTAACCCAAGTGGATCCTCGTCCTTATCACAAAACGAAATTCTAGAACTTGTAGGAGAAAAGGAGGAGAAAACTTTGTTTAGATTGGATTAGATGAAGATTTCTTTGATACAACAATAAAAACATGATCCACAAAAGAAGAGATGGGTAAATCAGACTTGATCAATACTAAAGACTGCTCTTCAAAAAACATTCCTAGGAGAATGAGCCGGCTGGAGGAAATACTTGCAAATTGTGTATCTGATAAAAGATGTGTCCAGATTATATGAAGAATTTTAAAGGCTCAGCGATAATAAAATAAGTAATCTAACTAAAAATTCGGCAAACCGTGCAAACAGATGGCAAATAAAGGCATGGAAAGATTCTCAACATCATTAGTCGTTAGGGAACAGTAAATGAAAAACAATGAGTTGCCACTACACACCCATTTAAATGGATACATTAAAGAAACTGATCATAGCAAGTGTTAGCAAGAATGAGGGGCATTCCAAACTCTCATCCCCTGCAAGTAGGATGGTAGGATGAGGAAGCCACTTTGCAAAGAAAATAGTATGATGGCCACTCCGTTCCACCCAAGAGAAACGACAGACGCATGGACCTATGTCTACACAAAGACTCATATGCAGATGTTCATAGCTTTATTTGTTAATTGCCAATATCTAGAAATAGCCCAAATGTCATCCGTAGGTGAATGGATCAACTGTAGTGTATCCATATAGTGGAATCAATCAGTCAATCATTAATAAAAAGAAATTATTAACATTTGCTAGGTATGGATGCATTTCAGATTCATTGCACTGAGTGAAAGGAGCCAGGCAGAGTATATACAGTACAAGTTCATTCACATGAAGCTCTGGAAAATTGAAAGTAATCTACGGTGACAGAAAGCTGATTAGTAGCTGCCTAAGGATGGTGGGGAGGGGCGTGGTGCAGAGGAGCACGAGGAAGTCCTGGGGTTGGGTGGTGATGAATCATTTTATTATCTTGATTGCGGTAATGGTTTCAGTGGTTTATATGCGTAGAAACTCACCAGCTTGTATACTTGAAATATATGCAGGTTTTTTTTGTATTTCCTTTGTATATCAGTAAGGTTATTAAATATTCAAATAGCATCTCCCAAACAAAATTGTTTGCAAAATTGTTAGCAAAATGGTCCTCCCCCCCAGTTTTTCTCAGTGCCTCTAAGACTCTCATGGGGATCGCCGGTTGCAAGTATAGACATCATTGCTGAGCTTTACTTGTTTGTCCTTGTAACCACGTCATATTGGCCGGATCCTAAGAGACACTTTCCCCGAGTTTGAGTTTGCTCTCCGTCCTGGGACGAGCCGGATTATTGTTAAAACCTCAAACAATATCATTGTCCTTGCTGTTGGTTTATCCCCAAATTAAAGTTGATATTTAAGGCTGTTCCTTTGTTTTCCTTATGCCAGTGCAAAACCAACCCATCATTTAAGGGTTTTAGCTTTCTTGTGCATGAATTTTTACCATCTCTGTCTACTCATTGACTTTCTAGTCCATCTTTGGGTGGCAGACAGCGAGGACCTCCATCTCAGCTCTGTTCTGCTTAACACCACGAGCTCTTTAAGGCTGGAGTGACAGCTTGCCATTGTGCTTCCAGTGTCGCGCTTAACCAACGCTGAAACAAACTGTTACTCTAGCATGTTAATACTGTACTGTATTATTTGCTAATGATTTTGTGTACTTACTCTCTTCTCTTTTTCTATATCCTTGCCTCTAGCACAGACTTAACACAGGAAGTGACTAGTGCTTATAGATGAAAGGATTTTACAGGGAGAATAGATTATCCATTAACAGCCGATGAGCAGCATTAGAACTTTCTTCCATATGTCAGGACCCACTTATTAAATATGAATGCCTTCATCGTGTGCTTGGCTGGACAGAACCATTTCCTCTTATAAAAAAAGAAAATGAAAAAGGTAATGTCTACGAGGCCTGTGTACACCAGTTACTTCATTCCCCAAATATCTGTTGTTGGTATTGGCTGTGGTAGGACATGTTTTAAATAATACTAATTAATTCACCTACAACAGCATCATACTAATAGGTACTCCTCGGTATGTGGTTTATGAGTCCTGAGCACTCCGTGTTTACATAGTTGTTTTTATTATAGAATCTGAATCACTAAGATTAGCTGGACTTAGGTTTATTTACTAAATTCAGAAATACTAGAATCAGAGAGAAGAACTGAGATAGTTTTAGGAAATGTAAAAAGACCAGCTGTACATAACCTGTTATTATTACGCCCGAGAGATGACGGATGCATCCTAAAAACACAAACTCTCAGGGGGCTTAGGTGAATTTGCGAATGACCTACCCAGACCTCGGTATTAGGGAAGTTCAAGAATGTTCGAGATCATGTCCTGCTCTCTTGCAGAACAATGCCTGGGAAGGCAGTGATGCTACTGGAGTCCAGCACTAGGCTGGAGAGATCTTTGGCTTATATTTTGGCTCCATTATCAAGTAAACAAAATTTCCCAACTCCTGATTATACACAAAATTCAAGCTTTTTCAGGAAAGTGGGAAAATGCTGAAAAGTATAAAGTAATAGAAAAGACTCATTCTTGTTACTCAATGAGGATTGCTGTCTATGCTCTTTTTATTAGGTGTACTCTGATTTTTCTGCTATTTTATTATGAGAAATTTCGAGTGGATAACAGAAATTTTCAGTGAATACGCATACATCCACACCTAGATTTTGCCATTGACATTTTGCTATATGTGCCTTATCATATATTTACCCATCTGTCCATCCCTCTATCCCTCCATCCGTCCGTCTTATTTTACTAATGCTTTCTGCAATTCAGTATGCGTATGTAGAGTTCATTCTATTTTTCCTATTTTTAAAATTTTTAAAGATTTTATTTATTTACTTATTTATTTATTTATTTATTTGAGAGAGAGACAGGCAGAGAGCGCACAAGCAGGGAGCCCGAGGCGGGGCTCCATCCCAGGACCTGGAGATCATGACCTGAGCTGAAGGCAGACGCTCCGTCATCTGCACCACGCAGGCACCTCCTGTTTATCCTGTTGATGTAAAATGCCCAATCTTAAGTCTTCATTCCCTGAGTGTGTTGGGTATACACTAAGGGGACCCCTAGTGCTACTCACCCAGCATTCACACCCCTGTAAACTTGCTTGTAACCAATAGCTTATGGCAAAGAGGTGAACCTGTCACTCCTGTGACTATGTTGTATGATTTTTGAGTCCATCATGCTGGTAGTTAGAGCGGAACTTTTTGTGGGCTTCATGAAGTAGGAGCCCATATTGGGGGAGCTCACGTCACAAGGAGCTGTGTGCAGCATCTAGGGTCTGAGAGTGGTTTCCAGAAAGAACCAACAAAAAGCTTAGGCCCTCAGCCATACAGCAAGGAAATAATTCTTGAAACAACTATAAGCATGAACTTAGGAGAGAATTCTTCTCTAGCTGATCCTCCAGATGAGAACCTGGTCTTGCAGCACCCTGAACAGAGGACCTAGCTGAGTCATGTCCAAGCTTCTGACCTACAGAAACTATGAGATAATGAATGTGTGTGGTTTTAAGTTGCTAAGTCCTTTGGGATCTGTTATGCAGCAATAAAAATCTAATACAGGTTTTCGTACCTGGAAGTGGGGTGCTGTTGTAATGAATACCTAAAAATGGGGAGCGGTTTTGGAGCTCACCAGTGGCTAGAGAAGCATGATAGAGAAAGCCTACATCTTCCTGAAAAAGCTGTTACTAATAGAAACCTGGACTTTTAAGGGGGCTGCTGGTGAGGCTCATAAGGAAGTGAGAAATGTGTATTTGGAAGTTGGAGGAAGGGAGTCTTTTTCAGGTAGTGGCCGGAAGTTAAGTGACCTTGCTTCCGGTGGTGACGTGGAAAGTAGGACTTGTAGGTCGTGAATTTGGTTATGTAGCTCCTGAAATGCCAAGCCAAGTGTTGAAGGCATCCCCTGGTTTCTTCTGGCTGCTTACAAGAAAATGTGGGTGGAAAGAGGATTGATGGGGGAACTGTCAAAGGAAAGGAAGCAGCAGTGGGAGATTTTGAATATTCTGCACCTCTCCAGATGACAACAGGTGCTCAATTCTGGACAGCATGGTCTACAGAAAACTTGGAGGGTCTGACAGTACAACCTCTTGCTAAACCCCCCCCCCCCCCCAAATCACAAGGTCAGATTATTCAGTCCAAGAGACTTTCAGAGGGCATGCCTCACAGATCCTCTCAGTCAAGCCAGAAGACTTCTGGAAGGTGTGAGTACATGGACCACCGCCCCCCCCCCCCCCCCCCCCCCCCCCCCCCCGCCCAACATCTCTCTCTTTCAAGCAGACAGGACCACAGTCTCTTCATGTGAGCTTGCTGGAATGAGGGGCCATGTTGCAGAATCCCACACAACAGGGGACCCAGGGCACCTGGGAATTGTGGAGGGGCTGTAGGATGTAAGGCAGTCTCCAGGTGATCAGCAGAGAGCTGAAGATAACATCAGCCTAAGAGCTACCGGGACTCAAATTCTGACAACAACCTGAATGAGCGTGGAAGCAGATTCTTCCCCGGACAACCTTCACATGAGAACACACCCCAGCTGTCCCCTCGATTACAGCTCCGAGAGACCCCCGAGAAGAATATCCAGTTCAGTTGTGTGTGAACTTCCAACTAACGAAAACTATGAGATAATAAATGTGTGTGGTTTCAAGCCTCAGAGTTTGTGGTAACTTGTTATGCAATGCTAGAAAACAAATACACTGAGTTTTGACAAATTCATACTCTGCAATCCAAGCTTCTGCCCAGAGAGAGAACATTAGCATCACCCTAGAAAGTTTCCTGCTGCTACTTCCCACTCAGTCTCCACCCTCAAACCCCAAGAGGCAGAAACTCTTCTGACATTTTTTTACACTATGGATTAATTTCTCCTGTTCTACAATTTCATATAAATAGAATCATACTGTATGTATTCTTCTGTTGTTTGGCTTCTTGCGCTTAGCATAATTTTTGCAGTTTACCCATGTTTTTGTGTCTATCAGTAGTTTTTTTTTTTGTTGTTATTGTGGAATGTTATTCTGTGACACGAACATACCACAGTTTGTCCATTTTTTGGTTGATGCTTGTAGGGATAGTTTCCAGTTTTAGGCCATTATGAATCAACCTGCTGTAAACATTTTTTTGTGTAAGTCTTTTTGTGAACGAATATATATATATTTTTTCCTAAAAATATATATTTTACAAATATATGTATTTGTAAATACATATATTTGTAAATTGTAAATAAATTGTAAATTTGTAAAATTGTGAATATATGTATTTGTAAAAAATATATATATTTTTAAAGATTTTATTTATTTATTTGATAGAGAGCACAAGTAGGCAGAGAGACAGGCAGAGAGAGAGAAGGGGAAGCAGGCTCCCTGCTGAGCAGGGAACCCGATGTGGGGCTCGATCCCAGGACCCTGAGATCTTGACCTGAGTCGAAGGCAGAGTTTTAACCCACTGAGCCACCCAGGCGCCCAAATATATATATTTTTATTTCCTTAGGTAAACATTCACTTCTGGAATTGGTAAGTCATAGGATAGGTGTATGATTAATTTATAGAAAACTTACAGGTTTGTTTCCAAAGTGGCTGTATTATTATAGATTCTCCCCAATAATATATGAGAGTTCTAGTTGCATTGCCTTCTCACCAACATTTGGTGTTTTCATCTTTTAAAATTTCAGCTATTTTAATAGCTATATAGTAGTATGTCATTGTGATTTTAACTTAGATTTTCCTGATTTTTAATGATATTGAGTACTTTTTCTTGTGCTTATTGGACATTTGCGTATCTTTTTTTGGAAAATCTCTTTTTAAAACCTTTGCCTCCTGTTCCCTTTTTGAGAAGAGGTGTTGTTTTTGCTTTTAGTATAATTGTTGAATAGGAGGGGTTCTTTATATAACCTGTATACCAGTCCTATTTCAGATGTTTGTTTTACAAATATTTTCTTGCCTAATAATTTTCCTTATGATGTCTTTTTTTCCATTTTATTTTATTTTATTTTATTTCTTTTCAGTGTTCTAGCATTCATTGTTTATGCACCACACCCAGTGCTCCACGCAATACGTGCCTTCCTTAATACCCACCACCTGGCTCACCCAACCTCCCACCCCTCTCCCCTCCAGAACCCTCAGTTTGTTTTTCAGAGTCCACAGTCTCTCATGGTTCATCTCCCCCTCCGATTTCCCCCAGCTCCCTTTTCTCCATCTCCCCATGTCCTCCGTGTTATTCCTTATGCTCCACAAATAAGTGAAACCATATGATAACTGACTCTCTCTGCTTGACTTATTTCACTCAGCATAATCTCTTCCAGTCCCGTCCATGTTGCTACAAATGTTGGGTATTCATCCTTTCTGATGGAGGCATAATACTCCATAGTGTATATGGACCACATCTTCCTTATCCATTCGTCCGTTGAAGGGCATCTTGGTTCTTTCCACAGTTTGGAGACCGTGGCCATTGCTGGTATGAACATTGGAGTACAGATGGCCCTTCTTTTCACTACATCTTTATCCTTGGGGTAAATACCCAGTAGTGCAATGGCAGGGTCATAAGGAAGCTCTATTTTTAATTCTTAAGGAATCTCCACACTGTTCTCCAAAGAGGCTGCACCAACTTGCATTCCCACCAACAGTGTAAGAGGGTTCCCCTTTCCCCACATCCTCTCCAACACATGTTGTTTCCTGTCTTGTTAATTTTGGCCATTCTAACTGGTGTAAGGTGGTATCTCAATGTGGTTTTGATTTGACTCTCCCATGGCTAATGATGACGAACATTTTTTGATGTCTTTTGATAAACAGAAACATTTGATTTCATTAACTCTGATTTTACTTTTATGGTTATTGCTTTATGTGACTTGCTGAATCTTTATCTATCCTTAAGCCATGAAGATATTCTTCTGTTTTTCTATGCAAATACCACAGTTTCTGGATTACTATAGCTTTTTAGTAAGTTTTGAAATCAGGTAGGTAGTTTAAGCCCTCTAGTTTTGTTATTTTTTTTTCAAGGTTGTTTTGTATATTCAGGACCACTGATGACCAATAGGACTTTCTGCAGTGATAAAAATATTTTATACCTGCACTGTTTAAGGAGATAACCACTAGCCATATATGAGTATTTAGCCCTTGAAATGTGGTTAGAACAGAATTTTTAATTGTATTTAATTTTAATTAGTCTAGATATAAATTTAAGTAGGTGCATATGGCTAGCAGCCACGGAAATGTGCAGTGCACTTATTGGCCTTTTTAATATCCATATACACTTTAGAATAAGTTTGCCCATTGCTATAGAAAAAAGGCATTAGCATTATAATCGGGATCACATTGAATCTAGGGATCAATTTGGGCAGAACTAGCATTTCAGCAATGGTTAGTCTTTTGGTCTATTATCATGCTATATTTTCTCATTTATGTATACCTTCTTTAATTTCTCTCAAAATGTTTTGTAGTTTTCGGTGTACCAGTCTTGCACATAGCTCGTTACATTTACCCTGAAAGAGCCCAGATGTCCACCTTTAACGGATGGATAGAGAAGATGTGGTAGATTGATAGATAGATATAGGTAACGGAGTATTACACAGCCATCAAAAAAGAATGAAATCTTGCCATTTGCAATGAAGTGGATGGAACTAGAGGATATTATGCTAAGTGAAATAAGTCAATCAGAGAAAGACAAATACCATATGGTTTCCCTTATGTGGAATTTAAGAAGCAAAACAGATGAATAGGGGAAGGGAAAGAAAAATAAAATAAGATGAAAACAGAGAGAGAAGCAAACCATAAGGGACTTTTAACTGCAAGGAACAAACTAAGGGTTGCTGGAGGGGAAGTGGGTGGGAGGATGGGGTACTTGGGTGAACAGCATTAAGGAAGGCACTTGATCTAATGAACACTGAGTGTTATACGCAACTGATGAATCACTAAATTCTATCCTGAAACTAATAATACACTCTATGTTAATTATCTTGGATTTAAATAAAAAAAATAAATTAATCCTGAAGTATTTTATGTTTTTTTTGATGGTATTATACATGGAATTATTTTTAAGACTTTTTCCAATTGTTAGCTGCAATTAACTTTTGTATATTTACCTTTTATCCTTCAACATTGCTAAATTCACTCTGAGTTCTAGTAGCAGTTTTGTCGATTCCTTTGGATTTTCTGTGTAAACAATCATGTCATCTGAAAATAGAGACAGTTTTACTTCTTCCTTTCCAATCTGGATGATATTTATTTATTTCATTTTTTATTTATTTTTATTGGCTTATTGTACTGGCTAGAACCTTCAGTGCGATGCTGAGTCAGAATGGGGAGAATAGCATTCTTGCCTTGTTCCCAGCCTTAGTGGAACAAATTTTACTCTTTCATCATTAAATATGATATTGGCTGTATATGATATTATTTCTAGTTTTTATCATGAACTTGTTTTGAGTTTTGTCAAATGCCTCTTACACATTTGTTGAAATACTCATATAGTTTATCTCCTTTAGTCTATTAATGTTATGAATTACATTGACTGATTTTTCAATGTTAATAAAACCTTTAATTTCCAGGATGACTGCTACTTGGTCACGACGTATTTTTATATTTTCCTGTATTCTGTTTACTGATATTTTGTGAAGGATTCTTGCATCTGTGTTGATGAGGGATATTGTCCATATTTTTGTTTTGTAATGTCTCTGTCAGGCTTTGATTTTAAGGTTTCGGTAGCTTCATAAAATAAGCTGGGGAGTGTTTCCTCCTCCTCTATTTTAATTTTTAAAAAATTTTTAAAGATTTTATCTAGTTATTTATTTGAGAGAGAAAGAGAGGGAGAGAGAGAGAGAGAAAGCATACAAGCAGGGGGAGGGACAGAAGTAGGGGGAGCAGCAGAACTCTGGGATCATGGCCTGAGTGGAAGGCAGACACATAAGCTACTGAGCTACCCAGGCGCCCCTCCTTCCCTATTTTTAGAAAAAGTGTGTATGTGGTTGGTGCTATTTTTTCTTCAAATGTTGTGACTAGTGAAGAAGCTATCTGGGTCTGCAGTTTTCCTTGTGGGTATGTGTTTGATAAAGAAACTAATTTCTTTTGTAATTAAATGACAGTTGAGATACTCTGTTATAAAGCATTTGTCCATTTCATCTACATTATCATATTTGTTAGTGGTGGAATAGTCTCTAATATCTGTAGGATGTGTAGTAATGTCCCTGTGTCATTCTTTATATTGTTAATTTGTTCATCCTCTCTTTATTTTCTTGATTAGAATATCTACGTATCAGTCATATTTATTTTTCCAAGAACAGCTTTCGGTTACATGATTTTTTTTTTTTTTTTTGCTTTTTGTTTTATATTACATTGATTTCTGCTCTCATGTTTACTGTTTTCCTCTGTGTACTTACTTTTGGTTTTCTTTGCTTCTTTTCCTAGTGTCTTAAGTTGGAACTTTGGATCATTCGTTTTAGATCTCTCTTCTTTTCAAATGTAAGTATTTAAAGCTTGATTTCTAAGCACTGTTCCAGATCACTTCCACAAATTCTGATGTGTATTTCCATCATCATTTTCTAATTTCTTTTGTGCTTTATTGTTTGGCTCATGACATTACTTAGCAATGTTATTATTTAACTTTCAAATATTTAGGATTTTCTAGATATTTTATTGTTTTTTATTTCTAATTCTATCGTGGTCAGAGATCATAGTCTGTGCAATTTTCGTGTGACTTGTTTTATGTTTTGATGAATGTATCCTGTGCATTTGAAAAGAAAGTATATTCCCTAGGTTTTGGGTGTGGCCTTTTATAAATATCAGGTAGATCACCATAGGTGGAAGTATTGTTAGATTGTCTGAATCTTCACCATTTCCGTTGGCTGGTTTGTTTCATTGTTTTGTTAATAGTTGAGTGAGGGGTGTTAAAATCTCCAACTGTGATGTTGGGATTGTATATTTCTTTTTAATTCTGTCAATATTTGCACTCGAGGATCTGCTGTTAGACGCAAACACTTTATGGATTCTTGTGCTGTTATGGTGAGTCAAAGTTTTATCATTGTGAGATATTCCTCCTCTGTCTCTGTTAATGTGCCACTCTTGAAGTCTGTTTTATCTGATTCATAAGAATGAATTTAAAACTAAAACAAGAACAAAGAAAATGGTACTCAACTATATGTCTTTCATAAGAGGGGACATTTTAAGATATAAAGATACAGATCTATTGAAAATAAATGAGTGTACAAATACGTATCATGAAAATGGTAAGCATCAGAAGGCTGGCAGGATTATAATAATATCAGATAGAATAGACTTTTTTGTATTTTTTAAAATAATTTTTAATCTTTTTAATAACATATAATGTTTTATTAGCCCCAGGGGTACAGGTCTGTGAATCTCCAGGTTTACACACTTCATAGCACTCACCGTAGCACATACCTTCCCCAATGTCCATAACCCAACCACCCTCTCCCCACCCACCCTGGCAAACCTCAGTTTGTTTTGTGAGATTAAGAGTCTCTTATGGTTTCTCTCTCTCCCAATCCCATCTTGTTTCATTTATTTTTTTTCCTATCCCCCAAACCTCTCAAATTCCTCATATTAGGGAGATCATATGGTAATTGTCTTTCTCTGATTGACTTATTTCACTCAGCATAATACCTTCTAGTTATATCCATGTTACTGCAAATGGAAAGATTTTGGGTTTTTGATGGCTGCATAGTATTCCATTGTAGATATATACACCTCATCTTCTTTATCCATTCATCTGTTGATGGACATCTAGGTTCTTTCCATAGTTTGGCTATTGTGGACATTGCTGCTATAAACATTGGGGAGCATGTGCCCCTTAAGAGCACTACATTTGTATCTTTAGGGTAAATAAATACTCAGTAGTGCAATTGCCGGGTCATAGGGTAGCTCTATTTTCAACTTTTTGAGGAACCTCCATGCTCTTTTCCAGAGTGGCTATACCAGCTTGCATTCCCACCAACAGTGTTGGAGGGTTCCCCTTTTCTGCATCCTTGCCAGCATCTGTAGAATAGACTTTTTAAAATAAGATATTTAGTCAGTGACCATTTAAAATTTTTTAAAAAGATTTATTTATTTGTTGGGGGGAGGGGCAGAGAGAGAGGGAGAATCCTAGGTAGACTCCCTGTTGAGTGCAGAGTCTGATGTGGGGCTCAATCCCATTACCCATGAGATCATGACCTGAGCTGAAATCAGGAGTCAGTTGTCCAACTGACTGAGCCACCCAGACCCCCTAGTCAGTGAACACTTAATGTATTTTATTGCATAGTTGAATTAAGATTTACTATTTTTATTATTTGTTTTCTATTCATTCCACATATTTTTTGTTCATCTTTGCATTTTTTTAGTGGTTTCTCTAAGCATTACACTATGCGTCCTTCACTTGTCATGGTTTCCTTAGTGTTAGTATTGTAGCTCCTGTAGAAGGTAAAAACTTCCCAGTTGCATGAGTTCATTTATCCCTCCCTTCCTTTTATGTTATAGCTGTTATGCGTGGTACATCCGCATTATAAATCCATCCAGACGATGCTATAATTTTTCAATGAAATAGTTGTATTTTTAAACACATTGAGAAAATAGTTTTTTATAGTTATCTAGATATTTCACATAGTTACCATTTTGCCCAGAAGATCTGAATTTCCGTGTAGCACCATTTCCCTTCAGAATGAAGAACTTCATTTTAATATTTCTTAGTGCAGGTCTGTTGTCAGCAAGTTCTCAACAATCTTTTATCTGAAATCGTTTTCATTTTGTCTCAATTCTTAAAGGACATAGTCACTGGGTATAGAATTCTGAGGGAGGATTTTTTAATTTATTTTTTTATTTAGGATTTTAAAGGTGTCATTATATTGTATTCTGGCCTGTAGTGGTTAACTGGAGGTCATTTGAATTGTTGTTCTTCTGGAGGTGATATTTAACTTTTCTCTGATAGCTTTCACAATTTTTTCTATCTTTGATTTGGAATTTTTGCCTATGGGTGCCTGAGTGTGGTTTTCTTTGTAGTGTTTCTGCCTGAGGGTCTCTGACTTCCTTGTCTGTAAATGTGTATCTTTTATCAAGTGTGGGACGTTTTTGACCATTTTTTTCAAACATTTTTTATACCACTCTTCTGTCATCTTCATTCCAGCAATTAGGATAGACTTGTTAGTATGGTCCCACAGATTCCTGGGACTCAATTAACTTTTTCTAATGTTTTTCTTTATATTTCTCTAATTGGGTGATTTCTGTTGGCATGTCTCCAAGCTCACTGACGTTCCTCTCTCATGTCCATTGCAGTGTTAAACATATACAATGAACATTTTATTTCATATGTTGTATTTTGATGCTTTAGAATTTCCATTTATTATTATTATTATTATTTTTAAAGATTTTATTTATTTATTTGACAGGGATCACAAGTAGGCAGAGAGGCAGGTAGAGAGAGAGAGGGGAAGCAGGTTCCCTGCTGAGCAGAGAGCCCGATGTGGGGCTCGATCCCAGGACCCTGGGATCATGACCTGAGCCAAAGGCAGAGGCTTTAACCCACTGAACCACCCAGGCACCACCCCCCATTTATTATTTTTTATAGTTTCTATTTGTCTGCTGGCATTTCCTCTCTTTTTGTGCACAGAGAACATATTTTCATTTATGTCCTTGTTTTTAAATCCTTGTCTTACAATTTTGACATTTAGATCATTTTAGAATTGGTCTCTGTGTATTATTGTTTTTTCTCTTGAGGATAGGTCACATTTTTTTTTCTTCTGTGTTGCATAATTTTGGAATAATCATGGACATTGTGAATGCCATCTGGATTCTGTTATATTTCTCTGAAGAAGGTTCATTTTTTTTTTCTTTTTTTTTTGAAAAGGCAAACTATTAACTTGATTGGATTGAAACTGCCAACTCTTTCTCTTGGAATAGCTAATAGCTTAGTTGAGCCCTTCATCCTTTGCTTAGCTGCTTTGAATCTGCCTGTCACATACATGGTTCAGGTGTCACCTAGAGAATTTGGAATGCCTCGTCTCTGGTTCCCCCCTCTCAGAATTACTCCTCATTCTCCAGTGACCCTGGTTTGCCTTCAAGGCGACAGAGCAGAAGTCTGCCCTTTTGTTCTTCAGGCCAGAAAATTGGTTGGTTTTCTTCCCGGGATTTAGTCACTTCTGTGGTGACAAGTTTGAGTTGCCTTCAGGCTGAAAACTGTAAAAATGGGGATGCCATCTTGTGCCATTTTTTTTTTCCTTCTGAATGTTGACTTCCTCTAGAGTCTGCCTACCTTCTGTTCATCCTCCAGTAAACAAAAGTCTTGTTTTATATATTTATTCAGAGTTGGTAGCTGTTATCTGTGGGAAAGTGGGGTCTAGGAAAAGTTTACTTGGTCGTACTCGGAAGAAAAAGTCCTCCCTCCCACATTTACTGAAGGCAAATGCATTTTACTTTTAGACAACCTACATGACATATGTATGTGTTTTTCTGAAGCACAGAGCCTAAGCTCCAAGTAAGTCAAGGTCACAATAAATGAGGAGTTCAAGATGACATCAGTTCAATTTGTCTAATCCCTGGTCCATTTTTAATTTTATAAGAAAGATACTAAGTACAAATTTTGTTCAAAGACTTACAAAATGTTCTACTGCTGAGTGAATATTGAATGAATAGACATTATAATGTTATAGGAATCTTACAGATCATAAAATCATTTTCAAAATATGGCTTTTAATATCCACATACAGTCATATATATGGTATATAACTATGTATATTTATATATGGCATATATATGTATATATATGTGCAAATATTCATCATATGGGTATATTTTATGTTTCCATATATTTTGCCTCTATCAGTTACTATTCCAAAAAACATCTTTGCACGTAAATGTTTGATGACATATCTGATTATAGAAGAAAGCTTTTCACCACTTCTCTCCTCTTAATTGATTGGCTGGATTGATTAGAGTTTTCCACACATTCTGCAGGGCTGACCACACAGGAAACATTCACCTTTTCCCTGCTCCCGCTGTTTGGGATGTGTGCTTCCCAAGAGCTCATAATGTTTGTTCCCAAACCCCTTGATGCGAGTCGTTGCTGTGATTTAGTTGATTGGAATACTAACCTATGAAATAGAAGCAGGAAAAGGAAGAGCGTGGCTGCTTCTACAAAAACTATTTAAAAAAAAAGTGAATGCTTTGGGGAGGACCCTGTGAAGCAAAGTCATGAATCTGCTACCAAATAAGATTATGGGCAAGGGCCCGTCGTCAATTTGAGGGAAAAAAATGTAAACTATAGAAAGAACCTATTTTCATACTGATACCCAACCATCTTTCTGTTTGTGCCCACCTCACCACGAAGACTGTGAATTGTGAGGGTGTGGTTTGTGCTAGAAAGATATCACAGGGTTCTTATCAGGGATCAAAACTCTGAGAAAGGCCTTGCCCTTCCTTGTAAGACTGATGAATGAATGCACAGTGTACAACTTATAACAAAACCTTTATAGTGTGTTTTTGCCATTATTTATGATTTCCCCGTTTAACTGACTTTTGAATGAACTGACCGGACTCTCCAGTTGCTGATCCCAAAAGCGCGAGAAAAGCAAACTTTGGTTGTATTTCCTCAGGACAGATTTTTCGAACTGTAACTACTGTGTCTTTTTTAGATTACACATGTCACCTAGTTGCCCATTAGAGAGACGGTATGGATGGACGTTCCCACATAGGGCTGGTTCTTCAGTCTGCAATTTCCTTCCAGTGATGTCTTCTCCTCAGCACTGGTCAGCAATCACATGGTGGTCTCGAGTGCCTGTGGCCTGAAAAGCCTTGAAAAAATGTCCCAGTGCTGTCCTTTAAACTATAATAAAACAGAATGTGATTCTTCCCTTATTAATACCAGATCTTTGCGACTCCCAACCTCAAAAAGCCATAAAAGCTTTGGGATTGTGTGCCAAACAGACCCAAAATTCCATCTCTCACTTCATAATATTCTGGCGATCACATTTTTTTTCTTTTTAATGCTAGAAGGTTCACAGTGATCAGTTTATTAAACCCTTCCTTTTACAAATTAGGCCCTGGAACGGGTGGGTGACAGGGAAAGTGAGTAAAGCTCTGTGATAGCTTGGCTGAGCTCAGAGCTCAAGGCTCCAGAGTCCCCGACTAATCCGGCTGTCTCACGGGCCTCGCTTTGCTTCTGATTGGGAAGGGCAGTGATGCGAAACTTCGCCACGTGGAATTCCGTATTATCAAGCGGGCGGCATGCAGAGTGTTATCCGATTATGTCTATAATACGAGCTAACATTTACTGAATGCTTACAGTGCCAGATTCCATTTTAAGTGCTTTAGTGGGATCAAATCATTTTATGATCCCACTTAAACTTCATAATGACTCTCCGAGGCCCCATTTTATAGATAAGGAAACTGAGCACAGAGCAGTGCCCAGAGTTTTACAGCTAGGAAGTGGTGGAGTCGGGATTTGCCCGCCGTCTTGTTCCAGAGCCTGGGCTTCCCCCTTCCTGCTAAATCGCCTTTCCATAGGTCAGGAGAATGAGAAGGAAGCGACATTTTTCAGATATTTAGCCTGGTCTTTTAAGATGTTTTACACACCTAAAAAGGTTAATCTGGGGTGCCTGGGGAGCCCCGTTGGTTAATCATCCGACTCTTGATTTCAGTTCAGATTGTGCTCTCGGTCGGGGTCATGATCTCGGGGTCATGAGCTCGAGTCCTGCGCCAGGTTCTCTGCCCAGCATGGACTCTGCTTGTCCCCGTCCCTCCGTTCTTCCCCCTCCCTTTTCTCTCTCAGAAATACATAAACACAATCTTTATTTTTTTTTTATTTTTAAAAGATTTTATTTATTTATTTGACAGACAGAGATCACAAGTAGGCAGAGAGGCAGGCAGAGAGAGAGGAAGGGAAGCAGGCTCCCCGCCAAGGAGAGAGCCCGATGTGGGGCTCGATCCCAGGACCCTGGGATCACGACCTGAGCCGAAGGCAGAGGCTTTAACCCACTGAGCCACCCAGGCGCCCCTAAACACAATCTTTAAAGGCCAAGATTAATATTCATGGTCCCATTTTGAATTTGAACAAGTAAATATCAGGTAAATTACATGACTTGTCCAAGGGCACGGTTAGGAGGTAGCAAAGCCAGAAATCAACCCAAGAGTTGACAGACCCTGAAGCCCATTACAGAGGCTGGTGCTTTGGTCCCATGTGCAGAGTTTCTGATTTAATTGGGCAGGGGGACTACTTGGGCGGGGGGATTTGCCGTGGATTGCTGGGGATTCTCATAAGCAAGTGAGGATGCTGCCCCCCACCACGGAAGATGCACGTGGTTTTGGTCATACCACCCAATTTCATTCTTTGTCCAAATCACGTCACTCAAAAACATGTTTCAACAGTGCATTAATTTCCCAGGCCTGCCGTGACAAATGACCACAAATCGGGTGGCTTGAAACAGGAGGAACTTATTCCCTTTTGGTTCCGGAGGCCAGAAGTCTGAAGTTGAAGTGTTGGCAGGCCACATTCCCTCCTGGGCTCCTGGGAAGAACCCTCCCCTGCCTCTTACCAGCTTCTGGTGGTGGCAGCGATCCTTGTCGTCCCTTAGTTTGTAGACACGTCCCTCCAACCTCTGTCTCCTTCCCTCCATGGTCACATGGCCCTTTTCCCTCTGTGGATCTGTGTTTCTGTGTCTGTCTCCTTGAGAAAGAAGAGAAAATATGTCAATTGGTCTCTGGCCCTGGTTCCTGGCACAGACCTTCCAAAACCATTGGAATTTCCTAAGTGATAAGAGCCCTAAGAGCATCTTCTGTTCCTGAACTTGGTCTTTGACCCTCCCCTGACCTAGGGCTCCTAGAACCCTATCCTGAGTGATAGAAGTGTGTTTTGTTCTAACGAGGCAAAGCTTGGGGGGCTCTTGCATGGGGGCTGGTTCCCCAGCCTGGAAGCTCTCCAAAACCCATATTGTTGAGATCTTCATGGAGGCCGCCTCGTGTGGGCACAAACACACACACGCAGCGGGAAGATGACACACCCCAGCTCCATGGGAACAGAGGTGCCCGCCCTCAGGACCCTCTCAGATCTTGCCTTGCTTGCCCCTGCCTCTGGATGTTCCTTGTGTCCTTTATCCCAGGCTTCATTGTGTCATCAGTTGGTAAGCGTAACAGTTTCCCCGAGTTCTGAGAACTGGTATAGCAGAGTCAAACCCAAGGAGAGGGTCCAAGGAGCCTCTGATTTGTAGTTAAGTTGGCCTGAAGGGACCGGTAACCTGGAGAACCATTCCTTTCGGCTGGCATCCGGAGTGAGGGGACACTTTTGTGGGACTGAGCCCTTCGCCTGTGGTGTCTGCACTCTCTCCAGTTAGTGGCACAACTGAATTGTGGCACACCTTGCTGGTGCCTCAGAGAGTTGCCTGGTGTGGGAAAAACCCTGCACACCCCGTGTCAGGAGCTCTATAAGTGTGGTAGTAGTGTGAGGGGTCTAAGAGCTACTCAGGAGGAGACCTGAGCTCTTTTTACTCACTTCTCCACTTACAAGGACCCAGTTAAGTCCAATAGGACCTCATTTTAAATAATCACATCTGCAGAAACCCTACTTCCAATCAGGTCCTGTTCTGAGGTTCCTGTTGGATGGGCGTGAGTTTGGAGTGTGTGTGTGTGTGTGTGTGTGTGTGTGTGAGGGGGAACATTATTCAACCCAGGACCAACAGAAGAAAATGAATCAACGCCACATTCTTAAGAAACGTAAATCTCTAGGGATGGCAAATGAAATTCTATGGCTTTTGGATATGATTTTTTCAAAGATATTTTTTAATGTCTTAAATGTAACACCACCCCCCCAGAAAAGCACCCAGCCATAATAGGCGTATCACTAAATTAGAGAAAGTTCTGTACAGGCTGACACCCTTTTTGTCCCTGGGTCCCTGTAGCAGGCCCAGGAGCAGAGGGGTGCCAGAAGTCTCGATTTATTTGTCCAGTTGTGTGTGCATATGTCCGGAAGTTTCTGGAAAAGATAGGTTGTCCCCAGTGGGATCTTCCTTCTACTGTAGGCTGACAGAAGAAAGGGACAGACAGCACTTTGTAAGGGTGTCAAGGAGCTCTCCAGCATCTCTTCAAATACGGTTCAAATATGGTTATGACCCAAAGCAACCAAAGGTTGGAGTTTGGTTCTGGGACCGCTATTTGAATCAAACATTTCCTTTCCTTTTCTGTAATGAAATGTGGATAACCACTAGAAGGTACTGTCATTGAAAAGCCGAGAATCTGATTCTGAAAGGACATTTGCAGGTCCAAGGATCTATTGCTGTCTCCCCGCCCCACCCCCCCCACCCCCTGCCACCTCGAAACCTTGAAAACAATACTTTCTACCAAACACCACTGTTCTGTTATTCTCACTATCTGCTGAGAAGACCAGCTACTCAGTTCCTTCTGCCTCAAGCTGATGTTGCTGGTCAGATTCTATGACATTTGGACAAAATCACAGTCTTCATCTGAGAAATAACGGAAAGAATCCGGTTGTGAGAAGAGGTGGATTTCCCCCGAGGTTCTCACTGAAATCCCCGGGCCCCACTGGCATCGTGAGCACACCCAGAGCTGCTTCTTGGTCCTGATTATTTGCGATGCTTCTCTCGACACTGGGCAGGCCATGTAGACAGAAGTGACTCATGGATGGTTAATTTACCCAGGATAAACAGAATAATTGGTACAGAATCTGTGGCCGTAGTTTCCTCACCACCCTGTGAGACTTTATAAAGCCTCAATAGCAACATTAAGGCGGTTTCTTAAATAATAAATCTCCATTTCCACTTGGAGAAGAGTCCTGGCTTCTGTGTCTCAAGTCAGCCTTCCTTAAAAAGGTTACGCTTGGCTCTAACTTGTACTTAGCCACGTCCTTGGGCAACAATCAAAGGAGAGTCCACAATTTATTCTTCAGGAAGTGCCACGGAATCAAATCCTTAAAGGCTGCTGGGTGACATTATGTCAAACAAGTCATCTGCTGTGTGATACTGTGTGTGGGGGGGCTTGGTTTCTGTGCTTTCCCACTGCTCCCCGAGAATGGATTCATGGCTCTCCGCCCCGGGGCGCTGGGGATGCCGTCACGGGCGCAGGCCTCTTGATATCACACAGCCCTGCATTGTTAGGAGTGACCATAAATACCTAGCAAGCCACAATTTATTGGAACTTTCAATTGCTTACCCATTTAGAAATGACGTCATGTCATAGTTGTGGAGCATTTCCCCTTCTGTGCCTCTGAGAAGTCACGAAACAAACACCCATTCATTGCATGGAGAAATAATTAGCCAATGCAATAGGTAATAAAAAAAAACAGAAAAATATATTTGTGTAGCTTTTCATTCAGCGAGTTCATTAGAGATCTGTGTCCAAGAGCCAGGGAAATGAAATCGCTTCCTGTGTCTAAAGTAGGACTTCCCGGAGTCTTCAGGGCCTCAACCAAGTACTGAGTCCCCCGCTGCAGACCGGCACACACAGGCACACACAGCACTTGGGAGACGGACGCTGACACCAAGTGGATTGGAATTTGGCTGACTCCAGCCAGCTCAAGGTCATTGCTGGTCAGTGGAGTTGGTGAGCACTAACATTCTGGCGTCCACAAACAGGGTTTTGACGAAGCCCTAGGATGACCCTCAGAGGTTGTCCCTCGGACACCTGCAGGACACCCCGACCCGTGAGCCCAAAGCAGTCAGACCCGGCAGCCGTCCCGGGCTTGACCTTGGAGGACTCGGATGCTCTGAGAACACAGAGGCTGGACCCTGAAATACCGATCTGCCCGAAAGTCTGGCTCTTTCTCACTGACTGTGAAAAGTAACGTCCTGTGGGGGTTGGGTGTCACACAGTTTAACCGTGGCTGATAAGCCCGTTGACTGCTTTTAAAAAAACTTTGCTGGTCAGAGTGAAGGGCAGTACCTTGTGCAGCGGGTGATGCTGCTGGGGGCGGTGGCTTCAGGGTGGACACTGGCCCATCTTCTGCTCTTCCTCGGTGCACCTGGCTCCGTGGGAGTTTGAAGAAACGCTTATTTGATTTGCTTTGTCTGCAACTCACAGAATGGGGCAGGGGGCTCGGGGAGCACCTGTGCCTGCCTGTTACCCGCCCGGTCCCATCCTTCACGGCGGAACACCTGGTGGGCAGGCTTTGAACCCCAGGCCCTCCCACTGGGCGCTGCCCATGGGGATAGGGCTGTGAGCATGAGGAGGGCTGCCTGCTTCCCAGGTAAACCAGGTAAACCGGTCCCCAAGAGGGGGATCCGTCACTTTGGTAGAACTGGCCTTCCTAACCTCCGTTTTAGTGACATTGCGGGATGTCTTCATCAAGCCAAGCCCGAGTGGCTTACACAATTAATCTGGATTGACTTGTGAAAAAAAGCTGAATTTTGGAGGAAGGAGGCGTGTCCTAGCATCAAAGGAAGCCTCATGGCATGGTTGTGTAGGGAGTCCTGAGGGTGTGAGGAGCGTTTGTTGTGTGCTGCTTCCCTGGGGGCAGCCTGGAATTTGGGACGATGGCGGTGGGGGGGGGGCTTCAGGCTCGTCCTCTAAACCCTCGTCCTCTGCTTGCGTGTTCCGTGGACTATTCGCGTACGTGGCAGAGCCTGGAGGACTGAATGAAGTGTGCAGACACGTGGGGTTCTGGGCTTGTGCCCCATAAATGGTGACCTTTATCTCTGTTCTACCGGCAGACCAACACCTGCCCTCTCGCCTGTCCTTACTAAGGCCAAACCGTTTTGTGCAGATTGTGGAAAGCGTCTCATGCACACCCAACCAAGTGGATAAGAGTTCTGCCAACTGAACAAAGAAGAAACAGACCTACAGACACAAACGCCCACAGACTGTCCGCCCAAACAGGAAAGGGGAAGTCTCCCCAGGCCGCCCCGGCCCCCCTCAACTTTCTGACCAGCACGCTGGCCCCACAGGGAGCACGGGGCCCTGTGAGGGAGGAGCCGGCCCCAGACGGAAGGTTAAGTGGATTTAAATGGAAGCAGATCTGAAGGAAGACGGCATCCCTTTTAAAGACTTCCGGAAGCATTTGCAGTAAAGGAGGCCAGAAATCGAAGTTTCTAACGAGAAGACGGCGAGTCCATCCACTTCGTGAACAGAGGTGGAGGGGCAGGAAGAGAAACTCCACCCAGAGTCATTCTGACCCTGCCACTGAGTCACCAGGCTCTCGCGGCTCCACATCCTGCCTCCTGGGGAATTTCTAAAGTTGCCACTCCACGGAAATGTTCGTTCTGCCACTGAGCAGAAGATCTGTCCTCTGGGGGCCCGAGCGGGCCAGGGCCTCTCTGTCTCTGCGGCTCTGTGGAGGCTCCAGGCCAGAAGGCTGCTGGCACATGTGTCAGGAGCAGGACTCCGAGCCCAGAAATGAGCTTCTCTTTAAGCAGAACGGTGCATGCTGCTGTCCTCAGAATCAAGGACCTCATTTTTCACTCCCGACGGTCTGTGGGGTACCTGTCACAGCCTGTGCTTATGTGAGCGTCATGGCTCTATTCTCGTGGAATGGACACATGGCAGAGAAAGGAAGGGCACAATGGAGAGCAGTTGGCTCTTTCTTTAGGAAGGCTCTGTTCTTGGTCTTGTTTCTTAGATGGACTCAGGTCCTCTCCCTCCGGGTCCTGGGCCCCTAAAGGGGCCCCTCGAGTACTGGGTGGGCATGGGCAGGCCGCTCTGGAACCTCATTCTGGAGCCAGTGTTTGTCACCGGAGGCTGAGCACCTCGGAGACAGGGACCGGGTTTTAGGCACCAGGCCTGGCCCTGAGTAGAAGCTCAGTCATGGTTCCTGACTGAATGCTAGAGGAATCTGGCCTTTTATTTCAAGGGGTGAGGAAAATGACCTTCTAGAAACTTCTGAGGAGTCTGAGAAGCAAAGTCAAGCCAGTTTCTCACCATATTCTTTTCTTGCCTTGTCCATGTTTGTGGCTGTGGCTTTTATGGCCATGCCAAGAGTGGCCTCTGGAGGTTGGCGGAGGCCCTGGTGCCCTGGCCAGCTCTGTGCTGTTGAGCAAAGTGTGGCTTCTTGAGTCTCCCATGAGTTCCTGGCACGTCAGCCATTCCACGGGTCCTGGCTCATGGCTCCCCCAGCCGATTCCATCTTCCGATTCTGCTCTCTTTAACAGGTCAACAAAGAGAGTGTGGGTGACGGGGCCAGCCGTCCCTGCAGTGGACCGCCTGCTGGGCTGGGGTCATCCCAGCGTCCCCCACCTGAGGATGACAAAGCGTTCTGGAAGCGGATTGGCCTCTCAGTGAGACGCAGGAGAGGTCACGACACAGGCAAGTGGGTTGGCGCCGGCCATGGGTAGTTCAGCAACTGGCCGGTGGGAAGATGCACGTCGGGGCTCTGCATTCTGGAGCTTCCGCGCACTGTGCGCTCTAGAGAAGGGAGGGGACCGGACAGCGCGGTTCCTTAGCCTAAGGCGGCCTTGTCCGACTGTCGTTCCATGACCCCTGACGAATGGATATATTCGTTACACCAACGGCTGGAAGGAACCACGAAATGGGATACATATTTGAGGAAATATATGCACAAGCCAGTTTATTTTTCTTATCTATTTTTTTTCTCTGCTGCAACATGAGTACTGTTGAGCGCTTGGCAGTCCCCTTTCCGTACTTGAGTTGTTTGTCATTTCTGGGGCTGCTGATGCTGTTATGATCTCCCTTTTGGGAGGAGTTTACAGGCACATGTTGACCCAGCTGAATGGGAACAGGGAGCAACAGGGATCTCATGAACAAGGACCGTTGCGGACCAGGGGCTCTTCTCGACGCTGCGGGCCGGAGTGGCTCCCCACCTCACCGGGCAGGCCATTTGACGCGTCCCGACTCCAGTTTGGAAAACCCAGATCCTCTCGTGGCCTGGCCTTGAGATAAAGCCGCTCTCCTTTCAACACTCCCTGGGAGCGGTAGGCAGTTGGCACTTTGTTGCTGGCGATCGGGAAGGCGCGCTCCGAGCCGCTGTTGCTAGGTGAGGCCTGGTTTCCCAGAGACCAGCTCAGCCCCGAAGGGGAGGCTGCTGGCAGAGCGCCCGCAGGGGACCGAGGGGAGACTCGGAGCCTGCGCCGCCGGACAGGACGGGAGGCAGGCCTGGTGGCCGGCCGCACCCCACCCCATCCTGCCCGGCCTCCCCCTCCTTTCCCAAGCCCCCCTCTGGCCTCTCTCCCCTGAAAGACCTAGCCCGTGTCTCATTCCCACAGACCCACGTGTGCAGAAGTCACCATGTTTTCTGGACATTTCCAACCTGCCAGGCACTGGGAGTTAGGAGATGAATGGGCGGTGGGCTCTGCCGTCCAGGAGCTCAGAGTCCTGTGGACAAGGCAGGCCCTGTGAACGGTGAACCACAGCATGGCCCTCACCCCTCTGTGTGGCTGGGGCCACTGTGGTCACCATGGATGCTGCTGGCACCTCACCTGAGTCCCTCTTTTTACCTGACAATGTTCTCTGGTCACGGGAGCTAATACCCCCGGGAAGACGTTCAACCATTGAAGTCTGGGAGTTGTTGGGACAATTCCTAAAATGGGTAACGACAGTAAAATTGCTGTTTTGTGTATATTACCATGACTAAGCCTGGAGCTGAGGGAGAGGGAGAAGGGCAAGAGCTCTTGGAGGAGGTTGGACCCAGGGGTCCTGGCCCGCAGCCCCTTATGACCTCCGGGATCTCCACCTCTCCCCTCCCTGACGACAGAGCGGTCAGCCTGCCCTCCGTGTGGCGCGGCACCTGTAAGTGTCGCACAGAGTGTTTCTGTTCTTCGTGGCTTCCTGATGCTTCTCTTCCTCCCTCTGCTCGTGGTTCCTGCTGGCACCTCCCTGAACTGAGCTGCCCGCTGGGCAGGTGACTGCCCATTGCCGTGTCCCAGATGTCCCCCAGGCTTTCAAGCCCCACTATGGCCAGTGACCGCCTCCGCCGGTGAGGAGGGAAGGGCAGGTCCCGAGTTTGAACAGAGCATTTAGCGGTCAGCGCCGCAGCACTGGACGGCTCACCAGCGGGGCACAGCCCCTCCCCTTCCTCCACATCCCTGTGTGTCCCTCGGTCCCTGCCAGGCCTCCTGGGCCCCTTGGATAGGCAACCCGTTGCACCCAGCTGCTCTTGTAAGACCGTCAGCATGACCGCTGGTGTCCCGCACTGGCTTTTCCCGAACTTTCCCCTACTCTTTTTGCCTAAATGCCTTATTTTCAGGAAATCTATGTCGTAAGACTGGAGTCGGCAAACGATGGTCTGGGGACCAAGTCCCTCCCACAGCCTGTTCTTGTAAATAAAGTTTTATTGGCACAGAGCCCAGCCCATTCATGGCCGCATCCCTGGCAGCTCCAAGCTTCCAAGACAGAGCCCAGTAGTTGCGACAGGGGTCATGTGACCTGCGAGGTCCAAAATATTTACTATCTGACCCTTTGCAGAAAACTTTGCCAACATCCTGTTGTAAGAGATGCTCGAATGAAATTTTTTAATTCTTTAAGGATTGGGGCACAGAATTAAGGTTTTTTGTTTTTGTTTTTTTAACTACAGCATGTTAGAAGAAAGAAAATGGATCTGTTCTAACGTGCTGTTACAGTCATGAAGTGGCCTCATGGGGTATTGTCTCCTGGAGCAGTACTGGTATTTGAGTGAGTGCCAGTCGTAGTTGCGCAACACCTAAGGAAGGACCTAGAAGGAGGCAGGGAAGTACTCTGTCAGGTTTCTCCCGACCTAACAGCGGGGATATAGGCTGTGAAGAAATCACATCAAAAGCCCTTTGGGGATGTTATCTGCAGCCCTAGCGGTTTGTGTGTATACATTTTGAGGGATGGATCTTTTTGTTTAGAAATTCTTGCTAAATTCAGACATAGAGGTATAACGAATTGTACAGTTTTGGCCTTGTTCTTCTTTAACTCTACCTGAAATGACATCATGGGTCTGGAGCGTTACAAGGAACGAAGGAAACACATCTTTATGGGCACTTAACTCCTCTGGGGCATTTGGGGTCAGGGCGGAGGACTCCAAGAGCCCGTCCACTCCTCGTATTACCTATTAAAATTCTCACATGATTTCAGATCCACTAGACCAGGTTTTCGCAGCTGCAGCACTATGGACATCTGGGGAGAATTCCGGGTTGTAGGGGCTTTCCTGTGTACTGTAGGACTCCCAGCAGCAGCATCTCTGGCCTCGTCTGTCAGATGCCAGGTGTCAACAACCCCTCTCCCTGCCTGCCCCAGTCGTGACAGCCCATACTGTCTCCAGACACGGCCACACGTCCCCGAGGTGGCCACAGCACTCCCCGTCCCGTCGGGAACCACAGAATTCACGCAGGGAGGAGGGTGGCTGCTGCTTCCAGGGGGAGGGGGAAGAGGCTTTTGCAGGTGCCTCTGAGGGAGGAGCCAGGACCCCTCGGCTCTGATGGCTCTGGACTTGATACCTCAGAGCCCTGAGGTCTGGCCCGGTGCTCATAACCACCCTGAGCAGGTAAGTCTGGCTCCTTCCCCAGCTGGGGGCCCCTCCAAAGCTCTTGGGACAGAATGAGCATCTCTTCTGTTCAAAACCAGTGCACTCCAGTATTTTTCCCGGAGAGGTGTGTATCCTTCATGGCGCACGCATGCACGTGTCTCAGATCATGGATCTTTTAGGTTGGAGGCTCTTTCACAGGGAAGAGGTTGGTCTGGAGTAAAAATTCCATCAACTTTAGGGTACAGAGTTCGACCAGACAGACAGGAGCTGAAGGGCTGGGACGCCTAACACTGCTGAGAAACTGACAGTTAGCAGGCCTCTCAGAAACATCGTCCCCTTCCGAGGGCCATCTCTGTGTGACTCTGTCATCAAAACCACAGCTCTTCTCCTTGTGAAAAAGAAAAAAATCGGTCCCACCTCACCATCAACAGAATCGTGGTTTTGACTAATCTCTATAATCAGCAGCTAATGTGTCTGAGGAGTATGCCGTTATGAAAGAGCGTGCTTTTCTCATTTTATTTGCCTGTGATTATGTAAATTCCAGATATAGGGTGAAGGGAAGGGAAGCTGTGGGAGCCAGCAGGGAGGTGCAGAGAAGGGCCTTCTGCTAACGAAAGGAGCCAGCTTTCACCCCCTGTGGAAGGAATGTACTTTCTGCAGATTGGCTAAAACATTGGATGGTTGAAATACAATGTGTTAGAAAGAGCGCAGGGAAATACAGTGTGTTGGAAAGAGAGCAGGGAGTGCTCTCCTTCCTGCTTTCTGATTTGGGGCATCCCTGGGGGTTCTCCTGAGCCGGGTGCCCGGCTGGAGAGGCCCTGCACCCCCCATGGGTCTCAGTCCCCACCATGATCCACGGCAGGGTCATTCCTGGAGATCTCAGCCTCTGCTCTCTCTGGCCTTGATGGGTCACCCCCAGAAGGAGAAGATGGCCCCGAGCTGCTGTCGCCGAGGCTACTGTCCCGCGTGCCTGGAGGGTGAGCCCCAGAGCCGGGCCCCTCCCGCTCCAGCCAGGGCACCCACGGTCTGCCTCTTGACTTTCCCCATGTAGCCGTCACAGGAGGAGCGTTGGCAGTGCATGTGGCTAGATTGTTTGTGCAAACTGCTGTTCTTCCTCATGGGTATCTCCTATGCCCAGAGCTCTGAGACGGTTCTCTTGCAGTGACGAAATCGCTGGGTTCTGGAGGACTCCGTGCTCTCCCAGCACCAGGGTATCCAGTCTGTGGTCAGGACAGGTGGGCTGCGGACAGGTGAGCCTTGGGTCTTGGCTCTGTTACCCCAGCCTTGTAGGCAAACTACTTCACACCCCTGTGTTTCCTTTGGCTTCATGGCGACACAGGAAATCATCACCCTAGTTCATGGGAGGGTCGTCGGGGTGGGCGGGAAAGACTTCCCTAAATGCTGTCCATGTCACTGTGGCAGGTCACTCCCGGGGCCAGGGGCCTCGAGCCCCGCTGAAGGGATTCAAGTGTCATGCGTCTTACTACTGGCCGATTCAAGGTCAACAACAGCTCCGAGATCATACTGAAGAGTGATTGACAACAGGACTTCACCTAAGGTCGTGCGGGCACTTGAATATAAAGGAGTGTTTTCTGCAGACCAGCCATGGCTCCCAGGGCCTGACCTGGATGTCTTGTTTTACAACCAAGAACAGGCTCCATGTTACGGATGAGGAAACGGAGACCGGCTCAGAGAGGGTGGTTGTTTGCTCAGTGTCACACAGTACTTGGTGGCCGGCAGAGCAGATTCCAGAGGTGGGCCATCTGGCGTGGGAGCCTCCCTGTCCACCCAGCGTGTCAACCACATTGGGCTTGCGTTGTTAAGCCTGTGCAAAAATGCTGATTTCTCCAGTTTTCCCCAACTCCTGTCTATTTGGAGCCACTCTTCCATGCAACGAAAGAAAAGTCTGGGTCTAGTTGCATCAGGGAGGGGGGACACATCCATTTTAGAACCAAATATCCCAGCTCAGCTTTTAAATCTCTGGGGCTAGGCATCTTTTTCTCCCCTTCTCTTTGCCTAGTACTGCACATACCTGTCCTAGAGGTAGAGAGCTCTTGTCTTATGCCATTCTATGTCATGAGATATAGACACACCCTAGTGTCTTGAGGGAAAAAAAAGGCCCCCACGCTTCCCTTTATTTGTTTACTGGGCAGTTTCCACTGGTCTCCAAAGTCGCTGAGGGACCAGATCGTTCCTAGGACCTGGAAGTGAGGGTCCTGTGAATTCACTCTCGGCTTGGGCGTGTTTAAGTGCAGAACTCAGCTGGCTGACTCTCCCAGCTGCTAGAAAACCCTTCATGGAAACAAATATTTGGTATTTGGTGAAACATAACATTTCACCAAAGACGGCTTGAGCTCTGAAGACAGTTTTCTTTGCTATGGCTGCAAACCGCATTTCCCCAAACCAAATTACAACGAAGGTAAACCAAAGAAGTCCCACTTTTCGTTGCACTCTTGACTTCAGGGTATAATTTTGACGTCGAGAGGAGTTTTAGAGTGTTTGGGAAAAATTTTTTTCTAATTACACAAAACAGCATAGGCACAGAGGGAAATCTGTAGAAATCTGGACCGACAGCTCGAGAAACCAGGCCACCGAATCGCGCCCCCGAAACTAGAAGTTGCTCGAGGCTGGTGTGCGTGGCTGTGCGTTTTCTCTTCCGTGGCGGTTTCCGAGCTGCTCAGCCGCAGGATGGTTCGCGTCTCTGCCCACTGATCAGAGCAGTCCCTCTGCAACAGGCCGCCATCTGCTAAGTGGACAGAGGGTGTCTGTCGGTTGTTTGTGGTGATGCGCGAGGCCGGGAAAGGCAGCCGCAGAGTTCTCAGCAGCCCCAGCGGGCCGGGAGGCCAGATTCCGGGGTTTGCTCTAGCATGTGCCGTTGGCATTCAGGGACGAGGCACAGGAATCAGAGTGCTGAGAACTACTCACATTTATCTTTAAGATACCGCCTCACGCTGCTCTGCAATTAGGAGGAGCGTTCCTGGAGCTGGTCTCGGTTGGGAGAAAGCTGGACAGCAAAGCAACAAGATAATTAGGCACAACTGAATTAACTAAAGACTCAGTGTCAGCCTCAGCCACAGTCCTCCGCGTTTCACGATACCCAACTCTGGAAGGTCTTTGTTTTTGTTTCATTAAATCCTTTTTAAGCAGCACCCAAAACACCAAGAAGATGGCGAGAGAGTGAGCCTAGTGAAGTCAGTGTATACCCGGTTTGCTCTAGCTGGAAAATATTTAATTGGATTAACTCCGTTCAGACAGCACTCAAGTGGGACTGTTACCTTAGGCACAGTTCACACCCAGCCATTCCAGCACGCGGGCACCGCCGGCCCTTCTGGTGGGCTCTCTCTCTCTCTCTCACTTTTGCGTCTGACTTGGTGGGTGTGGAAAACACGAGTAGAAGAGATTTTCTGCAAAGGGTGGAAGTCTTCCTCCGAGGGTGTCTCCCACTGCTTTCCAGCAGAGACACGAGCTGGACTGGGAAGAGCGTCAGGGGGCTCTAACCTGTGTGCACCGATACGCCACGTGCACGCGTGCCCGACTGAGAGACGGTGGGGGCCGAACCCCCCAGTCTGTCCCATTCGCCGGGCTCTGGGCTCTCACACTGCTTCTGCCCGAGGGGGAAGAGTGTTCCAGTCTTGGTGGTACAAGTGAAGGACTTTGCCTGCTCATTGGCCCCTGTATCTGGGAGCCATGGCTACCCAGAGAAGACACTCTTCACTAGTTCCCATGCAGGTGCTCTAAGGGCTAACGGTGGCCATGGGTACCGGCATGTTTCCATCCTCTGAACGTTTGCTGAGTGCCTTCTTGGGCAGCCCAGTGGGCCCGCAGGGCTTTTCAGGGATGTTTAGTCAAAATGGGATCCCATGTTCTCACCTCCCTACTCACCTCCCTCCCTCCCCTCTTCCCTTCTCTCCATTCCTTCCTCCCTTCCTCCCTCCCTTGCAAGTCCATTCTGTTTAAGGGACATCCATCGAGGTCTTCTTTGTACCAGGTCCCATGCTGGTTGTTGGGAAATACAGAGTCAGCCCTTTGGGTTCTGAAAAGCCAGCTGAGACGGAATGGGGGTTCTCATTGAGGCCATGGCTATGTTTGGCAGTAGGCTCAGTAGACCAAGAAACCGGTGTTTTTTGAGAGTTGATGGTGAATAAGGACCTGTGGGGGAAGACGGACATTGTCCCCACCTGTGTCTCCCCAGAGTTGCCTGGGGAGAGATTTCTGGCTCCCCTGTACCGTTCCTTTGGCCTTAACATATCTTTCATTAGTTTTTGATGTACTGTTCCATGATTTGTCCTGTATGGTGACTAATATAACATAATAAAAATGTATTTTCTCTTCTTAAAAAAAATATCTTCCGATGACTATAATTTTTCAATATGCACCTGTTCGTGTACTGTTTGGCAGGATGGCGGCCCCACCTTTGAGGTGGGGTTGTCAGATTCAGCAGAAAAACAAACAAAATTAAAATAATAACATCTCCCCCAAGGATGCCTGGTTAAATTTGAACGTGAGATAAGCCGTAAATATTTTTTCTTTTAGTATGATGAGGCCCTGTGTAATATTTGGGATATACTCATTCTAAAAATCTTTGTTTTTGTTTATCCACTATTTAAACTGAACTGAGTATCTGGCACCTCTTCTCCGAGGGGCTCAGGAGACATGACTTAGAGCCAGGTGTGGGTTAAATACTTAGGTTTTATGCCACAGTTCTTCCAAAATAAAAAGAGAGAGAGAGAGGTTAAAATACACAATATTGAAACTTCTAAAATCACAAGCGGTAGTGCAACTGCAGAGTTTCTGTGGCTGAATGGAGAGGACACAGGCCCTGAGCTTGGATAGACGCAGGTCCCATTTCCGGCTCTGAGCCACCTGTCACCTGACGGGGTGTCTGGGCGCTCGTGCACGTGTGCTCTTTGGGCGCACAGTAGGATGGCCTTTCTCTGCCCGCTCTTCGTGGGCTGTGCCCCGTGGAATGGGGGTGACCCCGGTCACTTCCAGGGGGCAACAGGAAGGGCCAGGACACCCCAGCTCTGTCTCTGCCACGATGACCTGCCACGCTCCAGGTTCGGATGGCGCCCGGGTTCCCTGTGACACTCTGGAGGAAGGATGACTGTCAGCTCAGAGAAGCGCTCCCAGGCCACCGGCAAATGTGTGTCCCCGTAAGTCGCTGAGACTGGGGATTGTTCTGCGCAGCACGATCACGCCTCTCCTGGCCAGTACACGGTGTCTGGAGACCTCGGATTAGCCCCCTACTTTCCATCACACTTGATGTCCGTATTTGAAAAGATCCGGATAATATAGCCCATCTTTTTCTACACAAACTTTGCATGTGGAAGTAATTTCAGACTCTCAAGAAGTTGCAAAAATGACCCCGGTGAAGGCTGAGGCCCCAGTAAACAGCACTTACCAGCCCTCCTGGGAAACCCGGGTCTGGTCACCTGAGGCACTAACGTTCCCGGTAAGGAAGGGATACTCTTCCAGCTACAGGGCTGCAAGTTGGTTCTCAGCGACGCCCACGTGGTCATCCCGGGGAGGCGGGGGCCCTCCGGGTGGGTAGCCAGCCTGCTGCGTGGCCCTGCCATCCCCCCAGGCCTGGTGGAGAAGCATGAGGTGCCGGTGAACCAGAGGCTGACAGTTAAACTTTCTTCTTTCCTCAGGGAACCGGTCCAAAGGGTTATGTAAGTTTTCTCTCTTACACACATTCAAAAAAACATGTTAAAACAATACAAAATGTCTACTGTAACCACATGAGAGCTGAAAAGGCAGGCAGGAGTCCTTCTTTCCATTTATCACATGGCCTCCACGGGCCAAGCTCTTGGGCGGAGTCTTTTTAGAAAATTTTGTCCTGGGTCTGGGGCTGCCGATGGCAAGTCAGCCCATGGGTGCATTTGTGGCCGAGTGGGATTTACGGCCTCCCCTCTGAGTAAGAGGAGCTGTGAAGATAGGGACAGCTGAGCTGGGTCCCAGCGAGGGCAAGGACAGAGAGGGCTGGGACACTTCCTATTTTCATTGGTACTGACCTCCAGGGAAAACCTCCTCGTCAGCACACGTTTATGAAGCATCTGTCCATCTGTGACTCTGCAGACTGTAAAACGGAAGGTCGGGATGCTTTCCTTTCCCAGCTGCCTTCTACTTCAGGAGCTCTGTGTTTGCTGGTCCTTGGCGTTTGGGAACACCCTCCCCATCTCCTCCCGCCAAACCAGGTCTCTAACCTCGTACCAAGCCTTGTAGGGAGTTGATTGCCTGCGAAGAGGCCCTTAGGGAGGATTCTGGCTCTCTTAGGGCCCGATTACCTTTTCAGCCTGATCTCACCAGCATTTAAATCATTTCAGTATTTAAGGTTTTTGTTATTTAAAGATAAGTCCAGACCCTTGAACAAGAAAGATGGAGTGAAACGGAGACAAAAATCATTTTTCCTGGGAGCCATGTGTTTAACGTGACGAGGGAGTCCCTTACGATATTGGTGTACTTTTTAGCGACATTTCGGTGCCTGCCATGGATGGATTTTTTGGTCCCCAGGCTCGTGCTGGCTTAGGTTCCCACGGCACAGAGACCATAGCCTGCTTCTTGGACTAATTTCCATGTATTATATAATTTTTTTTTCTGGATACACTTATTTAATGCCATGTCTCGATTCAGAGCTTGGTCTCTGAAGCTGCCAACGATTGCTTGTTCTGCTCCTGGATTCGTTTCAAGTTGCTCAGAGCAGGAATTTCTGAGGCTGCGAGAGGATTCCGACACAGGTAGCGGGGAGCGAGGATGGAACCAGCGGGGACCGGAAACAAACCGTCTCTGGGAAACCGGTCTGGTATTTAATGCGATCCACCTAGTGATCCGATGGGCTGGGGCGTCAGCAAAGAGAGCTGGTGGAGGGTGAAGTTGTTCCATCTTGGGCTGGTACGCTTGGATGTGCTTGCACAGCCCCTCCCCCACCCGATCCTGGCACATTTTCACGGCAGCCCCCCACATGCCGAATGGCATTTTCTTCCTGTCTTAGTCAGCTCGGGCTGCTATAACAAAATACCGTAGACCTTGGGGCTTGGGGGTCGGGGGCGGGGGAAGCACATTTAGTTCTTGAGGCTAGGAAGTCCAAGATCAAGGTGCTGGCAGATTTGATGTCCGGTGAGTTTTCCTCCTGGCTGGCAGAGGGCTCCTTTCTTGCCCTGTCCTCCCATGATGGAGGGAGAGAGCTCCCGTCTTTTCATCTCCTTTAGAAGGACTCCCATCCCATCATGGGGACCGCACCATCATGACCTCTTCTAAACCTCATCATCTCACCAAGGGCCCGCCCTCCACGTACCATCATGTGGGGGATTAGGGCTTCAACATATGGATTGGGGTGGTGTGGGGCTCACATTCAGTTCATTGGATTTCCCCCTCTCCTCCCACGTTCCCTGAGCACTGACTCGATGCCCGCCAGGAGGCGGAGGCTCCACACATTGGGAAGACCTGACCCCTGCCCTCCGAGACACTCATTCTCACGCTCGAGGAGGGGCAGACGGTAAGCTGGTGTTGGTGTGTCGGGGCAGCGAGGGCTGAGCTGGAGGTAGGTGCTGACGGCTGGTGGTCCATCTCAGAGGCATGGAGTGAAATCTCGGGCTTTCTAGAAAGCTGAGAAGTTAAGGGGGGTGGGGCTCAGTGACACCGTAGTGTGTGCGGGTACACAGTGTGTCCAGGGAAGGGAGACCAGCCTGTGCTGTGTTCCGGGGAAGTGGCAGGACCAGGAGAGGTCAGGTGTGGTTTGCACGTGGTGGTCCTTGAATGCCGAACCAGATCTGGGAGGCAAGGCGGTAGCTGGCTGGGTTTTGTCTTCATACTATGTTCTGTATGTGTAGGAGTTATATCTTAGGTTGAGTGCCTTGGTGTGTTGGGCCACTGGAGAGGGGACCAGGTCCTTGCTGCTAGGCAAGGAGGTTGGTAAGGCATTGCCGGAGATGAACAGGACATGCAGTGCTCCCCCCCGCACCCCCACTGGAGAAGGCTCTAGTAGATCCAGCCTCTGACTACCTTTTCAGGAGAGATGCACTCCTTGGCTGTAGCGCAGACAACTTAGGTAGCCATTCAGATCCATCCGGGCCCATTCTGTTATGTGGGCATCTTTAACATATTTCCAGTGCCCAGGGTGCTTATGCTCGCACGTGTTACATGGAAGGAAAAGATACTTCTGTCTTGTTTTAGCCGCTGTTATCCTGGGGTGTTGTTGGAGCAGCTGACCTCGTATCCCAAATAATCTCTCAGCTGGTTGGCACTGTCCTTCACAGCCAGCCTTTTCCTGGGGTCCTCTCTGAGACTTCTGTCCATCTCCATCAAATCAGCCTCCTCTGGTTGCCCACGTACCTCCCTGCCCCTCTAACCATCCACCGTCAGTCAAGCTTACAAGGCCCAGCTCAGACCATGTCTTCTCTCAGGAGGGAAATTCCAGTGGTGTGATTTGGCCGGTTTCCTGGCCTGTCCAAGCTTGAGTTTTCCCATCGTGTAACGTGAATGACAATAGTATGGTATAGTAGGCGCTAGATGAGTTATCTGGCAGGTATTCACACATTGCATTTCATCCCTATAGCAGCTCCATGGGTTGGGTCTTATTATTACGCCCATTTCACAGATGAGGTAACTGAAGCACGGAGAGGGAAAGGAGGAAATAGCTATACTGTGGAGTGGAGAGAAAAAAAGAGGTGAGGAATAAAAAAGCACAAGACATTAGAGAAATGGCAAAAATGCCTAATAGTTCCATGATTTTCATCTGAGAAGGAGAAGAGAGGCGACAGGGGAACAGCAATATTTGAAGTTACAGCAGTTACACACTTGTCAAAAAATGATGAAAGATATCACACTGCAGATGCAAGAATGACTGGGAACGCCACAGAAGACGCACACGATGAAGGCTCCATTGAAGCAAGTCAAAGTGCTGAGAAACAATGCCGAAGAGAAAAGTCTGGGGAAGGCGGAGGCACAAAGCACATTCCCTTCAAAGAAGCAACACCATGATTTAACAATTTCATAAGATTTTTTAAAAAAGATTTTACTTATTTATTTGACAGAGAGACACAGTGAGAGAGGGAACACAAGGAGGGGGTGTGGGAGAGGGAGAAGCAGGCTTCCCGCCAAGCAGGGAGCCGGATGTCAGGCTCCATCCCAGGACCCCCGGATCATGACCTGAGCTGAAGGCAGCCCTTAACAACTGAGTCACCCAGGTGCTCCTGATAATTTAGTAAGATTTAATAACAGAGTTACTTTCAGAATTAAATATGGAGGTGGGCCTTCCTTGTAGATGATAAAATGCTACATGCCTATTTACATTGTGCAATTATACAAAATAATGCATAATACAGTAATAATCCCTGTTTCTTTCCCAAAGTCTGATTCACATCCTGTATTGCTTTAAAGATTTTGACATCTGACTTTTACTTCTGACTACGAGGGAGTCAGGTGTCTGAATTTAGATAAAATATGTGCAACTACTTTTTTCCAACAGTAGCCATCAGTAAATACAGGACTGTAATCCTAGGAGAAGGGGAGCACGTGGAATGAGCCCAGTAATTGCCCTCCCTTTCTGCACAGAGGGGATTTGGGGTCATGGTGCAGAGAGGGAGAATCTAAAAGGTATGGTACCATTTAGAGTCTCCCAGATGGTACCCAGGTGATCTTACTAAGTTGAGAGAGAGAAAATTGATTTGGGGGAGGTAGATAGAATCTAGGAGAAAGAGACCGGAGAGGAAGGAGTTACACAGAGAAGGACCTCCAGAAATAGTACAGGAGTTCCATGAGTATTTGGCTAACTGCTGTTTTGTGCTTACATAAGGCTAAGCGCCATGAGGCTGGGCTAAGAACGGCTTCCAGAAAAAGGACAATTACTAGGGAGCTGTAAGAGGAAAAGTCCCCAGATCTTACACAGGATCAGGAATGATCCAAGATCCTATCAGCCAGAGGAAAGAGACCTCATTGAATAGAAGTGCCATTTCATAAAGAACCAGAAGGGTCTTGCTGTTGGACTGAAGCTAAACTAGTCTTTGACAAAAGGGATATTGTACACCACCTTAAAATGCTTCAGAACAAGTCTCAAAAGGACCAAGGTGATTGGAAAGAAACTTAACTGGCTGCTGTTCTTTATGGGAAGACAACCAAATCCAACACGTGAGAACATGAAATTCACAGTTCGAGCGTCTCATCAAAATTGACTAGATGTGCCCACAAGCAGGAAAATATGGCCCATAAGCAGGAGAAAAGTCAGGCAATAGAAGCAGATCCAGAAGTGACAAAGATGATGACGTTAGCATAAAAGGACATTGAAACGGCCATTATAAACGTGGGCACAATGTTTCAGGATGTGAAAGGAAATGTGAATGTAGTGGCAAGAAAAAGGAAGATATATATAAACACACACATATATGTACATATACCAAATGAAAGTTCCAGATATGGGAAATGCAATATTGGGGATAAAAAATTCACCGGATAGAATTAACAGGACATATAACATGACAGGGGAAAAAAGATCAGTATGCTTGAATTTGTAGCAACAGAAGCCATCCCAAATAAGGACTGGAAAAAAAAAAAACAGAGTATCAGTGACCTGTGGGAAGGTATCAGCTGGTTTAGCATATACATAATTAAATTCCTAGGAGGAGGAGAGAAGGGAGTAGAAAAACATTTGAGGTAATAATGGTTAAAAATTGTCAGCTTTGATTACAACTATAAACCCATTAGATGCAAGGATCTTTACAAACCAAACCAGGATAAACACACACACAAAAACTCACACACACAAACATCATAATCAAACTACTAAAACATCTTAGGGCACCTGGGTGGCTCAGTGGGTTAAAGCCTCTGCCTTCGGCTCAGGTCATGATCCCAGGGTCCTGGGATCGAGCCCCGCATCCGGGTCCCTGCTCAGCGGGGAGCCTGCCTCTCCCTCTGCCTCTGTCTCTCTGTGTCTCTGTCTTTCATGAATAAATAAAATCTTTAAAAGAAAACATCTTAAAAGCAGTTGAAGAATTAGGACACTTTACATATCAAGGAACAATGTAACAATATGGAAGACTTCTTATCAAAAAATTATATAAGCTAGGGACAATGGAACAGCATCTTTAAAGTGCTGAAGAAATGCCAGCAAAATACCATTAACTCAGAACTGCACATCCAAAGAAAATAAATCTCAAAAATGAACATGAAATATGCACCTCTGCAGAAAAACAAAACTTGTATGAGTTTGCTGTAAGCAGACCTGCTGTATAAGAAATGTTGAGAGAACTTCTTCAAGCAGACGGACGGTGGTACAGGTAAGCAGAAGGTATCCTTCAAGTAGAAGGATACTAGATAGAAACCTAGAGACCAAGCAATGGGGAATGGTGGGAGTGGTAAATATGTGAGAAGGTATAAAAATTTTCTTCCAGCCTTTTAATTTCTTGATGTACTACTTAATT
This sequence comes from Lutra lutra, assembly GCF_902655055.1. NCBI lineage: Eukaryota > Metazoa > Chordata > Mammalia > Carnivora > Mustelidae > Lutra > Lutra lutra. Next base: position 143,632,689 of record NC_062284.1, on the reverse strand, counting down.
ACTTAGCTACTTGCTATGATTCACCCATGAGGCCACCTGAATTGGAATTTTTGTGGGAAAGTATGTTATTATAAATCGAACTCAGTGATAGACAGAGAGCTATGCAGTTGTCTGTTTCTTTTTAAGTCAGTTTTGATCGTTTGCGTGTTCCAAAAATGCGTCCACTTCATCCAGGTTGTAAAATATTCGGCCTAAACTTGTTAATTGTGTTGTTATCTTTTTTTTTTTAAAGATTTTATTTATTTGTTTGGCAGAGAGAGATACAGTGAGAGAGGGAACACAAGCAGGGGGAGTGGGAGAGGGAGAAGCAGGCTTCCCTGCTGAGCGGGGAGCCTGATGTGGGGCTGGATCCCAGGACCCTGGAATCATGACCCGAACCGGAGGCAGGTGCTTAACGACTGAGCCACCCAGGCGCCCCTTGTCAAATGTTTATTAATTGTATTGATCTTTCCAAAGAATTGCCTTTTGGTTACCACGGATTTCCTGTTGTTGTTGTTTTTTATTCCTATTTCATTTATTTCTGCTTTCTATTTTCTTCTTTCTACTTACTTTGGTTTCCGTTGGCTTTTTCCCCTCTAGCTCAAAGTGCTGATTGATTTAAGTCCTTTCCTCTTCTCTAATGTGAACATTTAAAGCGGGAGCGTCCCTGGGTCAGTGCTTTCACTGTACTTCAGGCTTAGGCTTTATAACGGGTCGTGGTTAATAGTTTCACTTGGTTCTAAATATTTTTTAATTGTCCCTGTAGATTTTTTTTTTTTGGTCCTCTAGATTACTTTAAACTGTGGATTATATTTAAAATTCTGACATTTTGGAGATTTTAAAGATTTCTTTCTGTTATTGATGTATAATATAATCTCATTTAGGTCAGAAAATATATTCTGTATGTTTTCCTTCCTTTTTTTTTTATAGAATGAGGTTTGCTTTATGACCCTGGATACAGTCTGTCATGCCAAATATTGTGTGTACCTCATGAGAATATATTTCCACAGATTTGGGGTAGAGTGTCCTATAAATGTTAGGTCAAGTTAGGTCAAGTTGGTCAATAGTGTTCTTCACTATTAATCTCTATCCCTATTAATTTTCTGTATACTCTTTCCATCAATACTGAGAAAAGAATGTTGAAATGTTCAACAAGTTATAAATCTCTTTCTCTTCCCAATACTTTCAAGTTTTGCTTCATTTCTGTTAGAGTTTTGCTAAGTTTTGAATAAGGATAATGATGTTGGAAGATTTAAGCTGGCTGATCTTAAGACTTAAGATAGAACTACCAGAATCAGGGTAGCATAGTAGTGTGTGAGGACAGACATAGAGATCAACAGAACAGGATAGAGAAATGGCCCAGGCATAAGCAGCCAACTGAGTTTTGATAAAATACCAATGTTCAATGGGGAACGGGATGACTTTTCAGCAAGTGGTGCTCAAACAGCTGATATCCACATGGGAAAATATGAAACTTGATCGTGTCCCATGACATACTAAAAAAGGTTAACTCAAGTGGAGGACAGACTTACCCCTAAAATCTGAAAGAATAAAACTTCTAGAAGAAAACATTGGAAAAATCTTTTTACCTCAGAGTAGACAAAGTTTTCTTTGATAGAACACATATGCACAAATCAATAACCTTGTGTGTCATCCATACTCAAAAAAACGATAGAAATTAATTTGGGGGGCGCCTGGATGGCTCAGTGGGTTAAAACCTCTGCCTTCGGCTCAGGTTATGGTCCCAGGGTCCTGGGATCGAGTCCCACATCAGGCTCTCTGCTCAGCGGGGAGCCTGCTTCCTCCTCTCTCTGCCTGCCTCTCTGCCTACTTGTGATCTCTGTCAAATAAATAAATAAAATCTTCAAAAAAAAAAAAAGAAATTAATTTGGACTTCATCCAAAGCATGAACTTTCTCCTTAGGGTACATTATAAAGAAAATGAAAAGGTAAGACCAAGAAAATGGGAGAGAATATTTATCTTACATATCTTATAAAACCCTGTATCTAGAATATATAAAGAACTTTAAAAGCTGAATAATATGGAGGCAAATACCATTAATGTTGGAGAAGCTTATTTGGAAAATTAAAATGGGCTTATTTTGTTGTATTTAAGTTACATTTTTAACCCCCAGAGTGGATGCAGATATTTCTTTTGATAGTTCTACTTCCACACAAGATAGAGTCCTGGGGGCTTGATTTATCCACATGACTGAGACAACCATAAAACTACAAAATAAAAGCAAGATAAGAGATGTACAACAACAGTTTTCAAGGCACTGGGTGCCAGGCAACAGAGGCCACGGATCCCTAAAAATGGGAAACAATTGAGGGAAGCCTAGGGTGGCTCCAGCTTACTCACGCTTTGACTGTGGCGCAAGGAAAGGGAACCCAGATGGAGCCTGGTTGGCTTGCTGTGTTGGGGACAAAGATCTGAGAGTCTGGGAAGACCAACGTGGTTGAAATTAGAAGGTCAGAATAGCGGATTGCATGGAACCAAACAGAGTGAATCCAGAGAGCTGTAGAAGTACATTTGTGGAATTCTCAGGAGGGTCTGGCCACACAAGTGCAATTAGTCTGAGCAATGGTCTAGGCCCACCTAAAAATTCATAGAAACCATTTCTGAAAAATCAATTTTTTCCAGGTCATTTGCTGTCATCCTTAAGTTATGCGAAGAAAACCCCAAAATATTTATAGAAACAAAAGCAATCCAGCATCCAACAAGGTAAAATGCACAATGTCTTGTATCTAATCACAAATTACCACACATGCCAAGAAGCAGAAATATATGACCCATAATGAGGAGAATCATTAATCAGGCAAAATTGACCTACACCTGACACAGATGTGGCATTTAGCAGACAAAGGCATTGATTGACATGGTCAATACAACTGTATTCTGTATGTTAAAAAAAAAAAAAGTTAGGTAGAGACACAGTACATACAGAAATGATCCAAATTCAATTTGTAGAGACAGATATTGTGCCACATGAGATGAAAAATCTGCTAGATTGAATTAGTGGGAGATTAGACACTGCAGAAAAAAAGATTAAGGAACTTGAAGACATAACAATAGAAATGATCCAAAAGAAAGTACTCAGAGAAAAGAGAATTAAAAAAACAGAGCCTCAGTAATCTGTGGGAGAACTTCGAGTGGCCAAATATAAGTGGAATGGAGTGAGAATCCCTGAAAATGGGGGAAGGAGAGGGGTCAGAGTACCCATACCCAGAAATGATGGCCAAATTTCTAAATTCTGTGAAAACTGTTGACCTACAGATCCAAGAAGCTCAATGAGCCTTAAAAACAAGAAAATATGATAAAAACCACATCATAATCAAGATACCTCATAATCCAGTTGGTCAAAGCCAACAGAGAATATTACAAGGAACCCAAGAAGAAAGACACATTGTAAATGAAGGATGACAGCATACTCCTCACTGGGAATGAGAAGAGCAGCATCTTTAAAGTACAGAAAGACAGTGTTCTTGACCTAGCATCCTCTACCTAGAGAAAGCATTTTTCAAATGTGAAGGAGATTTCAGACATACAAAATCCAGAAGAATTTATCATCAGCAGGAAATGTACGAGAAAGTCCTCTAAGAAGAAGGAAAACGATACAGGCTGAAATAGGGGGCCACGCAGGGAAGGGGGAAGAGCCCCCCAAAAAGCAAACCACACCGGTAAACACGGAAGTTATTTTCTTGCTGTTTCCATCTCTTTAGGAGAGCGCTGGCTGTTTGAACAAAAATTGTCACAATGTGTTTTCGGGTTTCTGACAGTGTGTAAGTTAAATGTATGGAAGAGTTGCATCAAGATTAGGTTGGGAGAAATGGAAGTAATGTTCTTCTGTGTGAAATGGCATAATACTGCTTGAAGGTGATAATATAATATGAAAAAGGTGTATACTGCATACCCCCAAACAACCATCAAAGTAAAAGAGCGAAGGCATGTAGCGAAGCAGCCAGGAAATGAGGATAAAGTGGCATTCTTCATATGAATCTCCGTAAAAGACCGATCGAATGCAAAATGATAAATGTAACGTACGCTTGTTGCCTGAGGCTGTTGTTGCAAGGGGAGAAGATTAGTTAATGGAAAGTGGGTCTAGGAAGCTCTTCAGGGTGATAGAAATGGTCTATACCTGGTTACCTGAGTGTATACTCTTGTCCGAACTCGTTTGGAGACTTTAAAGGAGTCCATGTTCTTCTACATAATCAATCCCTTTAATCCCCAAAGTGTATCACAGAGTTTTTTCATGTCATCATCACGGCCATCACTGTCCCCACCACTGTCACCACCATCACCATCACCACCATGACACTGACTGGAGTAACACCTATTCAATACTCATTATGTGCGAGGAACACTGTTAATTGATTTGTGTGTGTTGGGTCTTTTCAGTTGTCATTGTATAACCGCAGGGGTCATGTGCTTTTATTATCCTCAATTTACTGATGAAGAAACGTGGGTGTACAGAATTTCAAGCCTGGATTTAATTTCTGGCAGTCCAACTCAAGAGGCCAGTTGAAGAATATCCCTACGGCTTTGTCTTCCCCCTTCTTCACATGAATGACAGCTACGTTTCCACGGGAAAGTGGGTCATATGGCTGGAACCACTATAGAAATGCAAATTTCCCTGCTTGTCATTGTAATTCTCCCCTAACCTGGCAGCTGCAGAGCTCTTCTGGGTTGTACTCGACTAAGGATGGTTTCTCAGCTGAAGAACAGTGATAAATGAAAGACACAGGGACCGTCCCAAAGTCCTTCATGGAGCCCGTACCACCCAAGTGCAAGCGAGGGTTTAGCTGATGTGGTCCTGGGCCCCCGAGAGAAAAGCACAAAGGGTTATCTTTGAAATGAGGGGGAAGATCAGTGTTTTCTTTAGTCAGTCAAAAGCACTTAGGGACTGTATATACAATAAGATCTCAGTTAAGCAGAAACATCTTAAGTACAAACACACACATAAACTCAGAGTTACATATCCACAGGAAAAAAGGACTGGAAAGAAAGGCACCAATTGATAAAGCTATTATTTTTATGAGTGGGGATTGTGTGTGCCTTATACCCCTTTCTTCTTTGTGCTTATCTGTGTTTTTCATATTTTCTCCAAAATCATGTGTTGCTTGTGTAACCAGAAAAGCATGGAGTTTTTAAAGAGATGGAAAGTGCTTTTGAAATGAAGAACCCAAGCACTGTGCATACAGGCTCCCAGCCCCGAGATATGGGGCTTATGGGGATGAAGGCTTCCCAGTGCACAGAGCTGTGGAATGTCCGTCACAGTCTTTCCAACGCAGCTGCTGGACCCTGGCCCTGGGTGGTGGTGGGGGTTGGGGGAGTTGGGGCGTGTTGTCTTGTTATGGCTGCTGGGGCTCCGTGGTCTTCTGATAGGACTCTTCAGGAGTCGGGGACTACATATTTAGAGAAATCACGACTTTTCCCCTAAAACGAAAGGGCTAGCTACTTGCAGGCCAGAAGTTTTACCCATCACTGGCCGTGGGAAGCCCCAGGAGGCCAGATAGTGAGAACACTGTCCCGCGGCTGTAGCACATGCTGTTGTGTTTTCTCTGTTCATTTCCTCTTCCGTTCTGCTCTTTTGGCTTTTGGTTATTAAATGAGAAGGCATTTGTCCTTCATGTAGTTTCCCTGTTCCTCCCACTGCATGCCACTTTCTCCTTTGGAGAGCTCACTGACTGTATGAAGCAGGGGGGCGTCTGGGGGGGCTCAGTCGTTAAGCTCACATTATGGTCCCAGGATCCTGGGACCTCGCATCGGGCTCTCTGCTCGGCGGGAAGCCTGCGTCTCCCTCTCCCATTCCTGCTTGTGTTCCCTCTCTCACTGCGTCTCTCCCTGTCAAACAAATAAAGTCTTTAAATATATATGTATGTATATGAGGCGGACGCAGGGGAAGGAGCAGAGCAACAGCCAAGACCCTTTGTATCCCGGCTCCGCCACGCTTCTGTCCTCGGCCATGAACGCTTTTGTAAACTCCCTGTGCCTTGGTTTCTTCTCAATTAATTTTTTTCTTTGTTAAAATACAAAAATCACACAAAAGATCATGTATGCCATGTATTTAGGTTATAAAGCAGAATGATAAACACCCCGTGAAACAAAAAAAAATGTGCATCTCTCTGCTCTTTCCCTGCCTCTCTCAGAGATAAGCGACTACCTTAAATCCGTTTCTTATACTCTTACTTAAGAAAAAAGATCTCACGTGTGTCTTTATGCCCGACTATATATTGTTTCATTTTATTGGCTTCAGACTCAGAATGTTCTGTTGCAGTGTGTAGCTGTAGTTCCTTTACCTTTGTTGCTACATCATATTCCATTGTGGGGTGTTTGGGTTTCTTTTATGAATGTACCCCGGAGTGGTGTGGCTGGCTGATTAAATATGTTACTGTTCAACTTTGCAAATAATGCCACATTGTTTTCCAAAGTGTTTGTGTCCATTCACACTGTGTTCATCTGTGTACTCTCTAACATTGGGTGTAGTCAGACCTAATTGTTTGCAATAAAGAGCAAAATAATAGCTTATTGATGACCTTAATTTGTGTTTTCCTGATTACTAAAGAGATTAATCCAACATTCATATATGTATTAGAATTTGTGCTTCTTCTGTAGAACGCCTATTTGTGTATTTTTAAAATTTAATTTATTCCCTTTGTTTTTCATTTTTAAATTTAAAAAAAAATTATTTATTTGAGAGAGGGAGAGAGAGCACAGAGGGAGAGGGGAGGGAGAGGCAGACTCCCTGCTGAGCGGAAAGTCTGCCTGATGCGGGGCTGGATCCCAGGACCCTGAGATCACAACCTGAGTCAATGGCAAACGCTTAACCAACTGAGCCCCCCGGTGCCCTGATTTATCCCCTTTTGATTTGGAGTTCCTTATATATTTTGGGCACTAATTATTTATTTTTTTGTGTGTTTCAAACACTATATCCCAGTTTGTGGCTTCTCTTTTCACTGTTTTGTGGTGGGTTTTGGCAAACCTGTTATTAATTGAGATAACTTAAAATGTGCTAATATTTTATATTATGTTTAACACTTTTCGGTGTCTTGATACTTTCCTACGCCAAGATAAAGATATATTGTCTTATATGTTCTGCTATAATTTTTGTTTTGTTTTCACATTTGAAACTTTAATTCATTTAGAACTGACTTTTGTTAATGGTTTGAGATAGCGATCTAATTTTACCTTCCTCCATATAAATAACTATTGAAACCAGAGCCATTTGCTACATAGTCCCTCCTCTCTTCCCTGATCTTCAGAGTAACCTTTTGTGATATGTTAAAGTTCCACGTGTGGGTGGATTTCCTTTGAGGCTTTCTATTCCATTCCAGTAGCCATTTTGTCAGTCATCGCAGCAGTATCCCACTATCTAATTTGCCCGAACGTTACTAATAAACCTTCATATGAGGATACATCTCTAACTTACTCTTCTTTAGGAGTGCCTTAAATATTCTTGACCCTTTGCCTTCCCATAAATATTTTATAATCCGCTTGTCAATCCATAAAAAAAACCCAGTTATAATTTAAAAAAAAAATTTTTTTTTTTTGAGTAATTTGAGCTGTAACTCTCCTTTTGGGAGAGATTGCTCTCTCTGTGATATTAAGTGCTCCTATCCATGAACATGGGCTATCTCTCCATTTACTTGGACATTCCTTAATGCATTTTTAATAGAGTTCAATGACTCTAGAGTTCAGTGAAGCTTAAAGCAAACAGACCTTACCCATTTCTGATTAGATTTGTTTCTGGAGACCTTTGATTTTGGTTGCTACCATAAGAGGTGTTCTTCTTTTACTAACTGACTTCAAGTATTTGCTGATGGTGTATAGAAATGCAATGTATGGGCGCCTGGGTGGCTCAGTGGGTTAAGCCGCTGCCTTCGGCTCAGGTCATGATCTCAGGGTCCTGGGATCGAGTCCCACATCGGGCTCTCTGCTCAGCAGGGAGCTTGCTTCCCTCTCTCTCTCTCTCTCTGCCTGCCTCTCCATCTACTTGTGATATCTCTCTGTCAAATAAATAAATAAAATCTTAAAAAAAAAAAAGAAATGCAATGTATATTCGTATGTAGCCAGCCCTTTGCTCAACTTATTAGTCTAATAATACTTATGTAGATTCTTTTGAGATTTCATGTAACATTTGTCTCATTTTCTTTATTTTAAAATAGATATAATAATTCACCTCTGATGAGTTATAAGGGAGTTATACATGTAAAATGCTGAGTACTATGAGCCATACATATTGTCATTATAATTATTATTTTAAAGTAATGGCTTTATTTTTTTTTTATGAAAGTTTTACACACCATTACAAAAACTAAAGCAATACAGAGAAGTATGAATAGGAAACCAGCAAATCCCCCATGGCCCACAAACAAGTAGGGCTAACACTTGGTGAACATCACGCCAGGCTTCCCTATAGGAATAAATAGAAAAATAGGTGAACATATAGATTGACAAGATGATATTATTCCCAAAAAAGCAGCATCATATTTTGCATGATTAAAAATACAGAATTTTAATTTTACTTGAGCTTAAGAAAAGTAGTATGTTGGAATAGCTGAGCCGTGGATGAACTCCCTCACCACGAGAGATAGCAGTCTTTGAAGACCCTCCTTAAGTTACTGAGAAATATTTTACAAATCACTGAGTAGTCCTGAGTTCTTAAGGTTTCACAGCAGGTCTTGACTCCCCACCTACACGGGATGGGTGACTGGCTCTGTCACGCCACTGCATTGCCCCTTTCTCCAACGGTTTTTGTTGCTGGTGTGAGTTCTTCAAGAACAGATAGAGGTGCAAAAGGTGTAGGGGGGAGTAACACCTGCAGAAGAAAAGAACATGTGCAGCTGTCAGTGTCTGGGGCTGACCTTGCAAACCCCCTACTGGTCCTGAGGAGCCCCAGGGCAAGGGCTCCCTTAAGAGCCCCCCTTCTGTTCTGTTTATCCCACGTGATAGGGCAGCTGGGTCCAGCCTTTCTATGTGTATGATGTGTTGTGTGTGAAAGCGTCGTTTTCCCATTTACTGGGGGCAACTTGGTCTTCCTCTTTCTGAGCTGTACTTTGAAGAAGGCATGTCACTGGCGGGAAGACTCCCCGTGGTCTGCAGGAGGGAACAGTCCGCAAAGGGGTGTCTGCTGAGGCTGAGAGCCCCAGCTTTGACATCATTGAGTGTTATGTCCCAGGGCCCAGTCAAGCCCTCCGAGGGCATGCTTCTCCCTCTCACAGGCATTGTATCAGGTTGCTGTTCCAATGGAGCACGGTGCCCTAGTAGGGTTTCCGGATAAAATACAAGATGCCCAGTTAAATATAAATTTCAGATAAACAACTGATAATAGTTGAGGATAAGTATATCCCAAAGAGGACATCTTGGCACATTTTAATGTGCTAAATCTGGCAGCCTGGAAAAAGCGTTTTCTCTCTGCTGAGCTCCCTCTGGAACACGCAGGGACTTCTGCTCTTCAATTTTGCTGGTCTGCCCAAGTCCACTGCCCCTTGTGGAGCTTTGTGAGAATTCTCAGTATGAATTTCTTTCCTCAGAAGATCTTCTAGGGGTTGAGGGTGTGGTTAGGAATTGCGCATCTTGGTGCCAAACCAGGACCTCCTGCTTCTCGCTTCGCTGTCCTTTTTGGTGCTTATGGCATTGAGTGGTCATTGGTGATGCATTTTGTCTTATGACTTTTTCTTTTCACTCTGTTAGATATCAGAGAAGAGTGTATCTGTGACTCTTTTTCATTCTGCGGTCTTTATCCAGAAGCATGCCATTTATTGATCTGTCGGTCCGTCCGTCCATCCATCCTTTTATTATATGTGTAGTGGACGCACAATGTTACATCAGTTTCAGCCGCACCACATGGTGATTTGGTGATTCTACACTTTACAGTATGCTCACCACAGGCGTAGCTCCCATCTGTCACCGTGCAACGCTATGACAGTACCACTGGCTATGCTCCCTATGTGGTGCCTTTTGTCCCCTTGACTTACTCATTCCATAACCCAGAGCCGATTTCTCCCACTCTTCTTTACCTGTTTTGCCCATCCCCCCACCCCTTCCCTCTGACAACCACCAGTCTCTCTGTATTCACGGGTCTGCTTCTGCTTTGTTGGTTCATTTCTCTTGTTTTTTAGAACTCACATATGAGTGAAATCACACAATGTTTGTCTGACTTACTTCACTGAGCATAATACCCTCTAGGTCCACCCATGTTGTGGCAAATGGCAGATCTCATCTGTTAGATGGTCATAGTAGTAGATCATAACAGTAGATCATCTGTTAGATGGTAATAGTAATATTCTGTTGTACATATGTACTGCCTCTCCTTTATCCATTCACCCATCGGAGGACCCTTGGATGGCTTCCAGATCTTGGCCACTGTAGACATCGCTGCAGTAAACACAGGAGTGCTTGTATCTTTTCAAATCAGTGTTTTTGTGTTCTTTGGGCAAATACCCAGCAGTGGAATTACCGGATCATGTGGTATTTCTATTTTTAACGTTTTAAGGACCCTCCATAGTGTTCCCCCCAGTGGCCACAGCAGTTTGTATTCCCACCAACAGTGGAATTTGTGCACTTTAATTGTGGGTTTATCGATTGAATACTCAGTGAGTGCCAGCCGGGCGTTCCACCACTGAGATAGGAGAGACGATGCAGGGATTCCTGGTCATTGTGACAAGACCGTCACAGACGTTGCGAAGGGTGCTTGCATTTTACACCTTCTTTTGGGTTCTCCACCTGGGTTCTTATCTCCCTGTTAGACTGACAGTTCCTTCGGGGCAGGAATGGGGGCCGTGCGGCCCCTCCATCCTCGCCGGAAGGGGTCACAGATGTGTGATGCGCAGATTGCCGAAGGAAAGCAGGACATGCAGAGCTGCAGGAGCTGTGGAAGAGGAGGGGACTCTGGGCCTAGAAGAGCTGGGGGGACAAGGACATTCGAGCCCTGGTTCCTCCAGCTGCCCGTGCAGGCTGGGCATACAAGGATGGAGCCGCTCACTGGTGGAACGTGCTAGAATGAACCACCTCCTGAACTGTAATCTAGAAACAAACTATCAATGCAAAGACAAAGATAGGAAACATTTAGCAGGCAGTGGGGGGGGCGCTTAGGGATCAGTGAGACCCTTAATTCAGGGCAATTAGTTATCAGGGATATGGGGAGAGACAAAGCAAACCTGTTGGGTCACGGGGTTTGATGGGGACACGGGAGGCCCGGGAGGTCAAGGCAGTGCCGGGCAGAGGAGATGCTGGCGCCATGCTTCCTGGGTTGGAAGGAGATTGCCCAAGGAGGGGGTTAGGGAGGGAGGCCGTGGGCATTCCAGCTGCAGAAGGGGGCAAGGCACAGAGTGTGAAGGGCAGAGGCTAGTCCCAGAGCTGTCATGGGGCCCCCCGAGGGAGCAGGGGAGATAGGTGAGGCTCCAGGCAGAGGGGACCTGCACACCGTGCTAAGGGCTGGACCACAGTCAGTGTGGGGTCCCCGACAGGCTAGAACAGAGCTAGCGGGATCCCCCGGCCGCCTCCCTCAAAGCGTGTGAACAGATTTGCCTGAAATCCCCAGGCTTGCGCCATCCTCCCACTAATTACTAGACATGCAGGAAAATAGGAGCACCTCCGGAGCGAAGTTCCCAAGCAGTGGGAACAGCTGTCACCCCATGTGCTTTTGGAGGTTGAACAGGGAGGAGAAGGGAGGTCAGCTGTTTCTGGAACATCTTATCCACTTATCTTGGCCACACTGTCTGTGACCTTTCTGCTTCGGTGACTCAGTGGGTATGAGCGGCTTGTCTGTTTTCAGGCATTCACGTCACCCTTTCTGTTCTGGGTAACCCCAGAATCATCCAGAAATCATAACTCTTCCCCTCTACTTCCAGCTAACTGGAAACACGTTTCCAGAAACCTCTTTTTGTATATATAGAAGGCGGCATGATCTCCTCCAAAGATGTGCTCCAAAAAGCAAGCTTGTGAGCCTTACTCCCTCCACTGGGTGAGGTCTACCCCAAGAAGCCACGTGGGGACACACCAGGGCCTGTCACATGGGGCTCTAAGGGAGTATTGTTGAATGATTTGGGACGTGTTTGGGGCAGGTGTCTACACCAGGTTGACAAGAATTCTGTGTGGACCTTCTTTCCTGGGCACTGTGCCGAGAGAGTGCCCAGTCAGGACACAGAGGGGAGAGCCCCACACGTGTCCCTGTGTCCATGTGGGGGGGCCGGCACACTTTCTCTGCAAGGCCCGGCTAGATGGTACACATCTTTGGCTCTGCGGCTCTTAGTCACCTCGGGCCGCTGTAACAGATGACTGCAGACTGAGTAGCTTATAAACAACAGAGTCTGCTCATAGCTCTGGAGGCTAGAAGTCTGAGATCAAGGTCCTGGCAGAGTCAGTGTCTGGTAAGAACCCACATTCTGGTTCGTAGGTGGCTGTCTTTTCGCTGTGTCCTTGCATGGCAGAAGGGGTAATGGAGCCTTCTGGGGTTTCTTTTATAAGGACAGCAATCCCCAATCATGAGGGTTGTGCCCTCCCACTGGCCCCACCATCCAAATACCATTCACTCTGGGTGTTAGGATTTCAATGTATGAATTCGGGTGGGGGCACAAACATTCAGATCAAGGCGCTGTCGCAAATCAACATTTCAACAGCACCGATAGAGTGTTACAACAGCCATAGGCAGTATTTCAAGAAATGAGTGTGACAGTGAGTCAATAAAACTTTATTCACAAAACCAGGCATCAGGTTGGATCTGGTCCTTGGGCCGTAGGCGGTCAAGTTTTATCTTTTGGAGAAGTCAGATCTGTGAGATTTTGGTGATCAGGCTCAGTCACCGGGAAGACACAACTTGCCAACCTGGGATGGATTCTTTGTCGACGAGCGTGTCTTCCGAAGGGCTACGCAGGGCAGTCCGAGAGGTGTGTCTGCGATGGCCTGGGGCGGCTGGTGGGGGTGGTTTGTACGGACTGGTGGGGGCTTCCTTGCAGGACCAGGAGCAATGACTTCCTTTTCTTTCTCACACTCACAACTGGTGGCCTCTGAAGTGAAACAGAGCAGCTCCTTCCCGGGAATTTCTGGTCTGACTTTTCCCCAGGTCCATCCGGACAGAGAAGCCTAGAAGCGTGTTTGCAGGGACGTGGTATGTCAGGCTGCAGTTGTGGGGTCACTCACACTCGGCACTCGGACACAGATGTCTGGGCCCTCAGGAGGCCCGGGCGTGGCTTCCCCGTTGGTCTGAATTCCGGAAACTCTCCTGTGTCACCTGCTCTTTTCCTTATTATGGACATTATGGCATTTTTCTTTTTTTCAAGTAGTTTCTTGGAGACTGCTGCTATGCTAGGGACTTCATTTCTATCTCAAATCAGAACGAGAGCGGAGCTAGCCAGCAGCAGCCGGTGACAGCCGGGGAAATGGATCAAGCAAGGAGGCAGTGCTCTGTCCATCAAACAGCCGTTTAAATGATGGGGCTCCCGCCCAGATCCCAGAGGGGAGCCCTTGGGCCTGGGTTTCCAACAGGAGAGATCCTAGCTCTGAGCCCGCCTTGTCTTCTTGTCTGGGCTCCTCATCTAGATCCCCAGATGAGGATGGGCAGGGCTAGTCAGGCAGAGGGTGAGCTGCTGCCTGGACACAGCTCACAGGTCCGTCCAGAAAATCCTGGACCCCTCACAAGTCGTCCCTATGCCTGTGGATGTCATGCAGGAGCTCGGGGCTGTGCCTGTGGGGCCTGTGTATCAGCCCGAAGAGCCTCCCTCTTCCTGGGTGAGCACCTACTTCATGTCCTTGGCCAAGTTCTCTCGTTCTGCTCCAGCCAGACCGTGGCCATCTTGTGGCCCGGACCCAGATTGGGTCTCCTTTCCCCGGGTATCATCAGGGCCTAGCGCTGCAGCTGGCACATAGGAGGCCTTCAGAGAACATCAGATGGATGATCAAACAGGTGAGTGGCTTGAAAATAACTTCCATGTAGCCTCGTCAGTGCTGTGGTTATAACAGCTCTGTGATGTGACAGTGTGGATGTCACCTCCCTTATATACCAGGGAAAGGGGGCCTTTGTCATGGGCCCAGCACAAGTCAGGACAGGGGCGTGGGTCGCTGGTGCTGGGTACGCATCCCCACCGGGTGCTCTCCGGGCCTTGTGCGTGTGTCATTCCCTTCCCCCTCACAAGAACTGTGGGGACGGTGGTCTCGTCTTGTTCCCATTTCACAGATGAAGAAACCAGGGCCACTCCTTGGAGTTGATGCCCAGATTAGAGCCCAGATTAAGCCCCACACCTGCTGGCCTTTCCAGCCAAGTGCTCCCTTCCGCCCTCCACCTGGCAGGGACAGGGGCGCTGGGCCTCACCGGGGTTGGCCCTGGGGGTGAGGTTTGAAGCAAGTTCTAGATACGTTGTGTCCCCAGATCCTGCAGGAGCCCCCATCCTGCTCAGGGCGGCTGTAGGAAGCCCGCGTGGTTCTGGACGGAGAGGAGCGGAGGAGAGCGCCGGAGGGAGAAGCAGCGATGTGTGCAGCAGCCCCTCCTGCTCCTTCGGGAGAACGAGCACCGGGCTCGGGGTTGAGGACGCGTTGGGAGGAGGGATGACTGGCTCTGGAGCCGGGGCGCCTCGCCTCGGACCTTCACTGCTTTTATGGCCTCGAGCCTGTGATGTCAGCTCTTGGGGGATCTGGTTACAGGCTCGTGGGTCAGGAGTAGGGCCCCCTGTGCTACAGGGCAGTCTCCAGGACTGGAGGGCATGGTGGGTGCCCAACAATTGGTGGCAGGGTCATTGCTATGTCACCCTGCGGCCTTTGGGGGAGTGGCCGTTCCTCTGAAAAGATGACCCGGCCGCAGCATCGAACCCAGAGCTTGTCAGAGGAGCGAATGATCAGCCTCGAGTGAGACAGTGAGCCCTACGCCATTGATGGCCCCCATGCTCTCTGCGAGGCTGACCCATGGGCCAGGCCAAGTGCGGGCGGGCAGATGGGTCATGGTTGAACATGTTTGCTGGTGAAGGTAGTGTTATCCCTGAGCGCCCACTCCATGCCCCATTTCCTTCCATTCTTCCTCCAGCTCGGGAGGCAGGTGCCGTCATTTCCATGTCACAGGTTTGCACTCGGGTTCCCCCAAACCAAAGGGACACACGTGCTCTTGCCTCAGGGGGCCGCAACCCCCCCCCATGGCCCACCCCGGATTCACCCCCAGCTCCAAAATGCGGTGCCGGATGCACTCGGGGGTTTGTGTCGGCCGGTGTTTCTTTTTCTTTCTTTCTCAGTTGTTATTTTGCATCAGGGTAAAAAAATGAGAAGAATTTAATTCATCATTAAGAGATGAGAAGGAAGAACGCAAAGAAGGGCTACGGCCAAGGAACAGCATGAAACTGGAAGGTGACGCAGACAGAGTCCACCGGGCTGGGCCGCAGAGGGAGCCTGGCCGTCCTGGGCCCTGCCTTGGGGAGCTCGTGCGGGCCTGTGCCTGGGCCTTCTTGGCCGCCTCGGGATCTTCGGCCAGCTGGCTGCGCAGCAGGTGTCCACAGGCAGTACCCACGCAGGGAAGCTTCGTGTGCCCACCTGCGCCCCAGCGAGGCAGGGAGGAGGCGGTGGGCAGGCCCGCGCGGGCTCTCATCCCAGTCCCGGTCCTTACCAGCCGTGAACTGCCTCGAGTGGTGAGCACAGCTCCGCTGTGAATCAGGGTCCCGGCGCCCACCTTGGGGAAGACTGAGCAGGTCCCTGGAGCTGGCAGGGCCCATGTGTGCAGCCTGTTTATGACGGAAGGGGGTTGGGCTGGAGGCCTCCCCTCGGCATGCCCAGTTCTACGATTCATGTCCCGTCCATTCCCAGGTCGTGAACCATTCCCAGGCTCGGGGTGGGGGTGGGAGGCCAGGGAAGGGACGTGGAACGCTAAGTGCGTTCTGAAAGAGGCAGCCACAGAGGACTCCGTGTGTCACGCTGTGCGTGCCACCTGCTCGTCTCTCTCTGTGCGGGACTGTGCTCAGGGGCTCCTGCGTCTGCTCCCCGTGTCCAGGAGCTCCTGGGGGGTGGGAGCCTGTCTGTGCATCTCAGAGCCCCATACTGAGCCCCAGCTCCTGGGCTCATGCCCCAGAGCTCAGAGCTGTGGCTGGCTGGGGCCACCCTGCGGCAGCCGGGACGTAAACTGCCCCGTGGAGGCCCGCACGGAAGACTGATGTTCCTGAGCGACGTTTGAGAAGCTCCCCGCGTTCTGCACAGTCCCCAGGGCGGAGCACGGCGCTGACCCCGCGCCCTGCGGGAACAGAATGACCCCTCCACACTCCCGAGCTCAGACGTGGACGCTGGGGCTGGGAGTCTGCGATACTCCTTCATCTGCCGATCCCCACCGCCTCCTGGCTTGGTTTGTGATTGTTTATGTCGCTCTTGCAACTTGCAAGAAGTTTATGCAGCTTCTACCTGGTCCCTGAGACTTGATCATCTTCCCAAACGGAGACCGTGGCCGAACGATACTCTAACTGTCCATCCCTCTCTTGATCCGGGCCCCACACCACACAGCTTTGTGGGTCACCCGGTGAACGGGTCAGAGTGACTCCCACCTGTGGGGGTCTGCGTTGCTCCCAGACTCCAAAGAAGCCCCAGAGCCTCTGCATCCCTCCCTTGGCCGTGGGAGACGTTGGATGCCTGGCTTACTCTTCCCTGAGAGTACGGCCTTTCATGACATGCGTGCAGTGCTGGGCCTGCACTGGAACTGCAGTATTTTTTCAAAATTTTTCTTATTGCGCTAAAATACCCATGACCTAAAATTCACCATCAATCCAGAAGCACTGAACACTTCACATGGCTGTGCAGCCCTCATCACCATCCCTTTCCAGAACTTCCCATCTTCCCAAGCCGGAACCATCTCCGTCACCTCCTGGAGACCCCCATTCCACTCTCTGTCTCTCTGAGTCTGACTCCCTCCAGGAAGTGCACACAGGGGACTGTACAAGATCTGTGCTTTCATCTGCTCCCTGAGCTCCCAGCTACGAGAGACACCCTGTGTCTGGGCCCGTGTCACGAAGAGACCATGCTGGGGTCATAAGTGGGCTCTTCTAGCTCCGGAAGTCCTCTGCATTTCCATCTCCTTCAGTTGTCAGGTCGTGAGCAGGGCTGGGACCTAAGCAAGAGGTGTTCTTGGGGACGTCCCCATCTTGAGAGATGTGTGTCTCTGTCCCACCGGGCATCTGTGGCCTCCGTAAGGAGGGTGCTGTCAGGGTGGGAAGCACAGGTCCCCAGGTCCGGGCCTTCTTCACGGGGACAGAGCTCCTCGAGGCTCTGGTGGCTTGGGGCGGTGTTTGCAGAAAGTCTCCTTGTTTATGCCACTTTCACCATTTCTCCTGGCAGAGACTTTCCCCAGCGAAGGCTAGAGTCATTCTGGGACAGCTGGCCCCTGGGCCCTGCTGAGGAGCCTGGACACAGCCCTCTGCTCCGAGGAGCAATATTCCTGGCCAGACATGAAAGGGAAGATTATAACAGCCCATTTTCTGCAGGCAGCTTATCCCGAGTAAGTGGGAATCCGGTAAAATCCACATTTCCGGCCCTTCCTGCTCGTCTCTTCCCACCAACCACCTCATGGCAACAGGGTCCGACAAGCCCTGGGGGCTCAGGGACCCACCGAGCCTGTGCCATGCACCCCTGGGCTGGGCCGGAGCCCCTGGGCCGCCCGTCCGCATTCTGCGGAGGCAGTGGCCGGGTTGGAGGGGGGCGGTGGCTCCTGCCCACGGCGGCCGGGCCTCGAGTGACCGAGCTCGGGCTGCAGTGGGCGCGGCCGGTCAGCAGCACACAGGTCCCGTCCTCCCTGCTATTTGTCTCCCGCGGGCCGTGGGGTTGGGCTTCGCCTGTACATGCTGTTCTCTGCACATCGGGACGGAGTTGTGTAATCCTGTGGCCGCGTGTGGTGTGTGGGACGCTGAGCGTGTGGGCCTCTGCGGGGTCAGGCCAGGTTAAGCCGAGGCCCAAGCCCGTGGCGTGGGATGGGAGCGGCCGGCAGCAGCCCCTCAGCCTTGGGTGAGCCGGAGCGGGAAGCGCCCGGTAAGGACGCCAAGGCCCCGGCTTGATTTACAGAGGGCGGAGCCTTCGGCTGTGCCCCTGATGCAGCCCGTTCGGTCTCCTGCCCGTCAGGCTGCCGGGCCTGGGCGGCAAACACGCCCTATTCTGAGCACATCTAGTGTTTCCGTAGGGGTGGTGGGGGCCGATGATTTACGGCATCTCTTCTCTCGGGGCCCTGGCCAATGCCTCCGGAGACGACATGAAAGCATCCAGACGGGCAATAAGGCCTCCACGAGGCGGCCCCTGGCCCCACTTGCCTGAAACAGAGGGTCAGGCCATGTCCGCCAACCTGGGGAGGGGGGGCTGGGCCGATTCAGTCTCTGGGATCCGACAGAACCATCGTGCTGTTAGTGTGGGACTTTGGCACACCAGGGCCTCGCCAGCCAGCATGCTGAGACCAGCTCTGAAACATAAGTGGTCCAAAGGGCAGGGCGGTTTGGCACGCGGGGGCCACGCCGGGGCTCCCCTGGTCTCGCCATGTGCGCGCAGCAACTCACTGATAATAGCCAGAGAACACTGGCTTTCCATGCACGTAAACAAAAGGCTTGCAAGGCTCCTTCGGCCCGGGAGCCAGCCAGGGCGGCAAGCTCAGCTCACACACTGAGACCCGGGGGGGAAGGACACGCCAGTGAGGGAGACGCGCACTCCCGAGAGAGCCTCACTGGCGGTGGCCTCCCAAACCCAGCCCCTGCGACCTTGGACCTGGCCTGGCCAAGGATGGTGCCAGCCCTTGTGGGAGCAAGGAGGGGGGCCCTCCCATGGAGAAAGGACTCTTGGGGGGGTTGAAGGATGATGGGATGAGGACGGTGGTGGTGAGGACAGATGTAGGAGGCGGAAGGAGCTGTGTCTTCCAAGCCTGGAAGCAGAGTGGGGTGTCCCAGGGGACTAGTCGGTGGGGACCCTGACTGGTCAGCGAGCCAGCCCGCTGCCCCCTTACCGACAGCAGAAGCCACACTGATGGCTGGTGACCACGAGCCTTGTCCCTGAGGTAGCGGAGGAGACAGTGCTCTGATTCAATACTGGCGACACGCTGAGCCCTGACCCAGGTCAGGCCAGGGGATGCTGAGAAAGCATTTGAGAAGGACTGCTCAGGCATTGGGGTGCAGGTCTCGGAGGGCTGGAGGGAGAGGTTTTGCTGTCATCCTGATGGGAGAGTGTTGGGGAGACTAAGGATGCCCCCACCCTCTGATGATGAAAAGGGGTAGGAGGACTCTGGGTGACAGGAGCAGAGGGAGCTGGCCTGGTGGCCGGGGGAATGGGGCTGCGATGGGTGGCATGGGCTGGGGAGGGGAAGGCAGATGCAGATGCTGCATCAGCCGCGGACGAGCACAGCTGGCAGAACAAATGGTTAGGCTTTCACGCGTCCTTTCTGTGTGTGCAAGCACATTGCCCTCGGGGCAGGGAAAGGAGACTCTCAGGGCCGCTGGAGAGGTCAGGGCGCCCTACTGGTAAGAACAGACCTCGATAGCCCAAAGGTGGAATCGCTGTGTAGAAATGCGTTTCGAAGCATTAGGAGGTCAGGACGGGATTCTCCGATGGGAGGGCTAGCTGAGGTTGATCTGGGAGGATTTCCCCGGGAACACAGGGCCAGAGAGACTTGGGGAGAGCAGAAGGCTTAGGGCAGAACCAGCATGCAGAGAGCGGGAACCGAGCATACCGTGGGGAGCTCAGGAGCCAGAGTCCCCTCTGTGTCCCTGTGCCAGTGGTTTGTGGCCCAGGAGTCCCATTTGAGGGGCCACGGGAACACGTGCAGGGGCAGGTGGGCAGGAAGGGGTGGTCCTGGGCACAGCACTGACCTAGCTGGACGTGAGCTTGCCTGGCTTCAGTCTGGTCTGACCGTATGGGGTGTCGGGACGCCGGTTCCTGAGTATCTTGCTGGGGCTCAGGAGGGCAGCAGAAGGGAGATTGTCCACAGACCACCCACGCCGTGGGGAGGGAGTGATAGCACAGGTGTAACAGACCGCAAGTCTGGGGGACTCAGGAGCATGGACACCATGGCTGGTCCGACACCCCCTTTTATAGAGTAGGAGGATGAGCCTCTGGAAGGAACGTTACGTCTCTGTCTCGTGCTCTTCACGACTTGGCATGAGCGGTGCGAGGTTTCCAGGAACGTCGTCTTTCAGGGGGTACGTGGGAGCCCTCTGGCGCTGATGGCTCAGAGGCCTGTAGGCCCCCCTGGACGATGGCAGCAGGGCCGCCCTACCTGGTTAGGTCCGCCCAGCATCTTCCTCGCTGGCTGCTGTAAGAACCTTGATCTCAGACTCCCCCAACACGGTGCTCCCGTCCTCCCAGCGGCTGACCTGCGAGGCCGGGGACCCTGGGGCACCTGCCCCCACCATTGCTGTGCCCTGCGTTGGGCTGCAAATGTCACGGGCCCCAGAGATGCAGTCATGAGCCGTGACCTACTCCCCAGGCCCCCAAGTGACTTCTGACCTTAATCCACCTCAGCGGTAAGATTTACTAATTACCGTGCTCGAGACAGCTTTGTGCCAAGAAGTTCAAAGCGTCTTCCAGTCTTAACCCGTTCCTCCCATGAGCGTCCCGGGGAGAACCAAGGGTCAGGCCGGCCTGTGATGACCGCCCTGCCTCTGTGGGCTACCGCGTGCATGTCTGGAGGAGGCTGGGCTGACCCTGCCGGCAGGGCTTGGCCTCAGAGCCCTGCTGAGTCAACGGCAGGCCTGGAAAAGCAGCCGCGTTTCCCGGCCTGGGCCTGGGGCCATGTTGCCAGTGCAGGCTTCCTCCCTTACAAAACAGCCATTGTCCACGGCTCCAAAGACGCACCCCCCCCCCACGCCAAGTAAGTGGTTGTCACCATCTACGTGCCAAAAGCACCAGGGTGGTGTGCGCTGAGCTCAGGAGAGAGGCTCTTGGTCCTCAGGGGCCCTCCACGAGCATCATCCGAGCATCTGACCGGAGGCTGCCCTCCCCCACAAGAGGGCGGGGCCCCGGGGTGGCCTGGCCACCTGTGCGGGGAGCGCCACAGCTGGGTGGCCCCCAGGGGCTACCTACCAGGGCAGGGCTTCTCCCCGGGGTGCTCGGGAGGGGGCCCACCGTCGGAGGCAGCTGGCCGAGGAAGATACAAGATGTTCTTCCCCCCCCGTGTTGCCCCTGTGGCTCTCAAGGTTCTACATTGTTTTTCGTGTTCAGCCTCGTTTTCGTCCAAAAACTTGGTAAAGCTGGAGAAGACTCTTAAACCTTTTTTTTTTTTTTTTTTTCGTAAACAAGTGTGCTTTTCTGGCCAGATGTTTCTTTTTTCCTGGTCCTTACGGGGCTGTGCCATTGAGCTGTCCGGCTGAAACTGAATAAATCTTTGTTTTACGGCTTCTTTGGTCCTTTACAACTAAGGACCTCAGGAAGGAGTCAGATCTTTTAATCCTTCTGGTCTTAGCCTTGAATGACCTCGCAAATGCACCGTTAGCTCCAAAATCTTAGAGATATTTTTGTCGCTGGCCTGAGGGCACATGACCCACGTCCAGGACCCTAATATTGGATGAGTTTATCGTGCCTGGAATGTCATAACAGGCCATCGGGTGCCCCAGCAGGTGCCGGGAAGATTGGAAAGCATTTGTGTTTTCACCGACGCTGGTGCGTCTTGCACCTTAGCGGTGGTGGAGAGGACACTCGCCTGTCTCCAGCCCCGGTTCAAGCTGAGCCTGGCGTGGAGGGAGGCTCAGCACGGCCCGGCCCCTCGAGGCTCCGCATAGGATGACACGGCAGTAGGTGAAAGCTTGAGGGGTGGTGAAATGTTTTCATGGTTCCAGGAGAGCGGCCTCGTGTCAGCTATTTTCACTTCTCAAAGGACGCTGGCGGAAGGACAGCCTTGTAAATTCTGTTGTGAGCCATGCAGCTGTGGCCAGGCGCCGAGCACTCCAAGTGCAGGAGAGAGCAGGGAAGCGATCCGGGCCTGTGTTTTGGGCAGGTTTTCATCTGGGAGGAGAAAACATGATTGCTCAATCTTAGAAGTTGGATTTTAGACCCCAGCGGCCCCTCAGACCACAGGGCTGGCTTGGGCCTGGCTGCGGGGGAGGCAGCAGGGCGGGGCAGTGCCCATGGAGGGCCTGAGCCCCTCTACTTGTGGGGCTGCCCCGGCAGCCTCGTTCTGCCCCCACCCCGGGCCACAGCACCGCATGGATGTGTCCCTAGAAGGGTCGGCAACACTTACCCACGTCTCTTTCCTTCTCCCTGCAAATACACCGTGCTTTCCCCTGTCCGCCTCCTGTGCGTGTGATGCTTCTGCCCTCCCTGTAACCCACCCCTGCCCCACGTCCCCTCTCCACTCCTTCCTGTCCTTCCACATTGAAGCCGTTGTCAAGTCATGGACTCTACCTCCGGGGCGTCTCCATCACAGCCTCCTGCTGGTGCGCTCCCCCTCGGAGCTCTCTCGGAACAGCATCTCCGTCCATTCTGTGGACGGCCTTCCCTGAAGTCAGCCCCAACCGTGGCACTCCACGCTCATCAGGGGCTCCCTATGACCACGGACTTGGTCCAGTCACCTCCCGCATGGTTTCAGGCCCTTCGCTGCGCACTAAACTCCTCTTTCTGGACACGAAGTCTGCTTCATATGCCTTAGGACCCTGGCCACACCGGACAGGGGCTCCTGCTCCTGCTGTCCCCACCCCGGTCTTCACCCCCTTTTATTTCTTCCACCTGGAGGGGACCCCCCCCACTCCGACCCCCCAGAGCTGCTGAGAGAGAGAGGAGGTGGCTCTGGACTCGGGGGGAAGAAAGTGATGCCAGGCCTGTTCAGTTGTGAAGCAAGAAACAGTCCCAAGGAAGACCAAGGAGGATATTCTGATGGGGTCCCTCTGAGGCAACCGCGGGGGGCCGGAACACGGCAGCCCTGAATGGCAAACCTCTACTATTGTACCAAGTGCCTTGCAAAGAGGATGCCCCCACCTCCTGTCTGAGCCTCGCCCTCTGCACTCCCTCACCCCGCACCCGAGACCAGAGGCCAGCCCTCTTGACTGAGGCTCCCCACCCAGCAGGCTCCCAACAGCCGCGCGTGGGAGAGAGGCCCCGTTAGTCCCTGCAGCCTCCAGCGGCCTGCTGGCCGACCACGAACACATCAGGGAGCCCAGCCCAGAACAGCACAGCCAGCCCGCACAACGGTGAGCTTAGCTGTTTCAGGCCACTCAGTGTTGGCGTGGTTTGTTAAAGAGCAAAGCTAATGGTGCAGGACCACTGATGGTTCAAGGCAGAGCGTGAGCCCACGGTCCGCGCTGTGTTCCGGGGATCCTCTGGGGATGGGCCCCTGGGCCTCTATTTTATTTTATTTTATTTTATTTTATTTTATTTTATTTTATTTTATTTTTAACAGCAAAGTACAAGTAACATAGACGTTACCATTTTAACTGATTTCAAATGTACAGTTGAGTGGCATTAAGCACATTCACGACGTACAGCAGTCACTCCTGGTTCCAGACCTTTGTCCTCGAAGGAGAGCCACGCTCACGAAACACTGCCCGCTGTCAGCTGCGCCCACTGCCGGCCCCGGCCCCGCAGCTGCTAACCCACTTCCCGTCCCCATACATCTGCCCGTTCCTCCTCTCACATAAACGGAATCACACAATGTGGGCTTGAGCAACTGGCTGTTTTTTACATAACACAGCGAGCTCAGGGTTCATCCACGTGGTGGTGTGAACCAGTAATTTATTCCTTTTCGTGGCTAAAGGGCTGCGGTTCCCTTGCAGGCTGTCCGGCTCTGTCCCCTCATCGATCACGTGCTCAGGGATGGTCCTGAGGCGCTGGGGACCGCTAGAGGTGTTTTGCCTCTGAGCTTGGGCTCGATCTTACCTGCATTCGACACACGTGGCATCTGAGGAGCAGAGATGTTCGCCTCCCAGTCAGAGTCCTCCAGCCGGCCGGGGTGGCTCAGAGGGTGTAATTGAAGGAGTTTTGTTCCCGTGCTGGGGAAGTCCCGCTCAGAGGTTCCAGAGAGTGGAGGACACTGGGTGACGGGACACCACTCATGCTCGGCTTCCCACCATTCGGGACGATCTCCACTAAACTCTCTAAAGTCCATTATGCCTTAGCAGCAACACAGGTGTATTATTTAAGATGTTGGTATTTTTTTTCTGATGGTAAAAACACTACACTATGATCCGACGAGGACTACTAGGTATTTACCCAAAGAATACAAAACTTTAAAGGGATCCACGCACCCCTCTGTTTCCTGCAGCATTATCTGCAACAGCAAATTAGGGAAGCAGCCCAGGTGTCCGTCAGCTGACGAACGGTTGGGGTAGACACATACAATGGACTCAGCCACCAAGAAGAACAAAATCCTGCCATTTGCAGTGACATGGATGGAGCCAGAGAGCAGATGCTAAGCAAAATATTTCAGTCAGAGAAAGACCAATACCATATAATTTCACTCATAAGTGGCATTGAAGAAACAAAATAAATGAGCAAAGGGAAAAAATAAGAGACAAACCAAGAAAGAGGCTCTTCAATCTAGAGAACACACGGCTGGCCGCCAGAGGGAGGTGGGTGCGGGGCAGGGGAATAGGTCGTGGGGATGAAGGAGGGCATGTGTCGTGATGAGCACGGGGTCACGCACGGAAGTGTTGAATCCCGGTACTGTACACCTGAAACTAATACTATGCTGTAGGTTAACTAACTGGAATTTAAAACAAAAACATAGTACCTACTCATAAGAAATTCAGACAAATCAAATGTGAAGAAGGTAAGACCTACTGCTACAAAGAGAAGTGGTAGAGGAGGTGGCAGGGGACCCCGAAGGGGTAAGTCTCTCACAATGTAATTGGAGGGGGTGATGGGATGGCGTAGTGTCCAGAGATCGGTTGTGAATATTACGTGATAAAAAAAAGCAAAAAAACCCCCATGACTTAAAAAATCGACAAGTCCACTCTGATGTCCATGCATCAAAACAGCCCTGTAAGAGTTGCAGGGTTGAGGAGGACACACCGATGGCCCCCAGCAGGGAAGGAAGACCGTGACAGCGAGAGCTGCCCTCCAGCTTCGGCACGGCTCAGGAAGAGGAAAGGGAGCCGAATGTTACTTTTCATTTTCTAGGTGCCAGGCACCTTGCTTGAGGCTTTTACAGGGAGCATCCCATGAGGTCTCCCCAGCCGTCTCTGAGGTGGGTATTTCCAGTTGCAGTAGGGAGGTGACCTTTCGTGTTAAGATGCTCTCCATCGTCACGGAGCCTGGGACTGCACCCAGTTTCCCAAAGCTCTAACCCTCACTGTTCCTGCAGCTTTTCTGCCTTCTCCCCAGGTGAACACCTTGTTGGGTGGGGCACAAGGCTGCCTACGGATTGGTCCTCATCCCACATGAGAAGTGGAAAAACACAGCTCAGAGATCGTGTCCTGCTCACGGTCCCCACAGTAGCTTTACTTGATGTTCCATGAATGTCAGCATCTTGTTGTCACTGTGTGAGGCTCAGTGGTTTTTAAAATGATGTCCAGTCTTTGGCCCCATGAAATGCCTTCCTTGACCGGCCCTTGTAAGATTTCTATTGAGTTAATTATATGTGCACATACTGAAGCACAAATAGGTAAAGGAAGCAAGGCATGGAGGCAAGGGTGCATGGTAATGAGTCAGAGGAAAAGTTGGTGCATGGGCAGATGTGTTGACTGGTTCTTAGAGCCACCAGACCTGAATTCCATCACCCAAAGCAGAGAGAAGATGGTGCATTCACAGGACAGTCAAGCTGCTTTCCCTATTTGTTTCCCTTCGGCCCTGGGGATTCTCCTCCATGCCACTGGATGGAAAATCTGGAGTATATCCAGGGCTATGAGGTCATGGTTCCACTGACCTATCAGGAATCCCGGCAGGCCATTTGGCATATGTGTGTGGTTGTAGAGTTGGGCAGGGTTGGGGAGAGGTTGAAACTCTTGCTTCATATCATAGGAAATAGGCAGGGCTTTCTGCAAAGACATAGCAGTTCACAGAGCACCAAGGAAGGGAGGGATCCTAGAGGCCGTGGGGAAAGGCCGTTTATGTGGATGATGGTAGGCACAGAAGAAAGAGTCACAGAGCCCCACGGAGGTGCATGTGGCTTTGGTTAGCCATTGGGGTGTCCATCAACTATGGGTGCACTGCATTTCCTCAAAACTGGATGATATACATGCACATTTTCTGTCTTTCTTTCCATCTTTTCTTTCTTATCTAAGTCATAGATAAGAGCCGATGGAATTTCTGACCCAACATATTGCCATGAATTAAAAAAGAAAACATGGGAGAATTGCCTCTATAAAATATGAGCTTAAAGTAGAGATGCATCCCACAGAAGTCATGGCAAGAGTAAAGGAAATGAGACGTGAACTTGGAGAACTCAGGAAAATGTGCAATGGACAAGTACAGCCGTCACCAGATATGAAGGGTACAAGGAGCAGACACTGCCAAAGCTGACAATGTAGAAAGGTATACGGACGACAGGACTGAGGGGAGAGTGGACAACACAAAATGGAAGCAAATAAGGCATTTAAAAGGATTTGAGTATGGGACGGTGTAAAGAAATATCTCAAATATTTGTACCCAATGAGACTGAAGAACAAAGAGCTAAGATTATGAGAGAAAAAGAATTTAAAAATTATAATTATAACCTAAGAAACATTTTTAGAAATAAAAGGAAGACCTGAGTCTACAGGTTGAAAGGAAATATTGTGTCCCAAGGGAGATATATACAGTGGTAAACACACAGGCATTCCTGATTAGAGGCACTAAATTTCAAAGACAACACAGGAATTGAGGAAAGGTGATCAGGTTAGGTGAAAAACCTAGAAGGGGAAAGGCATCCATGGGGGATGCTCAGAAAGTCATTTTATACCTAGCCAAACTGTCACGTGAGTAGAGAGGCAACAGACGCTACTGAGTGGGTAAGGACTTAGGAGATAAAGTTCATGTAAGCCTTTCTTGAAGAAGCTACTGGAGCTAAAATATTAGCTAACCAAGGGAAAAGAGAAAAGACTTGGCTCTGGGCGTGGAATCCACTTAACTCTAGGGTTAAGTCATAAGAAGGTGATGAAAATATTCCAGCAGAGAGAGAAAGTGAGCAGTGTGGGAGAGGAGCAGGGAATGTCTGGAGCAGCAGCCTTGAGGGGATGTGGAGAGACAGTTCTGGAACACAGGTGGACTTGCCTTCAGGTTGGGGCATGAAAAGTTCATCACTAGAAGTAGGGGTGAAGACTGAGTGCGTGGGTGTGGTGCTGGCATCTGGTGGAGGCGAGCCTGGCCGCTGTGGAAGATTTCTTCTGGTTGCTTCTGCTTGCAGTGTCTGCTGGGCCGGAGGGAGAAGGCAGAGGGGCCGGTGTTGGAGGAATGAGCAGAAGGCATGAGAGAGTCTTTTCCAGTTGTGGTGTCCCATTTATTGTTTCCCAAATTATATCTTTCATTTCTAGAAGTCCTTTAGGTTCTTTTTAAGCTCTGCATGGTCATTCCTCCCCCAAGCCCCTGTTTGCTTATCTTTAGGAATGGGTCCTTGTTTTCTTCACACATGTCCTATGTACCTCCCCTGTACTCTCTTTCTACAGATTCTGGTGGCCACAGGCCTCAGGGTCTACGCCATGCTGTCTTTCCCACTGACTGCCTGACATTCCTTCAAGGTGACCTCCTCCCCTCTTTGCCTTTGGCCCCCAGCTGTTCTGGGTTCAGTTCATGCCTGTTCCTTTTTTACTGGGGCAGGGGTATGAGTGTTAGGGGTGGGTACTGGGCTTTAGAGATTCCACTCACTTCCTATGAGTCCTGCAGTACATCAAGAAAAGGTTTCTCCCGTCTTCTTGTGTAGATCCAGGATCCGGCTGTTTCCTGGAGTCTTAAAGAGGTAAAAGAAGAAAGCCAGCTCTCACTTTATACCCTGGGAACCTCGTACCAGTGCGATGTAGCTCTGTACCCAGGAAGGCAAATAAGCAGAACACCCTGTTCAAAAGGACAGATGTAAGCAATTGTGCACCATCGATCAACAGAACGCCAAGTCATGCGTCTGGGCCCCTGCGCTAGGCAGGCTGTGTGGGGTATTGGAATCCACAACCTTCTCCTCCGGGTTGCACCACAGTGCTTACGGGTATGCCTGGCTCCTCTGTGTCTGTGCCTTCGCTTGCCCTGTTGCCTTTTCCTGAAACAGGCCTTTCCTTGTTGGGCCTCATCCAGGGTAGCCCACTTCCTAAAATCTCGGCTTAGCCTATCTCCTCCAGGAGGTTTTCCTGATCCCCCCACCCATCCCCTCTTTGCCTCTTACTTCCTCTCTGTTCTCCTAGATCTCCTCCACCACCTGTGGGCTCCCCGGGGGCCAGGCTGGGGCTCTCTCATCTCCTTTACCCTCAGCTGGTGTAGGACCCTACAAAGGGCAGACACACATCTTTTGGGGAGGAATGAATTGGAGTATCCAGAGGACTTCTGGTTCCTTTCCAGTCTTGCCCACCTCAGATACTCTCTGGCATTTATGAAACAATTGCCCGCAAAAACTGACTCTGGAGAGGCGTGCGTTCTGGAACTCACCCGGCCCGGGGAGTCTGGCTTCCTGGCATCCAGAAGGGCGTTGGCAGGTGCTGTAAGCCAGATCCCCACGAGGGTTCCTCTGGCGATGCTGATCTGGGGACTGATGGGAATGTGGGGGAGAGAAAGGAATGCTCATGTAGGAGGGACTTGTGGTTACTGGGTGCAGGGTCAGATGGGGCTGCATTCAGCCTTTCTGGAACCTACTGAGGGACTCCATCCAAAAGGGGAGATACTGCGTGAGTCAGCTCAGTTCTGGTCAAAAGCTTGGACCCATTGACATGGACTTTTATCCTGTTTGGTATCTCAGGGAGCAAACAAGGGATTATTACAATTGTATCTGCCCGTCCTTGTAGATGAACCTTACTGCAAAGGCTGGGTGTGGCCTAACCTTTTCTGTATCATCTCCCTGTGGGGTCTTTGGAGGCTAGACGTGACCATGGCTACCCCACAAGAACCCCATTCCCTCCTGAACTGGAAGGGGGAAGGAAGATATATTGGGGCTCATTTGGAGATACTTGTTGTTCACTCATCTGTTCCCCTTTACTGAGCTGCCCGAGAGGGTAGGTATCTGGAGGAGATGGAGGGCTGTGCTTTCAGGTTTCTGGACCTTTACCCTCAGCTGTGTCTGTGTCATCCAGAAGGAAGCCTCGTTCCTGCCCTTGTTTGGGACCTATTCCTTCCCCCATGCTTGTTATTTATTCACCAAGTGTTTTTCTGGGACCACGCATTGTGCTGTGAACAGAAGCTATGGGACGAGTTGTCCACAGTGTCCTGGGAGTGACCCACATGACGGGGCTTAGATTCAGCTGATCGTGAGTGCCGGTCACAATGCAAGCTGGCGTCCCAGATCCTGAATCAAGGAGGTGCTGACTTTTGAGCCGAGTTTCCTCAAACCCACAGCCGTTAACTGGGCAAACAGGGGTGGCTGGGGGGTGGGAAGGGGAGGAGAAGCTCATATTAGTCTGAGTCTGTGGCATCGACAAGTTGGGGTCTTGCAACACCCACAAATAGGCCAAGTGGGCCCCAGCCGTGTCTCTAAAACCCTAGTTTCCTTCCTGGAGACTATTTCTTACTCTTCAAAATGATCATCGCATCACTAGTAAACAGAAGTAGAGGGGTAAGTCTGAAGTTCTGATTTGTAGGTTTATTGAAATACAACTGAGTTAGAATAAACTGTCCATATTTAGAGTACACGGTGGATGAGTTTCCACACGTCCCCATCCCCATGGACAAATGGTGACCACAACCGTCACCTCCTAAAGCTTCTTTGAGCTCCTTCTGTAATCCACTTCACCTACCCTCGGATAACCACTGATCTACTTTCTGTCATGGCAAATCAGTTTGCATTTTCCGGAATTGCTTGTAAATGGAATCATCCAATATGTACTTTTTGTCTGACTCCTTTCACGTAGAATAAGTATTTGGGCTTCATCTGTGTTATTGTGCGTGTCATGATGGCGGTATCTCCCCGGCCAGTGAAGTATTATTGTGCATACCCCACAGCTTGCTCCTTTTCATCGCTGAGTCACATCCCGTTGTAAGGCTGCGCCACAATTTGGTTACGCATTCATCTGCTGATGGGCATTTGGGCTGTTTCCAGATCTTGACTCTTCCAGACGAAGCTGCTTTGAACGGTCGTGTCCCAAGACCTTGCAGGGGCGTAGACTTTCCTTTCCTCTGGGTTAGTGCCTAGGAGCGGAATGGCTGGGTCATACGGTACACATATCTTTAACTTTTTAAGAAACTGCCAAACTGTTTTCCCAAAGTGCCTTATTTATTTTTAGAGTCCCACCAGCTGTGTAGAGTTCCAGAAGCTTCCCCATCTACCCTGGGACTTGGTGTGATCAGTCTTGTCTTTCCTCTTTTCATTCTCTCTCTCTTTTGGCATGTGGCACACGTGTTTAATTAGTCGTTGCATTTTTTCTTTTTTTATTGAAGATAATTACCATACAGTGTTATGTTAGTTTCAGGTGGACAACACAGTGGTTCGACAATTCTATACATTACTCAGGGCTCCCCTTGGTAAGTTGGGTTGCCACCTGTCACCAAACAATGTGATTACAGTATTATCGACCATGTTCCTTGTGCTGTACCTTTCATCTCCATGACTTATTAGTTTTAATAAATTTAGGTTTGTGCCTCTTAATCCCCCTCACCTATGTCCCCATCACCCACCGACCTCCCCTCTGAGAGTTTGTTCTCTGGACTTATGGGTCTGTTTTTATTTCTTCATTGGCTTTGTTTTTTTAGATTTCACACGTAAGTGAAATCATATGGTATTTGTCTTTCTCTGACTCATTTCACATAGCACTATATCTTCTACAGGTCCATTTATGTGGACATATAGTTAGTTCTTATTTTTAACTTAGTCATTCTAGCGGGTGTGCTGTGGTATCTGATTATGGTTTTATTTTGCATTTCCATAATAACCAGTCATGTCGAGCATCTTCCCAGGTGTTTACTTGCCATCTATATGTCTTCTTTTGATCAAGTGTATAATCAGATCTTCTCCTCAATTTTTTTATTGGTTTGTTTATCTTATTGAAAGACAAGTGTTCTTTATACTAGATTCGAGTGCATAGATGGATCTATGCTTTCTAGATATTTTCTCCCAGTCTGTAGTTATTAATTAATAGCTGTTAATTACATAACACTCTTTTCAAAGAGCAAAAAGTTATATTTGGATTTCGTCCAATTTGTTTTTTCTTTTATGTTTCATACTTTGTATAGTATTTAAAAAATCTTTGCCAAAGACCACTAGGATTTCCTCTTATATTTTCTTCTAGAAGGGGTATAATCTTCGCTCTTACCTTTAGGGCTATGATCTATTTTGGGTTACTTTTACGTATGGTATGAAATATCAGAGTTCATTAATTTTTTTAACTTTTTATAGGGTTACCTACTTTTTCCAGCATTAATTATTTAAAAAATTGTCATTTCTTCACCGCCTTACCTTGGAACTTTTGTTGAAAATCAGTCCATTTCTGAACACTTTTTTCTGCAGCACTGACCTGTGTGTCTCTATATGTGTCTCTATATGCGTTAATATGAAACTGTCTTGATTACAGTATCTTTGTAATAAATCTTAAAACTGATCAGTTTAGGGTTAGGCTCTCTGACCTTACTTTTTTTTCCCTCAGACTTGTTGTTTTGTGTGTGTGTGTGTGACTAGTCTTAGTTTTGTATTTTAATATAAACTTTTTAATTAGCTAATCAATTTCTACAGTAAACCCGCTGCGCTTTTGATTAGGATCATACTGAGCCCATACTTTAATTTGGGAATGATTGACATCTGAACAACATTGGGTCTTCTGACCCATGAGTGCTGGACTCCTCTCTATTTGCTAGGTCTTTATTACCTCAGCACTGTTTTGTTTTCAGTGGCATTTGCACTTCTTTTATCAAATCTAACCCCATGCGTTTAATCTATCTTGATGAAATACATGATTTAATTTTTTAAATTTCAGTTTCTTTTTTTTCTTGCTAATATGTGGCAATAACAATATATATTTTTATCAATCTGTATCTGGCAAACTTAGCCAACTCGCTTATTAGTTCTAGTGGCTTTTTTCTTTCTGGTAGATTCCTTAGACTTTCTATATAGATGACCATGTCATGAACAAATATGGCAATTTTACTTTAACCTTTTCAGTACATCTGCTTTTTATGTCTCCCCTTTGCCATACTGCATTAGCTAGAATTTCCAATACAGTGCTGAATGAAAGTGATGAGAACAACAGCAAGAGTCAAAGTGGTAGGAACAGACATCCTTGCCTTGTTCCTGAAACTGGGGGAAAGCATTCAGCCTTCCGCCATTAGTGACATTCCTTGTAACTTTCTTGCAGGTGCTCTTTTTTGTGTTGAGGAATTTCTTCTAATTTTAATTTGTGGAGAATATTTGCAAGACATGACATCTTAGATTTTGTGAAATGAGTCTCCTGCATTTATTGATGTGATCATATGTCTTTTCTCCTTTATTCTGCCAATATGATGAATTACATTGATTTTCAAATGTTAAATCAACTCTGCAATTCCTTCATAAACCCCATTTAGCCATGATATATTATCCTTTCTGTATATTGTTGGATCAGATATGCTCAATTTTTAAAAGAAAATTTGCATCTCTGTTCGTGAGGGATAATACTCTGTAGCTATCTTATAATATCATATTCTGGTTTTGGTATCAGGGTAATGCTGGCTTCATAGAATGATTTGGAAAATGTTCCCTCCTCTTTAGTTTTTTGGAAGGGTTTCTGTAGAATTAATTTTGCTTCTGTCTTCAATGCTTGGTGGAATTCTCCAGTTAAGCCATATGGGCCTGGGATTTTCTCTGTGAGGAAGTTTTAACTACAAATTCAGTTTCTTTAATAGATATAAGGCTAGGCCATTCAGATTATCTATTTCTTTTTGAGTGAACTCTGAAAATTTGTGTCTTCTACAAAATTTCCTCATTTCATCTAAGTTACTGAATTTAGTCATATAAAGTTGTTCATAACAGTCTCTCATTATTATTACTTTTTGCCTGTAGGATTTGTAGTGATGTCTCTCCTCGCTCTTGTTTATGATACTGGTAATTTGTTTCTTCTATTTCTTTTTCCAGATCTCCCTGGCTAGGGATTTAGCAATTTGGTACATCTTTTGAAATACCTCGTGTTTGGTTTGGTTGATCTTCTCTATCACTTATTTTTTCCCTATTTCATTTATTTATAATTATCTTTATTATTTCTTGTCTCTTGCTTACTTTGAGTTAAAATTTCTCTTCTTTTTTCTCATTTCCTAAGCTAGAAGCTAAGGTCATTGTTTTAAGAACATTTTACTTGCTAATTAGGTGGTCAGTGCTATAACTTTCATGGTAAGCACTTTTAGCTGCATCTTACACATTTGGACTTGTCATGTTTTGATTTTTCTTCATTTCAAAATATATTCTAATAGTCTTTGTGACTTCTTCTTTGACATGAGTTATTTAGAAGTACATTGCTTAATTTCCACATACTTAAGGGACTTTTAAAGATATCTTTCAGATACCAATTTCTAATTTAATTTCATTGTGGCCAGAAAATATTCCTTGTATGACTTGAATTTGTAAAAATTTATTCTTTTTTTTTTTTGTCCCAGAATAAGATCTACCTTGGTAAATGTTTGTGTGCACTTGAAAAGAACGTATTCTTCTGCAGTTAGGTAGCATATTCTATAGATCTCAAATCAGACCCAATTGGTTTATAATATTGTTCAGGATTTCTTTATCCTTACTGATTTTCTGTGTACTTGTCTATCAATTATTAAGAGAAGTTTCTGAAGTCTCCAACTATAATTGTTATGTCTTCTTGATGAATAGACTCCTTTATTATCATTAAGTTATTCTCTTAATCCTCGGTAAAACCCTTTGTTTCAAAACCTACTTTGTCTGATATTAATATAGCCACTCCAGCTTTCTTCTGATTATTCTTAGAGTGATATATTGTGTATCTATCCTTAACTCTTAATTTATTTGAGTCTTTTTTTAATTAAAGAAGGTTTATTTTAGACAGTATGTAGTTTGTTTTTGCTCTTTTATTCAATCAGACAATCCGTGCCTTTTATTTGAAGTATTTAGGGCATTTATATTTAATGTGATTATTGATGTAATTGAGTTTAAATCTGTTATATTGCTTTTTTCTATGTGTCCCATATGCTCTTTGTTCTTTTTTTCCTGACTTCCTTTGGATAAATTGAGTAGTTTTTATTATTTCAATTTATATGCTCTGTTGGCTTATTCATTCTACCTCTCTTTTTTTAAATAGAGGTTGCTCTAGGGCTTAGAGTATAGATTTTTTTTTTAACTATAAGGAAAGTATAGTCACTTAAATTCCATTGCTTTAATTTTAAAGTTTATTCCCGTTTTTGGGTTATACATTGTATTTTTTATGTAATGAATGAGACAATATCTCAAAAGCTTAAAGCATATGCATCTCACACTTTAAATGACTAATGCAGGAGCACCTGGGTGGCTCAGTCCATTAAGCTTCCAACTCTTGGTTTCCACTCAGATAATGATCTCATGAAGGTGGGATTGGGCCTCACATTGGACTCTGCACTTAGTGCAGAATCTGCTTGGGATTCTCTCTCTCCTCTGCTCCTCCCCCACTGTGTGTGCCCACTCTCTCTGTAAAATAAAGAAATAAAATCTTTAAAAATAAATAAATAAATGACTGATGGTGGGTTTTTTGAAAATTTACTTTTTCAAAGTATACTTTATAAGTTATTGCAATCTATCTTCAAATAATATTAGAATTCTTCACATATAGTGTAACAGTCTTCAAAGCTGTGCTTCTGTTTCTCCCTTTATAGCCCCCATGCTAATTACTGCCATGCCTTTATATCTACCTGTCTTTTAAACCCCTCAGCGTACTGTTATTATGTTTACTTGGAAGAGTCAATTATCTTTAAACATTTTTTTTTAGATAGGAGAAAATGTCTTTTGTATTTACCCATTAATTACCATTTCTAGTGCTCATCTTTTTTTTTTTTTTTGTAGATAGCCCAACTGTTGTTACCATTTTGTTTTCTGCTCAAAAGACTTTATCATTTCTTATAGTAAAGATCTGTTGGTGAAGAATTTCCTCAGCTTTTGTATGTCTGAAAAAGTCTTTTTTATCCTTATTTTTAAAAGGTATTTCTTTTTCTGGGGAATAACTCTAGATTGGCAGTTTTTAAACTTTCAGATATTACTGTACTGTCCCTTGGCATGCATTGTTTCTGATGAGAAATTGGCCTTTGCTCCTCTGTATGTTATGTGTCCTTCTTTCTTACTGCAGCTCCTTTTAAAGTTTTCTCTTTATCACTACTTCTTTGATGTACCTTGCTATAGTTTTATTCATACTTCTCTTATTTGGGGTTCATTTAACTTCTTGTATTTTGGGGTTTGTACTTTTCACCAAATTTGGAAAATCTTCAACCATTATTTCTTCAGATCTTTTCCTTCCCACCTGCTCCTCCTCCAGGGACTCTGGTAAGTGTATTAGAGTGTTTGAGTATTTCCCACTGCTCACTAAATGCTCTTCAGGTTTTTTGCATCCTTTTACCCTGTTTCTTTGGATGGCTTCAGTTGCTATTTAGTCTTCAAGTGCGCTAAATTTTTGTTCTGTAGCGTGTAGTCCTAGACCTCATTTTTTAATTTCTGCCAGTTCCATTTGTGTCTTTTAGATATATTCTGCATATCTTTTCAACATGCTTATGTTCTCCTCTACCCTTCTAACGTACAAAATCTAGTTACAATAACTACTTAATACCCTTTTATATCAGCTCTGTGATCTGTGTTATTTCTGGGTATGTTTCTATTGATTGCTCCCCCCCATTATGAGTCACATTTTCCTGTTACTTGTATTCTTAATAATCTTTTGATTGGAGAGAGAATTATACATTTTATTTTGTCGGCTGTGATATTTTTATATTCCTTTACGCACTCTCGAGCTTTGTTCTTGGAAGCAGTTGTGTTTCTTGGAAATAGCTCAATTCTTTTGACCCTTACTTTTAAGCTTCGTTAGACAAGACCAGAATGGCCATTAGCATAGGGCTAATTTTCTTGAGGCATCATCCTTCCGAGTATTCTTCCTGATGCTCTGTGTATTACAAGGTTTCTCTGCTTTAGCAAGCACGCTAGCTATTTCTAGCTTCAGAGATAGTTCTGCATTTCCTTTCTGGTGACTCTCCCCAGGCCTCACATCTGCTCGCTGACAAGCATTCAGCTTGTCATTCAGCATTCTCCTGGGGCCCCTCTGTAGAACTTTAAATCTCTTTCTCCCGCCAACTTGCTTGTCTTCTATAGCTCTTTCCTCTCTCGAAAGCTGCCCTGAAGTTCTAGCCTCCCGGGCCTCCCTGGATTCTCCGCTGCGTCTGCTCAGGTGAGGGACAACCCCAAACTCTCTTTAGGCTGCCCCTCCTGCCATGCACCCTGAAAATGAAGCAAACTAGGGCAACCAGAGGACACACCTCATTTGTTCCCATCTTGCAAGGATCACTGTTCTGTGCTGTCTGTTTTCCTACATCTGAAAATTATTTTTTTATCATTTATTTTTTTAGTTGTTTTGTCTGGTTGTCATTTGATGTGGAAGGGTAAATCAGGGCCCCATGACTGTTTTGTGGCCAGAAGCAGAAATTCTACATATATATATATATATATATATATATTTTTTTTTTTTTTTTTTTTTTATTGTGGTAAAATATATTTTAAAAATCCCACTTTGGGATGTCTGGGTGGCTCAGTCAGTTGAATCTCTGCCTTTGGCTCAGGTCATGTTCCCAGCGTCTTGGGATCGAGTCCCACATCCAGCTTGTTGCTCAGTGGGGAGC
Source organism: Lutra lutra (assembly GCF_902655055.1). Classification (NCBI taxonomy): domain Eukaryota; kingdom Metazoa; phylum Chordata; class Mammalia; order Carnivora; family Mustelidae; genus Lutra; species Lutra lutra. Next base: position 143,595,924 of record NC_062284.1, on the reverse strand, counting down.
CTGCTTCCCCCTCTGCCTTCTGCTTCCCTTGCTTGTGCACTAATCACCCCCCACCGACAGATAAATAAATGCAGCTTTAAAAATAATAATAAAATATAAAACCTACCACTTTAACCATTTTAAATATGCAGTTCAATGGTGTTAAGCACATTCACACTGTTGGACAGCCATCACCACCATCCGTCTCCAGAACTTTCTTTCATCTTTCCAAACTGAAACTCTGTCTCCTCTAGGCACTCACTTCTCATGGTCCCCTCCCCAGCCCCTGACACCCACATCCACCTTCTTGTCTCCAGGAGCTTGACTCCTCTACCTCAAGTGGGTAAGTGGGATCACACAACAATGTCTGTCTTCTGTGACTGGCTCGGGTCACTCGGTGTAATGTCCTCCAGGTTCATCCATGTTGCAGGACATGTTGTGTGTCAGAATCTCCTTTTCAAGTGTCAGCTGAGTGCTATTCTGTGGTGTGGACATCCCACAGTTTGTGTATCCATTCAGCTACTCATGGACATTCGGGTGGTTTCCATTTTTGTCTACGGCAAATAACGCTACAGGGAATATGGTGTGCTGGTACCTGTTTGAGTCCCGCCTCCAATGCTTTGGGGTACATATCCAGAAGAGGAATTGCTGGGTCATGTGATAATTCTGTTTAATTTTTTGACGAACCACCAGGCTCGTCACAGCCACTGTACCATTTTCAGTTCCCACCAGCAACACACAGAGTTCCGATGTCTCCACATCCTTGCCAACACCTGTTCTTCTTCTTCTTCTATTTTTTTTTTTAGTAGTAACTGTCACAGTGGGTGTGGGGTGCGTCACACACGTGCAATCTAAAAACTTTCTTCCGCAAACACGGCAGAAGAGCCTCTAGTTAAGCGGGCGGGGCGGGTGAGGGTCGGGGTGCTCTCCCGGGGTCAGGGAACAGAGCTGAGTCCTGCATCCCCTACATGACTTCTAACTCAGCAAACTGCAGACTCTCATGGCCGCCTCCGTCTTTGGCACCCATCACAGCGCCCAGCAAGCCCTAAGAACTCTGTCAGTGTTGTTGGTGGGAGGAACGGTAGTGGGAACAGCAGACAGCTTTGAGGACTCTGTTGTCCACAGCAAAGGAGGTGGGCACAAAAGTGGTGGCAGATGGGGCTGGGACATCCCCCGGGGTTAGGCTTCCCAGAGCCTTCAACGTGAAACTCAGGATCTTGGTCTTTCCTCCGGGAACTAAAGGAGGTTTTGGAGTAGGGGTCTGTCTGGCCAGACGTGTGGGGTTCACTCTGACCACAGCGGTTGGGGGGGGCATTCAAGGAGAGACTCCAGGAGACCAGTGAGAACACGACGAGTAGAAAATCAGGTGGCAACGAGCAGGAAGATGGGCGAGCCTCCTGTCCGTGGCGGCCGGCCCTGGCCCCAGAGACCCTGTCTCCCCGCACATAGCAGGTGCAGGAAATACCGTCCCTGCTCGCAAACTCACAGATTATATGAAAACAGGCTAATGTGTGAGAGGGGAGAGGAGCCTTTCTCAGCCTGGGCAGAGAGCTCTGGTTTCTAGAATCTGTGAAGGTGTTAAAAGGAATTTCTCAGAAAGTGTAGTTGCTCATCTTGGGAGCCCAGCAAATGAGGAGGAAGAGATTATCTCTGCCGCTGAAAATGTGTTCATCGGGTTTCGGGTTTCCCTGTGTCCTCTCCCTACAGCTTGACACTGTAGAAAATATGGAGTTGAAACGCAGAAGAGCTCCACTTGTCTTTCACGGCGGTGCTAATGGCTTCTTCTATTCCCAGACTCGCATCTGCCTCTGGGTAATTGGCAAAGACAGATGTGCCATCTATCATAAAAAATTAAAAACACGAGAAGTAAATGTGAGTTATAAGTATGTGATTATTATTTAAATGAAATAAACCTTCAAATTTCAGAAACCAATCATGTTTTGATCCATTCAGCAAGGCATAACGCATATAGCTTTAGGTTGGTGGATTTTTTTTCTTTTTTAAGGACAGTCAAGTTCAAAGACGGGACCTGGAAAAGATAAGATAACAGCAGTGGGAAAACTTGCTGCCCCCATCCTATTGGTTTCAGTTTCAGGGCATCTTACATAATTAAAAGGAGCCCTGTGACAAATCACACCTCCCAGCGCACCCGTGACAGACAGCTCTGCGTTGCCCCGGGGGGATGAGTCCGCTTGCTTGCTTGTCAGAGATGCATACAGGGCCCTGTTCCCTCCTTCTGTTTGTTCTCTCTCTCCCATCCAGCGCCCGCCTCCCACCCTTCCTCTCCCCCTCTTCCCCCGTTAAGATCCCACTTACCTATTGCTTCATTCTTCTGGAATTATTTCTACCACTTATGAGGACTGGTAGTCATGTTCTCATAGCAATGACAGATGTCCAAACCACTTCCTCCTTGGAGAGTTTCTCTGCTTTTGAGAAAAGGCCTCTGGGTATTTGGAGAAGGCATCCGGGGAGCGAGGCAGAGAAGCTGGCTCCTTCATTTCTAGTGGTGTTTTTGTGACGTTCCCACTGGGAGACATGGAGTTCTGTTTGAGGGGGAAAAAAAGGCTTAAAACAATGCCGTGAGTGCCGATGGAGACTTGACTTATAATTGAACAAGCAGTCCTGATTTTATAAAATACAGTCATTAGAAGCTCAGATCTGGCATCTCCTGCGTATTCTGAAACACAGCTAAAATATTACAGACCTACTTGACTCCTCTCAAACAAGTGAAGATCAGAAAGTTCTGTGGAAAACATTTACTGGGGAAAAACAATTTGAATATTGGGAAATGCAGCTCAGTTCACTGTTCCTACAGAAGCAGCATCTGTCCCTTTAGCAAGAGACCTCACTGCATTTGCAAGGCCACATTAAGAGGGCACAGTGATTCCCACGTGGGAAACGTGGGAAGAGCCGTGGACGTCTCTGGTTCAGGGACACCTTTGTCCCTCGGAGTAGGTGCGGGACAGATGAAGGAGCCAGTGGTGTGCCCTGGGAGCCAGAGGACCAAAGTCCTAGAAATGGGAAATTGGGGCTGTGTAGAGGAGCAGAACACATGAGAGGATGTCCGGTATTTCCCTGTGTGGGGTTTTCAACCCATAACTTCTGTGTTAGCCCTGGGCAAGGGGCAGAGAACAGGAGAAAGAAATTGTGTAAAATGTCCTAACACGTGGTGGGGATAACCTTCCCGTAGAAACGCCCGATGCCTGAGCACAAAGTAGCGATGAATGACTCAGTCTCTATCGTCTGTGGTCACCCACAGGAGAGGGCTGGGAGGGTCTGGGTTGAGGGACTTGACCCCAGATGACGGTCCGGGAAGGTAACCCCCCGGGGCGGGGGGTCCTACGTGCAAATAGGGTGCGTGGGTGCAGGGTGGGCAGCGATGTTGCCAGCAGATGGCATGGGCCGTGGGGACCCCGAGGCAGGGATGTGAGGCTGGGGTGGAGGGAGTGGCTGTGACCAGGGGAGGAGGGCAGAGCGTGGAGCCCGCCCGAGGGGTGGGTGCTCTGGGGCTGCAGCCGGGGCCTCTTCCTGAGCTGTTTTGCCCACAGAGTCGGGAAGTGCCTTGGAATGGGATCATGTGGCCTAGAGGCCGGGGACCCTGCGGCCAGCAGCCACGGGCTGGCACCTGACTCCTGGCCAGTGCTCCTCTGTGCTCTGCACACTGAAGGTCTGCTTCCGGGAGGAGACGCGGCAGCCGATAGGGAGTCGGACGTCTCCTTCATCCCTGGCATCTGTTCCCGATGCGCCATCTGCCCTGTACAGCAAGCCCACGTCTTTCTTCTTGTTCTTCCTTCTCTACTTCTTGCTTGGACCACGCGGGGAGGAGGTCACCGTGAGCTGGGCCTTGTGCAGAGGGAAGCAGGCTTGGGGAGTCCCTCCCTGGGCTCTCACATACCCTCTCCTGGGCGCTCCTTGTTCAGGATGCCTGTCCTTTTTTTCCGGACCCAGCCGTCCAGATGGCCAGGGTGATGCAGGGAGTCTGTCCTTCCCAGCAAATAGAGGGGGCTTGATGGCGCTCCTTTCTGCGCAGATGAACCCTGCCCCAGCAGGCTGGACATGCGGGGGAGATTTTACACAGACCCTGGGAATCGCCCTATGTTACCTAATATTAAAATAATAATAGTAATTATCCTGCAAGCAAACTGGACAAAGATGTTGATGAAACCTGTTTTCTTCTCAAAGCGTTATCAGTGACACACCATATGGTTTTTGCCAAATCATTTGGCTGCCGTAAGATTTTCTATTCCCAATGGTAAAACTGAGCTAATAGAATTTGCCACCCCACCAGGGTATCACAAGCACTAATCGGAATATCTATAAATGCTTTTGAACTCCTTGAGAAAAACACTCCGCCAAATTACCAAGTGAAATTTATATAAATGTCGTCCTAACCCCAGATCTTCATTTTGAAAGTGGGAATTTAGGGCTTACGTGGACACATTTATTATAGTCCTCACAGAAATTACACAAGACTGGATGTCCTGAGTTTTAATTTTTTCTTTAAACGATACCATGAAATGTTCTAGGCTGAGGCTCAGAAAAATTTTCAAACATAAGCCCCATTACAAAACCGAGTTTGCACGTAGGAGGCTTTCTGGGGTGCTGGGGTCCATCCTCTGAGCCAAAGGCAAGACCACCTGGTCTGTCATCCCTGAATCTTTGGGGTGTGCTGGGATGTGTCATTGTAATGCTCAGATGTTCCTTCTTCCTTTGTGGGGTGGGGGCTGGCCGGGGGAGAATCAAGGAGGACTTTCTACCCGCAGATCTGGAACAGTTCACCCTTTAGGAAGACCCATGCCTGTTTATTTGACTCCCCAATACAGCTTAATTATACTTAAGTCCATGTGTTTACTTTGCAGATCTCCAAAAAGAGTAGGAAAGATCTAGCAACCCGAAATTAGTTGAGGAACCAGCATGTCCCTTGCTTTAAGGAACACAGTAAACATTTCAAAAGAGCATGCCAGCTCATTATCCAACTCTCTCTCTCTCCAGTGACTTCAGAGGGAACAGTGGTGGTTAAGCAATGTTTGCCAAAAGCGAATCTGGGGACGGGTGTTGATTTTAAAAGAGAAGCACAGAAGAGCTCGCCGTTCCCCTGCAGGTTCCCCCAGCGCGCGGCGGCGGCATGGAGGCGAAGGCCGTCGGTAGACGTCACGAGGAGCCGTGGCCCCTCCCTGACCTCCCTGCCGCTGGGGGTCCCTGATGGTTCAATAAACCGCCATGTGATGGGTTGGGATCTTCCCCGAGAGATGAGACGCAGCTCCCCAAGTCTGGAGACGGAAGAACGGACACGCAGTCTTTATTTGCCCTCTGTAGGTTCTCAGCCCCGAACCTGGACCGTTGGCCCTGAGCTCAGGAACTCAGGTCCCGAAAGGAGTGAGTATGGCTGTGCTTTTCACCATGACGTCCCCCTGCCCCCAAATACACGCTCTTTAATATTCTGGCAGAAGGTGATGAACACATCCCGTGGCTGTTTGGAGGTTCTGCTTTGCTGAGCAAGAAATCCCTCACCGGCACGCCAATGTCCAGCAGCAAAGAAAAGCGGTCTTGTACACGTCCGGATACGGAGTGCAAAAAATGGGCATTAGCGTCCCCCACCCCTCCAAAAGACCCTATGACCGAAAAATCGTGCGAAGGCTGTTCAAAGTCTGCCCCATTTCTTTCTTGGGCTCCTGATCTTGTTCTTTCTTGCTCCCTGGGGAGTGAAAGACGGGAACCGCTGACCAGCCGTCTCTCTCCCTACCTCCTGGTGATATTTGAAAATCTTCATTTTGTTGTAGAGGTCACAGGTCAGCCCGTCCATGTGGATTCTTGTAATTGCCCGGGACGTGCTTTGTGTGGGCCGATTACATCTTTTCTTCGAGACCCAAAGGGAGCCATTCATTAGGACGGCGCTGGTGCCTAAAGCCGGCTGCACCGTCTGAGGGCAGCTCGCCCGGCAAAGCCCCCGCCCAGCATCACTTTATTCCCAGAATCTTAATTACAAGGCAGGACCGGCATGGACGCGTTCAGTAGCCTCCATCCACCCTGGCCTGCGGCCCAGGCCCCCCTGCCCAGAAGGCTTTAGCACAGACAACTCTGGACATGGAAGCGAAGCTAGAAGCCCATCCTGTGGCTTCGCACCTTTTCAAGGTGTCTCCCCTCTTAGGGGCCCATTATCCTTCCCTGCCAGACGTCAAAGGGAAGCGAGGTCTCACGTACCCCTGGACCTGGGTCTGTCTCAGCTTCCCCACATACTAGAGGATGAGGCCCTCGGTTTCCCCAGCGGGAGGGCCGGAGGGGGAGGGCGGTAGCCAGTGGGCACCATGCACGTCTCACCATGGGGCCATGACCTCGGAACAGAGCCCAGGCCACCTCTCTAGTGTCCTCTTGGACATAGACGGTCACCTTGGAGCAGACGTTCTTTGTCTTTTCCTGTCACTTTTGCCAACTTCTTCTAGTCTGAAGCGTTAGCCAGCCCCTCCACCTGTCTTGGGGGAGGTGGCTCCGGGGCCGCCCTCCTTTTTCCATACTGGCCCACAGAGAAAGCTCTGGCGGGGAGGTGAGCACGTTTATACGGGAGCTCAGGACTCTTCCAGTAGCAAAGGGGGCCGAGCTGAGACCCCCCTTCCCTTCCGCTGCTCAGTGATGGGCAGGAGGGCAGGGGTGACGCGGGTGGAGAAAACGGAGGGACAGTGCCTGTATGTGCTGGACTTGGAGGGCGGCTCCAGGGAAACCCTGGCTGTCGTGTAGGGTGACCCAAAGGGGTCCTGTGGTGGAGCAACCTGCTCAGGGAGCATTGGCGTGAGGCACCCCACAAGGGTGGGGTGTGCTTTGGGCAAATGCCCGTTAGAGGAGTCAGGGGCATTACGGTGGTTCCTCTCCCCAGGCTATGGGCACAGTCATGCCAGGCCCTCACCAAGGAGAGATTCAGTGTGCACTTTTCCCCCCTTTCCTCTGGGTCGCCAGGGAGTTTAAGAGTGGCTAGTCCCAGACAGGACGCTGTGGCCAAGTGGGCACGGGGGCTGGCGTGGAGCGGCCCGCACTCCCTCCTGGAGTGCTCGGTCGGGCACCTTGTATCCTCCAGGGCCAGCCGGGGCCCCCTGGGTGGGGGCAGGAGCAGAGCCCGCCAACTCGCTCACCCTGGGACACTGTGACAGTGACACTGTGACACCCTGTGACACTGTGCTCAATGCGGCAAAGGAGTCACCAGAGGCCAAATTCACAGACCAGCAGAACCAGGTGGCAAGAGCCAGCTCAGACGTGGCTTTCCGGAGGTGAATGGCTAACACGACCAACCTCTGACCCCCACCCCCACCCCAGACAGGACGCCAAGGTTAAGTCGCAATTCTGGAGAGACAGAGTCTCTGGGGATTCAGTTCGGGTTTGGTAGGAAAGGCACAGCGTTGGGCATGGTGGGTCTCTAACACCACCTCCCTCTCCCGTCCAGCCTTCTTTGCTCCCTTGGCGCTGCTGGTCTGGAAGACCTGCTTTCACGTGCTCGCAACCCCCCCAGCCCCGTCCCCAGGCACTCCCATCCTCACTATCACACACACGGTCCCCAAACACCCTGAGCCTCACACTTTAAAAATAACACGCCTCCGCAAAGAGCTGCATCTGGCCTGAATGCCAGTTGTGAGATCAAGTGGGAATGGGGGGTTATTTGGGTTTTTCAGTTATTTTGCCCCTGTCCTGCCAATTGTGGGGTGCCAAGCCCCCTAACCCAAATGGATTTTCTTCACGGTCTATCCCCTCAAATCTGCCTGGAACAAGAAGTAGATGACGTAATCCAGGAAGCATAAATTGAGTAAAGGAGTCTCCACCATGGGCAGCTGAACACCGACATCCTTGCAAATGCCTTCCTTCTTGACAACATCTGGAGCCCAGCTCCATTAGGAATGCGTCAAAGATAAATGCGCGGGGGCCTGAGGGGGAGCTGCAGGGGAACAGCCAAATGAGCCCCTCGATTTATGGCATTTCAACATGTAGTTTGCTCTTAACGGCTTTCTGCGGTCACTGCTGCTGCAGGGGACATGGGAAGGGGTGTGTGTGCACCTGCTGGGGGCAGGGCAGGGCCGGGGGAGGCGCCACCTTCCGGCCTCAGCGCTGGTGTTGGGGGTCATGCCATTGATGCATCCTGCTTGTCCCGAGCCCACACTAAGGCTGGAGGGGGAGGGCACACAAGAGGTGCTCCCACACCTCATGGGATGCTCGTGACGACCCTGCGGGGCAGGTGCTCCCTCCCCATCTCTCGCATGAAGGACGCACGTCGCCGGCTGATGCTGTGACGGTTTGTGTCAAGACTGGGAAGTGGCCAAGGGGAGAACTAGATCTGTGTTCAGTATTTTTATCTGTTCAATTGTGTCCTCCCCAAATTCATGTGTTGAAGCCCGAACCCCCACTGCCTCCGAACGTGACTTTATTCAGAAAAGGATCACTGTGGATTTAATGGGTCACAATGATGTCATACCGGAGCAGGGTGGGACCCTAACCCAAGGTGACTGGGTCCTTACGGTAGTGGGAAGTTTGTGCACACACATGTGTACACACACACACTCACACACACACGCACAGAAAGTTCACCGTGTGGAGATGAAGGTGGAGAGCCAGGGAGTTGGGTCGGGGGGACACTCCCACCAGCCAAAGAATGGAGAGGTCCCCAGCAAACACCAGAAGCTGGGGAGGGCCCCAAACAGATCCTTCCTCAGCCCCGGAGGGTCCAGCCCGCCGGCACCTCGATCTCAGCCCCACAGCCTCCAGAACTGTGGGAGGTGCCCCACCCTGTGGCCCTCACGGGGTCAAAGCTGGGCCCCATGCACCCTGTTTCCCAGCGATGACACTTTGCACAGCCCCAGAGCCGGCTGGCGGGAGGAAGGCAGCAGGTGCTGTCTGGGGTCCTGATGGCAGCAGCAGAGTCTTACTTACCCCCTCTGCCGGGCTCCTCCTGCTCTGCCCGGGGGCTGTCCTTTTGGGCTGCTCCCCGCAGGATATGTTCCTACCCCTGCACGCGGACTGAGTTTCTTTGAGAGGGTCCTCCCTGGGGGCTGCCCGCCGACTATGACCCTGGACCGGGATGGGGGACATTCAGTGGCCCTGCAGAGGGGGGACGTCCAACAGAAGTCATTTAAATGCACCCTGCCTAGGGGTCCTTGAAAATGTTTATGTTTTAATTATGGGTTTTTGTTTGTTTGCTTCCTCTAGAAAACTCCTCTCTTATTAGAACCAGGTCAACCAGAACTCCCCTTGGACTGGGGTCGCCTGGAGACTCGGGTGGGAGTGGGAACTGGAGCGGGTCCCCGCAGGGGAGTGCAGGGCGGGCACTCCTGTGCATTGTGCTGGATCTGGGGTCACTGGGGTCACCCAGGGAACTCCTCAGAGTTGGGTTTTGGTTCAGGTAAGGAGCTGATTTTATGAGGCAAGGGCTGCTGCGGTGGCTGTGCTGGCAGGGACTTGGGGACCTGAGAGGATCCCTCATTGAACCCACTACCCGGCAAACCCTTCACAGGTCATGCTGCCCGCCCTGTGCACAGGGACAGGGGTGCCTGTCCTGGGTTCTTGGGGAGTTAGGCAGAGAGCTTCGGGGCTGGGACCTTACAGTGAGCGCTTTAACTTCCTCTCCCTTTGTCTCCCCAGGTGGCCCCAGGAACGGGGAGGGGGCGCAGGTACAGGGGCAGGTCCCGTCTTTGCCCTGTTGGGCTTTTCTCTGAGGCCTTGGACAAATGGCTTGGCCCTCTGGTCTCGTTCCCCACCTCGCCCGGACACTGAAGTCTGAGGGTCGTTCCGCTTCAGCAGGTTCCTGGGCGATTATGCAGGAGCTCTCTGAAGGGGCGGCTGGCTCGGGGAAGTCAGGTCCGGGGCCTCTGGATTTGAATGGAATCTTTGCTTGTAGGGGTAACAGCCTCCCCTCCCCTCCGCCCCGGAAAGAGACAGCAGCTCCCCGGCCAGCGTGGCGTGCGTGCGTGCGTGTGTGCACGGGCACATATGTCTGCGTGCCGACACCCCTGAGCCCCTCCAAGCCGCGGGTGAGGACGACGGTCATGCTCTCAGGCGTGGGTGACACAGCAGGCATGTAAGGGCACAGCCGGTATTTTGCAAGCTTGACGTGGTGGATTCAGTGCTTAACGCTGTTTCAACCCAACGGACGGCTCACTACAGACGCGGCGAGATTCCAGGAGATGCCAGGACTACCCAAGTCCCCAGCCTTCACCTCGAGCGGGGGTCTGTGTTTTATCTGTGGCACAGAGCTAGTGACAATACTGTGCACTTTCTTCTGTAGAAAAGATGGGACTCTGTATTAAAACAACTAAATATTACTTAGCGTCAGGATTCCACAGTGAAATCTATATGGCACAATTTTTTTTTTAATGGCACAACTTTTTAGGCAATTGTATATGTAGGCAACTTCAGCCGTTTACAAGTGGTTGGTGGCTTCAGCCCCTTTGCCCCAAGTGTCGCATCACTGTTCAATTCCTGTTGTCCACAGCCGAAGCGACCGTGATCTTGGGACGTTTGTGCGAGTGTCTAGGAGTTGGGAGTGGGAGTTTTCTCCCTGCCTAGTCTCTGCTGCTCGTGTCGGGAGATACAGACCTGACTTTCCAGCATCCCCACTCTGAGCCCCCAAAACTAGGAGCAGGAGAGAGATAGGGGCGGATAGAAAGAAGAGGTAGAAAAAGCTACTCTGGCCACAGGGTATTTCTGCACCTTTAAGAGTGTAAATCCCCGGGGCGCCTGGGTGGCTCAGTGGGTTAAAGCCTCTGCCTTCGGCTCAGGTCATGATCCCGGGGTCCTGGGTTCGAGCCCTGCATCGCATCGGGCTCTCTGCTCAGCGGGTGTCCTGCTTCCCTTCCTCTCTCTCTGCCTGCCTCTCTGCCTGCCTGTGATTTCTGTCTGTCAAATAAATAAATAAAATCTTTAAAAAAAAAAAAAAAGAGTGTAAATCCCCGCAGCTTTCCCCGGGGAGGACTGAGCAACTTTCCATTCTCAGAAAGAAGACAGGTTTCCCGCTTCCAGTAGGGGCTTGCCGGAGGCCCGCGCTGCTCTGGAAATTGCATAAAACGTCAGTTCTGTAGAAGATACACATCCAGCGTCTCTAGCTGGTTCCCTGACAACCACTCTGGGGTCCACAGCCCGCCTTAGCCACATGCTGCATGAGCAGGACGGCCCGAGATGACGGTTCCAGCAGGATCTGTACGTCCGTGGCCCAGACCAGCTCACGAGGACGTGACGAGATGTAGGCAGAGTTTGGGACCACCTGCTCTGAGCATTACCAGTGGACGTGGTGACCTGGTCCCCTGTGGGCCGTGGGTCCTCTTCCCGAGGGCACGTCCTATCCGGGGCCTCACGGCTCAGCACGCTCCGCAACCCCCGAGCTGGAAACTGAGGCTATGTGGGAAGGGTCAGCTGGTGGCCATGCTGTCGCAGGCTGGGTTGTGCAGCCGACAGGCGGGCAGAGTGCACCCCCATGTGCACAGGACCCCGGCTTCTCCCTTCTTCCCTCTTTTCCTAAACTCTGATTTGAAGTGTGATATGTAGAAAAGCCCACCTGTGTATGTGTGACAGCTGGGCAGGTTTTCACACACTGGGCACACCAGTGTGACCAGCACCCAGGTCAGGAGACTGAACATCCCATAACCTCAGGCTTCCCTGGTCCCCACCAACTTAAGCCAGCGGCTGGCTTCTCACAGTGCCTCTGAGTTTTCCCTGTTCTCGTACTTTCCATGAGTGAAATTATACAGTGCGTCCCCTCTGTCTTCCTTCTTCGGTTCCAGCATTTACATCGGTGAGAGTGGGCCATGTTCTGGGGTGACGTGCGAGAGCATTCCCTCCCATCTTCATACCGTGGTCTGGTGTGTGCTTGTACCCCAGCGTTGCTGGCACTGCCAACGACCAGCAGTTAGTGGTTTCTGCTTTGGGGCCGAACAGGCTGTGCTGCTGGGAATGTTCTAGTTTGTGCTTTTGGTCCAAAGAGCGTTTCTGCTTGAGAACACACTTGAGAGCACTCGAGGATGGACTTCAGCTGGAAAGGATGGATTTGTCCACAGAGGTCATGCCCGTGACACCCTGTCTGCAGGGAATGACGGGTCTGTCTGGGGCCATGACTCGGCCGACGTTTGGTATTTTCTCATTTTAGAACTTTCCACCATGTTTGCCTTTTCTGTTCTCTCTCCTCTCCTCCTCTTGCTTTACCTCCACAAATATGGCCATTTTGTTTTCAACAAAGGTGTAAAGACAGTTCCATGAAGAAAGAGTCATCAGTTGAACCAATGGTGTTTGAACAACTGGACAGCAGTATGTAAAAAAGATGAGCCTTGACCTTCGCTTTTCTTGTCTTCTACTTGTGTGTATGCCTTCTTTTCAGACAAGAACATGCATTCTTTTCAAAAATTCTTTTCACTTTTCAATTATAAAAATTGTAATAGCAACAAAATCTCAGTAGAGTCCCCAAAGCAGAGCTCGCGGGGCTACTTTCTCCGACTTCCGTGAGAAGCAATCAGAAATTAGTGTAAAAAGAATGTGAGCTCCAGAAGGCAGAGGGCTCCTTTGGGGCTGCCCCATACTTGTGTCCCCAGAGCCTAGAACAGAGCTTGAGACCTGTTTTTGAATTAATGAAAAACATAAGCAAGTGTACCAGTTAGAATGCATTCGATGAAAACTAGCAGAGGACCTGAGGAAGGACATTTATTGTTCTCTGAATATCTGGAGGCGGGTTTTCCAAGGTCCGTTCAACATCTTCATCAAGGGTCCGAGCCCTTTCTTTCTGCTCTGTATTCTCTTCATGTTGGCTCTCTGTCCTCACAGCCCCAAGAGGATGGCGATGATTATTAGAGCATTGACAATAATTATTACAGTGATAATGGCATTTTGTATGACTTCCTTGGTGTCAACCACTGTTCTGAGTCCCTTCTCTATTTTCACTCATTAAATGATCATATAAATCGATAAGGTATTCCTCTTTACATGTGGGGCAACTGAGGCAGAGAGTGATTCAGTAACTTGTCCAAAGTGATAGAGCCGGTCACTGATGGAACGGGAGCTGAGCCCAGGTGTACCACACCTCTGGGCCCACCCTCTACACTGGGCTGTCATTCCGGGTATTTATTGTCAGAGCCAAAGCAGGATGAAGGGGGCTGGATGGAGTCGTGGGTCTCCCCTGAGAAAGTAGGCTGGCCACGTGAGGAGCAGGTGGTGGGAAATAGGAGCCGTAGCATGGTTTCAGACAGACGTGGTCCCTGCCCTAGAGCTGGGTATATCACCACCGTGAACGGGACCTGGGTTCCCAAAGCAAGGGAGAAGTAGGAAATTGCAGTCAGCCCTGGGGAATAATATTTCTGCCACCTTAAAAAAAAGAGTCTGTCTGCCTGCCAATTACAAAATGATTTTCTAGATAACTTCGGTTGAAGAGAAAATTAAAAACAAATTAAAAATTATTTCAGAATAATTGAGAATGGGTGAACTGAAGTGGATCCCTCAGAGAGGAAAAACCTCAAGAGCCATGGGGAAAAGGGAGCGGGTAGTCTAGAAACTTCCCGTGTCGACCAAACAACGGTGACAGAATACAGACCCAGGCCACTTAGCAGGCATGCTCTAACTTTTTAAGGAAGACGTGTCTCCTATAATGTACTTTCATAGAGTGCTGTACAGAACAGAAAAAGATGATTTCCAACACCTTCAATGAAGTTCGCATTATTCTGACACCAAATCCAGACAAGACGAGGACAAAAAATATTTTTGACCACCCCACTTAAGAAAAATTCCAAATAAAACCTGTAACGGAGAAAATGCAGCAGTGTACTACTGGAAGGCCACTTTTAGCCCAGAAGTGAACGATGTTTCCACTCTGGGGAATCTGATGGTGCAGTCCCCGATCATATCAGGCAAAAGAGAAATGTGATGTGACCATCCCTCTCCCTGACCTTCCAAGGTCTTCCCTATGGCTGCATTTCTCGAACTTCCCCTGTCCCTGTTTAGTTTCCACCATCTCATTGGTTTAGGAAACAGGGGAAGCAGCTGGGGGGTGGGGGTGGTCTGGGATGAAGGATGGGGACAGTGAGAACTGACCATGGACCGCCTGACCCTGGTGCCACTGCCACCAGGACGCTGTGATGTGAATGTACCCCTAGGAGCTCTGCAATACATAGACCCTGCCCTGGGGGTGGGGGTGGGAGGTTCCGCAGCTTAGGCAGAATTCAAATTATTAGGTCCTAAGTGTTCCCTCCAAAAGATATACCTCCCTCTGTCTGCAGCAGTAGGGTAGTCCTCTTTCAAAGAATTCTAATTTAGATACAGTGTGTATCTGTGTCTGTGTGTCTGTGTGTGTGCATGTGTGTCCACAACAGTGCTCATATTTTTCTGTACATTGTTACAATAAATTCACATTTTCATTTTCCGTTTGCCTTCTGGCTTTATTATGATCCCCCCTGCTAGGAATGATTTACATTTTCATGAAAACAAAGTTATTGATTTTTCCCTTTATGGCATTAGATTTTGTATTTTCTATAGAAAGTTCTTTCTCATAATAGGTCTACTATTTAGTTATGTTTTTCCCTAGTACTTTTATGGCTTTCTTTCTTCCGTTCAGATCCATCCAGGCTTTACTTGGGGCAGAGAGTAAGGGGGATGTCTACAGTTCTTTTCCCCTAAAAGGCTAGCCAACATGATTTATTGAAAACCTATCTTTTCCCTCAGCAATTTGAAATGCCACCCATGTGTTTTATACTCATTTGCATATGAGTTAGACTCAGGTTTTCTTGGGGCTTCTGGATACCATCTTTGGAGAGGTGCCTCATACTTAAACAGGCTAGGGACGCATAGGAGCTCCAGCTCTGTTTTGAATGCTTCCGTGTTAAGTTGTTGGGATATAGAGGAGATAGACACGCAAGCCTTAGGTCTCTCCAGGCAATGGTAGATGCTATCATTTATCTGTATCTGGGCCAGTTGCTTTACAAATATCATCTTCACTGTTATTTGGTCTTCACTGTTTATTGGTTTATTCAGGGAATTTTGGAGGAGGGGCGGCTACCTGAGCAACACAAAGCTCAGGTCAGCCAAATTAATAAGCTAGACTCCGTCTCTGCCCTCACAGAACTTGCAGCATGCCAGGAAACATAACTGGGACCAAGATGGAGTAAGCACGTGCCACTCTGTCTCCTGCTGATGGACACTAGAACCTGGAAGGATGTGTGGAGCACCTGGTGTCTGAGGACTCCTCACAGAAATGGTGGCAGGCTGACAGGAAAACACCCCATCAGTGAGTGCCCCCACCTTCTTCTTTGAGTTTCAGCCTGTCTTCCTTTGGACTCAGAGGCAGCTGGAACCTTGGAACTACACGCCAAGTGTGATCGGGAAAACTCCCAAGGGAAACCCGCACAGGGTGGGACCTTCCCCATGGAGGGGACCACACGGTTGGATGATGGAAATCCTCCCCTCCTGGTTGTGGCTCTTGGTTGGCCCCTGTGGGAACTGTCACTCTGTGACTGCAGACCACTCTCACTGAAACCATGAAGGTCAGGGGCATTGGAACGTCCTTAAGTTGCTGAAGAAACATAGAACCCACTGAAAATATCCTTTATTTTATTTTTTAAATTTCTTTTCAGCGTAACAGAATTCATTGTTTTTGCACCACACCCAGTGCTCCATGCAATACGTGCCCTCCTTAATACCCACCACCTGGCTCCCCCAACCTCCCACCCCCCACCCCTTCAAAACCTCAGATTGTTTTTCAGAGTCCATAGTCTCATGGTTCACCTCCCCTTCCAATTTCCCTCAACTCCCTTCTCCTCTCCATCTCCCTATGTCCTCCATGTTATTTGTTATGCTCCACAAATCAGTGAAACCATATGATCATTGACTCTCTCTGCTTGACTTATTTCACTCAGCATCATCTCTTCCAGTCTCGTCCATGTTGCTACAAAAGTTGGGTATTCATCCTTTCTGATGGAGGCATCATACTCCATCATGTATATGGACACATCTCCCTTATCCATTTGTCTGTTGAAGGGCATCTTGGTTCTTTCCACAGTTTGGCGACCGTGGCCATTGCTGCTATAAACATTGGGGTACAGATGGCCCTTCTTTTCACTACATCTGTATCTTTGGTGTAAATACCCAGTAGTGCAATGGCAGGGTCCTAGGGAAGCTCTATTTTTAATTTCTTGAGGAATCTCTACACTGTTCTCCAAAGTGACTGCACCAACGTGCATTCCCACCAACAGTGTAAGAGGGTTCCCCTTTCTCCACATCCTCTCCAACACATGTTGTTTCCTGTCTTGCTAATTTTGGCCATTCTAACTGGTGTAAGGTGGTGTCTCAATGTGGTTTTAATTTGAATCTCCCTGATGGCTAGTGATGATGAACATTTTTTCATGTGTCTGATAGCCATTTGTATGTCTTCATTGGAGAAGTGTCTGTTCATATCTTCTGCCCATTTTTTGATATGATTATCTGTTTTGTGTGTGTTGAGTTTGAGAAGTTCTTTATAGATCCTGAATAGCAACCTTTTGTCTGTACTGTCATTTGCAAATATCTTCTCCCATTCTGTGGGTTGCCTCTTTGTTTTGTTGACTGTTTCCTTTGTTGTGCAGAAGCTTTTGATCTTGATGAAGTCCCAAAAGTTCATTTTCACTTTTGTTTCCTTTGCCTTTGGAGACATATCTTGAAAGAAGTTGCTGTGGCTGATATTGAAGAGGTTACTACCTATGTTCTCCTCTAGGATTCTGATGGATTCCTGTCTCACGTTGAGGTCTTTTATCCATTTCGAGTTTATCTTTGTGGATGGTGTAAGAGAATGGTCAGGTTTCATTCTTCTACATATAGCTGTCCAATTTTCCCAGCACCATTTATTGAAGAGACTGTCTTTTTTCCACTGTATATTTTTCCTGTTTTGTCAAAGATTATTTGGGATGAACATGAATAAAGACATTCTTAGCTGAAGGAAAACTGGGAGGAGCTTCTCTCAGCAGACCTCTTGTCTGTTTGATCCCCATCCCTCCTGCTAATGGTCGAATGAAGCCAACAATGACCACATCATGGCACCTGCTCGTTTTATCCTTGTCTTTAAGAACAGTATTACGTGTTTCAGACCCAGAAGATGGCACCTCTGATGAGCCAGCATTAACTCATGAGCGGGAGGCTACACATCCTGTTGGTGACAGAGAGAGATTAGGACTTTTGAGTTTCGAACGTGTTCACCCAGTGATGTTGCTGGATGGTAATGTGAACTGGCTGGGGGCACAGCTGCAAACAAGGCAGTCAGGTTCTTGTTTTCTTAGACAGGTATTTGCCATTCATTGATTACCTTTTATGATCTACTTGGAGCCTTCATGTGTATTTTTCGTGCCTTTGGTTGCTCCTCTCATTTGGCTTTCTTGCAGTAAATGTCACAGTGGAGGGTCTAACTGCAAGCGTAATTACTTGTCAACATCAAGGAATGAGTTTATTAACTCACTTTGGAGCTACCCTATCCCTTCCAAAAGTAAACCACCTGTTATAGATGCATCAGAAATTTTTATTAATGATATTACAGTACAGTTCCATGAGGTTTGACAAATGTGACCCATGGTCACTGCCACCACCATCATCAAGACAGAACATTTTCCCTCCATAGGTCCCTCGTGTCCCCTCCACCTCTAGCCACAACACCCACTCACTGCTCTTTGTGAAAAGGAAGAATCATACATTATAGACTTTCTGATTGACTTACTCCATTGAGTATTTTTGGTATGTACCCACGTTGCTGTATCACTAGTTTTCATTTTATTGCTAAATGTCTTCCAAGCATGGATATACTAGACTTTATCTCCTCGCCTGTGAATGAACATGTGGGTTGTTTCGAGTTTGAGACTCTTGTGAATGAATATGCTTCAAATATTTGTGTCTCTGTTATCTTGTGGGCATCTACTTCCCTTTCTCTCGGGTAAACGTCTGCACATGGAATTTCTAGGTCGTAAGATACGTGTGTATTTTACTATGAACAAGTGATGAAACTGCTTTCTGAACTGCTTGTACCATTGTACATGCAGAATAATACGGACATGCTTTGGTTTGGTTCGGTTTGGTTTTGACGGTGCTAGCTCGTCCACGTCCTTGCCAACACATGGTATTATGTAATGGGTGTGCACTCGGTTTTTACTTGCCTCTTACCTAGGACTCATGCTGTCAAGTGTCTTTTCACACGCCTGTTAGCCATGTGTATATCTTCTTTTGTTAATGGTCGTTAGAATCTTTCATGCATTTATAAAATTAACTTGTTTGTCTTAAATTTTAAAAAGCCACAAGAATAGAGCTGAGATCAAGCTCAAGAGGCCACTCACAGACAGACCCATGGACAGGTACACCCAGGGTCAAAGGGGAGAAACCACACAGGCACTTTGACCCTCACATGTCTTACCTGCAGACACTCCTGGAGACCAAAGGGTACACACCGTGGGCACAGACCACATGCCTTCACACAAGGATGCGCACACTCACACACAGATGTGATTAAAGATACCCTGGGGCCAGTGTGAGACCCCCTCCCATGCTTCAACCGCTGGGGAAGGGGCAGGGGTGTGGGTGTGTGGGTGGTTACAGACAGGGCAAGACTTCTCACCTTCCTGATCGACAGACCAGTGGCCCCAGAGTCCCTTCTGCAGGCCTCCGACGCACAAGCAGGAAGCTATGACAGCAGGAGCAACAAAAGAAGAAACACAGAGACAAGAAGAGAGAAGCCAGTCTGGAGGAGGAGGTATAAAGCTGGTTGGGGGTGGTCCAGGAGGCGGAACCCAGGGAGAACCAGGTCAGGGCAGCAGCCTCCAGCCTGATACCTGTCACCACTCCCTGGATACCCCAGGGAGGGATGGGGGGACCATCCTTCAAGGACAGTTACATACAGTGCCATGCACGCAGGGCCCTTTCTCTGGGTGGTCACCATGGGTGTCCCACAGCTGGAGTCAGGCTGGGCTGAGGCTGTGCCAGGCCCTGGGCTGGTGATGAACCTTGAAGATTTTTTTCCTTAATTAGTACCCTGTATGTTTTTAGAACTGTTTCAGATTTCCAGACAGTTGATTGGAAAGTACAAAGTTCCCACATAGTCTCTCTATCTGACACACAGCTTCCCCAGGATTTCTGTCTTGCATCAGTACAGTGGGTCATTTACCACCGACGAGCCAGTCTCAGTACATTGTGACAAAGCAAGTCCATAGTTTACACAAGGTGTTGTACATGCTGTGGTTCTCGACAAGGGCATAATGCCACGTATCCGCCATCACAATGTGGTACAGAATACTTCCAATGTTCTGGAAATGCTGTGGTTCACCTATTCCTCCCTCCTTTCCTCCCCACAAACCCTGGCACAGCTGATCCTTTTATGGTCTCCTTGTTTTTGCCTTTTCCCGAATGTCAAATAGTTGGAATCATACAGTATGCAACCTTTCCAGATTGGCTTCTCTCACTTAGCAATACTCATTTACAGTTCCACTGTGTCTTTTTATGGCTTGATAGCTCATTTCTCCCCGCCCCCCAGTTTTATTGAGAAAAAAATGGCACGTGTCATGCCATAAGTTCGAGGCGTACAGCATGATGGTTCAATTTACTTACATTGGGAAATGACTACCACAGTATGTTCCACTAACACCCATCTTCTCACAGAGATACAATAAAAAGAAAAGAATAAAGAGAAAGATTCCTTCTGTAATGAAGACTCTTAGGATTTACCCTCTTACTCAGTTTATTTAGTTGATGAATAATGTTCCATTGTCTGGATATACTACAGTTTATCCATATCTTTTTTGTATATTTTCTTTGATGAGGTGTCTGTTCAGATCTCTTGCCCATTTTTAATTGGGTTGTTTGGTTTTTTAGGTTGATTTTAGGAGTTCTTTGAATATTTTGGATACAAGTTTTTTGTTAGATATCCATTTTGCAAATATTTTCTCCCAGTAGGTAGCTCATCTTTTTACCTCTTAATGGTATCTCTCATAGAACAGGAGTTTTTAATTTTAGTTAAGTCTAACTTAGGTTTTTTTTTCTTTAACGACTTGGGCTTTTGGTATTGCATCTAAAAGGTCACCACCTTACCCAAGGACACTTGTGTTATCTCCTGTGATATCTTCTGGAAGTCTAATAATTTTGTGGCTTACATTTAGGTCTGTGATGCATCTTGAGTTATTTTTTGTGAAGGATGGAAGTCTGTATGTAGATATATTTGTTTGAATGAGGATGCCCAGTTGTTCCAGCACCGTTTGTTGAAAAGACAGTTTTTTTTTTTTTCCGTTGAATTAATTTTGCTCCTTTGTCAAAAATCTGTGAACTGCATTAATTGGGTCTATTTCTGGGCTCTCTATTCTGTCCCATTTTCTGTTTGTCTGTTTCCACCATGCCATGCTCTCTTAAGTACTGTAGCTCCATAATAGGTTTGAAGTCCTCTGGTTTTGTTCTCCTTAAATATTGAGTTGGCTAGTCTGAGTCTTTTGCTTCTACATATAAACTTTAGAATTAAATTGTCAGTATTCACAAAATAAGACACATCTATAGATCAAGTTGTAAAGAACTTACAATTGAAAAGTACTGTCTTTGGGGCACCCGGGTGGCTCAGTGGAAAAAAGCCTCTGCCTTCAGCTCGGGTCATGATCCCAGGATCCTGGGATCAAGCCTCTCATTGGGCTCCCTGCTCAGCGGGGAGCCTGCTTCTCCCTCTCTCTCTGCCTGCCTCTCTGCCTACTTGTGATTCTGTCTGTCAAATAAATAAATACAATCTTAAAAAAAAAAAAAGAAAAAGAAAAATATTGTTTCTTTTCCATGAACATGCAGTAGTTCTCCATTTATTTGGATCTTTGATTTCTTTCATTAGAGTTTTGTTGCTTTCCTCATATAGATCTTCAAAATACTTTGTTAGATTTATACCCAAGTTTACCTTTTTTTTTTTTTTTTTTGGTGCTCATGTAAATGGTATTGGGTTTTTAATATCAAATTCCAATTGTGCATTGCTGATATACAAGAAAGCAATGATTTTTGGATATTGATTTTGTATCCTGTAAACCTGCTGTAGTTGTTTGTTGGTTCCAAAAGGCTTTTGTTGAATCTTTCAGACTTATTACATAGACAATCATGTCATCTTCAAAGTTTTACTTCTTCCTTCCTACTCTAGAACTCTTATTTCCTTTTCCTGTCTTATTGTATTTGCTAGGATTCCTAGTATGACGTTGAAAGGGAGTGGTGAGAGGAGATAGCCTGGCCTTGTTCTTCATCTCAGCAGGAGAATTCCTGGTTTCCCATCAGTAAATATGATGTAAGCTCCTCATGTGTGCTGTTTGTTCTTTATAAGTTAAAGAAGTTCCCTTCTGTTCCTAGCACACTGAGAATTTTTATCATGAATGGGTATTGGAATTTTTCCCAACGGCTTTTCTATAATCATAAGATTTGTCTTCTTTAGCCTGTTCATGTGATGGAATTACATTAAGTGATTTTCAAATATTGAACCAGTATTGCATTCTGGAATAAATCCCAGTTGGTCATGCTGTATCAATCTTTTGATACATTGTTGGATTTGATTTGCTAACATTTTATTGAGGATTTTCCCATCTATGTTCATGATTTATATTGGTCTATAGTTTTCTTTTCTTTCTTTCTTTCTTTCTTTCTTTTTTTTTTTTTGGTAATAATATCTTTGTCTGGTTTCTATATCAGGGTGATACGGTCTCAGAATTGGGAAGTTAGGAAGTATTCGTTCTCTTTCTGTTTTCTGGAAGACGTAGTAGAGAATTAGTATAATCTCTTCCTTATTTGTTTGGTAGAATTCATCCATGAACTCATCTGGACCTGACACTTTCTGTTTTGAAGATTATTATTTACTGATGCCATTTCTTTCTTAGATGCAAGCCTACTGAGTTTATCTATTCTTCTTGTATGAGTTTTGGTAAAATGTATATTCAAGGAATTGTCTGTTTCATCTAGGTGATCAAATTTGTGGGAATAGAGTTTTTCATAATATTTATTATCCCTTTAATGTTCATGGAATCAGTAGTGATGGCCTGACTCTATTTCATTTCTGATGTTAGTAATTTGCATCTTCTTTCTTTTTCTTAATTAGGTTAACTAGAGTTTAATCAGTTTTCTTGATCTTTTCAAAGAAGTAGATATTGGTTTTGTTGATTTTTTCTACTGATTTCCTGCTTTCAATTTTACTGATTTCCACCCTAGTTTTTATTATTTCTTTTCCACTGCTTACTTTGGATTTGACTTGTTGTTTTACTAGCTTCTAAGGTGAAAACTGAGGTTACCGATTTTAGATCTTTCTTCTTAATATATACATTCGATACTAAGAAGTTCCCTCTGGTCACTCGTTTTGCTGCCTCCCACAATTTTACTGTTGCTCATTTTCATTTTCACTTACTTCAAAATATTTATTAATATCTCTTGAGACTTCTTCTTTGATCTGTGTGTTTTTCAGAAGTGTGTTGTTTAATCTCCAGGTATTTGGGGGGTGGTTTCCGGTGTCTTTCTGTTACTGGCTCTTTGCTTAATCCCACTGTGGTCTGAGAGCATGTTACTATTTCTATTTTCTTAAACTTGCTGAGGTGTGTTTTAGGACATGGAGTGTGAGTTATTTGAAAAGTGGTGAATATTCCATAAAAAGAATATGGGATGAAGTATTCTGTAGATATCAGTTAGATCCAGTTGGTTGATGGCGCTACTGCCATTCAACTATTGTCCTTGCTAGTTTTCTGCCTGCTGTGTCTCTCTGTTACTGGTAGAATGGGGTTCAAGTCTCCAGCTTAACCATGGATTAATCTATCTCTTCTTGTAGTTCTGGCAGATTTTGCTTTATATATTTTGACTCTCTGTTTTCTAAGTGCAAACAATCAAGAATTGCTATGTATTCTCGGATAATCGACCTCGTTATCATTATCCAATGTCCCTTTTTAAAAATCTCTGATTATATCCTTGCTCTGAGATCTGCTGTGCCTGAAACCAATATAATTCCTTCAGCTTTCCTTTGATGTGTTAGCACTACACAACTTTCTCTACCCCTTCACTTTTAGTCTGAGTCTTTATATTTGAAGTGTGTTCCTTGTAGAGAGTTTGAAGAGGGACTTGTGTTTATCCACTCTATCACTCGCTGTCTTTTAGTTGGTCTAATTGCATTTAGACCATCCATGTTTAAAGTGATTTTTGATCAGGATTTTAGTCCGTGTGGGCGGCTGGAACAAGATACCACAGACAGGATGGTTTATAAACAGAGATATATTGCTCTCTGTTCTGGAAGCTGGAAGCCTGAGATCAGGGTGTCAGCCTGTTTGGGTTCTGCTGGGGGCTCTGTTTCTGGTTTACAGCTAGCCCCTTATCACTATGCCCAGGCACGATGAAAGGGGCCAAAGATCCCTCTGGAGCCTGTTTCATCAGAGCAGTAATCCCACTCAGGGGGCCCCACCCTCGTGATCTGAGCACCTCCCAGAGACCCATCTCCTAACCCCATCATCTCTGAGGCTGAGGAAGGATTTCAACATACGAGTTTTAGGGACCCAGACCTGCAGACCACAGCAAGTGGATTAATAGCTATCATGTTTGTTCCTGTTTTCTATTCATCCCCCTTGCTTTGTCTGTCTTTTTTATCATCCAATCTCTTTCTGAATTCTGGGGTTTTAACTGAGCATTTCGTTATGATTCCATTTTCTTCCCTCTTAGCATATTAATTATATTTCTTTCTTGTTTACTTTTTTAGTGACTACCCCAGAGTTTGCAGTTGGCCTTTGCAACGAACCCAAGTCCACTTTCCAAATAACACGATACTGGGGGGTGTTTGTTTTTGTTTTTAAAAATTTTATGTATTTATTTGACAGAGAGAGAGAGAGATTATGCGCACGCGAGCATAAGTGGGAGTGGCGGGGGGAGGCGGAGAAGCAGGCTCCCCACTGAGCAGGGATCCTGATGTGGGACTTAATCCCAGGACCCTGGGATCATGACCTGAGCTGAAGGCAGACGCTTAACCGACTGAGCCACCCAGGCGCCCCAACACAATACTGTCGATGGGTGAGTACAGTCACTTTGTAGCAGAATCTTCTCCATTGTGGTATCCTTTCACATATAACATTGCTGCCTTTCATCTCACTTTTTCCTAAGTATAATCACTGAATACATTGTTGCTATTACCATTTTGAACAAACTGTTATTTGTTAGTTCAATTAAGAATAATAAAAATAATTTTATTTTACCTTGTCTTATCCCTTTTCTTAAGTTCTTTCTCTCTCTCTCTCTCTTTTCTTTTTTCTTTTCTTTCTCTTCTTTTTTTTTTTTTTTTTTTGTAGATTTCAAGTTTCTGATCTACAGCCTTTTCCTTCTCTAAAGAACTTCTTTTAACATTTCTTTCAGGACGACTCTATTAGCAACATGTTCTCTCAATTTCTGTTTGAGAAGGTATTTCTACTTCACTTTCGAAGGATAACTTCACTGGATACAGAATTCTAGACTGGTGGATTTCTTTTCTTTCCACACTTTAAATATTTCACTTCACTCTCTTCTTGCTTCCATAGTCTCTGAGGCTAAGTTCAGTGTGATTCTTATTCTTGCTACTTACCGATTTTCTCTGTACTTTCCTCTCGATTACAGAGAGAAAAATATGGAAATATAAAATAATTGTGCATTTTCCTGTCTCCGTTCAGCTTCCTCGGTGTTTTGCTCACTTATTTTGATGCTGTGTTATTCGAAGTATACTTGCTTTTGTTGTGTTGTGTCATATTGGTGAACAGAGCGTTTTATCGTTAAAGGATGTCCCTCTTTCCTCTAGGGACGCTCCTTGTTCTGAAGTCTACTGTGTCTTCTAATGACATGGACTCCCAGTTTTCTTCATATTAGTGTTCGCATGATACTTCTTTTTCCCTCCTTGGTGTCTTTGTGCTTATACTGAGTTTCTTGTGCACAGCATACAGTTTGGTCTTATATTTTTCTTTCCTCTTAGAATGTCTTCTAATTACTTTGTTGAAAGCCCAAGCTGATGTATCTGCTAATAACTGAGGTGCAGGCTTTTAGGGTGAGGTTTTATGTTAATCTGGCCAGGAGCTGAGCTGTATTTGTTCGTTGTAAATGTAAATTCCAAAGGCTTCAAATGCGTCTAGCGTCCTTCTTTTTATTTTTCATGTGGTCTTCAGATTTTTCTAAGAACTGCTTCCTAAATATAGCTTGTGCCTGGCAGCTCTTCCGGCTGTAATCCAGTGGCCTGACATTGGAGCCCGTGGATGTGGTAGTAAAGGCGCGGAGGAGGGAGAGCATTCTGTAATCTCATGATAAAATTTTAGCGGACCTGTGTCCCTGGCGTGTGAATTTCACATACATTTCTTGGTTTTCTTCCCTTCTCCGGGACTTCAGTGCGACTGGGAGGCTAGAGGGGGCTGTTGCCCTTCACCCTAACTGAGACAGGGCTCTGATAAGGTCATTTCTCCTGCTGAGTAGACCTTTGTTATGGAGATGCCCTGAGAGTGTTTCAAAGGGTTCATTTTTCTCCCCTCCCAGCCTGAGACCAGAGGGAAATTTTCTTGGCTCTTCAAGGTGAGAACCTGGTGAGACGGAGATAAAATCCACTCAACTGTGCCTCTCCCTCCCATTTCCCATTCTTAAATGCTTGTCCACACTCAATCTCCGGCAATTTGTCACAATTACCACTTAAGTATTCCCACCGGTTTAGAGCTCCAGTAGCCTGGCTCCTCAGGGAAGCAGATCTCAGCTGCGACTACGTCTCCTGTCTTCCCCCCACCCCCCATTTTCAGGTGGTAGTTTGCCCTGTGACCTCAATTCTCTGGCGGATGATGGATCCAACAAAAGACATTGATTTTCACTTTGTTCTTTTTTCTTTTTTTTCCCTTTCTTTCTTTCTTTCTTTTTTTTTTTTAAAGTAAGGATGGGAGTGATTACTTGCAAGCACTTACATGTCAGGGCTGAAATTAGAAGTCTCAAGTCTTGCTGTTTTATCCAGTCTGACAATCTCGGCTTTGGATCAGTGCATTTAGACCATTTACGTTTTAAATTTAATTATATAATGTTGCTGTTTGTTGCCCCCTGTATATCCTTTGTTCTCTTCCCCATTGTTCTGCATTCTTCCGGGTTGAGTAATCTTAGTATCTCCTTTTAGCTCACCTATAGTCTTATTAGCTGTACCTCTTTATTTTTTTAAGGTTCCTCTAGAATTTAGGATAGGCACAATTAATGTATTGCAGTCTATCTTGAAAGAATGTGTCAAGTTGTGTATTCAGTAAAAAATATAAACCATATGTTTCCATTTCCCCCTCATGTGTTATTTTGTGTCATTACTGTCCTACATATTTCTAGAGACTCCACAAAGTATTATCAGTCTTTCTTTAAGCAGTCAGTGATCTTTTTTTTTTTTTTAACTTTGTTTTTTAGGGATGTTTTAGGTTCACAGCAAAATTAAGAGGAAGGTACAGAGAGTTTTTTCAAATGCCCTCTGCTACCGCACATGCATACCACCTTACTTTGTCAGCATCCCCCACCATAACCGTAGATGACCCTACACTGACACATCATGATCGTCCCAAGCACGATACTCGGCTGGGTTCACACTTGATGTATAATCGATGGGTTCAGACGGATGTGTAAGGACACGAATCCACTATTACAGCATCATAAAAAGTATTTGCACTGTCTAAAGATCCTCTATGCTCCTCCTAGTCATCCCTCCTGCCCCAAGCCCTAGGACCGCTGATAATTTACTGTCTCCAGAGTTTTGCCTTTTCCAGAATGTCATAGAGTAGGAGTCCTACAGTATGTAGCCTTTCCGAATGGGCTTCTTTTGCTTGGTAATGTGCGTTTCCATTTCTTCGGGGTCTCTTCATGGCTTATTAGCCCATTTTTTTTAATAGCATGGAATACTATTTCATTGTCTGGATGTACCCAGTTTATTTATCCGTTCGCCTACCGAAGGACATCTTGGTTGCTTCAGAGTTTTGGAATTATGAATAAAGCTGCTATAAACTTCGGTGTGCAGGTTTTTGTGTAGATATAAATTTTTAACTCCTTTGGGTAAGTACTGGGAAGCATGATTCCTGGATCATACGGTAAAATTATATTTAGTTGGGCGAGATGCTTCCACCTGTCTTCCTGTGACCATGCCATTTTACATTTCCATCAGCACTGAATGGAAGCTCTTGTTGCCCCATACCCTAACCTGCATTTGGTGTCAGTGTTCTGGATTTGGGCCATTCTCGTAAGTGTGTAGTGGTAGCTCATTTCCCTGATGGCATTTGATGAACAGCTCTTTTCAGATGTTTTTTTGACGCTTGTATGTCTGTTAAGGTCTTTGGCCCAACTTTTAATCACACTGTTTTTCTTCTTTTTTGGGGTTTTAAGAGTTCTTTTTTTATTTTGGATACAAGCCCTTTATCGGATACATGTTTTGCAAATATTTTCTCCAAGTCTGCGGCTTCTTTTCTCCTTCTCTTGACGTGGTCTTTAGCAGAGCAGAAGTTTTTAATTTCAATGAAGCCCAGCTCATCAATGATTTCTCTCAAGGGTTGTGCTTTCGGGGTTGTATCTGAAAGTCATTGCTATAACCAAGGTTGCCTAAGTCTTCTCCTGTGGTATCTTCTAGGAGTTTTATAGTCTTGTGTTTATATTTAGGTCTATGACCCATTTTGAGCTAATTTTTGCCAAGTATGCAAGGTCTGTGTCCAGATGGATGGTTTGGCTTGTGGATGTCCCACAGCTGTTCCAAGACCATTTCCTGAACAAACTGTCTTTAGTCCACTGTGTTGCCTTTGCTTCTTTGTCAAAGATCAATTGACATTATTTATGTGGCTCTATTTCTGGGCTTTCTATTCTGTTTCATAGAATAAACAATTTATGGGAGAACATTAAAAATTATTAATGCCCATATGCTTAGCCTTCCTAAGAATCCAATGAATATGATTTAAAACAAACAAGAGGACGTTTCACACTAATCAGATAGACAAAAACTTTAAAAGACTGACAATATCAAGAGTTAGTGAATATAAGGCATAAGAGGAATTCTCACACTCTGCTGGTAGGAGTGTAGATTAATCCAACCACTTTGGAAAACAATCTGTCAATATCCAAAGCAAAATTGGAGCTGGAAACATTGGTTTGCAAAGACTCAGCAACTCCCCTTCTAAATCAATTACCTAGAGAGGCTTGTGCATAATTGCAACAGTGTTCGTAATAGGAAAATAAATTGGAAACAACTTAAGTACACACACACACACACACACACACACACACACACTCATATCAACACAGTTCCATCTCAAAAACATAATGTTGAGGAAAAAGTAAGCTTCCTTTGCAACATCATTCATGGAAATGTAAATTATTCATGGACATCTCATTCTGTAGGTGTAAACAGCGTACTAGAAGAATGTACCTAATTCAGAAGGGTGAATTTGGGTTACCTATGGGGAGATAGTGCCCTGGGAGTAGGAACAAGAAGGCAGAATTGTCTATTATTTTGTTCCTTTTATAAAAAAGTCAAACAGTTGTGACAAAATATTACCATTCATCAATTCTGGTGGTGGACACACAGGTGTTTGTTATGCCATTCCCTTAATCCTTATGTATCCCATTAATTTCCTATAAAAGAAAGGAACTTACAAACTCATCTTGGCCATCTACAAAGTGCAGTGAAAATCAAAGGACAGTTGGGACTTGCATCAGTTGGCTTGACTTGCATCCCTGATAGCCCCTTGGCTCTCTCTCAGTGGAAATGGGCTGTTTCCTACCTCTGTGCCTCAGTTTTCCCAACCAGAATGAGGGCTGTACAATTTTCAAAATGTAGATTCCTACGAGTCCTGACCAGCATGTGTTTAATGGAATGCCCCCAAGAGATCTGGAAAGGTAGAAGTGCATCACATCCCCTGGCGCCTGGTGGGAAGGTCAGAGAGTTCATGTTTAATGGGGATCGAGCTGCTATTTGGGGTGATGAGAAAGTTCTGGAGATGGATGGTGGTGATGCAGCACAACAGGGTGGATGTACTTAACGTCACTGAAAAATGCCACTTAAAAATGGCTAAGGTGGTAAATTTCACGTCAGGTGTATTTCAACATAGTGAGAAAGGGGTGCATCATGTAATGCATCGGTAAATGCTATTCCGTGGACTTCTGTTGCTCGTGTACTTAAAAGACTGGAAACTCAATACTGGCCAGGATGGGAAGGACCACTTTCAGAGGGTGAGCATAGAACCCCGAAACTTTTGTACTTCTCTGCGCCCCCCTGACACTGATTTGAAGCTTGAAGCTCCCGCTGCTACCTCCAGCTGGGGGGCCTCCTCCTTGTCCCTTTTGGGGCCCTGCCATTCTCTCTCCCACTTAGCCAGGCAGCGGGATTTAAATGTCCCTTCTCCCGAGGAAGAAATGCGTTCTGTTGAGAGCAGCGCCTGTCATTGTTAAAGGCTCATCATGATGATGATGGCCATTAGTCTGCCAAGCTTGCAGCAGGAGGAGGAGGAGGAGGAGGAGAGGGAACCGGAGTGAGGGGAGGGCACGAGGCCCGGGCTCCCGGGGGAGCTGGGCCACAGGAACATGGGGCGGAGGGAGCTGGAGCGGGGTTGGGGCTGCTGCGTCTCCGTGTACCACTTTGTCAGGGTCCATCAAATAGAAAAATCAGCCTGGGGCTTTTAATGTGCAGTTCGGAGAATTAGTTTCAATTAGCAGAGAGACATTTTAAATCTCGATAAATATTCAGCCTTCATGGACTCCATTTAGCACTTAAAACCCACACTCAGTGTTAACAGAATCCTAGGATGGAAAGGCGAAGGGATCTCAGGAATTCTGCAGGGCAACCCTTCATCGCACCGGGGCACTGGGACATTTATGCCATCTGGCAAAGCTGTTGAGAGGCTGAGCTGGGCTTATAAGTCACCTGGGGACCCTCTCCTCTTCCCTTGGGTGCGGCTGGGAGGCTACCCACGGTATCTCCAGCTGTGTGCACAATCGTGTTTGTTGGGGGGACAAGTGCTAATGATCCCCCTGGACTCCATCGCAGCACAAACCTACCCCTACCTCTGCAGACCTCCGGGGACCTACTAAGTCAGCCCTTGCCTGGGGGTGCTGAGCTGCCTCCAGCACAAAGTTCAAACTCAGGCAGGCCGGAGGGCACGGTCTCCTCCTGGTGTGCACTGGAGGGGAAGGTGGCTCTCCCAGTCTGCTCCCGGAACTGCAGAACAATGTCAATCCCTTGCCTTCCTTACGGGACATTTTTAGAAGTGGTAAAAGGATGAAAGCGTGGAACGCATTGTGGGTCTTTAGTAAATAAGGATAACTTTTTATCCACTTGCTAGAAGCCTCCCAAAGGCAGCCTCATGACAAAATGTGGCCTGAGCCCCGTGCGATCCCATTTTCCGGCATCTGGAAACAACAGGAGAGTGGAAAAGCGGACCCGACTGCATAGCTTACCTCATTGCCCCCCTTTGCTAATAGGCTTCATTTTTCCTCTTCTTCTCCTCTCTGCCCAGAGGCGGGAACGCTTGTCTTTAATCAGTGCAAGGTAATTGAGTACCCTCACATCAGCCTGCCAGGAAAAATGAGCCATTAATTTCCTGGAGGTTCCAAGAAAACGCTTTTCTTTGTTACACTACAAACATACTGAGGCTGCTGGTCTGGAAAGAAAACTAGGACTCCACTAAGTCCCCTGTTTACCCAAAGTGGCTTGGTAAAAATTAACTGCAGTGGCTGAGGCTACCTCTTCTCTTTGTGAAGCGCCAATGAACTCCGCTGTCCTTGGGAGAGCAGGGGGCAAGCCTGTTGACACCCGAGACCTCTGTCAGGGCACCTGTTACACTGCATCTGGATGGAATCCGGTTGTGCAATCTTCAGCCCAGGAGTCACGCAGGTAAATAAAAAACAAGCCTTGGTGTGGGTTTGGGTTGTATTTTCCCTGCCGTTGGCCCTCTCCCCACTTCTCCCTCAGACCCGCCGTGGGCTGCTTCTGGGAGAAGCTTCTGGATAAAGCCGCCAGTCATCTGGGCAGCCGTCAGGGGACAGTTTCACCTCTCCCCGACGGGCAAGCAGCCTGATCTCATGACTGGTCTTCCGGGGCTGTCCACACCCATTAGTCAGAGTCATGCCGGCCCGCTGGCTGCCAGCTCCCGCTGCCCTGTGAGAACCGGCAGTGCCAGAAAGTTCCCCAGCTCCTGGGAAGAATTCCTGTGTCCCGCCGCTCACCTCGTCTGTCCGTCAGACCTCCCTGCAGAGTCCTTTGAGGACGTGTTCATGTTAGGGACTGGAGGGTGGCACAAAGGAGAGGGAAATGACATCACTGTCCCATTTTGGGGCTGCTGCTTGGGTCTGGAAGTGAATGATCTGAGACTGACTGCAGCGGGGATGGGGAGAGGCAGGGAGGCCACGTCTCCAGCATGAATGAATGAGGTTGGGCTTGCACTCCGAGTCTGGTCATCACTGACACTCCTCCCTGCTATCCTGGGGGAAGCCGTCAGCTTGAGACCTGCTGCTCCGGACTCTGGGGCAGCCCCTGAGACACCGGACAAGGGGCTGGGAATGAGCCAGGCTCCGTTTTTATTGTTGTTGTTGTTGTTTGTTTTTTGTTTTGCAATTATTGATACGACTTTGATCTCAAGCAGTGAGGTTTTCAGGGAGCTCGGGACACTCAGTTCCAGAGTCTGGGCAGCCGGCTCCTGGCCCCAGACACTAAGTGGTCCATCTTGCCATGTGAGAGAGCGAAGCCTGGTCACTCTTACAAGCACTGACACCCCTGCCTCAGCTCTGCTCGGGGCAGGCCATCCACCCACCATGGGGAGAACCAGCAAATTGAGGCCCCTCCAAGAAGCAGCACCCCAGGCCCCTGAATCCTGTCCCCTGCTTCCTGTCCCCACTGGGGACTGCTGGGGACACAGTGTCCCCCCTGAGCTCTAGCCTGGCTCCAAGGACAGAGCCACATTAACAGAATCTCATCATAGCACACTCAGCATCCTGAGGGAAGGGAGCACAGGGCACCCGCTCTTTTCCTTAATTCAGCAAAACAGCGAATGGAGAAAAGCTAAGAGGGAAATGAGGACAGATAATGCAAATATAACAGCATCAAAGCTGCCATGTCGCCAGAGCCCGCTGGCAGAACGCAGGTCTGGGCCTGGTGTCCTCCCCGCCTCAGAGGACCCCACTTGAGAACCTGGGCAGGGCCTTCTCTGGGGCTAGCTGTTGGGGACATGGAGGAGCAGGAGCAGGGCAGAGTCCTGAAGTGGGCGCGCTGTGGGTCGCCCCGGGCGGCAGGGGTTAGGTGAAGGCTCACCTGCTGGGGGGCCTGGGGGCAGGGGGGTAGGAGAGCCTGGTCCAGAAGCTGGGAGAGGGGGCCGGTGTGAAATGGCAATGCATTTCAGAGAGCCTGGCCCAGGTGAGGGAGAGGCCAGCCCGGAAGGGGCCCCTCGGGAAGAGAATGGGATGCCGCGGACACAGAAGGTCTTCTGAAACCATCTTCCAGTTTTGCTTAATTTGTATCGACGGGCTAGTGGATTTGTTGATTGACTGATAGAGCCCCTGCTCTGTGTCCCTTCCTGCCCTGGGCACCCAGCAGATCAGCCAGCCACCCATCTCACACCCAGAGAGACAGCAAGACAAACGGGTCCAGATGGTGCCCCAGAGGCCCCGCGAGGGCCAGGTTCCAAGTAGGATGTTCCAGCCACACATCGGTTCATCACCGGGCAACACAAGTGCTCTGCTCGGGGACCCCCCCCACCCCCAGCTCAGGGCTCCAGAGTATCTGGCCTCAGGGAGGAAGCCAGCCCTGGTGCTCCTTAGCATGGTCCTGTAACGTGTGGGGGTCAAGGCCAGAGCAAAGCCGGGCCAGGTGAAGCCTGGGACCCAGCCTGCTCAACCTCGACGTGCTGGAAAGGCGTGAGCATAGCGGCTGTTCTTCAGCCGTTGTCACCGTGGCATCAAGAGACACGCTCTCAACTACGCGGAGCCCACAGAGGGCCTGCCTCCCTCGTCCAGGGGAGAAGGCTTTTGTCCCGGGTTCCTCTCGCTGCTCCGACAGATTGCCGCTGACCTGGAGGCTGTAGTGACCTAGAGAGGCCAGCAGTCTGGACGGGTCTCTTGGGAGAAAACGGAGGGCTTGGCCGGGCCGAGTTCCTTCTGGACGCTCCGGGGAAGAGTCTGTTCCTGGCTGTTTCTGGCTTCTGGAGGCCACATGTGCCCCTTGGCTCGTGGCCCCTCCTGCATCTTCAAAGTCAGCAGAGGCAGGCCCGCTCGCCCTCCTCTCCTGCCTGCCTCATTCGCATTGATGAACATCCTGGATGACACTGAGTCCCAACCGGAGAATTCTGGATCGTCTCCCTCTTTTAAGGCTCGTTGACTGGCCACCTTAATTCCACCTGCAACCTCCATATCCCCCCTGACATGTAAGTAACACAGTCACAGGCCAAGCGGTTTGGTGCGGGGGAAAGCCCCTTGCAGGGACATTGGGCACACCTCAGCCTCCCGGAGAGGATGGCATTTAAACTGAATTTTAACTGACTCTGAAAGGGAGAGCAGAGCACCCTGGGAGCTGGGCCAGGCCGACGGAGGGCTCCCAACCCTAACAGAGCAGATCTCCCAGGTGTCCCCTTGGGAGGCAGGACAAGGCCCGGGGAGAAGGGGAGGAGCTTAGAGATGGGGCAAGTCATGCGAAAGGGAGGAGAGACCTGGCAGAGACCAGCTGGGGGCCAGAGCAAAGGAAAACACTGCCGATCACTGTGGGCCACCAAGCCCAGCAGGTCACCAGGCAAGGCCTTGGGGTGGGGGGCAGCCTAGCGGAGCAGAGACAACTGCCCCTGTTCTGTCTCTGGGAGCAAGAAACGCTGCTGGGCTGGGGAAGCCCGCCACACATCGTGCTGACAGTCTATGCACACAATAAAGCCGGCCGGGCTGGGTCCAAAGGCACGCACTGTACTCAAGCCATTTAAAATTTTGCCAAAACCCCAGGGTTCAAGCCAGAAAGAAGACCTCTAGTTGGGGGGGTGGTGGGGGACAAGGGCGGTGGGCACTGTTGTAGTGGTTTCGTAATACACTAAATTAATTTATTTGTTTTGACTTGTGCCTTTTAAACAGGGTTTCATCACATAATGTGCTTTCCATCTTATCCTGTTACATGGGTAGGAGACCTTGTATTTATTTACTTGTGGGATGCCTCCCATCCCCAAAGTCCCATCGAACCGGCTGGATGGGGAGATGGTATTTTTATAGCCTCACTTCCCTTCTCCATTCTCACCAGCCTTGTTGATTTCAAGGACGCTCCAGGACACCAGAGCCAAGTCCACGGGAGAGCGTGCACCCCTCTCCTCCATCCTGCCACCACCCTGCCCCTCCCGGGCCGATGACAGCCAGGTGACCAGCACCCCATGGGCACTGGGCATGGAAGGTGGAGGCCGAGGCAGCCAGGCGCTGGCCCGGGAGGCTGGGTAGGTGCGGGGAGAACCCTGACGGTTTTGATCCCAGCCCAAGTTTCCCCTCTTCACCTTGGCTCCTCTCAGGGGCCCATCAACCCCCACCTCCCTTAAGTGGCATTTCCAGGGCTTAGTTTAGGGGATGGAGTGGGCAACCCGTGATGGCTTCCTATCCTGCCACCAACTTGGAAGAACCAGAGGCAAGAACACTTCTGATCGACTCTCCTAGCAAATGTCAAGTTTACAATACATGATTACTAACCAAATCACCCTGCTGTACCTGAGATCCCAGAACTTCGTCTCATAACCAACCAACAGTGTGTAACCCTTTGATCGTCTCCCCACATCCCCCACTCCCAGCCCCTGGTCACTACCATTCTAAACCCTGTTTCTATGAGTTTGACACTTTATTTTCTTTTAAATATTTTATTCATTTATTTGAGAGAGAGAGAGAGCGCGAGCACGAGTGGGGGTGGGGGGCAGAGGGAAAAACAGATTCCCTGCTGAGCAGGGAGCTCCACATGGGACTTGGTCCCAGGACCCTGGGATCATGACCTGAGCTGAAGGCAGATGCTTAACCAACTGAGCACCAGGGTGACCCTGGTTTGACTACTTTAGAGACCTCATCCAAGTGGAGACATACAGTATTTGTCTTTCTGTATCTGGCTTATTTCACTTAACATAATGTCCTCCAAGTTCATCCATGTTGTCCCAAATAGTAGGATTTCTTCTTTTTTATGGCTGAAAAATATTTAATCTATTTTTAATATATTATATGTTGATTATCCTCATTCATTCATTGATGCTCATTTTGGTTGTTTCCGTTGTCTTGGCTGTTGTGAGTAATCCTGCAGTGACATGGGGGTGCAGAGACCCTGATTGCATTTCCTTTGGGTCGATACCCAGAAGTGGGATTGCTGGATCATACGGTAGTACTGTTTTCAATTTTTCGCGGAAGCTGCGTACTGTTTTCCACAGTGGCTTCACCAGTTTACCCACCAACAGTGCCCGAGAGCTCCAGTGTCTTCACATCCTCATCAGCACTAGTTGTCTTTTGTGTTCTTGATAGTAGTCATCCTAATGCATGTGGGGCAATATCTCATTTGGGTCTGATTTGCATCTCCCTGATGATCCATGATGGTGAGCGTAGTTTCATGGACCCATTGACCCTCTGTATGTCTTTGAAAAAATGTTTATTCAGGTCCTGTGCCCATTTTTAATTGAATTATTTTTGTTCTTCCCTTTTTTTCCCTACTGCGTTAAGTTCTTTATATATTTGAGCATTAACCCCTTATTGGATATATGCTTTGTAGATATTTTCTTCCATTCTGTAGGTTGCTTTTTTCATTTTGTTCATTCTTTCCTGTCTTCTACAGAAACGTTTCAGTTGGATGTGGTCCCTCTTGTTTATTTTTTCTTTTGTTGCCTCTGTTTTGGTGTCTTATTTCTCCCACCCCAAAATCATTGCCAAGACCAATGTCATGGTTTGTATTCCCCCTCTATTTCCTTCTTGGGGTTTTGTAATTTCAGGTTTTACTTTTAAGTCTTTAATACTTTTTTAATTAATTTTTTTGTGTGTGGTATGAGATAAGGGTCCAATTATATTTTTTGCATGTGGATATCCAGTTTTTCCAACCCTACTTATTGAAGAGACTATCCTTTCCCAATTGTGTATTCTTGGTACCCTTGTCAAAGATGAGTTGGACATATATGCATAGGTTTATTTCTGGGCTCTCTGTTCTATTCCATTGGTCTGTGGTTTGTTTTCAAGCCAGTGTTATACTGTTTTTGATTACTATAGCTTTTTAATATAGTTTAAAATCAGGAAAAAAGATGCCTCCCACTTTATTTTTCTTTGCCAAGTTTGCCTTGGCTCTCTGGGGTCTTTTGTGGTTCCCCATAAGTTTTAGGATTGTTTAGCTAGACTAATCAAGAATAAAAGAGAGGGGACTTACATAAATAAAATTGTAAATGAAAGAGGAGACATTATAGCCAATACCATAGAAACACAAAGGACCATTGAAGACCAGTATGAACAACTATATGCTATCAGATTAGATAATCTAGAAAAAAATGGATAAATTCCTAGAAACATAAAACTGACCAAGTCTGAATCAGGAAGAAATAGGAAATCTGATAGACCAAGAATGAATAAGGAGATTGAATTGGTAATCAAAAACCTCCCAATAAAGACAAGTCCAGGATCGGATGGCTTCACAGGTGAATTCCATCAAACATTTAAGAAAGAATTAATGCCAGTTCTACTCAAACTCTTTCAATTTTCAAAAAATTGAAAAGAACACTTTCAAATTCATTTTATAAAACAAGTGTTACTCTCATACCAAAGCCAGAAAAGAACACTACAAGAAAAGAAAATTATAGGACAATATCCCTGATAAGCTAAAAAATCCTCAACAAAATACTAGCAAACCATTCAACAGCACATTAAAAAAAAATCATCCACTATGATCAAGTAAGATTTATCCCTGGGATGTGAAGATGTTTCAACCTACACAAATCAAATGTGACACACAATTTTAACAGAATGAAGGATAAAAATTATATGATCATCTCAATCAATGCAGAAAAAAGGATTTGACAAAATTCAACATTCTTTCATGATAGAAACTTTCAAGAGATTAGGTACAGAAGAAAAGTACCTCAATATAAAGGCCATGGATGGCAAGCTCACAGCTAACATCATACTCAACAATGAAAAGCTGAAAGCAACAATTCCCATCTTAAGAATATTGTCTTCCAGGGTCACCAGGGTGGCTCAGTCTGCCTTTGGCTCAGGTCATCATCCCAAGGTCCTTGGGATCAAGCCCCAAGTTGGGCTCCCTGCTCAGCGGGAATCCTGCTTCTCTCTCTCCTCCCCACTCTGCTCTCTCTTGCTCTCTCGCTCTCTCTCTCAAATAAATAAATAAAAAATCTTTGAAAAGAAAAAAAAAGAATATTGTCTTCCAATTCATGAACATGGTATATGTCTCCATTCAGTTTAGGTCCACTTTGATTTCTTTTACCAATGTTTTTTAGTTTTTAGCATAAAGGTTTTGCATTTCCCTTGTTAAATTTATTCCTAAATATTTTTTGATACTTTTGTCAGTGAAATTGTCTTCCTAATTTTGTCTTCAGATTTTTCATTGGTGGTATATAGAGATACAATTGATTTTTTGGTATATTGATCTTACATCGTGTGACCTTGCTAAACTTGCTTATTAATTCTCACAGTAATTTTATACGTTCCTTAGTATCTTCTCTATGAAAGATTATGTCATCTGAGAAAAAAGACAGTCTTGCTTCTTCTTCTCCGAGTTGTATGCCTTAAATTTCCTTTCCTTCCCTTATTGCCCTGGCTAAAACCTCTAGCACAATATTAAATGTAAGCAGTAGGAGCAGGTGTTCATGTCTTCTTCCCAACCTTGGGGAGAAAACATTCGTCTTGTTTTTCACAATTAAGGAAATGCATTTTATCAGGTTAAGAAAGATCTATTCCTAGTTTTTTGAGAGACTTTGTACAATAAAGGGTATTAGATTTTGTCAGATGATTTTATTGAGTCTATTGATTTGATCATTTTCCCCCTTTAATATATTACATCAATTGACTTTTGGATCTCAACCAACATTGAATATCTGGGACAAATCCCATTGCTTATCATGTAAAACCATCCTCCTTTGTTACTTGGACTATTTTACCAATATTTTGCTAAAGACTGTGATCAGTTTTCATGAGGGAAAATGATCTGTGTTGTTTTTGGTCTGTGATGTGGTATTTTCCTGTGATGCTTTTGCCAGGCTTTGATATCTGGGGACTATGGCTTCATAAATTGAATTGTGAAGTATTTTATACTTCTCTGTTTTTTGAAAGATTTATTGAAGAATTGGCATTTTTTTCCTTTAAATGTTTGGTAGAACTCACCAGTGAAACCATCCTGGCTTGAGCTTTAGTTCTGGAGAGTTGTAAAATTACTAATTCAATGATCTTCCTTAGAAATTTTTCTCTTTCTTCTTTACTGAATTTTGATGTTTTATGTTTTTCTAGGAATTTTTTTCTTTTCATTTAAATTTTTGACATAAATTATTCATAACCTTCTCTTTTACTTCCTGGAATTCCTATAGTGACATCCCTTCTTTCATTCAGTTACGTCAGTTATGTGTTAAATTATTCTTCCTTTCCAATATAAGATTTTAAATCTAAAGTATCTCTCTAAACATTGATTTAATTACATCACATAAATTTTAATGTCATGTTTTCACTTTTTTTCCTATTTTTTAAATTTCTTTTTTATTTTTTCTTTAGCCCATGCATTATTTAGAATGTGATGTTTGATTTCCAAGTATGTCAGTATTTCTCTGATTTATTTCCGTTGTTGATTTCTTTTTTTTTAAAGATTTTATTTATTTATTTGACACAGAGAGAGATCACAAGTAGGCAGAGAGGCAGGCAGAGAGAGGGGGAAGCAGGCTCTCTGCCAAGCAGAGAGCCTGATGCAGGGCTCGATCCCAGGACTCTAAGATCATGACCTGAGCTAAAGGCAGAGGCTTAACCCACTGAGCCACCCAGGCGCCCCTGTTGTTGATTTCTAATTTAACTCTGGTGTGCTCAGAGAATATACTTTAGAGTATCTCAATTATTTTAAATTTGTTGTGAATTTTGTTATGCCTAGCACATAATCTATCCTGGAGAATGTTGCAGGTATGCTCAGAAAGGCTATTTTTCTACTTTGGGGTGAATTTTTCCATATGTGTTCATTAGATCCCATGGTGATAAATGACCACAACTTTTGTTTGTCTTGGAAAGACTTTATTTCTCTTTCCTTCCTTTCTTCTTTCCTTTTTTCCTTTTTTTTTTTTTTTTTAAATATTCTCCTTCATTGTTGAAGACTGCTTTGCCAAGTATTCTTGGTTGGCAGTTGTTGTCTTTCTATATATGAATCTATCATTCCATTCTTTTCTGGCTTGCAAGGTTTCTGCTGAGAAATTTACTGATAGTCTCATGGTTGCTCCCTTGTATGTGATGAGTTTTTCTTTTCTCTTGCTACTTTCAAAATTCAGGCTCAGAGGAGGGGAAATGAAAAGTGTTGTTTAACTAGTGTGAAGTTTCAGTTATCCAAGATGAATTAGTTCAAGAGCTCGGCTGGACAGCATAGAGCTGATAATGGACAATACTGTAGACGCACTTAAAAGTTTGTATAGAGAATAGACCTCATGTTAAGCGTTCTTACCCCACATGCGCAGAGGGACACAAGGACAGTTTTGGAGGTGATGGATATATCTGTCACCTTGAGTGTGACAATGGTTTCACAGGTGTATTGTATGTCTAAACTTATAAAATTGCATACATTAAATATATGTTGTTTATTTTGTAGCAATTATATCTCAATAAACTTGTTTAAAACAAAAACGAAAGTGTAAAAAGGTCTTGAAATAAAAAGTTGTAAAAGAAGGAAGAAGAAGAAGGAGAAGGAAAAGGAGAAGAAGGAAAACAAGAAGGAGAAAAAGAAAGAGAAATGCTGAAGAAAGTTCTTTAGGATACAAGGATATAAAACCATATAGAAACTTACACCTATAGAAGGAAATGAATAGTACTGAAAATAATAAATACTAAGTAAAGAGACTTTTTTTTTTTAAAGATTTTATTTATTTGACAGAGAGAGATCACAAGCGGGCAGAGAGGCAAGCAGAGAGAGAGAGAGAGAGAGAGAGAGAGAGGAGGAAGCAGGCTCCCCACAGAGCAGAGAGCCCGATGTGGGACTTGATCCCAGGACCCTGAGATCATGACCTGAGCCGAAGGCAGAGGCTTAACCGCTGAGCCACCCAGGTGCCCCGAGACTATTTTTTTCTTAACTTCCTTAAAACTAATGATTGTTTTTATAAAAATGTAATGTGTTTATTAATGTTTAGAAATGAAATATACACAATGGCACCAAGGATGGGAAAGGGCCATATAAAAATACACCATTGTAAGATTCTTCTATATAAAGTAGTAATATATTAATTCCAGGTGAATGTAACTACATGTTGTAATTCTTATCCTAATCATGAAAAGTATGATGTGGAATTGTGCCCCAAATCCAAAATGTGAGATGGAATGGGTTGCTAAATATATTTCATCAAGTCAGGAAAGGAGGGACAAACAAAAAGAACAAGAGGGATCAAAAGAAAATAGCCAGCAAGCTGGTTTATTTAAACCCAAATGTATCCATAGTTGTGTTTGATGTAAATAGATTCTACCAGAGTAAAGAGGGGCACTTCATACCAGAAGTACCAGTTCATTAAGA
This sequence comes from Lutra lutra, assembly GCF_902655055.1. Lineage (NCBI taxonomy): Eukaryota > Metazoa > Chordata > Mammalia > Carnivora > Mustelidae > Lutra > Lutra lutra. The sequence goes on along the minus strand of NC_062284.1, from coordinate 143,555,318 downwards.
GGACACAATCCTAAGTGAATTTGCATCTTAAAACAGTGTCAAAATACATGAAGCAAAAATTGACCAGTAATAAGCATATCAAAACTCATAGCTGGGAACTGTAACTTTCCTCTTTCAGAAATTTATAGGACATGTAGATCAAAAATCTATAAGCTATTGAACATTGGAATTATACTCGCAATAATATTGATACAATTGACATTTATAGACTGCCATGTCCAACAATTGCAGAATAAACATTCTTTTCGATTGCCCATGAAATGTCACCAACAGAGAACATGCTGTGTCATAAAACCAATATTAGTGTATTTCAAAATGTAGGATTAATGGAGAGTAAGCTATCTGACCACAATGGAATTAAACTAGAAACCAACACCAAAAAGGAACTAGAAGTCTCTCTAATGTGAGAAAATGAAACAGTACACTTTTAAGTAACCAGTGGGTGGGAAAAAATGGCAACAGAAATTAGAAAAACTCTTAAATTTGATAGGAATGAAGACACAACATCTCAAAATGTGTGGGGTGCACACAGTTACAAAGCATCTGACCAGAGGTCCTCAAAATTGTCAAGATCATCAAAAACAAGGAAAATCTGGAAGACGTTCAGTTTAGAAGAACCTTAGGAGACATGATGATCAGATTTTATGTGTGACCTTGATGAAACCCTAGGACAGAACAAGGACATTAAGAAAAAACCCAGGACATCCACATAAAATATGGACTTTGGTTAATAATGACATATTAATATCAGTTTGTTAGTTATGACAAATCTATCATAGATGTGTATGTACATTTATATCATACACATAAGATATTAACAGGGCCACTGGGTGTTGGGCATATGGGAGCTCTTCGTTCTGTCTTTGCAACTTTTTGGTAAATATAAAAGTATCCTTAAAATTTACCGGTTTATTTCAAAAGATATGTGGGATTAAGCTCAATTAATTTTAGAGAAACATTTCAACTTAAAATGCTAATGTTAGAAAAGAATAACAATTTGAAATCAATGACCATATCTTCTGTTTTAAGATAGCATGAGAATGAATTAAATAGAATATGGTCAGGCAATACAGAAAACCAACAAACCCAAGGGTTGTTCCTTTAAAAATATTAATAAAACTCATAAAAATCCAACAAAATTGATTTTTCTAAAAATGGAACAAAAAATCGCCAATATCAGGAATGAGAGAGGAATCAGTTTTGTTTCATAGACACTACTAAGACAATAAGGGAATAGCATGAGCAAATTTATGCAAATGAATTTAACAACCTACATGAAATGGAAAATTCCCCTGAAAAACTCAGCTGATTAAAGCTAAGACAAGAAGAAACAGAAAACCTGAAAATCCCTACATTTATTTATTACAGAACACGAACTTATAATTTAAGTCTCACAAAACTCCACATCCAGATGGCTTCATTTTTTGATCTCTATCACACACTTAAGGAAGAAATAATACCAACTCTGCACAAACTTTTTCAGAAAATAGGCATGAACATCTCCCAACTCATTTTGTGAGACTCTGTGTACAACTGACAGCAAATCCTGAATAGGGTATTAAAGAAAAAGAAAATTGTAGACCCGTATTGCTCAGGAACTAGATGCAAAATTTTTCAACAAAATATTAGCAAATCAAATCTAGCAGTATATAAAATGATAACGAATAATGACCAAATCAAATTTATTCCAGGAATGCATGTTTGGTGGTTTTTAAATTAAAGAGTAAGTGACATATAATATTATATTAGTTTCAGGTATCCAACACAGTGAGTTGACAATTGTCTACATTACACACAATCAATAGTTAGCATCTGTTACCACACATGGTTATTACATTATTGACTGTCCCCTGTGCTGTACTTTTCAGCCCCATGACTTACTTATTTTTTTAGTTATTTTTACTAACATATAGTGTATTATTAGTCCCAGGGGTACAGGTCTGTGAATCATCAGTCTTACACAACTCACAGCACTCACCATAGCACATACCCTCCCCAGTGTCCATCCCCCAGCCACACTCTCCCTACCCCTCCACCCCCCAGCAACCCTCAATTTGTTTTGTGAAATTAAGAGTCTCTTATGGAAAAAAAAAAAAAAAAAAGAGTCTCTTATGGTTTGTCTCCCTCCCCGGTCCCATCTTGTTTCATTTTTTCCCTCCCTGCCCCCCACGCCCTGCTCTCAAACTCTTCATATCAGAGAGATGATATGATAATTGTCTTTCTCTGATTGACTTATTTTGCTAAGCATAATACCCTCTAGTTCCATCCATGTCGTTGCAAATGGCAAGATTTCATTTCTTTTGATGGCTGCATAGTATTCCACGTATTCTTTATCCATTCATCTGTTGATGGACATCTAGGTTCTTTCCATAGTTTGGCTATTGTGGACGTTGCTTCTATAAACATTCGGGTGCACATGCCCCTTTGGATCACTACATTTGTATCTTTAGGGTAAATACCCAATAGTGTGATTGCTGGGTCATAGGGTAGTTCTATTTTCAACTTTTTGAGGAACCTCCATGCTGTTTTCCAGAGTGGCTGCACCATCTGGCATTCCCACCAGCAGTGTAGGAGGGTTTTCCTTTCTCCGTATCCTCACCAACAACTGTAGTTTCCTGACTTGTTAATTTTTATAATTATAAGTTTGTACTTCTCAGTCCCCTTCACCCATTTTGTCCATCCACCCACTCACCCCCCACTCTGGCAAGCACGTTTGTTGTCTTTATTTAGGGGTCTGCTTCTGTTTCGTGGTTGTTCTGTTTGCCTATTTGTTCATTTGTTTTGTTTTTTAGATTTCACAGATAAGTGAAATCATACGGTATTTGTCTTTCTCTGAATGACTGACTTCACTCAGTGTTATGTTCTCTAACTCCAACCACGTTGTTGCAAACGGCAAGATTCTTTTCATTCTTTTCTATGGCTGAGTAATATTCTATGATATATGCATATATCACATCTTTTTTATCCATTCATCTATCGGTGGACACTTAGGTAGTTTCCAGATCTTGGGTATTGTAAATAATGCTGCAGTAGACATAGGGGTACATATATCTTTTCAAATCAGTGTTGCTGTTTTCTTCGGTAAATAGCCAGTAGTGTGATTGCAGGATCATAGAGTAGTTCTATTTTTAGTTTTTTTGAGGAACTTCCGTACCGTCTCCCACAGTGACTGCATCCATTTGCATTCCCACCAACAGTGCACAAGGGTTCCCTTTTCTCCACATCCTCAGCAACACTCGTTATTTCTTGTCTTTTTGATCTACCCATTCTGGAGGTCATAGCCATTGCAATAAAGCAAGGAAAGAATAAAAGACGAAGATCAGAAAGCAAGAAGTAACTTTCTTTATTCTCAGATAATGTGATTCTGTATATGACAATCTCTAATTTTAGTATATGTGCTGCCGAAGCGAGCACTGTATATGACAATCTCTAAAGAATTTATGAAAAGGCAAAGAACCCTACTAGAAGTGATAAGTTAATATTGCGAGCTGGTGCAGGCACTCTGGAAAACAGTATGGAGGTTCCTCAAGAATTTGAAAATAGAGCTACCCTATGACCCTCCTGGGATCAGAGGCCCTACTGGGCATTTACCCCAAAGGTACAGATGTAGTGAAAAGAAAGGGCACAGGTACCCCAATACTCATAGCAGCAATGGCCACAATAGCCAAACTGTGAAAGGAGCTGAGATGCCCTTCAACAGAAGAATGGAAAGATGTGGTCCATATACACAATGGAATATTACACAGCCATCAGAAAGGATGAACACCCACCATTTGCATCAACATGGATGGAACTGGAGGAGTTTATGCTGAGTGAAATAAATCAATCAGAGAAAGATAATTATCATATGGTTTCACTCCTATGTGGAACATAAGGAACAGCATGGAGGACAATAGAGGCAGGGAGGGAAAACTGAATGGGAAGAAACCAGAGAGGGAGACAAACCATGTGAAACTCTAGACTCCAGGAAACAAACTGAAGGTTGCAGAAGGGAGGGGGTGGGGGGATGGGGGACCTGGGGGATGGGCATTAAGGAGAGCACGTGCTATGATGAGCACTGGGTGTTATGCAACTAATGAATCACGGAACACTCCATCAAAAATTAATGAGGCCCATTGAATTTATATAAAAATATATAGCAAGGTTTCAGGAATTGAGGTCCATGAGATCAGCATGCAAAAATAAATTTTATTTCTAGAAGCTAGCAGGAAATAATTAAAAATGAAATGCAAACAATAATATCATTTAAAAGAACATGAAACATTAACTTCTTAAGAGTAAATTAAGCAATAGGTGAGGGGATTAAGAGCACATGTCTCATGATGAGCAATGAGTAATGTAGAGGATTGTTGGATCACTGTATTGTACACTTGACACTAATATAACCCTGTTAATTATACTGAATTTTAAAAATGTGGCATTAAAAAAAGAATAAATTAAACAAAATTAAAACAGCAAAAATGCTGTGTTCATAAATTAAGGAAAACCAGAATAAATGGGGAGCTATAGTATGTTGGTGGACCTGGGGACTCAATGTAATTAAGACTACGATTCTCTCCATATTAATCTACAGATTCAACACACTCTCGGTCAACATCCCAGCAGACATTCTTACAGAAATGCATCAGTTGATTCTGAAACTTGTGTGGAAACAGACTTCCTCTTCCAGCGAAGAGCAAGTAACAGGGGTTGACTCTACTCTTCCACCTGAAATCACGGCAACAAGCGCAACAACACAAGACAACGTGGACGCCTGTTTTTCAAGACCTTAGACCTCAGGCAAGGAGGGACAGGGATCCCCGGAAGATGGAACACGAATGAGGAGGTTCCCACGTTGTCCCTCGAGACACCTTGTAGGCTGTCATACGGTTTTTGGGAACCCGGGCAGAGCTGGGCAGATATGTACATATACATATTAGATCCTATCAAACTGTACACTTAACATACACCCAGTTAATTGTACATAACTCCCTGAGTTGAGGAATTGAAGATGAGAGCCCAGGTAGACCAAGGATCCTAGCTCACAGGGCAGAGTGTCAGAAAGGAGAAGGCAATGTAAAGAACCCCAGATGCACGCAGAGGGTCCCCTGGACTATTCAGCTCAGTGCTGATCAGCATGTTCATGTGAGACTAGTCAGGGCTGGGGATGGTGCTGGGTGTTCCCACAGAACTGGGAATATTCCTCTTCCAACAGCCAGGCTGGAAAATTGTCCTAATTTGTGGAGCTTTAGTTGAAGTCCTTAGGTCTTACCTGAGTAGTGGCGAATAATTAGCCATAATGAGGGCGAGGACGAAGGTGAGGCCCCTAGGGAGCCCTAAACACAACGTTTGAGGAAGTCCTGCACTTGTGCGACCCTGAGCACAAGTACTTCCTTCAATTCTGCACCCCGGGCACCTTGCTTTCTTCACCTTACTACCAGCCCTGGCCCTCGACGGAACACTGCTCTGGTTGCACCTGCCATCGTAAGAGAAAACCCAAAGGTTCAAATAGTTTGCAAGCAATTTAATTGCATCTCAGAGCACAGCTGAAGGATATTTATAGAAATCCAGTACCCAACAAGATAAAATTCCCAAGGTCTGGAATCCAATCAAAGATTATCAGGCACGCAAAGAAGCAGAAAAATGAGTCCCACAGTGAGAAGTATAATCAGTCAAAACCAACTCAGAACTGTCACAGATGCTAGAATTAACAGATAGTGGCATCGAAGCAGTTATAACTGTATTCTGTGTGTTTGGAAGTTAAGTAGAGGGGCATCTGCGTACCTCAGTCGGTTAAGCGCCCGACTCTTGATTTCAGTTCAGGTCATGATCTCAGGGTCGTGAGAATGAGCCCCACATTGGGCTCTATGCTGGGCAAGGAGTCTGTTTGGGATTCTCTCTCTCCCTCTCCCTCCGCCCCTCCCCCCTTGAAAGAATGAATGAATGAATGTTAAGTAGAGTCGTGGAGCATATGAAAGACCCAAATGGAATACCTAGAGGTGACAACTCCTGTGTCTGTGATGAAAACACATTGGATGGAATTAACAGCATATTAGACATGGCAGAATAAAAGAGTAAACTTCCAGCTATAGCAATAAGGAAAAATCCAAAATGAAATGCTCAGAGGAAAAACTTTAAATGGAAAATGCTGGACCTTCCAGGAGTCTAATATACATGCAGTTGGAGTCCCTGTAAGAGAGGGGGCCCCTCGATCGTGCATCAGAAAACTCAATAAACTCAAAATCCCAGCTCATCCCAAATTCGTCTACAGATTCAATGCAATCCCGGTAAAAACCCCAACCAGTTGTGTTTTTAGGTTTTGTTTTTTTGTTCTGTAGAAATGGAAAGGCTGATTCTAAAACTTACATGGAAATAAGGAGGGGCTAAAAGAGCCCCAAAACTTTGAAACTTAATAATAAATTCAAGGGGCTAACTCCACCGGATTTCAAGAGCTATTAAAAAACTATAACGTGGTATTGACCACAGGATAGACAAATGGGTTGATGGGACAGAAGAGCGAGTGTAGAATTAGACCCACAAATGCATAGAAAATTGATTTTCGACGGAGGCTTGAAAGTGGGGAAATGGATGGTCTTTTCAACAAATGGTGTTGGGCCAGTCGGACATTCATAGCTCATAAATTGCACTTTGATCCACAACCTGAACTGTGTACAAAAATGGACTCAAAGTGGTTCTTAGACCTAAATGCAAAACTTCAACCATAAATCTTCTGGGGAAGACATAAGAGAAAATCTTTGTGACCTTGAGTTTGGCAAAGATTTCTTGGATGTGGCATTAAAAGCATGGTCTATAAAAGAACAAATTGATAAACTGTACTTCATCAAAGTAAAAAACTGCTCTTCAAAAGGCACCATTAACAGGATGAAAGGACACATTCCAGACAAGGAGAAAACATTTTCAAAGCAGGTATCTGAAAAGGAGCTTGTTATCTGGAATATAGAAAAACCCTCGAAACTCTATAATAAGAAAACACAGCCTAAGTTTTCAAATGGACCAAAGATTTGAATATATACACCTCAGCAAAGAAGACCTATAGGTGGCAAATAAGTACTTGAATACAATTAGAGTAAACTGAGAAGTTAAAACCACCATGAAATACCACTGCATACCTGCTTAGATGGCTAAAACGCCAAGACCGATCACACCTAACGCTGACAAAACATGAAACTCTTCCACACTGCCAGTGGGAATGTGAAATGGTACAACCACTCTGAAACACCATTTGGTACTTCCTTAGAAAGTAGGCAGACCCCCTGCCGTATCCACTGGTCTCTCCATTCTGAGGTATTTGCACATCTGGAGAGAAACTCTCCTTCACGAATGCTCACCCTGCCTCCATTGGTAACATCTCCAAATGGGCAACCCTGCTCTCTAACGAAAGGGGAACCCCACTCTCTAACGAAAAGGGAATGGATACGTGAGTCTTGGTACATTCATACAACAGAACACTGCTGAGCAATAAAAGAACGATTGATACCCTTAACAAGATGTCTACATATTTTAAAAATAGAGTGAAAGCTATCAGATCAAAAAAAAAAAAAAAAAAGCATACATACAGCATGATCCCATTTATGTAAATTCTAGGAAATCCATACCAACTGTAGTGCAGAAAAGAGATCAGTGGTGGCCTGGAGGGAGGGTCAGGAGGAATCTGGATATTACAAAGGGGCAAAAGAAAATTTCAGGGTGTGATATGTGTGCGCTCATTTTCCTGATAGTGGTGATGGTTTTACATATACATATCAGATCCTATCAAACTGTACACTTAAAATACAGCCAGTTAATTGTACATAAATTATTATATCTCGATAAAGCTGTTAAAAAATTTACATGGAAATATAAAGGACCTAGAGTAGCCAACACAAGCATGCAAAAGATAAACAGTGATGTTGGACTCACACCACTTGATTTCAAGAATTGCTATAATGCTACAGTAATTATTTCAGTATGGTATTGGCATGTGGTTAGACAAATAGATCCATGTAACAGCATATAGAGTCTAGAAACAGATTCTGGCGTATATGCCAATTGAAATGTGATAAAAGCTCCAACATAATTCTACGGGGAGAGGAAACTCTTTCCAACAAATGATTCTGGAACAACTTGATATTCATATGGGAAAAAATGAATCTTGATTCCAACGTCATACCATACAGAAATTATTTTGATGTGGATCATAGATCTAAATTTAAAAGATAAATCATTGGAAAATATCTTTGAGACCTTGGTGTAAGCACAACTCCTTAGGTTCCAAAAATGGTAACCCTAAAAGGAAAAAAACGATAAACGGGCTTTCATAAAAATTAAAGATCTCTGCTCTGCTCATTAAAAGACTCCTTTAGTGAAGTGAAAATGCAAGCAACAGATTGGGAGAAAATATTTACAATACATATATTTGAAAAAGGACTTATATTCAGAATATATACAGAGCTCCTACGAATCAAAACTAAAAAGATAGCCATATAAAATAGGAGAAGATTCACATAGATAAACACACACACACACACACACGTGCGCATGCACACACACACACACTCACACACACACACAAATGGCCAATATGTTAATGAAAAGGTATTTAGCATTTTTAGTGATCGGAGAAATCCAGTTTAATACCACCATAAGCTCAGTCCATTTCACACCCACAGAATGACTAAAATTAAAAACTGATAATATCAAGTGTTGGTGAGGATGTGAGACAACAGGGCATCTCGTAAATCGCTGTGAAGCCTCAAATGATAACTACTGTGAAAAGTGCTTTGACCATTTCTTATGAAAGTAACAGGCAGTTCCCAGTGATCAAGCAATTCCACTCTTAGGTACTTCCTGAAGAGATGGGAGAATGTGAGATCATAAAACATTTGTATAGAATTATCTGCAGGAGTTTTATTCCTAATAGCTGAGAACTGGAAACAGCCCAAATAGCCATGAACAGGAGAACAGATGAGTGAGTTGTGGTTTATCCTCACGATGGGAGACTGCTTTGCAGTGAGAAGGAATGTGTGATTGATAACATGCAGTGACATCAGTGAGTAGCCAAAGCATTATGTTGGGGGAATAAATATGAAAAGAAATGAGTACATACCATATAATTCCATTTACCTGATGCTTAGTGACAGGCAAACTGGCTGCGGTGGTAAAGTTGGGGCAGGCGCCAGAATGGGGTCACGTGACAGCTGTCGGGGGTTACAACAACGTTCTGTATCTTGTTTGGGAATTAGGTACTTGTATACACATTTGTCGGGACTCACTGAGCTGTATACTTCTAATGTGCCCATGTAACTGTTTGTAAATCACGCCTCCGTGGAAAGTGTTGTGGGCAGACACGGCAATCCCAAGCATGTGTTGTTCTAATGAGATAACACTGGAATTCACAAAGTCACAACCCATGAAACTGTGGGGAAAACAAGATAAATACACAATTAAACCTGTCATGAAAAATGTCCCTCTTAGAACTAACAGATCAAGCAGTCAAAGGCATCAAGCGAAGATACAGGGGGACCGTAAGAATGTAAGGAACTTGAGCTCTTAAGAAACCGAAATAGCAAAGACGTTCTGTGAAACAGTCCATGATCAGATAAACATTCTTAGAGAACTCATTCCAGAAACAAGAAAATAGAGGGGGGGAAGAAAGGGAAATCTGCCCAACTCATTTTATGAGGCAAAAAATAACATTTATTCCAAGTTCGGATATGGCCAATAGAGGAAAAAACTAGGTCTACTTCACTTGTAAAAATAGAGGCACGATTCCAAATGAGCTGCGAGCTAATTAACCCCGCGGTGCATTTTGCAAAGTGACGTAGTTGAGTTTATTCTAGAAGTGCAAGAACAAGTTAACACCAGAAATCCTGTCGGTGTTATCTATGACCGTATTATTAAGCTAAAGGAACAAAATCTGTGGACTGACATACCAGATCATCTCATGAAGTTCAGCATCTTCTTGTGAGTTTTAAACATTCTCAGGAAACCGACTGGAAACGGACATTCTTCGTGTGACCGAGGTTCCGTACGTTGAAAGTGTACAGGAAACCTGATTCTCCATAGGCAAACTTTAGATTTATTTCTGTTACTGCTGGGAAGAAGCCCGGAGGCTCCGGCTTCTGCTGTGAGCAGAGGACACGGAGGGACTGTCGGGGAAGAGAGTCCGCGGGAGCATTGATCACCTGCTGAAACCCACCAGAGTGAACAGAAAATTGGTTGGAAGTAATAATAGAGTTTAGCAAGATTGCTGAACGCAAGATCAACTTACTAAAATTAGTGGCTTTCTACACCAGTATTAACCAATTAGAAATATAATAGAAAAAGAGATACATTCACAAGCAGAACAAAAAAAACTATGAAGTATCTAGACTTTAAGCCAGAAATAAATGCAGAAAACCTTTATAGAGGGGGAAGCATTAATATTTAAGAAAAGTAAAGGGCACGAAGGAGACATGAACAAGTCAAGAGAGAGACTTGGGAGCATGTGAAGGGCCGCTTTGGTCTGCCCAGCCTGCGGCCACAAACCACGAGGAGCCAGAGGCCGAGGGGGCCCCAAAGGGCAGACATACCTCCCGATGCTCTGGGTGCTGGAGTCCACACCCTCGGGTTCTGGTGAGGGCACCCCTCCTGGCTTCAGACAGCTGCCTTCTGCTGGTCCTCACCCTGTGAGGGGAGAGCTCTCAGGTGTCTCTTCCTGCAAAGGCGCCCATCCCATCTTTCGGCCCTGACCTCAGGACCTCCTCTAACCCCCCTCACCTCCAGAAAGCACCACCCCCAAACACCATCCCACTGGGGATTAGAACTTCAACGTATGAATGTTGGCTGGGTCGGGGGCAAACATGTCATCCGTAGTCATGACGGAAAACGTGAATAAAATGGAAAGACAGGTCACTTGAACGGAGGCTTAAAATTGTCACTCATTCTAAATCTATGTGAGCCCTGATGGCCCCCAACGGCTAAGTCAGTTTTGAGAAAGAAAGGCGCCAGGTTGTGGGGTGATGGCGGCTTGTCCTTCCTGGTAAGGAGACGTCCGACAAAGACAATGGCTTCACCGCCATTGCTGTGTCACACCTTACCACAAACGGACAGTTTGTTGTTTTATGGCTTCGTCAGTCAGAAGTCCGCATGGTTTGGCTGGGTTCTCTGCTCTGGGGGCATCCCCCAGTGCAGATGTCAGTAGCTTTGTCCCTAGCTGGGGGCCCCTGGGGAAGGACACAATGCCACGTCCATACATTTTGCTCACTGAATTCAGTTCCTCGACCCTATTTTCTCGCCAGCTGTTGGCTGGGGCTGCCCTAAACTCCTACAGGCCGCCTGAGCTCTTTACCAGACGGGCCCTCCTTCCTCAGAGCAGCAACGGTAATCTCCCTCATGTGCAGCCACTGGCCCCACGAATCAGTCTTTTGGGAAGGGCCCAGGCCTTTTCGGGGCTCCCGGTTTGGTCAGACCCTTGTGGATACTCTCCTTTTTGATTAACTCAGAGATGGCTGATTAGTAACCTGATTTCAGGAGTGACAGCCCACCATAGGACACTGGGGAGGGGACAGTGCGAAGTGGGTGGGCTCTCGGAGCCCTCTTAACACTCCTTCTATGCACTGTAGTAATACAAACAGAAGACAGAGCTTAACACCATACCCGTTACATACAGAAACATAGTATTTGAGGGAGACGGGATCACAAACCAGAGGGGAGAGGCTAAATTATTTAATTTTCAGTGTAGGGAAAATGGACTCACTATAGAGAGGAAAACACGAGATTGATTTCCCAGCACCTTGTACCACACATGGTGAATCTAGACAGGCTGAATATGACGTAGGTAATAGATGTAAAATATAAATGTGTATGGGCGTGTGGGATAAAGCTGGAAAATTCATACAGAGGGGGCAGGACTTCTGAAACGATGTCCTGTACAAAGTACAACCGCCAGGTGAGTTGCTTGTGGTCAGAACTGCCCTAGAGGGGCGCCTGCGTGGCTCAGTGGGTTAAGCGTCTACCTTCGGCTCAGGTCATGATCCCGGGGTCCTGGGATCGAGTCCCCATCGGGCTGTGTGGAGAGCCTGCTTCTCCCTCTCCCTCTGCCTGCTACTCCCCCTGCTTGTGCTCTCTCTGTCAAATTAATAAATAAATAAAATCTTTTAAAAAAATTTTGAAAAAGGACTGCGTTAGAATTGGAGACGTGGGTTAACGGGAAGTAGGCTCAGGGGCAAGAGAAGGGGCGGCCCGTTGCAAGGTGATGTGTACAGCACTGGAGTCGAGCAGAGATACCATCTATAGCATATAATGGACTGAGAAATCAGTAAGGAAAAGACGGGTGCCCGCAGGAAACGACGGACAACTCAAAGAAGGAGAAGCCTGAAAGGCTAACAAGAGTGTGCACGGGTACTCGACGTCCTGGGGGTTTGGCGGGAGATGAAAAAGAATACTAAGACGCCAACTCGGTGGAAAGACTGGTTAGGTAATGCAGATGTTGCTAGAAATGTGGGGAAATGGGTCCCTTGACAGGCACAGCTGCGGGGAGGTGGGGGGTGGGCAGCCGCGGGGAGCGGGGGACGGTCCTGCCGCTCGCTTGGTGTTGTGTTCGTGTGGTTCGTAACTCACGGTCCCCCTTCTGGGTACAGGCATGGGGCCAGGGGCCAGGGACCAGGGACACGGGGAGGGGCCCGGGCTGCCGCCGTGGGAAGGAGAAGACAGCCCGTGTCCATGGCTGTCAGAGATGCACAGAGTGGGATTCCGTAGCGGCAGAAGCGCTGAGCTAGTGGTTTACTCAGCAGCACGTGGCACGGACAGATTTTTAAGGCATACTGTTGAAGGAAAAAAGTTAAGAAACAGGAGCTTTATAGTTCAACAAAACGTACTTACCACTGAAACAATACTTAAAACACCCAAAAGTTCCACGTTTTCTAGTTAAACATGGATTCGAGGACGTATTTGAAACATTCCTGTGAGCACCTGGGGCGGGGGGCGAGGGGGGACCCGGCGCACCGACTGGGTACAAGAAGACGACGAATGACGTGAAACGGACAGCCGCACCGCGTGCCGGGAAGTCAGGAGTCCGACCGACGCAACCATCTGGACCCGAGGTGCAAATTAAAAAAAAACCCGTCAATGAGATATGAGATGCGGAGGCTGGTTTCCATGGGTGTCCCCAACTGCAAAGGTCTTGATGACACGCCCAGAAAAGCCACCGCTTTCCCGCCCTTGGGTGCTCTGCTGTGCTGGGACCCATCCGCTGCCTTCCTGCAGGGAGGGACCTCTCCTGCGGGTGTGAGGACGGGGGGTCAGGCCTGCGTGGAGGCTGTGGCGGGTGCTCACGTCGGTCCCACTGTCTGGTGTCCCTCTGCTGGAGGATTGTGTTCTCTCCCCAACCCCCCGACCCCTGGGTAACTCCAGCGTGGCCACATCAACTTGACCCGGCTGGTGAAATGCAAGTGGGGCTGGTGTACGGGCCTTTCAGGGAGCAGATTTAAGAACAGGTCCATGTTCCTCCATGACCCCAAAGCCAGCAATGCCTGGGAGGAGGTTGGACCCCCTGACTGCTGGGGTCCTAGAACAAGGCAACCTGGAGAAAGCGAGGACATCAAAGATGGGCCGTGTGGGTGAGTGCCACATAAATGTGTGGTCGGGGCACCTGGGTGGCTCCGTGCTTTAAGGGTCCGACCCTTGATTTCAGCTCTGGTCCCCATCTCAGGGTCATGGGATTGAGCCCACCTTGGGCTCCATGATGAACCTGGAGCCTGTGTGGGATTCTCCTTTCCCTCTCCCTCCCTCCTCTCCCCTTCCCACATGCACACATGCTCTCTCTCTCTCTCCAAAAATCAACCAGTAAATAAATGAACGTGTGGTGGGAGCCGCTGAAATGTGTGTGTGTGCCGGGGTGCTCGTCTCTGGAGCTAACTTCCCTCAACCTGACTGATGTGGAACCTCCACCGGGGCCCCAGGTTCCGTTTTCTCTGTAACTCTGAAGGTTGCAACCGGGCAGGGGCTGGAGACGAGAGAGAAGGTTCTGGCCACCTTTCCGACCGCCCCGTGCTCCTGCGGGAGGGGTCAGGATCGCAGACACTCCGAAGGAGAAGGTGGGATTGTGACAGCCGCCCACCAGCCCTCAGGAGGGAGCTGCCGAGTCCCGCCGGGTCTGGACAGGAACAAGAGCCCTCTCGCGTGTCCGCGAGCAGGGGCTGGAGGTGAGCCGCTGAGTGAGGGCCCTCAAGGATGGCACCAAGGGCAGGAAAATGAAGCGGTGACTAAGGTCTACCCACCTGGACAGCAATTATTTAATTTTCCTGATTTCAGGGAAGATTTGTGGACTTGGTGTGAAGTATGTTCTCATGTTATCACTCATCAGGGCTTTTGCTGGAAGCTCGCGCTAATTAACCGGCCGGCTCGGTTAACCCTGTCAGGGGAGCTCACCACCTCCAGCCGCCACAAACCAAAGGAAGCGGGGCGCTTACACTTTCCTCTTCATCTTCAAATTTGTTCTACAACTTTTACTCCTCCTTATGGCTCAATTGTATCCCCCCAGCACCCCCAATTCGTATGCTGATGTCCTAACCCCCCAGGACGCAGAATATTCGGAGACAGTCTTCAAAGAGGTAAGAAGTTAAAATGAGCTCATGGGGAGGGGGGGTCCTAATGCCTTCTGACTGGTGTCCTGGTAAGAAGGAGAGATTGGGATGCGAGAGGAGAAGGCGGTGTCTACATGCCTGGGGGCCTGGGGAAACCAGCCCTGCTGGCACCTTGACCTCAGCCTTGCAGGCCCAGCCTGGGGTGCTCCGTCCCTCCCCGCAGACGGACGCAGCCCCTGGGCAGCCCCTTCCTCCAATCAGCCAGTAGCCTTCGGGGGGCACGTTTCTTCTCTCCCCATCACCACCCCGACTCCTGTATCTCCTCTAGTAGCTGTCCCCACTTCCCAACTACGAGTCCAAATATGGGGGTGCTCCTTTCTCCTGGAGGCAGCCCGTCCCCACTCTGTACCCCGAGGACCATTTGCTGGTCCCCGATGTGCTCAATGCCGAGTGTTTCCAGGCACATGTCCCCCGTCTCTGCTGTGTCCCCTCGGTAGAGAAGCTGCACGCGATTGGAGCTGTGGCCGACTGGACGCTGCAAAGTAGGAAATCAGGGGGCGGGGGAAGGGTGCAGGAGGCATGGTGAGGGCTCTCAGGAAAAGACTGGGAACGTGTTCTCCAGCCCCTGGTGAGCTTGGAGGCTGACGGCTTGTCTCTCCTTGCCTTGGGGCATTTCCTGTATCCAGGCTCTTGGAGCCAAGTTCACCAAACCCAGTGCCAAGGTGCCAGTGCTCAGTGAGAAACACTGCCTGTCCCGTGGCCCAGACCTGCGCGGGCATGACCGGTGCATTCTCTTTCTGCCGCGGATGTCCAGGGAAGGCAAGTCAGGACCAGGTGTCCGGCTGGCCTGGAATCAGAACATGGTGGCAAGCTGGACAGGGCAACTCTTTACAGAACTAACTCAGTGGGCCGTTGTGTAGCACCCAGCCCTGCTAGTGGGCTGGGGTCCCCTGCAGACTGTCTCATGTCACCCTCGCCCCTGCGCCTTGCCAGCCTGCCCCTCCCGCCTGCCACATCCAGGACCTCCCTGATGACCAGGCTCTCTTTGCGGACACGATCTGTCTCGGGTCTGGAGGGAGCCAGGTTTGGAGCCCTGGGAAAATGGCTGCGTCCCAAAAGTGACCAGCGTGTGTGTCTCCCAGGCCTTCCTGCGTGGGGTTCACAGAACATGTGTTTAGGATTTAGGAACTCGGCATCGGAACTGGGGGCCGATGGCCAAATATTAGAATAAGAGATGCTCCTAGTGTTCTTACCACTTGGGAAATTCCAAGGGTTTTAGGAGCCCTGGGCCAAGAACCAGAGGCAGACCAACGGACATATTTTTCTCTGATCTCACGGCTGCGCTCGTCTTCCAGGCGTGACTCCCTGAGTCCCCTGTCACTGCCTCCCTCGTGCCCATGCCCTCCCCCTGGACTCTGGGCGGGCCTTTCCTCTCTCCTCTCTGTAGCCCCGGCCTCGTCGCACTGGGCCTCGCTACCACTGCCACCTGAACACTGAGGCCTCCCGTCCAGAGTCCAAATGGGAGACCCCAGAACTGAGTCACACTTCCCAGCCTGCTCCTCCAAGTGTCGCTCTGTACCCGGGGACCTGTGACCGCCACAGCCTGGCTTTCCTGGGGCGTGTCTTCCTGACACATGGGGCCATCGGGGTGAGCGTAGGTTTGAAACACCAGCTGTTCTGTTTCCCGGGTCCTCTGTTTCTCTAGAACCTGCTGATTGGGGGGTGGGCCTCGTAGTGGGCCGTGGACTTCCCCGGAATCAGGTCCTCCCAGCTCTGCTCCATTCAGCCCTAAAGGCCCTCTGTCCCTCTTCCCTCTGTGACGGCTTCTCCAGCCCCTGGCTCATGCTGGCTCCGTCTTTAGCGCTTCCCGAAAAACACCCCCTAGCCTCTCACAGCCTTCTCAGCCCTTGGGTGGTGAGCCTCTCCCGTGGGCTCCAAGGGGGCCCTGGTCACCTCACCAGCCCTGGCACGTTATGGGCGTCCTGGGGGTGAGCCAGGCTCCCCCTGTCCATGTGCCCCCACGCTGGCACGGGGCATGTGCTCAGCAAATTTCAGCAATTTCACTGCCGTGTGCCACCGTGAAGCCCCGGTGGCCTAGCCTGGCTTCACAGAGAAGCCCTTTTCCAGCTAATGCCCATGGGTCCCAGGAGTCTGTGTCTCTGTCTCACTTGCCACTCTGGCCCGAGGCCTCCTGACTCCCAGCCTTCGTGGCCCTGAACTTGGAGTCTCCTCTGCTCTGAGTGAGAGCCTCCCATGCACAGCGGGGCCTTCCTAGACCCAGGGGGCCGCTTGGGAGTCTCAGTCCCCGCCCCCGCCTTGTTTTGCGGTGGAGCAAAGCAGTGCTTTAAAGGAAATTTATTTTTCCAAATGGCAGAACAAAGGACACCATGTTTAGGAAGAAAACGCATTGCTTACATTTGAGAAAAATTAGTAGCATTCTATAATGAAAGACACTTGAAGGCGTTGACTCAGCCCAGGCTGACATATATCTTTGACTAGTTTGTGAGATACTCATAAAATTATATGCTGTTAATTTAAGGCTTCTTATGCTAATTTTCAGTCAATTTTTTTGCCTACGAAATTTATTGGTGGCCTCCCGGGTAACAGCCGGGCTTGGTCCAAGCGTGGGGGATCCTTGTTAAAAACACCAAGTGAAGAAAGTAAACCAGAGTTCGGTGGGAGGGACAGAAGGACATGAGGACAGTGTCCAGGCAGTCCAGGGCCTCAAACCTGAGCTAGGACAACACTGGGGGACACACAGCGCTGTTCCAGGGCCCAGAGCAGTCCCTGATGGGTGACGCACCCCTGTCCACAGATGGGAAAGCTGAGGCACAGAGCAGGTGACGTTCCCCCGAGTGGAAAGCCACAGAAGAATCTAGGTGGTCCCCCTGCTCGGCGCACTCCCCAGCCTCGGGTCAGCAAGAGCAGGTTGTTCCGGGTGAAGAAGATCGGGTGCTGTGTGAATCCATAAAACAGCAAAGTGGGGGTCAGTCCACCTAGACTGGGGCCTCATGGATGTTCCCCGTGCTCGGAAGGGCCGCATGTTGTCGCCAATCCAAAAATTCCTATGGGACCCCCACGAATTGCATGGCTGGCCCTGTCCCTAAGCATGGGGCTACGGCGCAGGGGAGAGCCTGGGACCCAGGGTCAGCCTCCCCCCAAGCTGTTCCAGCAACATCCTCCTGACCTCCTTCTGACCTTGGCCAAGCCCAGCCTTCTCGCCAAAGGGCAGACCCAGACGCCTGTGGAGGCCCGCCCCCCGGGAGGACTGACGACAGTGACGTCGGGTGTGGTGACATCCTCCCAGACCACCGACCACAAAGCAACATTCACAGGGGTGCTCCCTACCCATGCCGCCTCCACCTGCGAAAACTGACCCGGGCTTGCTGCCGCATAGCCATGGTGGCCCGTGTCCTGGGCCAGGCCCCGCTGGGCTGCCAGCCATGGGCTGCGAAGGTCATCCCCCCTGCTGGTACAGCAGTTATCCATGGAGGTGTAGGGTCTCCTAGGGGCAAGACGGGGGGGCACACAGCAGAGCAGTCAGGGAAAGCTCTTCAAAAATGCTGCACTTAAGTGAAGCCCTAAAAACCAGTGGAGAATTGACCCGTGGAAAGGGTGGACAAGGCTGCCAAGATGGGGAACAGAGTGGGCAAACCCAGGAATGCGCTGAGGCAGAGGAGGGTGACGACGGGCCACCAGGAACGGGGGGACCCGACCAGGTGAGGCTGGGAAGGCGCCCTGAGCCCCTGATGGGAGCGCCCCTCCAGCCGCTGTGTGGAGCACAGCTCAGAGGGCAGGGGGCTGAGGTGTCTGCGCTGGAAGTGCGGGAAGAGCCTGATGGGTGCGCAGAGGACGGAGAGACACAGCGCAGACTCAATGGGGCAGGCCCGCTGGACCTCAGGAGCCAAGGACAGAGAGACTCAAGGTATGGCCCGCCCCCCGCCGGGGGCAGGGTGGACAGCTTTGGTGCTCCCCACAAGGGAACCCAGGAAATGGGGGCTGGGAAGAGAGGAGGTGAGACGAGGAGAGATGGGATTCCTCGTCTATGAACTGGAGGGTCGGATGCCACTCCGGAAGTTTGGCAGTTTCTTCAGAAACTAAACGACGCTTACCTCTGGCGCTCACCCCTGATTGAGCTCCTGGGCATTCATCCCAGGGGCACGAGGACTTCTATGCACACACAAACCTGTGCACGGTGTTCGTAGAGCTGCTTCTGGGCCCCAAACCAGAGCCCCAGATGCCCTTTGGGTAGATGGTGAAACAGACTGTGGTCCATCCAGGCCAGGGACACTGCCCACAATCTGCAGGGACAAACCGAGGACACTGGCCACAGCGTGGGCCGAGTGAGAAAAGCTGACCTCGGAAGTCACACACAACCTTGGGTGGCAAAATGGCAGGACAGACTGACAGTTGCAGAGGGAGAGAGATGGCGAGAGGGGAGAAGGAGGGAGGGGGGCAGCGTCAGGGGTCCTCACCCTGATGGGTGTTCTGGGTCATGATTGTGGCGGTGGTTCTGTGGATCGGCCCATGCCATGTAGTGCCACAGAACCGGGTAAACTCACACACACAGGGAGTTGTTGCGCCAAGGACCCTCTGTCCACCCTGGGATCATCGGCTGGGGCCCTAATCCACAAGCCCATGGCCTTGGCTGGCGGGGGCAGGGGGCCTTTTTGGGAGGGAGGAGTCTTCACCTTGAGATCAGCGCCCTTACGAGAAAGACCCCACAGAGATCGCCTCTGTTCTGCGTGTGAGGTCACAGCGAGAAGGGCTCCCCAGGGAGCCGGATCTTCCAGCATCTGGGGCTTGGGCTTCCAGCTGCCTGGACCGTGAGCAGTAAACGTGGTTGAAGCCGTCGGGTCTATGGTGCTTTGTCAGAGTGGCCCGGGCCAACGACGGCGGCACGTGACGCTGGCGAACTCCGCGTCGGTTTTCCAAGGGCCACTTCCCGTCCCGTCCCAGGCCGCGGCGAGGCACGGCGTTACCCCTGGGGGAACCCGGGTGAAGGTGCGCGGGACTTCTCGGTGCTATTTTTGCAACTTCCTGTGAATCTGTAATTACTTCCAAAAAAGAAAAGAAAAAAAAAAAAGAAAAGGAAGGGACAGGACAGCCCTGGAGGGCTGACAACATGGGCCAAGGCCAAGTGTAGCAGACACATGAGGAATTCCAACGGTCTGGGCAGACTTGCCAGGTCAGAGGAGGGAGGTCAGCTCAGGTAAGGGGGACACGCCCAGGAACGGTCCCGCTGGGAACGGGATGTGACCTCTAAGCCCCGTGCAGAGAGTGTACCCCTGTCCTGCTGGCTCCCTGCTTCGAAGGGCAGGCCAGTGGGGCGGGGGGCCGAGGGGGGCAGGCGGGGACTGTCACCATCTGCTCCTCCCCCAGCAAGGAGACTGGCCGGCTCATGGCTGGAGCACAGGGTAGCCCCGACTGCAATTTTCCTCTGGGGGAGGGTCTCAGGGGCTCCAGGAGGCATGCGCCGCAGCCTGGGCTCCCCTGCAGAAGTGAGGAACTAGACGGTCTGGCTTTGCACACTAGGAGCTGTGTGCATCCCACTCTCCTGAGTTATGTGAGGACACAGTTTATCTTTAGCCCGAAGCCACCTGCTGGGTAATCTGTTTCTGTGTACTCGATTGATCCCACCATCCCTACAGGAGCGAGGAGCGGCTGACTTTATTTAAAGCAATCAGCTCACACGGAGAAGCTGGCCAGGGCGGTCCGGCACACCTGTCCGGACAGCCTCGGGCCTCAGGGGACACTGCCCTTCCCTGAACATGGGCACAGGGTTGGGCTGTCCCGGGTCAGGCTGGCCAGGGACACAGCGCCATGACAGGCAGTGCCCAGAGGAAGGGCGTTTGACACAGACCACTGCGAGTTGAGACGTCCCCACACTGGTCACTAAGGCCGTTTCTTCCTTCTAACACCTTGATCCCCTCTTCTAGACCAGTATTTACCTCCGTGAACAAAAATCTGGAAACATTTATACCCAGCGCCGCACAGTGTTGCGTACCTTGGGAAATACAGATTGTCTTGATGTATTAATGGTCCCCCAGGGAGTCCGAGCCCCGGGAGAACAGAGTCATCCTGTGTCCTGTGTTTGCTGGATCAGTGTCCAGACCTGCTCCCAGGCTCCCGCAAGACTGAGCAGCCTCAGGCGTGCACAGACACTCAACTCCCGGCCACCCCCGCCGGAATTCAGGATGAGCCCCAGACACGCCCTTGCATGGTCTGCATTAGGAAGATACACAAACACGACTGATAATCTAGTAATGAGAAGTGGGCAGGCAGTGGATGTCACTGGGGCTTCGGGGGCCTACAGTGACCCAGGCAGGATGCAGGGATGGGGGCGTGGCTCTCCCCTGGCTGCCCCACGCACTTTACATTCCCCTGAGATAAGGGTGGGGCTCCGCCTTGCAGCTGAGCCGTGAGGGTGGCTGACACGCAGGTGTGTACACCTGCCGCAGAACCCCAAGTCTCCCCAGGGCCCCCACGAGGCAGTCAGGGCAGAACTCACCAAGTGCGTGGACAATAGGTGCATGTTGCTTCGCTGACTTTTACTGTGGTAACTATACATAACATAGAATTTACCATTTTAGCCATTTTGTACTTTTTGGAAGATCCATGTCTTTATTTGAGAGAGAGCTCACATGCGTGTGAGCTGGGGGAGGGACAGGGGAGAGGGAATGCGGACACCCCGCTGAGCGCAGAGCCCCAGCAGGACATGGGGTTTGATCCCACGTGTCCCAGGACCCTGGGATCGTGACCTGAGCTGAAATCAAGAGTTGGACGCTGCACTGACTGAGGCACCAGGGGCACCCCACCCCAGCCCAGTGTAGCCGTTTTAAAGTGTACAATTCAGTGGCATCAAGTGTGTTCACATGGCTGGGCACCGTCGGCAGTGTCTCCTTCCAAAACATTTTCAGCACCCCAGACGAAACCCCCCATGGTGGCTAATGTTATGCATCAATGTGGCTGGACCACAGGAGGTCCAGACGGGCGGTACAGCTTTGCTCTGGGGTGTGCCCTTGAGTATGTCTTGGGAAGAGATGAGCAAGGGAGTCAGGAGACCGAAGAGAGGAGATGCCCTCATCAGCGCAGGCAGGCGCCTCTGACCTGTGGGGGCCCGAGTGGAACAAAAAGGCAGGTGGGGAGGAGCATTCTTTCTGTTGAGCTGAGACCACCCCCCTTCTCCTGCCCTGGGACAGGTGAGTACGGCCCACCCCTGTTTCCCGGTTGCTCCCACCACGTCCCCAGCTCCTGGCAACCACGCCTCTCCTTTCTGTTTCTAGGGATTTGCCATTTCTGGACGTTTCACGCAGGTGGAATCATTCAGTATGCTGGCTGCTTCCACGGGGCATCAGGTTGTCAGAGTTCATCCTCCTGGTGTCCCGTGTCTGTGCTCCTGTCCCTTCCACCCCTGTGGGGTGCTCCACTCTGTGGGAGACCACATTTGGGGTGTCTCGTTCATCCCTTGAGGCTGCCTTGGGCATCTAGGTGCCTCGGGATGGTGACCTCATCCTCGGAGGCCATCGCGAGCAGGAGCTGCAGGGCAGGACCTTGTGTGACCCCCACCGCTCATGCCCAGGGCCCGGGACAGCCCCTAGGGCTCCGCGGGCACTCGGCACCAGTCTGCTGAAGAAGGAACGGAAGAGCGTGGTTGTTGCGGGGTAGCGAGGAGAGCGGGTGTGCTCTGAACCCCGCGAGGGAAGTGGGGCATGACCACCCTATGTAGCCACCTCCAGGGAAGATAGAAAGTGCAGAGCTCTGGGCGATGAACCCTGGGCTGGGAGCCCGGAGCCGGCCATGGAGTGTGGCTCTGCCGGCACGTGGACTTCGTCAGTTTCTTAGAAAGCCACTGTGTTTCCTGTCACTGCCATAACACATCACCACACACTCCGTGGCTTAAAACAGCACCCATGTATTACCTTACAGCTCTGGAGGCCAGAAGTCTGACGGGGTTTCCTTGTGCCCGAGTCAAGATGTTGGCGGGTTTTGGTCCTTTCTGGAGGCTCCGGAGAAGAGTCCGTTGCCGGGCCTATGGCTTCTAGACGTCTCCTGTGCTCCTTGGCTCATGGCGCCTCCCTCCGCCAGCAAGGCCAGCAGAGCGCCTTCTCTCTGACCCCGCTCTCCTCTCCATGCCTCTCTCTGAATACGCCCGAAGGAAGCCTCTCCTTTCTCAGGGCTCCTAGGGCTGGATCGGGACCACCTGCATGACCCGGGATGACATTCCCTCCCCAAACCCCTACCTTAACCACCTCTACAAAATCCCCTTTCCGTGTAAGGGACATGTTCATAGATTCCCGTGCGTAGGATGTGGACATCTCGGGGAGTGGGAGCACTGGTCTGTCAACCACAGAAGCCTCTTGGCCTCTCTGAAACTCGGTTTCCTCATTTGCAAACGCAGACTAGCCGATCCCCAACTCGGGAGTGAGGTGCTTGAAGCGGGGAGAACAGCGGACTCCACACTGTGACAATTTCTGTCATCCCCAGAGAAAGGGGCTACCCTGGGGTCCAGCCCCATCTGACCGGATGCCCTGCGAGACCTTTCCACCCTGTTTCCTCCTGATCCCCAGTGTGGCCAAGCGCTTCAGGGAATTTATAAACCCAGTACATTTTGCATATTTTTAAATCTTTCCTTTTAAGGCAGCTAGAATGTGTAATTAATTCAGTATTAATTTAAAAGTTTTTTGAAATGGACTTTCTCCTGAAAAAAATAAGTAAATAAAAAGACCGAGCATGAAGGGGAGAGGATCTGCTGATGCGATTTTAATGGTCCTGTTCTTTGCTTCCTTAAGTCCTTTCCTCGGGAGGCGCGAGCCCAGAAAGAAAAACTACGGAATGATAGGCAACATCTGGAGCTTCTAGAAGCAAAACATCTGCATCTGTGTGTCCCCCACCTGAACCCGGGAGCTCTTTCCGAAGCCGGCACGAGCAGGTCCTGGCGCGTGGCTGGAAAGATCCACACGCGTGTGCGGCGTCTCAGGGCAGGTTTGGGCTGACACTCTCCTGGGACAACAGCAAGCCCCTTGCCGTGGGGAAAGAGCTTTGGGTCCTAACCAGGTCCTCCCTGCACCTGGGGCTTCTCTGTGAGTCTTTCAAATCGGCCCCAAAGCCCAAAGGCACTGGGAGGGGATGGAGGACAGCTACTCCCCTTTTGCTTGGAAATTCCCCTTTCAGCGGTCCCAAGGGGAGTGTGTCATGGGCCTGAGAACTGAGCGCAGGGCAGGACGGTGTCCTTTCCCGCGGCTGAGCCTGGGAGCACTGCAGACCTGTGGAGGAACCCAGGCAGCACCCCGCTGGTCTTCCCGGCACCGTCCCACCGCGCTGCTTGCCCTCATGGGTCCCATCTTTGGAGTTTTGCAGGTGCCATGTGGAATCTTGGTGAACGAATCCTTAGAAGAGGGCGCCCCTGTGTCTTCATTCGCTCCAGCCTTCAAGAAATAGGTACTTCACCTCCGGGAGCTCCAGGGGATAAAGGATAAATGAGAAATGTTCCCCACCCTCTGGGAGCTCACCGTCTAAGGAAAGAGATGGATGGACAGGCAGACTGCCCCAGGGTCGGCTGGGATAAGCAACCTTTGTTTGTTGATTTATTCATTCATTCATCTATCGCTCCTTGCCAGCTGTTTCCGGGCCAGAAACCGTGGGTGCTCACCAGCAAGGAGTGCACGTCTAACAGTGGAAATGTCAGGGAAAATGTCAGATAGTACTTGTGGAGTGGTTAGAAGACAACAGCCTTTTGGATAATTATGAACACGTTTCCTGGAGAATCACTGGTGTGAAAAGACACTGGGTCCACTCTGGCCTAAAGCAACAATGAGGAACTCGGTGGGTGAAAGCCACATGTGGGTACAGCGAGGGGCAGGTCATCTCCAGGGATCGCCCAATTCAATGGCCGGTCCCCATCACCTGCAGAGCAGCCGGGCTTCGTCCCTCCGTGGGAACGTGGGCTGGAAGAAGACACAGCCCGGCTCTCAGAAACGCATGGATGGCTGGGAGAAGAAAGTCTGCGCCCCAGGGTGGGGTTGCCCTCAGCCGCCCACCCCAACAGCGCAGCGCTCCCAGCCTCCTCAGGGACCTCCGTCTGTCTGCCTGATGAGCGGTCGAGGGACTTCTGCTGCTCTCCATTGTCCCACTGCCTCTCAGTGCTGCAGACAAGGCACCATTTTGCGGGTTGGTGGACCCCAGGCAGACCCAGGTCCCAGGAGGGCACTCCTGGAGCCCTGCTTTTACCCAGTGGTACAGCCTGAGCGTTGACAGGAAACTAGCCAATTTCTGCTCTTTAAACAAAATCAGTGATTCAGCCCAGGCTGAATCCTGAATCCTAGGGTTTGGCTCTCCCTGCAAAAGCACCGTCTTCTCTGTTTGGAGACTTGGTTCTTTTGGGAAGGCTGGAGCATGCAATCAATTTATTCATTAATTTAAAGGTTTTGGAAACAGATTTTCTAAGTTTAAAAAAAAAGAAGAAGAAGAAGAAGGTGGAGGCGGAGGGAGGTGGCTCAGGAGGGTGTTAGGGGTTGAATTGTGTCTCCCTAAAAAGATGCGTTGAAGTCCTAATTCCTCAGACTCCCCGAATGTGACTTTAGTTGGAAATAGGGTCATTGCAGATAGAATTTGTTGAATGAAGATGAGCTCATCCTGGAATCTGGTGGACCCTGTAATGTAAGGGGACTGAGGTCCTTATAAGAAAAGGAGCCACGGAGGCGGGTGCCGAGAATGAGACACGGGGGACGAATGTGTATGTGAGCAGAGGTGAGGTTGCTGGGAGCCAGCTGGGAGCCCAGGGGTCCGTGGTGGCCGAGGACCTCCAGCTACCACCAGAAGCCAGAAGAGGCAAGGAAGCTTCCTTCCCTACAGGACCCAGAGGGAGCGCGGCCCTCCTGCACCTTGATTTCAGACATCTGGCCTCAAGACCAGGAGGCAATGAATTTCTGTTCCTTTAAGCTTGTTCCTTTAACCCAGTCTTGGCCCTGTGTTGTGGCAGCCCCGGGACCTTAACCCAGAGAGGGTTAAGAGTACCCTGCTCCTGCACACGTGAGTGCTCTCTGGCCTGTCTGGGACGTGGGGTCTGGGGCGCACAGCTCTTCTCAAAGCCAGAGCTGGTCTCCAGGATTCATCTGTCCCCATGCCCCACTCTCCACCACCCCTTCCCGCCCTGCCCTACAGCTGGTGACCAGGCTTCCCAAGGCACCAGGGATCCCAATATTTACACCAGAGTTCCTTGGCTCTCACGGTATCTGGTATTGATCTTTCCTACCCTTTTGCCAACGAACGAGAGCGAAGTGGCTCCCGGGCTCGCTGGGTCCATGCTCAGAAGCCTCCCGTCGTCTCTCCACCTGGCTTCCTTCCTGGTCTCCTTCCTGCGCACCTGCCCCACGCCCCACAGGGGCCTCGCCTGCCTGTCCTCCTGCACTGGCCCCGAGGTGCCGCTCTCCTCTTTTCCTGAGAATGTCTGGTCTTCCTTCGCCCGGGATCAAAGCCTCACCTCCGGGACCCGCTTCCTGCTTCTGTCCCAGGCCAGACGACACCCACTCACCCACTCGTTTCCAGAAATGCGCCTCTTGGCTGTTTTCCTGTTAAGACACGTGGCGGTTTGATTTGGCTGCGGCTATCTCGGGCAGTCCTGTGCAACGGGGCAAGAGTGGGGCGGCGTCTGGGGCCTCTTAGGGCTGGGGGTTCACAGTGCAAACCCTGTCCTTCCCAGAGGTCTTCAGTGCTCCCTTGGGAGGGGCAAAGACAGCTAAACCTGACACTTCTCTCTTATAAAATCTTGGAACAAAGTCACAATTGTATGATCTAACTTTGATAGAGTAATTTTAATTCATATATAATCCATATTCAAATTTACCCAACTGTCCCCCAAATACCCTTTATTTTTCTTTCTGTACTTTTTACATAGGAATATATATTATGTATTATATAGTATACATAATTTTAATATATTAAATCATATTAGGTTAAAATTAAATGTTAACTATATATGATATACATGTTATAAATATATATGATGCACATTACATATGATACATCATATATAATATAAAACATAAAACATAAATAAACACACAAATAAATATATAATATGAAAACATAATCAAATCTATGAAAATATAGAAATCTATTTTATTCATATTCCCAAGAGCTGTCCCGGGAGGGGTTTGTGCCCTGGGTGGTTGACACCAGAGACATAAATGTTGGCCCTGTCCTATGCAATCAGGGAAGGCTTTCCAGGGGAGGTGGCATTTGAGCTAAGTCTCAGCTCCAGTGGGGAGCTGCCTGGGATGGAGGCTTCCTAAGCAGGGGACAGTGAGTCCTTTCTGATTAGGTGTGTTTACTGCTCAGTGTCAGGTCTCATACTGGTCACTGGAGTCATGGAGGGAACCAGACCCTGCCCCGAGGGTGCTGACAGCATACGTTGAGGAGGCCTGGAGGGGCTCTGTCCGGTGGAGAATGGGCACATCTTCAGGTTAGAGCAGGAGGAAGTGTCCAGGCTTTACGACCTCCTGGAGGCAATGCGGCTGGACAGGCCTTCTGCCTTTGGCTCCGGGCAGAGGCCCCGGGAGATGGTGCTGAGTCTGGGCAGGGGTGGCCCTCTCTCCAGGTTCGGCAAATTGGCCAAATTTGCTAGAAAGGTATCTCATCTCTGCCACAGAAACTGGGGAGAGGCAGGGAACTAGGACCCATGGCTGCTCTGGATGCCATCTGCCAGGGGTCCAGGGGCCTCAGGGGGCCTGAGCCAGCACTCTCGGGAGAGCGTGTCCTGACAATCAAGGCCGTGCACTCCAGGACCCCTGTCAAGGAGTGAGAAGCCCAGCGGTCCAGCTCTCACCTCTGGAGTGCCTCCCTGCTGGGGCGCTTGGTCCCCAGGATGGCCTGTTTCCAGGCCAGGCTTCTGTCTCGAGGGCTGGCCAGGGTGGACAATGTCCTTGACCTTTCCTCTGTGGCCTAGAAAAGTTAGGCTTGAGGCCAATAATCTCTGTCTGTCCCATTTTTCAGACCCCAGCCTTCCCACCTCACTCCCTTCCTGACTCCTGCTGGGCTGCCTGGGACCAGGCCAGGGGCTCCCTTGCCAGGACAGACTCCACCTGGGATCCCTGTGGACCCCTCCATCAGGCACCCCTCCGTCTTCCCCTCATCTTCCTCTTCACTCCTCCTCCGAATGCTGGGAGCAAACCCTTCTGGAGGGAGAGGGGGCCCTGGGTCCTGAGTCCAGTGCCACCCAGCCCTGGGTGTCTCAGAAGCTGGCCAATGAGGTCTCACGCTCTCACACCCTCCCTGTTCCCTGACCTCAGTCCCCGTGGCTCCCTCCCTGTCATCTCTAGTCTAGATGTGGCACAGGATGCCCAGCTGTGGCCTGCAGGCCAGATCGACCTGCCCTCTGGTTCTGTGAGTGAAGTTTTATTGGCACCCAGCTCTGCCCAGCTGCGCACGAGGACTGTGGTTCATGGCAGAGCCGAGACGTTTCCATAGACCACATGGCCTTTAGTGCTTAAAATACGACCTTCTGGCCAGTTCTAGAAAAAACAGGGGACCCCTGCTCCTCCCAGGGTCCACCTCCCCTCCAGCTTCTTCTCCTGCCTCCCGCCCACCTCTGACCAGGTCATTCATTCCAACTTTGCCCTGTTCTGCTGCCCCTTGGCTGGGAAGTCTCTGGTCTCCTGGGCCAGGCCCCATCTGCCTCCTCAGGTCTGCCTTCCTGCTGGTGCTTGTGGTCCTTCCCTGCCTGGGTGGCCTCCCCATACCAGCCTGCTCTGTGGCGGCGGGTGTGGCGAGGGCTGGCAGGTGGAGGGAGCAGCGGGAGCGGCCACGGAGCCCAGTGGTCCGTGGAGGGGGCAGTTGAGGGGAGGGTGTGTGTGTGAGGGGGAGACAGGAGGCTCCATGGCTGTGCCCAGCCAACTCAGGGCATCGGTGTCCACTAGACAGAGACCCTGCTCTAGCTCAGACTCTCAATGGGACAGGCTCTTCTCCCTTCCAGGGGCCCCCCTGCCAACAGCCCCAGCCCCCCGGGCAGTGCAGGAATCCGCTGTAAGGCCCCCTTGTCTGCACCCTGTCTGCCTGAGCTCAGAACACCCCTGTGGTTCACCGTCATGGCTCTGGGGACAAAACTTAGAAGATAAGGTCCAAAAATGGCCCTGGGGCAGGAGGGCGAGCCCTGCAACCCTCCAAGTGTTCTTTCTGCCCATGGGTACAGACTCCTGCTGGGTCCTGAGTGAGGAGGAAGTGAGGGTTTCTGCCAGGACTTCACAGAGATGCTTCTGGACGGATCTCGAAACACTCTGGAGGGGGGCAGGCAGGAGGATGGAGCCCTCGGCCATACCGTCTGGCGTAAACAATACCCCCACCTCCCAGGGCGGCTGCCCCCCCTGCCACGGGACCCTGGTGGCCGGCTCCACCTGCCCACGGCCCCGGCTCCCTGAGATGTGGGGTTGGGGTGGGGGGTGTCCTCTGCGTGAGGCAAAGGAAGAGCCACTGGGAGTCCGTGGGAGAGCGTGTGCCCTTGTTGCCAGACAAGCAAATAAGGAGCCAGGATGCCCATTTAGGCTGGAATTCCCAGTAAACAGCAAAATAACATTTCAGTGTAAGTCGGTCCCGAACACTGCCGTTTATCAGAAACGCCGATGTAAGTGGCCGTCTCGTGTTTTCTCTGGCAAGCCCGGAAGAGAGGCTGGGTTCCGACTCTGACACCAGGGTTTGGGGGAATTTTTGTGGTGGAAAAAAACCCTCAGACTGGCCTGCCGCCTTCCTGCCCTGTGGCCTTGGCCCTGAGAGGGCCACTTGTCCTGTTATTCACAAGCACTTTGCCCTCCTAGGCATCTTCTCTGTCCTAAAATAGCAGCTCTTAAAAACGCACTGCCTGAGGGGTGGCGGGGGGCTGCGCCCAGCCCCCTGTGGGTTTTCTGGGAGCCCGCGTGCCCATCAGCCCAGGGAGGGGCTCCTTCCTTCAGTTTCCATCCTCTAAACCAGAGGCTTGAATGGGCTGGCTTGGGTCCCTTCCACTGGAGTTGTGGGAGTGGCCGCACGGTCCCACCCTGATGGGGCCTCAGGGGGCTGTCTGGTGGTGGTGGGGGGGCCAAGGGCTACAGGCCCTGGTGGCTCCCAGACCCTCCTGATCAGACCTTGAAGTCCTAAGCTCCTCCGTCTGAGTTTTGAGGCCCCCCAGTCAGTGCTAACCCAGGCGTGGCCGCAGAGGCCTGGGACATGGATGTGACCTGGGAGAGGTCACGAGGAGCCACTGGCAGACCGGAGGCGTTTCTAGGGGGTGTGGGGAGGGCTGGTCCGTTCCCATGACAGTAGAGGCCCCAAAGGGCTTTGGGGCCTGCCATCGGAGGGCTGGTAGAAAGCCACAGGCAGCATCTTGGTGGGTCAAGGTCTCGGGTGAAAACATCTGCCATTTGCCTGGAGGGGGGGTCATGGGACACGGGCCCCCTGCCCGGAGGGGACTGGGGCCTTGGCCACTCAGGCGCCTTGTCTGCCAGCTCTCCCTCCATTCCAGCCCCAGGCCCTTGGGCACCCAGGACGGCCACTGGGGGGCAGTGCGAGCCAGGACACCTGGCAGGGATCCACCCAGAGGTGCCAGGCAGGCCAGCCCCAGCGAAGAAGGAGACAGCCTGGAGGGGTGCGGTGGGGGGAGTCCTCGCAGGCGAGGGCAGCCAGGGCCCGAGCTGTCCTGCCCCTGGGGGCTCGGGGCTCAGGCTCTGCCTAGGGGCTGGGGATTTTCCTGATGTCTATACGATAGCCTCTCCCTCTACACAATCACACACACAGACACACATACACACACACACACACACACACACACACACACACACACCGACACCCACACGTGTGCCCCCATCACACGTGCCGTGTGTGCACATACACACACTGACCCTGCTGGGATGAGCAGGCACCAGGTACCCTCTTGGGAATGGAAGGACTGTGGGTTTTCCTTTTGTGCCTCCCCTTCTGGGCAGCCCGGAGGGGTTCCTGGTGCCAACCCCACAGCCTGATGGAGGAGCCAGCCCTGGTCCACCAGGCTCCACCTTTCTTTGGAGCCCCCCAGCCCCGGCATGGACCGCACCTGGTTTTCATTTTGTCTTTCGCAGTCAATTCTCTTGGTGGACAGCTGTCCGGGGAGCTGCTCGCATGTGACCGAAGCTGGTGGGTGCTGCAGAGGTTGAAAGTTGGGGTTTTGCCACTGGTGGCCCCGGCGCCGTGGGCCCCACCCTCTTCTTTCCCTGGCTCTCCCCTCCCTCCTTACTCTTAACCACCCCCTCACAACCTCCCTCTCCCTCCCCCAGGCTTACAAATGGCAAAACTGAGCCCAGAGAGGGGGAGTCCCTTGCCCATTGTCACACAGCGACAAAGGTAGTGCCTTTCAGATCTGTCTGCAGACGTGCAGAAGGGGGTGGAGGGCTCGGCTCCTTGCCCAGCGACCCTGGAGAGCACCCCTTTGGGGTAGAGGTGAAGGTGGGCACAGGGGTGGGTAGGTGGGTGACCCCAAGCCCCTTCCCTTGCAGACTCCAGATCACTTCTTTTCATCTAGTTCTCTGAATATTCAAATAAACCACTTGCCCCCAGCTCCCCCTTCCTGCCCCACCGGAAACCAGTCTTTCCTCAGTGTCTGTCCACTGTACCCCCCCAGGCTGAGCTTGGGGACCTGCGCTTTCCCGGGACAGTGACCCCCAACCCTCAAGGAGTCAGAGGGCCAGTCCCTCCCTGCTTGCATGGCCCCAGAGTTGATGCCGTAGCCCAGGCTGAGGTTTTCCATGAAGATGCCCCTCCGAGCTCCTCCATCCCGGACGCCGCTGCTGTGACATATTCCATCCAGCCTCCACTCGGCTGGAGCCTCCCCAGGGCTCTGACCTTTTGCTATCAATCTTTCTCACCGAGATGCAGTCCCAGTTCTGGGTGGGCTCAGAGAGAAGAGGTGCCCCATGTCTTGACACATGGAGGAGGCAGGGGTGGGGCACGGGGGAGACCACGGGGGTCTTTCCCTGGCAAATCCCCCTCCCACCCCCTTCATAACCAGCCCCCCCCGGGGGGCCAGGAGCTGAAGGTGCTGGAAGGAGCCGTAGGAGCTGGGGAGGGGCTAGAAAGAGGTCTGTGTGAGCTCTGGTGTCCTCCCTCCCCTGGGAAGGGTGGTTTGCAGGAAACCTTGGGGACTCGAGGACAGGGACACATTGTGACTCTCCTGTGCAGCTCTGCCACGTGCTCCAGCTCTCTGGGGCTTTGCGGGTTCTGCTCTCCAGCTGACAGTAGTTTCTGACAGTGAGGCAGAGCTTTGACCAGACTCTGGCTACCGGGGCTGAGAATCCTGCTTTGCACAGGCTTAGAACAGCCCCCGGAGTGGCCCGCACACCCCTTAATGTGTTAGCATTCATCACGGGGACGGCTTGGGAGGGCCCGGGGCTACCATCAAACCCCCCCCTCCGTGCTCTGGGTGTGCGTGTGTGTGGGATTGCCTATAGGTTCCTACGGGTTCGCACATATGTGTGAGTGTGTGCACGCATGTGTGGTGTGTGCACAAGCGTGGGAGTGGGAGCGTGAGTGTGTGCACACGTGCGTGTGAGCCTGTGTGTGTCTGTGCCTTCTGCACCTCCTGGATCCCGCGCCGGGAAGAGGGCTGATGTGTTCCAACAAGCACGGCTTTGGAAGTGTCTTTTCCTTTCCTTCTCAGACCAAGCTGCACCTCTCCGTGGACTTGGCCGTTTCCATTCCCCGGCGGCCCTGGTGGCCCTGGAGATGGTGTTTACCAGCCCTGTGGTGAGTCCCTGGCTGGTTTCGGGGGTGGTTTCCCACATTGCTGAAAGGTTCGGTGGACAGAAGCACCAGCTGTCTATAGCTTTCCTGCTAGTCCGAAAACCGCTAGCCAAGGCGACCGACACTTAACCGTAACGCTAAATCCATCTCCAGTTTCTGCCGAGTCTCCAGCCCAGAACCCCTTTCCTTGTTGGAAGCCAAGGGTGGTTGAGCTGGTTCGTGTCCCATCTGGGTGAAAGCTGCGAGGCCACCATCATGTGACCCAGCACCTGCCACCCACCCTCTCTGGGCTTCCATGTCACCCAGAGTGAAGGACCAGGGCCGGGTATCCCTTTGGACTCAAAGTTCCATGAGTCAGAAATTCCCCTGGGTTATGGGTCTGTATATCCTCCAGCAGAGGTTGATCAACTCTGTCCAAAGACAACAGCCAACACAGGTCCCGGACAAGGCATGCGAGGAGAAGGTGTAGGGTCCGTTCCTAGAAGCGGTGGGCCTGTGGGGTTTGGGTTTCATGCCTGACACATGTAAGTATTTACTCAAACCCTGCCTTACTTCATGAAAGAGGACCTCAGACTACAGGCAAGACAGAGCAAAAATGAGTGAAAAGCAAAACACAAAATCTTCCAGTCTACGGCAAATATAAATGACCATAGGCATCGAGCACCAAGGAGAAAAGGGGAATGCAAACACGCAGGCCATGGGAACCTGGCTCTGAGATTCCTGGCAGCCAAAGTGAAAAGGGAAATAGGATCCATTCCATTGTCCTTGCTGTCCTGGGGGATAGGGCTTCCCACACCTCTCCCCATGAGGGTACACAGGAAATGTGTAAGACCCCAGGGAAGCGGGACAAGTCTGCTCCCATCCGCCCGGAATGGACTGTCCTGAGGGCTGAACAGAGCAGTGTCTTAATGGACAGAGCGCTCTTAATGGAAAGACTCCATTAAAGGCAGCCGTCACTGGGTGCTCTGGAAAGCACAAAGCTTTTTCTAGCCTTGGTTCTGAAAGAGGCTTTTCCTGTGAAGTTCCATCTAGGTGGCCCTGAAATGAAAAATGGACGGTGTCCCCAGCAGCATCTAGACAGCAAATGCTGTGACAAGTTTCATACAATTGTTCCTCCTAAACACCCCTGGTGAAAGCCCGGGGCGCAAACCACAGATTCCATGGGGGACAGTGAGCTTTAGATGGCCGTCGTGCCTCGCAGACTTGCTGGGAGGACAACTGCGCCTTTACTGAGCACCTGCTCCATGCAGCGGGAGGGGATCTGTGTATATGGTCCCCCTGGCCCCCTGTAAAGGGGAGGACCCAAGGCTCTGGGCAGATCACAATGTCACCAGCGGCAGGAAGAGGTTCGTCCGGGGCCCTGCGGCCCCATAGCCAGGTCTGCCTGCTCGCCCGCCCTCCGTCCCCCAGACCTGGTGGTCATCCTGGGGTGCCCTACTCAGGCTGTGGCCCCAGGTCTGCTCACTATTGGTCCCCCGTGGGCGCCTCCCCCGCCTGGTCCTAGGTGCAGCTCTAATGGGGATGGAGGCGGCTCCCAGCTGGGCAGAGCATGCGGCATGTCGTGGGTGGGGATCCTCGTGGTGGATGAGGGGTGGTGACAGAGCTTCAGAAAACGGGGACAAATATGACTGGGTCTCATGAAGCAGGCCCAGGTGGGCCCAGGTAGGCCCAAGGGGAAGCTGCTGCCTGGGGTGGGGGCCAGGAAGGGGCCATGGACCGCTCAAGGTAGAAAGAAGACCAAGGATGAAGGAGAGAAGGTTCCAGACAGAGAAAGCTCTGGGCATAGAGGGGAGTCTGAGGCGCCTCCAGTGTGGGGCTCCTAGGGGTGGGGGCTCGGAGCAGCATGAGTGAGGGGCGGGGGGGGTAGCCGGCATAGGAGGTCGGGCCCTGGGGTTGGGCTGAGGGGCTCCCAGCCCCTGTCCTTGAACCGGGGGTCCACACGTGTATTCTCAGAGGCCTGTGAGGCCCCAAGGGAGAGAAACAGTCACGACTTCAAGTCAACAGCCGCTGACTCACCAAGTCACTTGGAACAAGGTGGGTAATTTTATTTACCAGAAATCTTCCACAGATTTTTTTTTTTTTTTTTTTTAAGGAGAGAGAAATGATTGCAGTGGAAGGGGGTTCGTCTGGCCTGAGCCTCAGCCTGGCCAGCCAGCGGGCGGCATGGCTGCCGAGCCCAGGGGGGAGGGCCGTGGGGACCTGGCCGCGCAGGGTGAGGGGACAGGAAGCAGTGAGGTCGGGGCCGGGAGAGCAGGAGGGGTTTGGAGTCACTCATGGGGGGGGTGGTCTGTGAGCCTCTGAGAAAGCCGGTGGGCTGGAGGGGTCAGGCCATTGTCTGGTTGGCAGTGAGGAGGTCCATGTAGACCCCTCCAGGCACACGGTGGAGTTCCAAGCTTGTCTGTCACTTTTTGTCTTCTTGAAGGCCCCCTCAGGCCCAGCCTGGTCACATAAGCTTGGGTAGCGTCCCCGTGCGGGACCCTTTTGCTAGCCGTCAGCGGCTCTTTGCCGTGCAAGTTCGGGGTTGGAAGAGATTTTCCTCACTACCCTTGACTATCCGTGTTTTTCTGCTTCACGTACCCCCGGGTCCTGCCACTATATCCCTGGGGGTCCCCAAGCACTTGAGTTTGAGAAACACCACTGTCCACACCGGAAACACTATGGGATTCTGGAATATTCCTCTCACCTCGGCTCACCTGGTCTTTGCCTTGAATAGCCATGGGTCAACTTCTCAGCTTCCCTGGTTTCTCCGCACATTCTATGTTCACCCCGGTCCTGGCCCCTGGAAAATGTTCCTGAATCGAGCACTGATTGTTCCTTCATCCAACACCCAGCTCGTGCATGGCACCATCTGTGTCCCCGAAGGCTGGTCCCCCCATCCCTCCCTGGGGTATCCAGGGAGTGGTGACAGGTATCAGGCTGGAGGCAGCTGCCCTGACCTGGTTCTCCCTGGACTCCACCCCGTGGACCACCCCCCACCAGCTTTATACCTCCTCCCTCCAGGCTGGCTTCTCTCTTCTTGTCTCTGTGTTTCTTCCTTTGTTGCTCCTGCTGTCATAGTTTCCTGCTTGTGCATCAGAGGCCTGCAGAAGGGACTCTGGGGCCACTGGTCTGTCGATCAGGAAGGTGAGAAGTCTTTCCCCGTCCTCTACCACCCTGGGTGGCTGAAGCATGGGAGGGGGTCTCACACTGGCCCCAGAGTATCTTTAATCACATCCGTGTGTGAGTGTGTACATCCTTGCGTGAAGGCATGTGGTCTGTACCCAT
Organism: Lutra lutra; assembly: GCF_902655055.1. Classification (NCBI taxonomy): domain Eukaryota; kingdom Metazoa; phylum Chordata; class Mammalia; order Carnivora; family Mustelidae; genus Lutra; species Lutra lutra. Next base: position 143,519,772 of record NC_062284.1, on the reverse strand, counting down.
GGTGTGTACCCTTTGGTATCCCTGCATCCACCTGTGCCCATAGGCATCTCATTGTCCTCAGCGTAAAGCAGAGTTGTGCACCCAAAACATGGCCAGAGTGGCAGCCCCCTGCCCTGTCCTGGGCCCTATCAATCCCTCGCCTGGCTGTGGGGTCCCCTGCTATTGCTGGGTAAGGTCCCCCAGGCAAGTCGGACCCAGCCTTCCCTAGTAAAGTCTAGAGCTGTGGAAGGGTTTCGGTCCTTCATGGGGCTCCTTCACACTGTGCCCAGCTTCTCTAGAGAATAAGCCTGAGTGTACCCCTAAGCCCCTTGGCAACCCCCAGATCAGCAGAGCCTGGGAGGATGGTCTGCTCTCTCACATCTGCTGTGCACGTTCCTCTCTGGAGGGTCCCCATCACTCTGCACCAGGAGCCTCCCTGTCCTCCATGGGGGCACCTTGCATTCCCTCCTCTGGGTGCACACACCTTTCACGGAGCTCTGTTATGGCCCAGGCGAGGTCTCGCCCTCTAAGCTGGGAAGGAGAGTCTTAGTTGTCAGACCCCAGCCGCACACCAGTAGGCAAGAGGCGTTCAAGAAGTAAGTGTGCTTAGTATCCAGGATCTATGAAGAACTTCTCAAACTCAACACCCAGAAAACAAATAATCCAATCAAGAAATGGGCAGGAGACATGAACAGACACTTCTCCAAAGACGACATCCAAATGGCCAACAGACACATGAAAAAATGCTCCACATCACTCATCACCAGGGAAATATAGATCAAAAGCACAAGGAGATCCCACCCCACACCAGTCAGAATGGCTAAAATTAACCAGTCAGGAAACAACAGGTGTTGGCGAGGATGCAGAGAAAGGGGAACCCTCTTACACTGTTGGCGGGAATGCAAGCTGGTGCAACCACTCTGGAAAACAGCATGGAGGTTCCTCAAAAAGTTGAAAATAGAGCTACCCTATGACCCAGCAATCACATTACTGGGTATTTATCCCAAAGATACAAATGTAGTGAAAAGAAGGTCAACCTGCAACCCAATGTTCATAGCAGCAACGTCCACAATAGCCAAACTGTGGAAAGAGCCCAGACGTCCATCAACAGACGAATGGATAAAGAAGATGTGGTTCATATATACAAGGGAATATTAGTCATCAGAAAGAATGATTACTTACCATTTACATCGATGTGGATGGAACTGGAGGGTAATGTGCTGAGTGCAATACATCAGTCAGAGAAAGACCATCATCTTATGGTTTCACTCATACGTGGAATATGAGAAACAGCGCATATTCCCCTTCTAGGGGAAGGGGGGGAAACTGAATGGGAAGAAATCAGAGAGGGAGACAAACTATGAGAGACTCTTGACTCTAGGAGGAAACCAAGGGTGGCTGGAGGGGAGGGGACGGGGCGCTGGGGGACCGGGGTGATGGACATTAAAGAGGGCATGTGATGTGATGAGCCCTGGGTGTTACACACAACAGATGAATTATTGAACTCTACATCTGAAACTAATGATGTAGTATGTGTTGGCTAATTGAATTTAAATTAGAAAAAAAAAAGAATTAGAAAAAGAAGCAGCCGCAGCGAGCGAGCTAGCAGCCGACCAGCCCTGCAGGGGGGAGTACCAGCCCTTGAGAGAGCAGGGGCAAGATGGAGACAGGCCGTAGGTGCGGGACGCGGGGACAGGCAGGTGGTGGCTGCACGGCACACATGGGCACAGGACTGCACGCCCTGGGCCCACTTGGCCAGGTACCCCCAGGAGGCAAAGAGGGCCCTCCTCAGCCACCCATTGCCACTGCAGGCTCCCCTCTTCCTGGAAGGCCCGTTCCAGGAACCACAGCTCTCGGTCACCGGCAGACCATTCTTGGCCTGCAGAAGCAGAGATGCTGGTTCCTGGGAAACAGGGCCCCACAGCTCGGGAGTGGCCTGTGCAGGGGTGGCTCACAGCTGGCAGGGGGCCAGGAGCCAGCCAGGAGCAGAGCAGGTCAGACTCCCAGCCTGGCACTGCTGGGGGTCCCGTGGTGGGGACCAGAAGGGCTCCGAGGGTGTCCCAGTGTTCAGAGGAGCAGCAGGGCCATGAAGAAGCAGCCTGCTTTCCTAAGTGCCCATGGGGCTCCTGGCGGGGTGTTGCGGGGGGTCCTGGCACCCCACAATCACTCTGAAGAACCCGCACAGCCCATCTCCTGGGTCCTTGTCATTAGCACCGCAGCTGGCGTCTGCTGGGGGCACTGCCTGACCCACCCCTGCCTGCTCCTGCGAGGCTGCCATGGGACCCCTTCACACTGATGTGGAAAGCTGGGCTGGAGTGGAGGCCGCATGGCCTTGAGTCGTCCCAGTGACCTTGCTGGAGCCTCTGTGGCTGAGGCCAGCAGCACAAAGCAGACAGCAAGTTTGCCTCGGGCGGGGATGTTGGAGAAGGATGGCCTTGTGGGCATCTGGTCCCTGCATGGGACCCCAGGACCATAGGCCTTGGGCCAGGAAAGTGCACACTTTGCCTGAGTCCCTCTGGAACCCCCAACCCCCACGGAGGGTCCAGGTTGGGGGGGTTGTGAGGAGGAGCCAGTGGTGAGGAGAGGCAGCCAACAGCCCCAGGTCTTGTCCCCTCCTGTGAGTCTGGGCTTTATCCTGCGGGCAGCTGGAAGGTACCAGCAAGGATTAACATGCCTGGATTTACCCTTCTCATGTTCTCTTCTCCCAACACCAAGGCCCCCGTGGGGTCTGCCCTAATTGGTTTATGTCTAGCTGTAGCAAAGAACAAATAGATTCCCTTCCAGCTGTTTCTGCAGCTCAGGGCCTTCCTCAGCCATGGGCCACCTGCTGGGCCCCTTGAAGTTTCTCCGGGAACACTGGGGAGGGGTCCCTGCACGAGGGAGAGGTCCTGATTCAGCGTCCCTTCCCCAGTCTGAGGTCTCAGAGCTGGAACACACATGCACGCACATAGCTGGCGGAGGTAACAGCAGGTAAGGAACCTCCTCTTCATGCAGCCGGGTGGGGTCCCCACCTCTCCGCTGTGCTTCCTCCTGCCTTGGCCAAAGCAAACTTCCTAACTGACAACATGACCCTCCCACCATACTTGGACTTTCATCTGTCCCTTCACTCCTTTTGGGTAAAATCCAAACTCCCTTCATCTCCCCACATATCACTTTAAAAGCAGAGCCTCTGCAATGCCTGAGTCTTTATGTCTTCCTGCCCCCGGGCCTTTGCACAGCCCCTGGCCTCTGCCAAGAGTGCCTGCACATGCCCTCTCCCACTCTTGTCCCCTTGCTGACCGGCAATATCTCTTTGTCCTTCTAGACTCCACTGGCAGGCCACCTCTCCAATGGACCGCAAAGGAAGGAGTTTTGCCCCCCTGCCCTCATCTCCCCTCTCCTTTCACCAGGCGGGCGGATTCCCTGCCTCTGTGGCCGGCATCCTGGAGCGTGAGTGGCCACAGAGCCGGAGCAGGCGCTCAGCGTTTGAGGAGACAGCCCACAACCCAAATGCGGCCCAGGCCGCGCGGGTCCCCAGCAGGGCGCTGAGGGGCAGACGCCAATCCCAGTCCTTGCTGAAGACTTTGGAAGCAACATCCAGGGGCCACAGCTCAGAGTCTCAAAAGATGTGTATGAAGGTCTCCCCCTCACCCGCCCCCCCCCCCGCAGTCCCTTTTCCCAGCGTCTGGGTGGGGGAAGAGCCTCCTCGCCCACCTGCCCTTACCCCACCCCACCACCCTGCTCCCTCTCCCTCCAGCAGCCCCTCTCCTCCCACTCCTGGGGCTCTTCCTGATGAGCTAGACTCAGTTCCCAGCTTCTGTTTTGTTTTCTTTGGCTTTGCCCCTTCCCCATATTCTCCACCACAAAGGGGAGCCCTGGAACTCACCCAGCCAGTAACACTGACCCAGGCTTTCCCTCTCACTCCCCTCAGCTCTCTCCCTCCTGAGACCTCTCTCTTTGTGCCCTCTGGCCCAAATCTGCATCATAAAAAAAGCTTGAAACCCCGCTGGCAAATAGAGACCTCTCTTTTTGGTGGGGGGGGAGGGTGGAAAAGAGGGGGGAGGGGAGCTCACAAGGTCAAAATTCTCTTTATTCCATGGGGCACAGGTTAATAAATCATATTCCCATCAGGAATTAATAAAACCCTTTACAAACTGCATTTTAACCTCACATAACCCCTCATGGGCAGTGTACAAACAAGGAAACTGAGGCACATGGTGGAAGTGGCCAGTGGCTCAGAGAAGGCTGCCATGTAGAGAATTGTAACCAAGATGTCCACACAGCTTGCCGTGTTCAGACCCCGTAGCGTCCCCGACCCTGGGCTGCTTCCATTTTGCCCGGGACAAAAGCAGGGGTGGTGCACACCCCGTGGACTCATGGTTGGGGCCCGAGCTCCTGCCTAGAGTGCCTGGGCCATTTCTAAGACACCTTGGCTTGCTCCCCAAAGTTGTGTATGTACTACTTCCTGCGAGTACTGCCTGTAAACGCCATGGCCAGGCTCGATTGGTCAAATTATCTAAATTGTTTAAAAGTGAAGTCTCAGACTTCACTTTGAAAGGAACCAACCTGGAGGGAGACCTGGCCCCACACTCTAGAAGTTTCTGGGGCTGGGTGGGCCAGGCTTCATCAGTAGATGGGCCTTGTAGGCCTGGGGGCTTTGCGAGGTCTATGGCTACCTGAGTTTCTTTCTTTTTTTTTTTTTTTAAGATTTTATTTATTTATTTGACAGAGAGAAATCACAAGTAAGCAGAGAGGCAGGCAGAGAGAGAGGAGGAAGCAGGCTCCCTGCAGAGCAGAGAGCCCGATGTGGGGCTCGAACCCAGGACCTAGGATCATGACCTGAGCCGAAGGCAGCGGCCTAACCCACTGAGCCACCCAGGCACCCCCGGCTACCTGAGTTTCAAAGACAAAGTTTGTTGGGGTTTTGTGTTTGTTGGGTTTTGGTTTTGTCCCCTTTAGGGTCTGTGGGCTGGAGCAAAAGATGAGGGCAAGAGTTTTTTAAGGTTCAGCAAAAGTTTTAAGAAATTGTTTCTGTGCAACTACAGAGCTGGGAGACCTGGTAGAAACCCATGGTCTAGGGTCAAGCACCCACACTAAAACACCACTTCCTCCCTCCTTCCAACCATTCCCTTGTCTCCGATCCATACCTCATTGTGCCCACAGGGTTTTGGGGGACCCTAGAGCCCTTGGGGCCCCCCAACCTCTCAAATGACAGAAAGATGGTGGCAGAAAGGAAGACACATTGTGACACTGGGCCTCGGCACATCTTTGCAAAGTGTCCCCAGCTGGCTCCTGGGACCCTAGGTGGTGTGGGTCACCTTTCTCAAGAGCCATCCCCCAGATGGCCCCAGCCTGCAGGGTGTCATGTCCAGACAGCAGGGCTCCAGCCCAGGAGGGCACTCAGGCTGGCATTGAAGGTTCCAAGGCCAAGAGCCCTGCCGTGGAGGCTGGGCCAAGGTTGGCAACAGGGGTGGGGGCTGGGGGGCTGGGCTCAAGGCAGTCAGTGGTGTAAAGGAAGTCAAAGAGCATGTGTCAGGCTAGGTGTGGGACCGGGCATGTCTCTGAGGCTGGGGTGGTGGCAGGAGCTGGGGACTCTGCCCCCCCGGAGCCCAAGTGTGTTGAGGAGAGCAGGGAATCCGCATGCTGTGGGAGGTGGGCTGTGAGCGGGGGAAGAAAGGTCCCCCATACTTCATGGTGCAAGAGTGGAGATGGTCACATGGCACGGGCCCCGCAGGAAGGAAGGGTCACTACGCTGGGTGGAGGCACCACGCACAGGTGACCCCAAGCCCGGCTCTCATTGGAGCAGGGGCTTATGTCTGGGGTGCCCTGCTCCTGTCCAGAAGGAGGGGACCGCCTCGTGTGCACACAACTGTGTCTACATGGCACATTTCAAACGCGGATGACAGCCTTCCAGATGCTTCGTCTTGACCACTGTGAGCTGTTCAGCTCTGCTGCACTCGGTCACAAGAGCTGATCAGACCCAGACACTCACCAGGAAAAATGCATTTTCTCATTGGATCTGGGTCCTAGATTTTGTAGAATAAACATCTGTGAACTCTGAGAGCATGTGTCCCAGTTAATTATGGCCTGGGCAGGGCTCGGCGGCCATGTGCCTCTGAGAGCCCTGCTCATGATCTGTTTTTCCTCTGCGTCCCTCCCAGCCTTGGCAGGGGTGGGGGGGCAGTCAGCAATCCAAGACTTGGAAGAATCCCTCTCCAAGGACGCCACTTTGGCTTCCCGGTAGCTCTGAGACCCTTCTGATCACACTAGGGTTTGGGTGGGAGTAGAGGGGAGAGAGAACAGAACGTCACCTTGTCAGTAAGACTGTATTTAGAACGTGCCCTGTGCGGCACTCTGATTCCCAGCCCCCCAAACCTGCTCTGCTTTTTCCCCTTTTTGTCTACAGCACTTACCACCTTCCAACATATTTTTCTGGGCTCCATTGTGCCTGGAACCCATATGTTGAGGTCCTAATCCCCCGGAACCTTCAAATGGGACTGCATTCAGAAATAGGGCCTTTACAGAGGTGAGTAAGAGTAAGTGAGGTCACCAGGATGAGCCCTGAGCCCTGTGACTGGCGTCCTATAAGAAGGGGAGATCAGGACACGGGTGTGTAAGCAGGACCGGCCATGTGAGGACACAGGGAGGATGAGGCTGTCTACAAGCCAGAGAGAGAGAGAGGCCTCAGGAGAGACCAACCTGCCGACAGCTTGATTTGGACTCGTAGCCTCCAGAACCGTGAAAAAGTCAATTTCTCTTATTTAAGCCACCCAGTCTATGGTGCTTGTTGAAGCGTCCCAAGCTAACTCATATAACACTATATATAATTTATTGATTTCGTAAGTTTGTTTTTTGATTTCGTGACCACTGCTGCTCGCCCCCGCCCCAGGGTAGAGATGTTGGATTTTATCCCTGATGCATCCCAAATGTACAGAAGTTGGCCTGATGTTCAACAATCTTTGGCACTTAGTAAATATTTGACGTTCAGCAAATATTTGATGAACTTTTACCTCTGGCCAAGACGGAATAACAGGGACTAGATTTACCCTCCTGCCTGAAACAATTAGAAGTCTGGACAAAATATATGCAATCAAAAGTTTTCAGACATTGGATGTCAAACAGTTCAAGACTGTGATCCCTGAGGGGTGGGACACAAGTCATGTGAGCCCTGTTACGGCTCCTGCTTACTGCCTGGAGAGAGTTTCCAGGCCACGAGCAGGGAAGGGGGCTCAGGAGGGGTCTTCTTGAGTCGAGGAGATGGACTGGGAGGTGAGGGACAACTGGAGTCCACAGGCAGAGTGTGACGAGAGGATGCATTCAGAGGGAGGGGTTCCCTGGGGCATTCAGTGGGGGATCAGCAAGCTACCCCAGGCAGGAAAGAACCCTCAGAACAGATTAGAGATATCAGCACCCACGCTCCCGCAGGTGGGGAATAGTGAGGCTTCTGTGCCAGACTGGAAAGTCTTGTGGGCCACAGACATTGGGTAGAGAGAGCGCTCAGAGGGAACTGGCGCAGGACTGGGGTAAAATGAGTGCTAGACGAAAACCTACCCAACAGAACTTAAAACTCAGCCTCAAAGGATCGAACTGTTTCCAAGTCACTATGTATGGGAACAAAGCTCGATAGTTACAGGGATGGAAACCTATTCAGTGCCCGCCAAGGTAAAATTTACAATGTGTAGGATCCCATAGAAAATTACCTAGTTATGTAGAGATTCAGGGAAAATATGACTATAATGAGGAGAAGACTCGATCCGAGATGATAGAACCAGTAGAGAGGATAGAAATAGTTATTATAACTCTATTCTCTGTTTTAGAAGCAGAAGGAAAGACTGCATGTGTTAAGTGGACACATGAAAGAGAAGAAAAGAGATGTCAGAGAAATACCAAGGAACAAAGATACAATGTCTGAGAAGAAAAATACACTGGATGGGATTAACTAAAGATTCAACACTGCGGAAGAAAGGATTAGTTACTCTGAGGACTTGGGAATAGAAACTCTCCAAGATAAAATAGACAAATGGAAATGGAAAACAAAACAAAACAAAATAATTACAGAGCATCACGTAGCAGTGGGGGTAACTTCCAGTGGCCCTGAAGCAAGGCAGGAGAGGCAGGAAAGAATATTTGAAAAAAATAATGGTAAAAATTTTTACAAAATTGATGAATAAACACAGAGATCCGATGGACCACAAGCAAAAGAACACGAAGAAAGCCACACCAAGGCACTTCCTCATCTAACTGTTTAAAACCAATGAGAAAGAGAAAATCTGGGAAGCAGCCAGGGAGAAAAGCACACGGTAAGCATGGAGGAACAGAGGCAAAGATGGAGACGGGCTTCTCACCAGAGCCGCGCACGAAAGGAGGCCACAGGAAAACACCTGTCAGTGTCAAAAAGAGAGAAAACTGCCAGTTTTCTCTTCTATTCCGAGCCATTAAAAAAAAAATCTTTCAAAGATTAAGGCAAAATAAAGACATATTTAGAGACACAAAGCTGAGAGAATTCAGGATTGTCCGATCTACACTACAAAAAATATATATATAATAAAGGATGTCCTTGTGGCAGAAGGACACGGATACAAGACGGATACCGGAAACTTCTCAATGGGATGAAGAACACTAGGACTGGTAACTCTGTAGATATATACTTGTATCTAATTTGGAAATCCCTCTTTCAAGGATACTTTTGAGCCACTTGGCTCTGGCATTCCGGGCACAGCAGTTTGGGTCAGGGCACTGACAGCATTCAGGAGCTCCGAGCCCTCTGTGGAAGGCACGGGAACACTGCTCACACCAGGCTATCCGGTGACGTGAAAGCCGGGGATGGAAAGTCTGGCGGTGCAGACCACAGCTGCTTCTTGTTTGGCGTATGTTCCAAACCCCTATGGAGCACGTCTATGAGCTCCGTATACAGCTGGTCCGACGATGAAGAAAAGACATGAACAGGGACGTGGAAACGAGTCCTCCACTATGTTCAAAGAATCCGCGGCCTTCTAGTCCCAAGAGTGCTTTGCCCATAACTGAGGCTGCATCTCTATGGCCCAGTTAACAAGGGTCACGCCTTCCTCTTCTAGTGCCTTCTAGCTGGAGGACTGGCTTCTTGCAGAGAAGTCACCGGCACCCGGGTGCCATCCCCCCACCATTCTGCATCCACGTGCTTCAAAACAGCATTCGTACTGTGTGGACCTGTGCAAAATGGTGCGTTTAAGTGTCCAGTGTCTGTCCCTGAAGACGACATAGGTGGCGACTGTCCATGCTTGGTGTTTGCTGTCCGTCTTTCACTCCTCATGGATTTTGTCTCTGGTGAACCAGATGTTGAGAGCAAATGCAAAATGGGAGTGGGACCATGATCGCATCTGGCAAGTATGAACGTATGCGAGGAGAGATTCCTACAGGATACAGCCAGACCCCCAAACCTAGAGGCTACCAGTAGGGTATATAGAAAAGGTGTCCAGCTTTTAAAAAATAAAGCAGTTGATGGTATTAAGATGTGTGCTGTTTGTTTGTCTGACTGATCTAAAATAGCAGAGCCATATGCAGTTAGCTTTTCTCCACGGGATCCCTCTGTACATGGTGAAGGCAGAGGGAAGAGGCTGAGTCAGAAGAAGATAGCTAATGAACTGTGTAATGATAGCATTCATGGTGTTGGACTATGATGGGTAAAGCCTAACTCAGGGAAGGAAGGAGAGCAGCAGTTCCCAACCAGATGCTGGGTCTGGTGCACCTGCTGGAGATGGGCCCCACGAAAGCCAACCCATGGTGGGGACTGCCCGAGGAGTAAACCTGGTGAACATGAGGCCCCATCCAGTCACAGGAAGGACCATGCTTGACACTTGCAGAAACTCAGGTGGATCTCAAGGGCAATGTGCGGGTGAGAAGAGCCGGTGTCTGAGAGGCAGCTGAATGATTGGCAAGTGCCAAGAGAACTGCTATTAAACAAAGCATGAGGCTGTGCAGGCAATGGCATCATGGCCATCTTCAGCCTATGGGCACCTTTTGAGTTTAATGGGGCGTTTAGATCATTCTGCGTCCCAGGCCAAGGTAGCACATGAGAGCACTTGGGGGAGAAAACCTCTCCACCAGGAAAGGCCGTTGCATCCACTTCCAGATATCCTCCCTGTGATTCCCAAGATGCTCTAGCTGGATGGCAAGATGGTGAGGAGGATCACAGCCCCGAATGCCACTGTGTATTGGGGAAATAGGACAGGCCCGCCCCCAGAAGAGTCTCCTGTCCCAGAATCAAGGAGAAAATGTGGTTTAATCTGGAGTAAGCATGATCAGGTTCACATAGGTGCAAGGTGGCATGAAAGCCAGTACAAAGCCTGGGCAGAATTTTGACAGATTTCTGCAGTAGTGCAAAAGAGAGAACCCAGGAACCTTCTCGGATCTCATTGACACACAGGAGGAGGCATCTGTGTGGGTCTCCCAAGGTCACCTGAGAGGTGTGTGCTTTCAGGTACAAGGGTCGGGGACCATGACCTTGCAAAGTAAAACCAAGAGTTTGGCCCTTTATCAGACCCATTATGTTCTCACAATGCCCCAAAGGGCAGAGATGGGCAGGAAGATTCCTCCTTCTCTTTATTAACAAAAAATGCTTGGTCATCTATGATTTTCAGGTTCCTCAGATGTCTAATGGGTTCCTACTGAAGGGAACCCTCTTACACTGCTGGTGGGAATGCAAGCTGGTGCAGCCACTTTGGAAAACAGTATGGAGTTTCCACAAGAAGGTAAAAATAGAGCTACCCAGTAATTGCACTACTAGGTATTTACCTAAAGGATACAAACGCAGTGATCTGAAGGGGCTCCTGCACCCCAGTATTCATAGTAGCATTGTCCACAATAGTCAAACTATGGAAAGAGCCCAGATGTCCATCCACAGATGAATGGATAAAGAAGATATGATAGATAGATAGATGATAGATAGATAGATAGATAGATAGATGATAGTTATTACCCAGCCATCAAAAGGAATGAAATCTTACCATTTGCAATGACATGGTTGGAGCTAGAGGGTATTGTGCTAAGCCAAATAAGTTAATCAGAGAAGGACAATTATATGATTTCACACCTATGTGGAATTTAAGAGACAGAACAGAGGATCATAGGGGAAGGAAAAATAAAATAAGACCAGGGGCACTTGGGTGACTCAGTGAGTTAAGCATCTGCCTTCAGCTCAGGTCATGATCCCAGACCCACGTGGAGCTCTCTGCTCAGCAGGGAGCCTGCTTCTCCCTCTCCCTCTGCCTGCCATGCCCCCTGCTTGTGCTCTCTGTTAAATAAAAAAAAAATTTTAAAAACAAAGTAGGATGAAATCAGAGAGGGAGACAAACTGTAGAGATACTTAACTCTAGGAAACAAACACGGCTGCTGAGGGGAGGGGGTGGGACATGGGGTAACTGGGTGATGGGCATTAAGGAAGGCATGTGATGGAGTGAGCACTGATCTGATTGATCAGGTCAATCAGATGAATGACCTGATTCATCAGGTCACTGATGAATCACTGACCTCTACCTCTGAAACCGATAATACACTCTGTGTTAATGAACTGAATTTAAATAAAATGAATTTTTTAAAAAATGGGCTCCTACCACTGTCCTCAGAGGGTTGTTGAGGGATTAAAGAGTCTACCCAGAGCAGTCCTCTGGCCATCCCCACCTCCCTCTTGTGTTCCATGTAGATGGCTGGGTGGGGGCTGGGAGAGTCAACCACCTGGCCCAGTTCAGGGCCCCCCCGCCCCACTGCTGCGCACTGGCCTGGCCCTGCTGGCATCCCGGTCCACTCTGCTCTCCATTAGACGCAGCCCTTGGACAGGCCTCCCTCCGATGGAGAGGATGTGTTAGGTAATATGACGTCTTCCAAATGCTCCCGGGGAGTGTGGCCTCCCGGGTCATGTGTGCGGCGCCAGCTGTGATTGCCACTGATTGAGATTTCATACGTTTAGTTTTTCCCTTGGAAAGCTAGACTCCCACAGAGATCATGGAACCTTCTACTAAGAGTGCTGCTGTCAGTTTAAAATTTTTTTGTTGGAGGAAGGGATGGCATCATTTCCACGTGCTCAGAAACTAAAGCAAACATCTAGTGCAGATGTTTCTGGAATAGCTTGTGTTTCGCTCGGCTTGTATTTCTGATCCAAACGAGGTTGATCTGAGACCGGTGAGGGAGCTTGGGTCCTCTCCGGGGTACACCCGCTGGGGCCCAGCCCCCGATGCTGACTTCCCGTCCTTGCGCAGGGGTGGGATGGGGCCACGCTGTTCCGGAAGAACCCTTCCCTCCTCCCTGTTTGTCTCCATCTGCTAAAGTGGAGGCGCCCGCACCTGGGGATGTCATCACATGGGACAAGCCACGGAGAGGTGAGCCCTCCTCTCCCTCGGCCGAAAGCCACTCAGGGGCCAGCTGGTTCCAACGTTACCCCACTGAAAATGTCTGCTTTCCTATGCACTGAGTTCAACACAAGCAACCACTGTCTATTTATATCAAGTTGCTTTTGACGTGTTCAAAGACGTATGTCTCCTCTAGGAGTCCAGCAAGAAAAACAGGTAAGCCCATCCAGAAGCAGCCTCTGGACCCCACCTGGAATGACATGAATCCGCAGCCCTGAGGTCTGAGGACCGCCCATACTGGCTCACAGATCATTCCCTGGGGCCTTTAGGGAAGTCATGGGTGCGCGTGCCTGTCTGGAAGTGGCAGCGTGGTGTGACAGTGTGTGTGTCTGTGGGATTGTGATGTGTGTGTGTGTGTGTGTGTGTGTGGCTAGTAAGGGAGTGTCTGTCCATCTGTCCACTGCAGTGACCTGTGCATTCATGGGGTATGTGTATGTGTGTGCGGTACATGCATAATGTGGGTGAGTGGGTGTGCATGGAAGGGGTGTGTGTGTTTTTTTTTGTGTAGACCATAGATTTATGTATGTGTGAGTGTATGTGTGTGTGTGTGGTGTGTGTGACTCTTTCCATGCATGTATGTATGTATGTGTATTAGTCAAGGTTCTCCAGAGAAATGGAACTAACACGATGTCTCAGCTGGGGAAGGGGAGTGGGAGAAAGAGAGAGAGATTAAAGAAATTGTCTCATGAAATTGTAGAGGGGCTTGGGAAGTCCAAACTCTTCAGGCGAGGCCAGCAGGAGAGAGCCGCGGTTCAAGTCCGAAGGCTGTCCACTGGCAGAATTCCCTCTTGCTCACGGGAGGTCAGGCTTCACTATAGTCAGGCCTTCAACAGATTGGATGAGGCTCCCCCACATTACAGAGCATGATCTGCTTTACTCAGAAGTCCACTGATGGAAATGCTCGTCTCATCCAAACAACACCCTCAAGAAACAATCAGAGTAAGGCTTGGACAAGTATCTGGGCACTATGGCATAACCATGCGGACACATCAGAGCAAACATCCCAGTGTGTTTGTATGTGTGTGGTGTGTGTGTGCATGTCTGTGGGGGAGTGTATGTGTGTACGGCTGTATGAAAGGGTGTTCGGTGTGCATGGGGATGTGAGTTTGTATGTGTGTGTATGTAAGTGGGTGTGATGGGTGTGTCTGCAGTGTGAGTACGTGTGAGAATGTGTGTGCTAGGACTATTTTGGTCTTCCCTCTTGCAGCTGGATGATGGAGGGAGCCCCGTACTCCCCCACTGCCTAGAACAGGGTCTTCTCTCAGCTCTGCCCTGGAAGCAAACACGGTGCTGTCCGTCCAGACTCTTCAACACTTTCCATGGGCCTTGCAGGTCCCACTCCACAGGACAGCCAGGCCGTAAATGGATGCCTGGTGGCTTTTATTTTCTGTATCGGGCGTGTAGCGAGCCCTGGATGATAACCATTACCGTTGCTTTGTTCACATTATTATGTTTGAGGCAGCAAGGTGCCTTGTGAAGGGCGCATGACCTGAGGAAGGGGAGCATCATTTCCTGAGCCTCTGCTCTGTGCCCAGGCCTGTGCTGACTCTTCTCATCTCACGAATGAGGTCGAAGATAAAGATGACGCCAACAGTGCAGATGATAAAGATGGAAGTGACATTGCTCAGTTCAGGTCTTTCCCTGGAGTGGGTGAGGAGGGGGTGGGCCAGGAGCCCTTAGAGCTCTCCCAGCAGCTGGGTACCCCCTCCCAGAGGGGCAGGCTGAGGCAGCACAAGGTGAAGAGAGTGGGACTCTAGGTCGTGAGCTCAGCATTCCCACATTGTGCAATTTCTCATGGAGACCTCTCTCCTGTTCATTGGGAATAATGCCCAGAACTCCTGCCCCTGCCATGGTTGGCTACACAAGGTAAAAAGATGTTTCCTACCTGAACCCAACCCGAGGGAGCAGGGAAATTCTGTTTCTCCATGTGTTCACCAGGGGCTGGCACACAGGGGTGACTCTGATGAATGGTCACGATGACTCCTTTGTGTCTGGGTCCAGATCTGAATGTAGTGTCTGGGGATTTAGGATTGGGTGCGAGTGTTTCTTTGGGCTGCTAGAACAAGATACCACAGACCAGGGGGGGCATAAAACAGCAGAAATTTATTTCTCACCGTTTTGGAGGCTAGAAGTCCCAGATCAGGGCGCTGGCCAATGTGGTTTCCGGTGAGGGCTTTCTTCCTGGCGTGTACATGGTTATCTTCTTGCTGTGTGCTCATGTGGTGGGAATGGGGAGGAGATCTCTCTCTGTCTCTTATTATAAAGGCACTAATCTCATGATGGGAACTCCATCCTTATTACCTAATCCCCGCCTCACCTCTGCCACCAAAGCATCATCTCCGAACACAATCACCTTGGGGGTTAGGGCATCCTCAGGTGAATCTTGAGGAGACACAATTCAGTCCACAGCATTGGGACAGTGATCAGGGAGCTCGCATGTAAGATTTGCCTACCAGAGATCCACAGGAAGAGTCGTTTCTGCTTCACCGGAGCCGTCTGCCCAGAGCTCCAGTGTCCTAATGCCCTCTGGACCCCCAAATGAACACCTTCCTAAAAACCCAACCTTTTCAGCCACACATGTGACCTGACTCCCATGTGCCTACCTGCTCTCCTGCCAAGCGCCCATGCTCCCCACTCAGCTTGGGGGCAGTGGGGACCTGAATGGGGGTGACTTTAGGGCCAAGGTTTTCACTTCGTGGGTGATGATGCAAGATTAGTTCAGGAGAGTCATTTTAGTGGGCCATGGCCAGCGCATTTCTTAAAGAACTAAAACAGAAATATCAAGAGCGCGTTGCTGAAGCCGTAGCTACTGTTTGGTGGGGGTTCGGTCCCATATGCAACACACGCGAGTAGCCGTGTCTGTGCAGGATTTCTGATTGTGGAAAAGAAGTCTGAAAGCTGCTGCTTTAGGGGATGCTGATATTAAAAAGATCCCCTTTCTGTTTTCAAACTGCCTCCAGGCAAGGCACGGAGATGGGGCACTTGAGGCAAGTCTGCCCTGTGGGAGTACCATTGTTGAACATCTCTTTTTACAGCTCAGGAAAATGAGGCGGAGAGAGGAGAGGAAGCAGAGAGTTTCCCCAGGCCATCCACTGGGCTCCTGCCTTGGGCCTCCCCAAAGCCTCCTCCTGAGGAAATAGAAAGAAATCCCTGTAAGAAGCAGACAGGATAATGTCAGTAAAAATGGACCTCCAACAATTTTCTCCGGCAAAATTTAGTGGGAACAACTTTTTCAGAACTCTGGAAATTGACCCGCACTTACAACCGTTCTAACAGCAATTTCAAGAAAAATGCCAAGATCTTGAAAAGAAGAACAAAGGTTTGTGGCACTTGAACTGACCCCATGCCCAATCTCCTTTCTCCAGCTTTGCGGTTGTCTTGAAAATCGACGACTCACAATCATGATGAAGGCCAGCAGCTTAGTAGCCAGTGGAGGGGGTAAACGGAATGATACTACTTCAAAGCCCCACTACCAGAGAACTGTCATTACTTAACCAGTTTGATGGTTTGTTAAAAGGCCCCATTGGCAAGACTGTTTTTGTCTGACCTGACTTGGAGCTCTCCTGGCACATTTTTGGAAAACATTCAAAGACAAATGTTTACCGTCATGGCATCCAGAAGCAGTGGTTAACAGTGGGGGCAAGCAAGAGGCTAACCAGAAAGCTTGAAAGGAAAGGCTGGGAAAGGAAAAGTCCATAAGAACTTTTAATTTTTATTTTACTTTATTTTATGCAATACATATTTATATATACATTTTTATATATGATATATATTTATGCAATATATGATATATGCGTATATTGCAACACACACACACACACACACACGAGCTCTACACTTAATGTGGGGCTTGAACTCATGACCCTGAGATCAGGAGTCACATGTAGGAGCTCTTTAAAGCTCCAATATATTCCTGGGAATCTGGAAGGCCACATGCGTGCTATGTGCTTGCTCTGGAAAGACCAGGGAAGGCCCTAAACTCTCACATCTGGCTGATTTTGAGGCTAGGAAGTAAAAGCCAGGGCAAAGTTGCTAACTGCCTGGCTGAGCATTGAAGGAGCCCCCAGCACACATGAGAAAGAGCTCCCTGGCAAAGACTGGGAGACTTAGAGTTTCCAGGCACCAAAGGAAAACTCTCCAATCTTTAACTGAATACTAAGCCCAGCGAGAAGAGACTTCACTGGCCACACACCATGAAAAATAGACTCTACAGGATTTGTTCAAAAAAGTCACAAAGCAAAAGCAAAACCAATCGACCAAAACAAACAAACAAACAAACAGTGGCTGCAGCAGCAAACCATGGGGAGGGAAGGATCTGGTCTCCAGAGTTAGCACATTACATGATTTTTAAATGTCCAGTTTTCAAAAACAATAAAGAACTACATGAAAAAGAGAAGAAGAACAAAGACTACATCATCAAACAACAGCAGAACACACATCCCTCTTATGCTCGCATGGAACATTCTGGACGGGTCACATTCTGGGCCATAAAATACATCATAACAAATTTAAAGAATAGATCTCATACAATATTTGCTCTCAGACTACAATAGCATTTAACTAGAAATTGCTAACAGAAAGATAGCTGGATAAGTGCTACATACCTGGAGATTGAACAACACAATTCCAAATAGCACATGGGTCAAAGAATAAATTTCAGGATAAATTTTAAAATGTTTTTAACTCAATGAAAATGAACAGATGATTTATCAATATTTGTAGGATATAGTGAGAGCAATGTACTTAAAGGGAAATTTATAGCATTGGATGCATATATAGAGAAGAACCATCTAAAACCAATCACCTAAGCTTTTACCTTAGGAAACTAGAAAAAGAGAGCAAGGTAATTTCAAAGTTAGCAGAAGAGAAGAAATAATAAAAATTAGAGCAGAAACCAGTGAAATTGAAAACAGAAAATCAATAGAGAAAATCTATGAAGCCAAAAGCTGACTCTTTGAAAAGACTATTGAAGGCAATAAGCCTCTATCCAGGCTAATTAAAAAAGAAAAAGAGAATACAAATTATTAATGTCAGAAATGAAAGAGGGGACATCACTACAGATCCCATGGACATTGAAAGGATAATCAAGGAACACTATGAGCAACTCTCTGCACTCATACTCCATAACTTAGATGAAATATTCCTTGAAAGACACAGTCTGCCATTTCCCAACATAGTAAATGTGAGAAAATGTAATAGCAAATACAATGCATGAAATTATTTCACTGATAATATTAATAAAGGAGAGAAAATAAATCTAGAAAAAAAGACACAATCTGCCCAAACTCATACAAGATATACAATATAAATAAGGCCCAAATCTATTAAAGAAATGGAATCAATAGCTAATAACCTTCCAAAACCGAAAACACCAGGCCCAGGTGGGTTCCCTGGTGAATTCCAGCAAACATTTAAGGAAGCATTTATACCAATTCTCTACAATCTCTTCCAGAAGATTGGAACAGAAGAAATACTTCCTAATTCATTTTATGAGCCCAGCATTAGCCTAATATCAAAACCAGATGAAGATATTACAAGAAAACTACAGACCATTTCTCATAACATAGAGATAATAATCCTCAACAAAATCCAACAATGTATACAGAAAGAATTATACATCGCGACCAAGTAGAATCTCTCCCAGGCATACAAGGCTGGTTCAGCATTCAAAAATCAATTAATGTAATCCATTGCATCTGTTGGGGTTAATGTAGAGCATCCATAATACCTGACTTGCTAAAATGTAACATAGAGGCTGCTGAGGGTAGAAAAGTTTTCAGAGAAGGGCATAGGCCTTTGGAATGCCGAGGCCTGCCTGCATGACCACTCTGCCATAGGAATGCTGCACGAGTTGCCTTCCCCGAAGCTTTCTTAGCCCAAACTGGCTGCCCTGTGATCTAAGAGATGTATACCTTGTTCCCCTAGGCTAGGTTTAGCAGAACTTGCAGAATACGCAGATTAGCATATTGTCTCTTTCCCATAAACAGATCCTCCTAGTTCCAGTAAGACCCCTTGTCACACATCATGTGCTTGAGAAGCAGTGCTAAAGATTCGTGATTATCCTGAAGGACCAATAAAGGCAGGAGCAAAGAAGGGCAAAATGTCTTCATCTCTGAGGGTTGACCCTGTTGCTTTCTCCTCTCTTTCACAGCAAAGTTTGGAGTCATCTGTCATCTGCTGGTACAGGGAGTGCTGGCCATTCCCAGCATGCATCAACAAACCAAAGAAGAAAAATCACATGATCATATCAGTGTTTGCAGGAAAAACACTAGAAAAAAATACAAAGTCAATTAATGATAAAAACTCTTAATAAACTAGGAATAACTTTCAGAACAAAGACTTTCTACAAAACAAAAACAAAAACAAAAACAAAAAACAAACAAAAAAATCTATAGCCAGCATCATACTTACTGGTGAGAAACTAAAGCTTTCCCACTATAATCAGGAACAAGGCAAGGATGACCCCTTTCACCACTCCTTTTCAACACTGTACCAGAAGTCCTAGCTATTGTAGTAAGACGAGAAAAGGAAAGAAGATATACAGGTTGACAAGGAATAAATAAGAATATCTTTCTTCAGAGATGACATGATTACCTATGTAGAAAATCCAAAAGAATCAATAAAAAGTTTTGGAACTAATAAGTGATTATAGCAAGGATGCAGGATATAATGTTAATATGCAAAAGTTAATTGTTTTCCTATATAACAGAAATGAGTAAGTGGAATTTGTGATTAAAAAATATCATTTACACTAGCACTACAAAATCAAAATACTTGGGTATAAATCTAACAAAATATGTACAAGATCTATATGAGGAAAACTACTGAACCAATGGAAAAAAATCAAAGAAGAATGAAATGGAGAAGTATTTCATATTCATGGATGGAAAAACTCAATATGGTTGTTACATCAGTCTCTCAACTTGATCTATAGATTCAATGAAAGTCCAACCAAAATCCCAGCAAGTTATTTTGTGGATACAGACAAACTAATTTTAGAGTTTATCTGGAGTGCCCTAAGACCCAGAATATGTATCTTAGTCTTTTGTGACTGCTACAGTGAAATACCACAGAGTGGGTGGCTTATTAAAAACAAACTTATTGCTCATCGTTCTGGAGGCTAGAGTATGAAAGCAGGGTGCCAGCATGGTTGAGCGAAGACACTTTTCTGAATTACTGACTTCTTGATGTATCCTTGCATGGCAGAGGGGCAAAGGAAATACATGGAGTCTTTTTTTTAAATAAGAGCACTAAACTCATTCATGAAGGCTTCACTCTCATGACTTAATTACCTCCTAAAGGCCCCATCTTCTAACACCATCACATTGGACATTAGGCTTCCAATTTGGGGGTGTGGGGACACAGACATTCAGACCATAGAGATAGCCAACACAATACTGAAGGAGAAGAGCAAAACTGGAGGACTGATGCTCCCTGATTTCAAGACTTACTAAAAAGTTATAGTAAATTAACTCAGAATGGATTACAGACATCAGTGTAAAATGCAAAACTATAAAACCCCTAGAAGATAATATAGGATAAAATTTAGTAACCTTAGGTTTACCATGTTTTTTAGATAAAACACCAAAGGCACATTCTGTGAAAGAAAGAATTGATTAGCTGGACTTTATTAAAATTAAAAACACTTCTGCTCTGTGAAAGACAGTGTCCAGAAAATGGAAAGGCAAGCCACAAGCTAAGAGAAAACATTTGGAAAAGATCTGATCAAGAACTGTTATCCCAAATATACAACGAACACTTGAACCTCAACAATCAGAGACCAATCAACCAATTTTTTTAAAAAATGGGTTAAAAACCTCAAAAGATAACTCATCAAAGAAGGTATACAGGTAGAAAGTAGCATATGAAAAGATGCTCTACATAATACATCATTAGGGAAATGTAAATTAAAAAACAATGAGATATCACCACACACCTATAAAATGGCCAAAATTTGGAACACTGACAACACCGAATGCTGGTCAGGACACGGAGCAACATGAACTCTCATTCATTGCTGGTGGGAAGGCCAAGTGGAGCAGTGACTTTGGAAGACAGTTGGATGGTTTCTTACAAAACTGAATATATTCTTACCATATGATCCAGCAAGCACACTTCTTGGTACCCAAAGGAGTTGAAAAT
Source organism: Lutra lutra (assembly GCF_902655055.1). Lineage (NCBI taxonomy): Eukaryota > Metazoa > Chordata > Mammalia > Carnivora > Mustelidae > Lutra > Lutra lutra. The sequence continues at coordinate 143,499,292 of NC_062284.1, read as the reverse complement.
GTATATTCACACAGAAACCTGTACCCCAATGTTTATAGCAGCTTTATTCATAATTGCCAAAACCTGGAAGCTACCAAGATGTCCTTCGGTAGGCGAATGGATAAAAAAGCTGATCTATCCAGTCATACTGTGTGATTCAGATTGTGTGATATTCTGGAAAAGGCAAAACTTTGGAGACAGTGAAAAGGTCATTGGTTGCCAGGGGTTGGGGGTGGGGGGAAGGAGGGAGGAATAGACAGAGCACAGGGCTGTGAAAATATTCTGTGTGAATAGTTTCTTCCTATCCAATAAAAAAGACAAAGACTTAAAGCAATAGTTACAAATCTATGTTGATGGGCATACACTGTACATTAGTGTAATTTTTATCATAATAACAGCACAAAGCAAAGGGGAGGAAATGGGGAATAGAGAAGCAAAGTTTTTATATACTGTTGAAATTAAATTAGTGTTAATGTAATCTACATTGTTAGAAGTCAAGATGCTAATTGTAATCCCAAAGCAAAACCTCAAAGATACAGAGTAAAACAAAGAAACAAAAAAACAAAACAAAACAAAAAAAAAAGGGAACTAAAATTTTATACTAGAAAACATCTAAGTAACACAAAGGAAGGCAGTAATGGAGGAAGACGGGAACAAACAAGGAAATAGAAAGCAAATAGCAAAATGGCAGACATATATACTACCTTATAGTAATTGCACTAAATGTATGTAGGTTAAACATTGCAAGTTAAAGACATGCAGTGACAGAATGAATTAAAAGTATGATCTGATTAATTTTAGCCTACAGAGACATACTTTGGTTTTTAAAAAATTGAAAGTTAAAGGATGGATAAAAGATATGTCATGCAGTCGAAAGAGAGCTTATAGGTATGTAAGCTGTACTTAAAACAGACATAGTAGGCTTTAGGACAAAAATTTTTACTAAAGACGAGATTTTGAAGTGATAATAGGGTCAATCCATTAAGAAGACACAACAGTCATAAACACGTGCAGTGAAAATGAAGTGATAAATAAGCAATTCGAAAATAATAGCTAGAGGGCGCCTGGGTGGCGCAGCTGGTTAAGCAACTGCCTTCAGCTCAGGTCATGATCCTGGAGTCCTGGGATCGAGTCCTGCATCCGGCTCCCAGCTCCATGGGGAGTCTGCTTCTCCTTCTGACCTTCTCCCCTTTCACGCTCTCTCTCACTTCTCTCTCTCAAATAAATAAAATCTTTAAAAAAATAATAGCTAGAGACTTCAACACCCCACTTTTATTATGGGTAGAACTATAGAAAGAACAAGGAAATCAAACAACAATATGAATGAGCTGACTGAAACTAAGAGATAACTGTAGATAGAATGTTTTACCCAACAACCAGATAATTCATTCTTCTCAAGTGTGTGATATAGGCTATCTTTTCTGCAGTATAGGCTATCAATTACATCATAAGACAAGTCTCAGTAAATTTAAAACAACTTAAATTGAACAAAGCACGTTCTCCGACTATAACGGAATGAAATTAGAAATCAACCACATAGGAAATATGAGAAATTCAAAAATATGTAGAAATTTAACAACACGCTCGTAATTAACCACCACATCAAAGGAAAAATCACAAGGGAATTAAAAAATACTTGAGGAGAGTGAAAGGAAATGGAGGAAAATGAAAACAACAATATACAAAAACTTGTGGGATGCAGTTAAAGCAGTGCCCAGAGGGAAATGTATGGCTATCAATGCTGGTAATTAAAAAGGAAGAAGGATCTCAGACGAATAATCTATCTACCTTAAGAAACTAGAAAAAAGAGTAAATTAAACACAAAAGTAAATATAAGGTAGCAAATCATAAAAATTAGATTTGAAATTAATGAGAGAATAGAAAAATAGAAAAAGAATCAGTAGAACCAAAATGTGGGTCTTTTTTTTTTTAAACAATCAACAAAATTGTTGATTTTTAGCTAGACTGACCATGAAAAAAGAGAAAAGACTCAAAATACTCAAAATACTAAAGTCAGGAATGAAAGAGGGGCTATAACTACTGGTCTTTCAGAAATAAAAAAGGTGGTAAGGGACTATAATGAACAATTGTATCTCAATAATTTAGATAGCCTAGAGGAAATGTACAAATTCCCAGAAAGATGTGAACTACTGAAACTGACTCAAAAAGAAGTAGAAAATCTGCTTTTGTGTTCGCTCTCTCTCTCAAATAAATAAAATCTCAAAAAATAAAAGAGGGGGCCCTGGGTAGCTCAGTCAGTTGAGTGTCTTTCCTTGGCTCAGGTCATGATCCCAGGGTCCTGGGATTAAGTCCCATATCGGGCTCCTTACTCAGTGGGGAGTCTGCTTCTCCCTCTTTCTCTGCCCCTCCTCGCTGCTCATGCTCTGTCTCACAGGCATGATCGCTCTGTCTCTCAAACAAATAAATATAATCTTTGAAAAAAAAGAAGTAGAAAATCTGAACAGACCTCTAACAAATAAAGAAATCGAATTAATAATAACAATAAGTAATAATAGACTTCTCACAAAAATGAGTCCAGGACCAGATGATTTCTCTGCTGAATTCTACGAAAAGCTTAAAGAAAAATTAATACCAATCATTCACAAAATTTCCTAAAAACAGAAGAGCCAACACCTCCCCACTCATTCTGTGAGGCCAGTATTACCCTGATACCAAAACCAGATGAAGACATGACAAGAAAACCACAAATTGATATCTTTGATGAATAGAAACACAAAGATCCACCACAAAATACTAGCAAATCCAGCAACTCAGGAAGAGGATTATACACTATGACAAAATGGTATTTACCCTAGGAAAACAAGGCTACTTTAACATTCAAAAATGTAATATGCTATATTAATAGAAGAAAGGGTAAAAACCACATAATCATCTCAGTAGGTACAAAAACGAGTTTAAAAAAAAAACGTATACCATTTTATAACTTCTTTTTGTGTTGTTTCACTCAACAAATTTGAAATAGGAAAGAATGTTCTCGGGCTCATGAGCAGCACCCAGGAAGACACACAGCTAGTAATCTGCTTAATGGTGAAAATCCGAAGCTTTCCCGGAAAGTTCAGAAACAAGACAAGAATGCCCATTCTCTTTAATTCTACTCAATATTGTACTGGAAGTTAAAGCCAGAGAAATTAAGAAAAAATAAAATAAAGGCACTCACATTGTAAAGAAAAAAATGAAACCATATTTATTTACAAATGACATAATCCTGTGTAGAAAATCACAAGGTACACACACACACGCGCGCGCACACACAATTAGAACTACTAAATGAGTTCAACAAGGTTCCAGGATTCAAAAATCAATATACAAAACCCAGTTGTATTTCTATACAGTATCATTGAATAAATGAAATTAAGAAAACAATTCTGACTATAATAGTACCAAAAAGGATTAAATAATTAGGAATAAATTTAACAAAAGAAGTCTAAGGCTTTTACCCTGAAAATTGCAAAACATCTCTGAAAGAAATTAAAGAAGTCCCAAATGAGAGACCTCACATGCTCAGAAATCAAGGGAGTTAACACTGTTAAGATGACAATAGTCCCCAAATTGATACAGAGTAAGTGCATTCCCTGTCAAAATCCTAGCTGGATTTTCTCAGACATTGACAAGCTGGTCCTAAAATTCATTTGGTGATGGAAGAGCCCAGAATAACCAAAGCCATCTTGAAAAAGACCAAGAAAGTTGGAAGGCTCATACTCCCCACTTTGAAAACTTACCACAAAGCTACAGTAATCACGAGGGTGATACTGGAAGCAGAGTAGGTGTATAGATCGATACAGTAGATCGGGGAGTCCAGAATTTAACCCTTATGTGTATGTTTATGACTTTTGAGAGTGGTGCCAAGAAAATTCAGTGGTCAGAGAAAAACAACAAGCGGATGTTCGTGTGCCAAAAAAACCCAAAAGTCAACAACAAAACAAAAAACCAAGTTGAGACCCTACCTCACACAATATAGAAAAATAACTTCAAGAGATCAAGACCTACATTTAAGACTATCTAAAGTTTTAAAACCCTTAGAAGAAAACAAAGATGGATGTCTTTCTGACTTAGAATTGGGTCATGGCTTCTTAGCTGTCACATCTACGGCACAAGCAACCAAAGAAAAAGTAGATGCATAGGATTTCATCCAAATTAAAGGTTGTTGTCTTTCAAGGACACTACCAAGAAAGTGAGAAGAAATCCTATCAAATGGGAGAAAGTATTTGCATATTATACATCTGATTATATCCAGAATATATAAAGAGCTCATACAAATGAATTATTAGAAGACAAATAATCCAATGAAAAATGTGCAAATAATTTGAACAGAAGACATGTCTCCAAGGAAGATATACAAATAGCCAATGAGCACATGGAAAGATGCTCAACACCATTAGTCCCTAGGGAAATGCAAACCGAAACCGCGAGGTACCACCTTACACCCATTAGGGCTACTATAATCAGAAAGACAGTATAATTCGTTTTAGTGGGGATGTGGAGAAATTGGAGCCCTCACACATGGCTAGTGGGAATGTGAAATGGTGCCACCACTTTGCAAAACACTTCCTCAAAGATTCAATCATGGAGTTGACTCAGCAATTTCACTCTTAGGTAAATGCTTAAAAGAACTAAAAACAGGACGCCTGGGTGATTCAGGCTGTTGGACGTCTGCCTTTGGCTTGGGTCTTGATCCCAGTGTCCTGGGATCGAGTCCCACATCTCAGGCTCCTTGTTCAACAGGGAGCCCGTTTCTCTTTCTGCCTGCTGCTCTCCCTGCTTACGCTCTCTATCCCTCTCTGACAAGCAGATAAATAAAATCTTAAAAAAAAAAAAATTAAAAGGAACTAAAAACATATATTCGCACCAAAACTTCTCCTCGATGTTCATAGCAGCGCCATTCATATTAGCCAAGGCTGGAAGTAGACGACATGTCCATCAACTGATGCAGACCCTTAGGATATTAGGGCAGGTCCCCACCTGGCCTGGGCCTACGCTTCCCACTCTGAGACCTATGTCTCTTGCTTCCGCTCCAACTGAGAAATCCCTCTTCTCGATCCTGCACTCATCAGGAGTGTAACACAGAGGAAGAGAGGCCACTCATGGTATCCATGTAGAGTGGGGACATCATTTAAAGCAAAGTGGCAGAGGCTGGCTGAAAGGGCGGGGTGAGAGAGTGTCCCACAGGCTCTGGGGCCCCATAACAGACCTATAAACGTGCTCAGCTTCCCAGACCTGGAGAGTTTCAGGGGCTCCTTCTTCTTGAAGATGAGGACGTGGTTCTAGAAGCCAGGACAAGCCCACGTGGCCAGCCCAGGGCTCAGCCAGCGCTGGGTTTTCTGTTTCTGTAGCCAGTCTGCAAATGCACATTGGGACCACCCCCGCTTAGCTAGACCTTCTGTGCCGTGAGAGAGGGAGACTGAGGGGCCAGCCCGCAGGAGCTCAGGTCTGATCTGGCAGGCAGAGCAAAGACGTCTGGAGTTGGCCGAGGCTAGGGAGGAGACCAGGGGACCCGCAGCTCCCAGGAGACCCTTGGAAGAAATGAGCCAGAGCCATATTATGAGGCCACTTGTCAACAGTCTGTGAGAGGAGAGACAGAAGTCACCCTAGAACGAAAGCGTGCCTGTGCGAGTCAATGTAAATGTTTTCTAGGCCATGAGTTTGGGCTAGGATTGGCCTGTGGTTAGCTGAAGCGTGCTGGCAGGACTGCAGCCTGGGCTGGCCTGGGCCCCGTGCCAGCAGCACAAGATGTCCAATTAGAGACGCACCCCCCCGGGAGATGCTGAGTTCCAGGTGTGGGGACCAGAAGGCACAGATCTGATTTATATGAAAGGCTAATGGGAGTCAGAGGAAGCCCAGCTCACCCAGGGAGGGGCTGCCCATGTGGCCGAGGATGGGCGGGGGTGGCAGGGCTGGGAGGCCGGCAGGTGGCTTGGGGGTCCGTGGGGCTGCCTTACTCCAGGAGACAGATCTGCGGCTGGCCACACAGACCGGAACTTTCTCTGTCACTTGGCCCCTCTCTGCCCTCAGGGACAGAGCCACTTGGCCCTGACAGCGGGCCTCTGGCCAGCCCAGCCCCCGTGCCAGCACCGTCCCCGGCATGCGGGGCGACCGGGTCCGAGTCACTAGTGCCCCCAGGGTGGGCCCTCTTCAGATCCTTCTAGGCCTCTGCTTCTGAGACAGCTCCAGACAGGGCCGGGCTGTGGTCAGCCCAACGGCCACTCCAAAGCCGTCCATGCCCTAATCCCCAGAACCTGGGACTCTGTGACCTTTGTGACCTCATGGTGACATGACCTTGCCCACAGACTTGAGGTAAGGACCCTGAGAGGAGGCGGCGACCCTGGGTGCAGTGCAGTGTCACCCCAGGTGAAGAGGGAGCCAAGAGGTCAGGGTCCTAGTGATGCGGTAGAAGAAGGACCCGCCGGCCGCAGCCGCACGAAGGTGGGGGGCTTTGAACCAAGGTTACAGGGGACCTCAAGAAGCCCGAAAAGGCCACTGGCTCTTGAACCTCCAGGAGGAGACAACCCTGCCAGTATCTCAAGATGGGGCCACTGAGACACTTGGCGGACTCTGGCCTCCAGAGGAAACCAACATGTAGACCGGACCCGAGCGTCCAGCCAGCGTGCACGCACCACTGTCTGGAAGGCCACAGGAGCCACTGCTGAGCCACAGGATGAGGCCAAGAAGTCTGTCGCTCTGAAGTCCCAAGGGGACGTGGCCACCCCTGCAGTTCCCAGGGCTGGACCCCCCGCCCAGCCCTGTAGTTTCCCCAGCTCAAGGCCACGTGTGGCACAGGTGGGGCAGCAGTGCCCTGACTTCTTACCCAGCTCACTCCTCTTTTCGATGTGGGCTCCTTGACAGCCTTCTTTGTCGCAGGAAGCAGGGATACGTTCCCCATCCCCCAGGAAAGGTGCCCCCTGGTTGGGGCCGTCTCTGAAGCCCAGAGCACGTGGAGGGAGACGTGCCAAGCAGCTCTGGCCGGTTCGCACCAGCACGCCCTTGTCGTCGCCCGGCTGTGGACTCAGCCTGGGCTGGGTGTCGTCGGGAATCCAGAGGGGGACGTCTCTTTCCAGCAGGGCTGGCGAGGCCAGGGTGTGAAGAGGACAGTACGGGCAGGCGGGGCAGGCCCAGGAAAGGCCCCGGTCAAGTGCCAGGTAAGCACACAGCTGGATGGGAGCCCAGGGACGGCGTGGCAGCAGCAGGGGCCACAGGTAGAAGAGGGTCAGAGGGGAATGGCCGGGAGTGGAGGCCGAGCAGCATGGAGGGTCCCTAGCGCCGAGGCCATACCCTGCAGGACGGAGCTGGCAGCCGCGTGTGGGCTCGTCTTACTGGCCCCCAGGTGGGTTCTAGAGGGCTCTCTCTGGATGGACAGAGAAAGGGCAGGGGTGAGACTGGAGGCTGAGGCCAGGGAGGAGGCTCAGGCCCTGCTTATCCGAGAGGCGACAGGTCAGTCACCGGGCAGTGGGAGGGGTGGGTAGGGCCGGGCACGAGGACCTGCTTTTTCCGGAAAAGGTAACTAATGGAGCTTCGGGAGAAGGCGCTGGACCCTTCCTCAGGAGGGGGCCGCCTCCCTATCCTGGAGGCCCGGTGCCCCCTGCCCACTTCCTCCTGCTGTTCCACGGGGTCGAGCCCCCTACCCGCCTACCCGCCCAGGCCCTCTGTGCCCACTCGCTTCTTGGGCGTGTTTTTCTTCTGAAGAGGTCCTGCCGGCAAGTCTCCCTGGAGCGGCGCTGCGCTTCCCTCTGCCCCGGGCTCCCAGATTTCATTACCTCTAATGAGCCCATCTGAGGCCGGGCGAGGCAATTAGGAGAGCCAGGCCTTCCCGGAACCGCTCCTCAGAGCCAGGCAGGCGTGCGGTCCCAGACGCGCCGCCCACCGCCTCGTAATGAGAGGGCGAAATCCGGGAATTAATGAGGACAGGAAAACTAATCACAGGTTTTCGGCAGGTTGGGAGTCTCAGACCCCCACCCCAGATCTGGGGGTGGGCTCCGGCATCCGGAGCCTTCCCGGCCTGCCCTGCGGCCGGGGTGGGGGAGGCAACCCTGGACAGAGCTGGGCCAGAGCAGGAGCCTGGAGGATGGAGGCTGAGTTCCAGCCCTGCTTTGTGCTGTGTGACCTGGGGCTGGCTGCTTAACCTCTCTGAGCTCCAGTGGCCTCCACTTCTTAGAGGAGGATAAGAATCTGGTGCGGCTGTGGTGCTGAAGGGACGTGGGAAATCTCACCAGCCCCACATCAGATCATCAGAGACAGGGCTCCCTTCCTCTCCCCAGCTCATGCCCTGCCCGCCCAAAGGATCTGACAAGTACCCACATGAGAATGACTCAAGGTGGCATCCCTGGGTGTTGAGGTGATGTGGCTGCCCCAAATTGCCTCTGGGGATGGGGAAGACGGGGATGGAGAGAAGGGCCGGCTGAAAACGTGGGGTAGGGGGGCACAGCCTGTGCAAATGTCCAGAGGTAGGAAAGGGCAGGTGCGTTTGCTTACCCAGTTGGGTTGTGCTACTAGGAGCAGAGTGGGGAGACACACAGTGGGGTTCCTGGTTGGGGCCTGATGAAGGTGGACGCCAGATGCCAGGCCGGGCACGTGGCTGGGTGGCCCGTGTGCACGGAGGGAGGCCAGCTCACCGCTCTCTGCCTCACTGGTCTCAACCCCAGCCCGTCCATGCACGGTCAACCTGGGGCTCACTGCGGGGGTAGCCGAGTCTGTGTTTGGGATCAGAAGGCAGTAACAAACAACACAGCACACCCAAAAAGTGGCTGGAGCATTTGGTATTGAGGACAATATTACAAATGTGTTTTCAATCCCCTTCTAAGAAAAAAAGTTTCCATAAAAGACGTTTTGCCGGCCAGCCTCCCTCCCGGAGAATAGACTCTTTGTTCACTGTGGTGTAGGCTGGCTGTAAGAAGGCAGGGGTTCTGGCCTACAGGTGAGTGCAGGGGGGTGTGGGTAGGCCAGGTGGGCACAGGTGAGCACAGCTGGGCTGGGCTCAGAGGTAACCTGAGGGAAATACCACGGGCAGTGGGCTCCCCGTCCCGGGGAGCAGAGGACCTCTAAGGCCTGGTACCTGGGAGCCATGGTCTGGGCAATGTCTAGGGTGCTCTGAGATGCTACATCAGGCTAGCCTTCCCAGGGGCGCGGTGGGAGTAGGGGAGGAAAACCTGTCTCCAAGCCAGAAGGGTCCTATACAACCAACCATGTCTGGAAGGGCCCCGCAGATTGCTTGGCCCAGGGACAATGAGGAACTTCCGCAGGAAGGGCCAGACACCGACTGCAGGATGAGGAGGGGTGGGTGTTGGGTGTGGGGTCCGCCGGAGCTAAGGGGAGGAGGCTGGGGACCAAGCTGGGCTGATGGCTGAAGCAGGCCTTCTGGTGGGGAAGGCCGCTCTTGGTATACACCTAGGAAAACCCTATCAGACGTGCTGGGCCCCAGACCCGCACCTGCTCACTCTCTGCGCAGAGTGGCCCTCTGAGGCGTCTTGCTGCTTTGTGGGTGGGTGGCCAGGGGTCTGCTGCTCCCAGCCGCTTGATCTCAAGACTGAGGCACCCTGCTGGACTGAGGCAGGACTCAGTGGGGCCGGCCTGCTCGGCACAGGCACAGCCTGGATGTGGGGGAAGTGATGCCCCAGGGACAAGGACAAGGACGGGGAAGTGGGGCATGGGGGACTCAGGAAGCGAGGTGTCTCGAGGAAGTCTTTTGGGCAAACTCCAGAAGTGATGGGTGAGATAGTTCACAGGCTGGTACTCTGGCTTCCTGAAGGTTCTGGCTATCTCCTCCACAGAGAGGCAGCTCCTATCATGTCCTCTCCTCCAGGAAGCCTTCCTTCCTTGAGCCTCCAGCTGGGCTAGGCATCACTGGCCCACTGAGGTTCCTCACTGCGGGCATTTGCATGCCACCTCCAGCCCCTTCTGCCCAGGTCCCTCTCCAAGGCGAGGTCCACATCCCACTCAGTGCCCTGACCCAGTGCCCAGCCCAGGGAGTGCGCAGCACCAAAGCAGACCCAGGGAGGTAGAGCAGTCAGGGAGAAACAAAGCGCGGAGCTCTGCGCTCACACCAGGCCCTTCCCTGCTATAGAGGCTGCGGTTTGGGTTGGACCTCTCTTGGCTTCTGGAAGCAGGGGTGGGCGGCCCGGAGAGGATGGAGGGGTGGGGCGTGTTCATGCTAATTGAGAAAGCCTGTTGGCTGTGCCTTCATAAAGGTTTCCCTGATTGCTTTAATAATGAAATGTTTTATGGCATCAAACAGTCTTCCTTATTAGCCCAGAAAGGTCAGGGCACTGCCCTCTGCGTTTCCCCAGGGCTATTGGAGGTGACCTTTAGTTCGTGATGGAGGCCTGCTACCATCCCCAGTGACTGGCAAGGGCACCCTCCATTCTAACACTTCCTCCCTAGAGACATGCCCCCCTCAGCATGCCCGATGTGAGGTACGGCCCCTTTGCTGGGTAGAAACAAGTCGAGTGCAAAACTCTGGTGGACAAGCAGAGCCAGCGGGTAAACCGTGGGACATTTCCAGCCTCCTTCACGGGGCACACGCTCCATGCCACACGCTACGTGCCTCCGTTGTACAAAAGGTCTGGCGGAGGCTGGGGGAGCCGACGTGTCCGGGATCTTGCTGGTTACATTCGGTGGAGCCCGGCCTTGAGCCTGGGGGCCGCACCTTCTCATGTTCACACTGGTGGCCGCCCTTGTTGGAAGGTGGAGCTCCCAGGGAACGGGGGCCTGAAGTCCGTCTACAGTGGATGCCTCGGGAAGAACGCACGGAGAGCGGACGGAGGAGGCGGGGGCTGGTGGCCACGGTGCGCGGGGAGCAGGGCCCAAGGGAGGGCGGCTGGGCTGGGGAGACGGGGCTCGGGAGGAAGCTGGGTGCGGCCCACCCTTCCCATGATAAATGTGATTTGCGGACAGCCGTCGACATGGACCAGAGAAGCTCGATGAGCTCAAGGAACACCCTCTGCCCAGAATCTCTTTGGAAAATTCAACGGGAAACCGAAGCTGCCAGAGACGTGGGCTTGTCCCACTTGCTTCTTTTGAGCTCCTCGGGCCCCGTTATTTGAGAACAACCACCCAAGATCAACTTTAGAGACACTTTGCCCTGTGAGGAGACGGCGGAACGCTCAGGAGGAGCATAAGGAGGGGGAAAGACACGGAACCTTCTCCGAGATGCCAGGTTTATACTTTGAAATGAGAAGCAAATGTTGGGAAAACATGTCAGACGTTCCAGGCTCAAAACCAGCGCGCGGCTTGGAGAGAAACAGGGAGGGCGTGATGACAGCCTGTGTGGGGCCCGTGGGGCTCCTGTGAGACGGGAGAGGGCCCCCCAATGAGTAGTGACACCATCAGACCACACCGTGGGACCCAGTTTGTCCAGAGAAGGTGGCCAGGCTGTCATATGGGGACCTGTGAAGGGACAGGTATTTTGCCTAACGACGGGAAGAGTAGAGTGAGTGAGTGTGTGTGTGTGTGTGTGTGTGCGCGCGCGCACGCATCGGGGCTGGGGGCAGAACCAGGTATGAGAATTGCCCTGCTGGGACCACAAAGCTCTCAGGGGCAGAAGGAACCAAAGAAAGTTCTGGAATCAGGGGACACTTCATTTGTCCCTCCCCCACCCCAGTGCTGTGCCCATGTGAGCTCAGACCCGACTGCCTCACTGTTTCCCATTTTCCCATGAGGAAGCAAGGTCCTGGGAGCAGGGACACTCTCCCGCCATCCCCTGGGAGCAGGCCAGGGGCCACCTTCTTCCCACCTCTGCTCCTGTGGTTCCTGGGGTTACACGAGGCAGGGCGGTTTCCTGGGGGCACTTGGTGCTGTCTCCCTCTTGAGGGGCCCCCTCTGGTCCTTGCACTTGCTCTTGGTCCATATGTAATCACCCTTTCACTTCCCGCTGGTGGCTTCCTTGCACCCACCGTTGACACAGGTCTCCCTTGCATGGCCCCAGACAGCGGGGCACATGCTTGGGGCCGACGGAGTTGGTTTCCTCCTCCCCTCCAGAAGTTACTTACATTTAAAGCCAGCTGGACTGGGAATGAGCTGCCCGTCCTTGAGGGACTCTCGTTTGCAGGGATGTGGCAGGGAGGGTCCCAGGAAGGGTTGAATCTGGGAAGCTCAGATATCTGCCCTATTTGGGCCAGAGGTGGGCTGGCGGAAAAGGCAGACCTGGCTTGGCCTCACAGCGCTGCCACCGTCCACCTGGGTGGACTAGGACAGGACCTTCAGAGCTCCAGAGTTCATGGGTATCAGAGGGGCCCCACGTCCCCCTAGGGGTCTGTCTCTAAGGCCGTGGGCCGTTGTTCTCCTGAAGGGCTGGCCCAGCCCCCGGGGCTCTGGCCGGCTCGCTGGCTGTCTGGACTCGCCCTGATTAGGCCGATGTGATCTGTCCCGCCTGCTCAGGACACCCCAGGGTGCGTGACAGCAGAGGCCACACTGATTGTGGCAGCTCCGGGGCAGGGAGCCAGACACACAGGGGAGAAGACTAATGCCAGCAGCGGGATGCCGATGGGAAGGTGCTTACGTAACTGGCACCCAGCAGGCCGCGTGGACCAGGGCTGATAACCACTTACTATGCCAGCAAGAGCCCCCAGCCCTCCTAACGAGCCTCTCGGGGCTCCATCTTGCAAAAAGCCGAGTGTTATTCTCTGCTTCGGTGGAGATGAATACAAGAAATAAAAGTACGTGTCTGGTGCAAGATGAAACATGGTTTAGATGAACTAGACTTTCTAAGTCGCCATCAGTGGGGCCTGAACACACCCTCCCCGTGCTAGAGACTTCAGGGGGGTGAGGTCCGCTGAAGGATCCAGGTGTGGGTTGGACAGGCCAGTCAGTGCCCATCTGAGCGTGGGCCTTGTGGAACCATGTTTCTATTTAGTGAGCCTGGCCTGAGAGAGCTAACAGAGACAGAGGCATGAACCTTCTATGGATTTGGAAGGGCCCCGTGACCCCAGAAGGACACAGTGATTTCCACCTCAGAAGACTCTGTCCGAACTCCCAACTCCTCCTGTGTGGTGTGATGTGAGCCTGAGAATAAGAACTCTGACGTTCCTGTGTAGAAACCAAACATAGTGGCCACCCAGCACCCCAGCTCTTTGTCCCAGCAGCCCAGAGAGTGGCTCTAGGTACCCCGTTGGACAGGTAAGAACAGACACGCAGACCAGTTAGATAGCTGGCAATTATGTAATTAGCCCACGTGGAAACCCAGGCCAGTCTGACCCCAAACCTTCCCACCTCCCCCACCCACAGCCTCTCCTGAGACCAGAAAGTTCTTTGGGGGGACCCCTCCTTTACACATAGAGGTCTTTGGAAATACGATGACATGGTGGCTCCTGTCCCCAGAACAATGGGCCCGTGCACACTTGGGCATCAGAGGGGCTTGTGAGCACGTTTGTGTTTGGGTGGAAGACAATCTGGGGACCTTGGACTAGGCTTCTGTTCCACCTGCCCCGGCTTTCCTATGGCACCAAGCACAGGAGTCCTTCAAGGATGGGGCAGGTATCTGAGGACCACACAACCAAGGTGGAGGTTGGGAAGTATGAATCCTATAGATCCCAGGAGGCCGACTTGGATTCCTGATGGTTTCCAATCAAATTCCAAAGGAGACTCTACAGCAGATGGCCCAAGAGCATCTAGGCTAAAAAAATGGTGGTTCTGAGACCAACACATGGATTCATCAAGAACCAACCATTTTCTGCTTTAATTTCCCTGCTGCCCTGGTAGCCAGGGGACAGGCTAACACAGTCATCTCTGGCTTTGGGTGAGGGGTTTAGTTGACAGTCCCTTGGGCCATGACAAGAATAAGAAGGAGATAAAAGGTCTTTCCATAAAGTCACAGAAAGGTACTCTGGATCCATGATCGTGTCCGAGGATACAGCGGGGACCCCGGCCCGACCTGCTGTGCCCTGTCCAAAAGATGGAAGACAGCACCCCTCCCCCCACCCGTGAGCTGGGAGGGAACATCATCTCATGGGTGATTGGCCCACTGTATACGCGTGGAGTGGTGGATTTGGCTGGTCTAAGTCTGAATTGAGAGACTGGTCTCTCCATCTTAAGAAGGTGAGATGAGAGCTTCACCCTGGCACTGCACGAGAGGAAGGAAAAGTCACTACTGGAGGAAATGTCCCACCTCCAGGGGACCTGCTGGGACCCAATGCCAGGAGTGGGCCACCCTGCTCCCCCGGACTGAGTCACATCCTACTTAGTTGCCTGGGGATGGTTTCATTTTGCAGTTAAGTCATCTTTAATAAAGTTGTTTAAAGAAGAAAAAGGAAAAGAAAGCAAATGGGCTAAGTACTTGTTAGGGCGGCATTTTCAGGGAGGGTCTGGCTAGAAACAACCGCATCACTCCCAGCTTCTGCCTCCACATCCTCCACAGCCCTAGGTGCTTCCAAGATGTCTCTGGCTGGCACCATTCCAGAGTCTGTTTGTGCAAACTTGCCAAAGCTGGGGTCTCTGGGCTTCCTGCCACTGAAGTTGCCAGTGTCCCAGGAGTCATTTTGGCAAGCGTGAGAAGAGGTTGGGTCTGGGAGCAAAGGCAGATTCCAAGGCTCTGGCTGTGCTTAGGGCCTGGGTGGTTGGGGAAGGGGGTGGATTCACAAAGGTAGGTCCGAGATCTTGGTGAGGGTCCCGAGCCCCCTCTGCATGAGGGGACCCTTAGAGCTCAACGGTGGCCAACCATATCCATACCCATCCCATCCCCACAGGAGTTGCAGGGTGTAGACAGTATCGACTCCATGTTAGGGAATGGGAAACTGAGGGCAAGGGAAGTAAGGTGGCTCTCCAAGGTCACGTCTGGCAGGGAAGATGTGGTCAAGGCTGCCGCAGGCCTTCTGGCTTCCACCTCTGCTACTTTGTTTCTTGATGCCTTCTGGGCCATATTCTGTAGCCAGACATTTTCCCATCTAGCAGTGCTGATGAAGAAAATCCAAGACAAGTACTTCCACTTCTGGAAGCAGGTCCCTACCTTCTTCTCCTAACCCACTCCATCCTGGATCCTTCCCCAGCATCCAGCCCCATGCCCAGACACTCAGATGCTTCACCCCTCCCTTCTTAAAACTGACAATCCTCTGAAACTTTCTCCCACTGCTGTTTCAACTGGCTCCTCATCAAAGCTTGTCTCCCCATGTTTCCCAGTCCCTGGCCTGAATATCAGAAAGTCTGCGGAAGATTCCATTGGTTGGAGGTCAGGAAAGCTGAGTTCTAGAACCTTCCACCAACTGAAAGCATTATCACTAACAATAAAGATAATCACAGTTTTGGGGAAGGTTTCACAGAAAGCTGCAGTCTTCCAAAGCTGGACACAGGCTTTGGAAGCTCAGCTCACCCTCTCACTGGCTGTGTCATGCTACCTGTAGCATGCTCCTCTGAGACTTCACCTTCTCACATAAAATCAACATAATTGCAATGAAGACTGAGCAAGATAATGTGATACTGGACTCAGTGCTTGGCAAGTGTCAGGTACATTGTCAAAATGAACACTTGTCCTTCCCTTATAAGAGGCAGTCAGAACCCAAAACTAACTTCCTTCCTTTCACCCATCCATCCACTCATCCATCCACCCACTCATCCATCTGTCTGCCAATCCATCCATCCATCCATCCATCCATCCATCCATCCATCCATCCACTCCTCCATCTATCCATCCAATCCTTGGCCCTGGATGGCGTCATAGCACTGGATTTCCATAGTCTGGACCCGGTGCTCTTACAACTCGCCACAGTTGCCTCTCAAATTCTGTTTCCTCCTCCCAAACAGAGACTTCTCTAAGCATCTTGGGGGCCCTTTCCATTGCTCTTTGGCAAAGACTTTCCACAAGAGCTTCATACTGGGCTTCCCACTATGGTTTGTCCCTTCTGCATCCTCGCTGTTTCTCCCACCTTGGACACCCCCATTCCTGAGTGTGTTACATTATGGCGCCAAAAGATGAAAACAGAGTGGTTAACCTTTTCAATTTTGATTCCCAAGAGAAAACTGAACAAAGAAACCCACGGTCGCATGACCCCCGTCACAGCTACGAATGCTCTGGAGGCCTGGAGACCTGGACATCAGATGTTTATGCACTTGGCGCCCGTCCTTAGTGAGGAGGACAAATTCAAGTTAAGAAATGAACAAAACAACCCATGATGAGCTGAGAGTGTTTCCTTTTCACTTTTCTTCTTCTTCTTCTTCTTCTTCTTCTTCTTCTTCTTCTTCTTCTTCTTCTTCTTCTTCTTCTTCTTCTTCTTCTTCTTTTTTTAGTGGTATCCAAGACTGAGGTTCTTTTCAATATGTCAGGCTTTAAAAAAAATGATTAAAATGCACCAGATTATTAAATAGAGCTGTTTCAGACTTAATTTAGCAAACTGTAACATTTTTATCATTTTTATAAAGCCCTTTTTAATGAAAACCGTCTGCAAGGAGACCAAATAGAGAGGCTGAAATCATGTTTTCTCTGTATTTGTTATCCCCGAAGATGTCGTTTCCAGATTTTATAGAAAGAATAAATTTCATTTCGAAGTTTGGGCCTCTTCCGCAGTGCCACACATCCCTGGACCTTCCAATTTACAACGTAAGAAGCTAATCCCGCTGTAATTTTCATCCTTGCCAGCTCCGACCACAGCCTCATACCTTCCTCGCCTCTTTGTAAATGGAGTACTCGGAACAACATTCGACCCCATGTGTTTATTTTACATGAGCCCCAAAAATGTTGTTCTAATAAGCATAAACATATTTTCTCAGTGACAAAACCTTTTCATCCCCTTGGTCCCAATTTCACAGGTCGCCGCTGGCTGCCAGTTCCCACGAGCGGAGTCCTCTGTCCGCCCCTCTGGATTCGCATGGCACCGTGAGGGGTCTCTTTGGGAGCCCAGCTGGCTGGCGCGGGACACCTCCCCAGGGACACCTCATTAGCAGAGGTGAGACCTCCAGCCCCAGAAATTACAGCTGGGCAAACACCCTAACGCTCCCTCGAAAGTGATTGCTCAGGTCCGAGACCCCCTGACCTGGCTGAGGGGCCGCCCTGTGACCACGGGCTTTGCTCCTGGTTGGAAGGAGCAGCTGCTGGAGGGTGTGGGGCCGCCGGAGGTGGGCCAGCCCCTTTGGACCCCAGCCAGCAAGGTCATGACTGGCGCCCATCTCGCTGGACTTAAGCTCCGCCGAGGCCAGGTCTTCTCGGGGGCGAGTCACCTTGTTTGGTCCTGGTGACTTTCGTAGCTTGGCTGCAGGCGTCAGCTGGGGCCGTGAAGCCAGGTGGCCCTTCCTCGGGTCCTTCTGGAAGACATGCTGTGAGCTCCGGGATCTCTGGAAAGAAGATTTGATGGGAGTGAGGGAGCCCACAGCCTAGAAGGGGCAACTGTCCCCCTGAAGCATGACAGCCAGATCCCAGTAAGAGGCAGAGACCATGGGACAGTCCCATTCTGTCCAGCAAGCCAGCTTTGACTGGATTCTGAGAGAAGCGTCCAGCCCCCCTTCTGTGAGGTTTGGATGGGAGGGGACACAGTGGCTGGCGCCGTCAGGAGGACAGTCTCCACTCTGGGTCGGTCGCCCATGTGCTGCTGGACGGGGGATGGGTCTGCATCACCCCCCTGTATCCAGGTGTCAGCTCGCTTTGAGGGCCAAGCTTTTCTCCGGGGCTAGAAGTGGGTGACAAACCATCCTGGTTGGCTGGGCGGGCCTGGGGTTTCCTGGGATCTGGGGCCAGACGAGCTAACACCAGGAGAATCCCAGGCAGACTGGGGTGAATTGGTCACCCTGCCCTGGGAGACAGGTGGTGTTTATGCACCCCACCCTGGGGGCAAGTCACTTTCTGTGGGGGTCCAAGTTGGCCAACCAGGAAGACACAGAAGCTGGGGGCTGGGACTTGCCCGAGATAGTCCCCAGGTTTCTGATGCCCTGGCCCAGGACCTTTTCTGCCCAGGCCTGGCCCCGGCAAACCTCCCTACACAGCCTTCCAAGAAGTTAGGCCAACTTGTGGTTCAGCTGAGGTCACCCAGAACCCCTCGCTGCTCTTGTCACATCCAGCCTCATGCTCCCCATCAGGGCAAACGCCCCCAGCCGGCCCTACCGCCAAACTAGCAATCTTCCGAACCCCGTGCTGCGAGAAACAAAGGTCCGATTCAGCCTCCCGGGTGGGAAAGGGATCTCATTAAGGCCCTGGCAGCCATCGTGGGGGCCGAGGTATTGTTTTTAATGGAAAAACAAGAATTTGCTGTTATGTGTTAGATTAAAGGCTTTATCCGGGGGAATTAATCGGATTGCTACTGGCCTTTGGTCGCGTAGCCTTTGACTTCCCATCCTGGGAGAAGGCACAGACCGGGGCCGCGAAATTGGTTCATTTCTCTTTCTGATATTTAATGAAGCCCCAGACAGCTCGAGCATGGCTTGTCCTCCCTGGGGCGGCTGTGAATTAGCTCTCACCTGCGCTCACCGCCGTCTCTGAGCAGATGCCGGCCGGCCCCCTCTCCCCCCTGCGAACCCATCTCGCACACCCTGCCAGATTCATCATCCAAAAACCCAGCTCTGGTCACGAACTGCTGCTACTTAGGGGCCTGCTGGGTCTGCCCACTGCCTCCAGAATGATGTTCAAACTCTCTCGTCCCCTGAGTTCCAGTTTCAACACATTTTAACTTTTTGTTGGAGTCTAGTGCACCAGCGGAAAAGTACGTGGATCAAAGGGGAGCACGTTGCATTTCCATAAAGTCAGAGGCACCCCGCCTTTGGCCAGCCTCCTTCAGAGGAAGAAACACAGTCGGGTCAGGGCCCCAGAAACCCACCAGCACACCTCCCTTCAGGTGAGCAGCCCTCCGACCCCAAGAGAGGTCATTATCCTGATGCTACACTTAAAAAAAAAACAAAAAACCTGATTATTGCCGTTTTATACCTGCAATCACACGTCACATTATGGATTTGCTCGTGTTCAACAAGTTTTGCAAACGTTAAGTCCCGTACCTCTGCACGTTGGGAGAAAAGAACAGCTCCACTCTGTCTGCCCCGTGCACGACCACTGCCCTTGACAATCAGACTAGAGACCCCCTCCTCCTGGGAGCCCCTCGGGATTGCCCTCCTTCCTGAGGAGAACTTTCCCCACCTGATCCCCTCCAGATCCAGGGTCAACCTTGGTCATATAGGTAGGGTGTTGTTCAGGGGTCAGGACAAGGGCGGGGTGGGGGGGGTGGCTGTCCCTGGCTAAGGATTTGCTACCCAGGGGAAGCTTCCGGAACAAGTCCTTCAGGGGCGGCCACTGCCGTTTCATGGCTGACTTCGGGTTTGCTTGTCGTCGTTACAGATTTCAGGTGGTGGGCGGTCTGGGAAAGGAAGGAAGAGACACAGAGAAGGGCGGGGCAGGCAGAGGGCCGCTGAATCTTTCCAGAGCCCACCTGGTGCAGACCCCGCTGGGCACTTTGCTGACTTTCCGGCTCAGCCTCTCAACACCGCCTTAGGTGACTTCAACTTCCCTCCACGCTGGGGGGCTCTGTGCAGGTTCCTCACCCTCTCTGAGCATCTGTGTTGTCCTCTGTAAGGTAGGGATCACGGAGTCCCTCCTGCGGGGCTAAGGTGGGCCCTGGGGATAACAAGGCTCGGCCCACAGCAGCACCCATGAAGTCATGGCCGTGTTTGTAACCTTTATGTCCAGGCTGCGACTGATGGAAAGCCAGAAAACCTCTTTTGGCCCCCGGAAGAGACTCGGGAAGTGGCTAGGGAGGTCTTCACAGCCCCGACAGCCTCCCTGGCCTTTTCTGCACCTCAATGACCCTGATGGGTGTGACTCAACAGAGATTTTCCAGGACCCCCCTCCCCACCCCGACTAAGCAGAAGACATCCATCGTCTCCAAACCATTCAAGATGAGGGTTCTGCCCCGGGGTGGGGGAGAATAGCCACGGTAACCCTGGGCACCCCACTCCGGCACCTCACCCCAGAGGTCTAATGACCCCAGAGGATGGGAATGGCTCTGGAAGTTTCTGAGAGCTTTCACACTCAGCTTGGCCCAGGCAAGGGGTCCGGCTGCCACTCAGGTGTGGGACAGACCAGGGTGGGGAGCCAGAGAGACCCCTTCTCTTCACTGCACCCTCAAGGTGTCAGTGACAGGGAACACCCTAGAGTTCCGTCTTCCTGCTGCACACCGGCCTCTCCTCCTAGCCCAGGGCCCTCCTGGGGTGGGGGTGTCCCCATGAGACCCCAGCTCTGCTGGTCAGTGCGTACAGGAGCAAGGGCGTGGCAATCACCCACTGGGGAGGACCCACCAAGGTCAGTCCACACTTCAGGCCAGACAAATGTCCTACGCACACTGAGAACGGTACACATCACAATAATGACAGTATCCAGAGACAGAGGGACGACGCCGGACCCTGGGGTAAGGTCGAGCCTTCCCAAGCAGGACGCACACCCCGGCAGCCAGAAAGGAAAACCACCGGGCACCCCGCGCCCTGAAAGACTCACACGCGGACTCAGATCAACAGAGGAATGGCAGCCCAGGAGAGATCTCCGCAGCACTCCTGATAGACAGAAGGGCGACGCTAGTAAACACAGGCGCTTACGAATTAATTAGAAATAGCTCTCAGCGGAAAGATGGACGGAGACTCTGAGTAGGCAATTCACAGAAGAGGGAGTAAAATCAGCAGCAAACATCCAAAGAGCCTCTCAACCAGGAAAATTTAGATGATCAAAGCCAACGATGCGATTTTTATTTTTTGTTTTGGAAGGGTTTTTTTTGCCTGTGACATTGACCCAACGTCCAAGGCTGACAAGGGTGTGGGGCATGGCACCTGCAGACATGTCCATGGGCACGTGGGGACACATCCACAGCCATGTGCATGGGCACGACATTTGGGGAGGGGGACTCTGTGGCAGGATATTCCATAATGAAAAGTGCACGGATGCTCGGACCCACCAAACCCCTTGCAGGGATGGACCTATCTGTGGGGCCGGCTCGCTCTCTGCATCAGCCGGACACGGGCGGCCGCTTGACTCCTTGTCTGTCTGTAGAGCTCTCACCGTGGACCCCACAGAAATAGAGCAATGCTCCCCCCGCCCCCCCGCCGTGTGAAGAGGTGGCCTCAGGCCCTTGCCTGTCTAGGACTAGAGCCTCACTCCCCTGCTCTCAGAGGCAGGCTGGTCCTCTGGCCCCCTGGCGTTCCCGAGCAGGTTCCCGTGTGGTCCACCAGGCTCTGCAACTCTCCCTCCTTGGGCTGCGGCCCTATGTGTGTGACGGTCCCTGGGTGCAGCCAGCTCTCAGAGAACATTCTGGAAGAGCCCTTTCAGTGTCAGCTCCCGGGTCTGGGGGCTTGGGGACCTCGGCCAGGCAGGCTGTGAGCTGACCAATCAAAATGCTCCTGGGGCCCTCTGCCCCTGTGCTGGGTTGGGTTTCAGGGACTGGTCTCACGCCCTGCCACCCCCACCTCACTGTCGCCAGCTCTGGGTCCCAGAACCGGCTGAAAGCAGCTGGTTTTTCAGGCCTGCAGTGGCGGTGGTGTCTCTGCCCCTTCCTGGCTGGCAGCAGCCTCCTGGGAGAGACCCCACAGCCCCCTGTGGCTAGTGGCCATGTGTGTCCCCGCAGAAAGGTGGGGCCAGGAGGTGCCAGGAGGTGCCAGGGTCCAGAACTGAGAAGAGAGGCAAGCCCCCGCTCCCTGCTTAGTCTGCAAGCCCACAGGCCTGAGGAGGAAGCAGCCCAGCTCTCCCCCTTCTGTCTGTCTGCCGTGGCCCCAGTGGGACCTGGGCTTACTGGTGGGACGGGGTGGGGGCTGGGGCAGCGGGCTGGGGCAGAACGGAGAGTGGGAGAGCTGGAGAAGACAGGAGCTCCTGAGCCACTCAGTGGGCCATCTGGTGAGGCTGTCACTGAAGAGCTGCTGGCCACTGGAGCAGAACCAGAGCCTGGGGAGCCCGGGAGGGGGGAAACCAGTGCAGGCAGGGGGACCCTGCACAGGGCTGGGTGGGGGTCCGTACAAGTCTCCAGCTGCTGGGACTACCACAAACTTGGCAGCTTGAGACAATACCAATTACTTCTCTTATGGCCCCAGAGGTCAGAAATTCTCCCAAATAGAGCAAGAATCAAAGTGTCTGCGGGGCTGGCGGCCCTGGGTGCTCTCGGGGGTGGGGGTTGGGGGAGCGATGCTCTGTTCCTTGCCCTTCCCAGCTGTGAGAGGTCGCCTACGTTCTTTGGCTGGTGGGAGTATCACTCCTATCCTCTCAGACCCTGACCTCCTGCCTCCTTCCTCCTTCCCTCATAAGGGCCCTGGGATGACATTGCCCCCCACCCCGCCATGATCCAGGATCCTTGGCCCCTCTGCGGGTCCCTAACCTAATCACAGCCGCAAGTCCCTTCGCCCTGCATGGTGACACAGTCACAGGTCCCAAGGATGAGGGCACATGCATCTTTGCGGGGGCCTTGTTCTGCCTACCACAGGACCGGGGTGGGGGGTCGGTGATGTCCTCAGGAAAGGCAGCTGATGAGGAGCTTATCACAGGCCGTCTTGAAGCCCATCTCCTGGGCTTTGCTCTTCTCCTGAGGCCCTGGAGAGCCGTGAGCGGCTTTCTGCCTGGACCTGCCCCAGGGCCGCAGACCTCGTTGGAGCAGGGCTGGCCTCCAGCCCCGTGGGTCCGAGCCATGTCAGTGGGGGCCAGCTGCAGCCCTCTGTGGCCGGTGGCAGGACCCCACGAGCTGCCGCAGCCGGGGCTGGGGCTGGGGGTCGCCAGGCTGGCTCTGAGGCGGCCGCTCCCTCGTGGCAGGTCACACATGGTTTACATTAAGGCTGGGAGAGCGTGTTTTCCATCCCCGTCTGGCACACGAGGGACGCCTGCTGCGCAGGGCCCTGGAGGACCTGGAATTCCGAGGCTGTGAGCTCTGCCTGTGGAGGGGAGGCCTTTGAAGCTGGTGAGGTGGGAGGGGATGCAGGAGGGGGGCCACGTGTGAAATCACCCCGTCCCCAGCCACCCCCGCCACCCTGGCCACAGCAGGCAAGGTCCGCCTTCCAAGGAGCCCAGCGATGGCTTGGGGACCCCGTGGAGAGCCCGCAGGAGGGTTCCCTCCAGAGCCCTACCCACTGGGAAGGTCAAGGGAAGGTCACAGTCACTCAGAAGGTTACTCGGCATGATGGAAGTTTCTAGGCTTAGCCTGTGTAGGGGCCTCTGCCCGGTCCTCTCCACAGGCACCTGGTCCTTTATCTCAGAAAGTCTTTGGCCTTCACCTTTCTTCAGAGGGGCTCAGGCCACGGGCTGGATGTGTCCTCGTCAGACCGCAGACACGCAGGCTGCATCGGGTTCGCCAAGCTGAGGAGGAGCCCGTCCGGGCTAACCATGGTGGCCCCATCTTGCTGACGTTGGGTCTGGGCCCCAGCCTCGGGGAAGAGCCCCGGCTTCCCACACCCCACTCCCAGCCTGAGTTTCAAACCCTCTCCTCGGTCTGACAGCCGCCCTGGTCCTTGCCTCCACCTGGTCCGACCACCCCATCCCACCCCACCCATCTCCACAGCATTGTCCTGGGGCCCAGCGGCCTCCTTACCCATCAGCCTGTCCTGCTCAGGGTGTCCTCCTCCAGCAGGGGTGACCGTCAGAGCCTAGACAACCCCGCAAGGCTGCCACGGCCATGCCGCCACATCTGCTTTATCCCGACCACGCACAGCGCTACTCAGCCTTCTCCCAGTCCCACAGCTCTTCCATCCTGGGTACCAAGCTCCGGTAGGGCCCAGGCCCATGTTGGGAGCTAAGGGCACCTCAGAGCTCAGCGCCCACATGATCTGGGCCCTCATGGAGAGATCTGAGCCCACCCCGTCCACTGCTTCCTAAATTGCCCCACGTGTGTCCCTCCTCGGGACTCTGTCGATGCCGTTCCCTCCGGAGAATGCCCTTCCTCCAGCTCTGACTCAGCCCCAGCTGGTCTTGGCCGCCATGGCCCTCCCTCCTTGGGTCTTCTTGGAAACAACTTGTCCCTGTCCCCTTGCAGGCGGCCCCATGCTGTCCTCATTTCTCAGAGCCTGGGTCTGTACCTCAGACGCGGCGGCAATCGGGCAGGCAGGAGTCACTTTGCACGGGGTCCCTTTGGAAACTGGGGAGTTGGAGTCCGACCACGGATGCCACAGAGCATCCCCTTCTGGGCCTGGGGCTGGGGAGATGCCCCTGTAGGCGCTGAAGAGAACGATGAATAGGGAGGACGCCTAGCGCGTGTCTCAGCCCTGAAGCCCTGTGGGACTGGGCAGGGGCAGGAGTCCCTGGAGGAGGGAAGCTGGGAAAGACCTGAGGCAGAAGGGGGCATCTGAGTGGGGTTGTGAAGGGTGAGTAGGAGTTTATGAGAGAACCAAGTAGAGAAATTAGTGGCACATGAACACCTGTACAGCTGTGGACCAGGGGTCAGCAAATGACAGCCCAGAGGCCAAATTCTGCCTGAGACCTCTTTTTGCATGGCCTGTGAGCTACAGACAGACTCACATGTTTGAAGCCCCTGAAAAAGTAAATAAAAAGAAATATGCAATATTCCACATGCAGCTTGCAAAACCTAACACGTTTATTCTTTGAGCCTTTTTAGAAAGGCTTTGAGAGCCCTTCCTGCACAAGGGGAGGGTTCACATGGGGCTGTCCTTCGGTCCTGACCTGGAAAGGATGGGGCGTGCTGGGGCTGGCTTGCATATTGGGGCGCATGACCAGAGCAAGCCCATGGCCCTCCCTGAGCAACCCCAGATGTGTCTCACAGGCAGCAGAGGGGGCCCGGTGAGATCACGGCTGTCGTGGGCCTGCTTGGGGCCAGCCTGGGGCTCACCATCTTTCCAGCCAGATTTGTGACCTGCAGGGCCTGGGAGGGGAGCGGACTCCCACTCTGGTGTTCGAATTAGCCGGATTTTCCACCGGCCGGCTGGGTCCGGAGGGACCTGACAAGATGAGGTTCCAAGCTTAGTAATGTTTCAGCTCAAATGAGCTGGAATTCTGGTGGTTGCTTTTAATCCCACTGTGTTTACCCCAATCAGCAATCGAAGGTTGGCTAGAATGGTTGTCATTTTTCCTATGATCAGTGCTTTGGCAGGCCGGCCTGTTTTCCAGGAAACGCCACTCATCCCCACGTCTGCCTCAGCGAGCAGCATCCTCAGAGGCCCCTGGACGTCAGACCAGGACGTGGGGCTGGGTGTGAGCACTGGGCCTCTTGTGCAGCCCAGGGCCTTTGCACCTGTTCCCGGAGCCCAGCGGCGACTATCAGCAGATTCGGAGCCTCCCGAGGCCAGGGGCCATTTCGTACTCAGTTTAGATTCCCTGGGAGACCCTGAGTCTCCTAGGGAACAGTTGATGCTAGCCGCTGACTTGGAAGGTGAGCTCCAAAACACCAAGGAAGGGGGCCAGATGCGTTTCCCACCAAGTTCCTTCAGGGGCAGGTGGGGCAACACCCTCCCTCGGGACTCCGGGAGTCTGTCCGTAGGAAGCATGCCCACCTCCTCCCCACCACCCCGAGCCACCCCACGCAGAGGGCAGAGAGCTGGCATGCTGGCACCGAAGATTCTGGGGTGCTCCCAGGAACGTTGACCACCCCCCCCCAAGATTTTGGGCCCGTGTGCATGGGTAAAGCAGATATTTGCAGCTTCAGAGAAAGCCTGTGGGCAGAGACGCAGCTGCTGGCAGCTGGAAGGCTGCTTGGCACACTCCGAAATGTTAGCTCCACGGAGATGGAGCTGAGCGGGCCCCTTGCATCTGGTCCAGCCGTGTTCCCATCTTCTCCTACCGTTTAGGGCCCATCGCGCTGCCATGTGCAGGTCTGGTCCTCCAGTGTCTCTGGCCAAACACCTCCCTGTCTGATGGACAGGGCAGGGCCCAGGCTTCTGGAAACACACAGGCAGGGCCATCACCCTGGTCCCTGGGACCTGCATGTGTCCAGGCTCAGAACCCCATGGCTTCCTCTCCGTGTCTCAGCCTCCAGGGCCCAGGTGGCATCACACACGCACACACACAATGTCCCCAGTTGAGAGTTTCCAGGAGGCCAGGCAGGGCTCCATGACCATGAGGCCGGAGTGGTAGCAGCTTCCAACGCGTGTGGGACCAGGCACGACCTTGGACTTGGGGCCGGGTTTATTGCCCCTTGTTGTCCAAAAGTTCATGCTGGCAGGTGAGCAAGGACCCTTGGCCATCCTGTGCTGCCCAGAGACCCGGCCCCAGGGGACGGGCCACGGGCGTGAGGAAAGGCAGACTGGGGGGTAATCTTTGTAATGCCCTCCCTCCATCTCAGCTTGAGCCCAGCTTGGGGGCCATCTGCCTTCTGTGATTTGATCTGCACAGCAGCCATGGGCAATCACACCTGGTGACTCCATTTTACAGGTCACCATGCTGAGGGGACTCTGTTGCTGAGTGACTGGGCCAGGTTGGCTCCAAAGTTGGGGACCCCTGGAGAAAACACTGGCTCTGTCCTTCTGGGTCAGCTAATCGTACCACACAGCAAATTCCCATGACTGAGTGGTTTCGAACAGCATTTCCTTCCCCACAGTTCCCAGGAGGCAGAAGGCCAGGCATGGTGGGCTGAGGCCTCTGGCTGGCATCTCACAGACCTGCACGCAAGATGTTGGAGGGGCTGCGTTCTCATCTGGATGCTCAACTGGGACAGGGATCTGCTTCAAAGCCCATTTAGATAGTTGGAAGACTTCATTTCCTGGCAGCTCCAGAACGATGGTGGCTTGTTTCTGCAGGCCAGCAGGGGGGTGTCTGACCTCGGGGAGGGCCTAGTTCCTCTGAATCAGGCCCGCCAAGTAGAATATTCCTTAGGATGAACTGATTTGGGATGTCAGTTATCTCTGCAAAATCTTGTCCACTTTGCCATAATCTCTTGGTTAGAAGCAAGTCTAGAGGCCTTTCTAGAAGTGTAACCCTTCCAAGGTCTCATTCACGCAGATGCTTCTGTCCTGAACTGTGCTGGGCCATCTGCTCTGTGACTTTGGATAAGTCACTCACCCTCTCTGGGCCCACATCTTCCCTGTGTGAGGGGAAGGTGGCAGACTAGGGCAGGACCCAGTGTCTCCTCTCTGTATGCCCCTTGGCCTCTCCAAGTCTCGGTTATAATACGCCCTGTATGTAGGGTTTCCAGAATTCTTCAGAACTGAGAGCTGGGTGGGCGGTGATGGACATGCTTCCTGCTCCCACTCTCTCAGCACCTACCCACTCCTCCGGCCCCCCAAGCTGACACACCATGCCCATGGGGTCACCACTACATCCATGCCTCCTCACCCAACGTCCCCAGCTCCCTCTGCACCACCTCTTCTGTCCCAGCCTCCGTGGCACGGCTGCCTTTGGCCGTGCCATCTCGGTCCCACATGCCAGCTCACCCCGTGGGTTGTGAGTCTTAGGATTCTTCTCTTCTGTTGCCCTGCTGCTCCCCGAGTGATCCAACAGTCTTCACTGGCCTCAGAACAGCAGTAAGTGAGCCTTGCCCTCGGGGAAACCCCAGTCTCCAGGGGGACCAAGACCAGAGGAGGCACCAGCACAGAGGGGCATGGAGGAAGGTCATGCAGGGGTCCCTGAGCCCTGGGTGTCTTCAGGAAGCAGCGATGGGAGAAGAACCCTGAAGGAGGAGGAAGACAATGTATCCAGGCAGAAACAACATCCTGCATGCCCAGAAGCGCTGGGCTCTTCTCTCCCATCAGCAAATGGTCCCTGGGAACTTGCTGCTTGGCTTCTTATGCTCACCGGACCCACGCTGTTTAATATACTCATCGCAGTTAACTGCCGGATCTATACGAGGGCCAGCCCGTTTTCACTGACCTAATGTGACTCAGCTGGTGAGGGGCAGGGGTGGGTGGGAACTGAATCCCAGACTGCGTCCCTTTCTGCCATATTGAGAAGAGCTAGGGGTCAGGGACTAGAAGCCGAAGGAAGGCCACGTGCAGAAT
Organism: Lutra lutra; assembly: GCF_902655055.1. NCBI lineage: Eukaryota > Metazoa > Chordata > Mammalia > Carnivora > Mustelidae > Lutra > Lutra lutra. Next base: position 143,471,506 of record NC_062284.1, on the reverse strand, counting down.
GACAGCCGCTGGAGAGAGTGACAGGGGAGGACAGGGACACTCGGTTCACTCCTAAGCCCCAACCAAGATGTCCAGAGCAGATCTGAGATTCTGGAGCCTGCAGATTCTGTGCAAGTATTTTAAGTTGTATGTTCCTTTAAAGAACTCTATCTAAGGAATTATTTTTGCCCGTTATAAAGGCAAAACTTTTCTTTACAGGGACTTTGCAAGAGTCTTGCACACCAAGGATGTGGTCTTTAAGAGCTGTCCCTGGCCTGTTTGGGGACCTTTGCAAACGTTGTTTCCTTTTAAAAGGGTTGTGGGGATCAAAGTTAAAATAGAAATTTCCAGTTCCAGCCAAGATGGAGCCTTCCTCCCTAATCCCTTTTTATGAAGATGACTCTGGTGTAACAACAAACTTGGGGAAGATGGAATGAACGGCCAAGGGACCTTGGGACGACAGGCACAGCGTGACAGTGGTTCGTCCCTAGGCTTAGTCTCTGCCTCCCCTGCATCCTGGAGAGGGTGCAACCCAAACCACCAACAGGCACGGGCAAAAAACGCCCCACGAAGAGCCCAAGGAAAGACTCTGTAGCCGAAGGGAACAGGGCAGCTTAGCAGGGCAAACACCTCCTTGCAAACACCACCAGCGAGAAGCCTGCCTCCTTTCCAGGGGATATGAGCAAGGAGCTCTATCTCCCGCACCCCAACCCCCACCCCATCCACAGCAACAAGACAGAGGGGCAGCCCAAGCACTCACTTACTGCCCACATCCCATAATAGTGTCCGTGGGGTCCCACTGACCCAGAATCTGTGAAATGGAATGAGGCGGTGTGAGGTGGAGCTGCTTGGAGTTTTGCTCCCCGCCACCGTGGGCGCCAGTGGGGCCCAAGAGGGAGCCAAACTTCCACCCCGACCCAGTCCTGTGTTTTTGCAGGTAGCCATCAGCAGGGTGAAGGGGAAACTGAACTTGCGGTCTCACCCTTTGGCACCGAGGTGGTATGAATGGGTGAATCACTTAGCATGAATGGTGTTAAAGGCACAAGGCAGGAAGCTGAGCGCCCCCCCCAACCACCCCCCCCAGACATGCCTGCACCCAACACCTTAACAGAGTGACTGTCTGTGAACAGGCAGATTAAATAAGATCCAGAGTTGCATTACATAATGCCCCAAATATCCTGGATGCAATAAAACATCACTCATCGTACCACGATCCAGGGCAATCACAACTTGAATACGAAACAACAATCATCAGATCCCAACTTTGGGATGAATCAGACACTGGGGCTATCCCACAAGGATCCTAAAGCAGCAATCACAAAATGCTTCAGCAGCAATTATAAACATGCTTGAAACAAATGAAAAAAAAAAAAAAGAAGAAGAAGAAGATCTCGGCAATGAAATAGAAGATATAAAACAACACCAAAGGGAAATTTCAGAACTGGGGGGTAAAAATACAATAACCGTATTAGAAAAACCTCAGCAGTTGATCCAGCAGTGGATTGGAGGTGACGAAGGAGGGAAGCAGTGAACTCAAAGACAGGCCAATAGCACTCCAAGGACCAATATGAAGTAGAGAAAGGCAGATTGGGGAGAAAAAAAAACGAAAAAAATCTCAAGGATCTATGAGACAACTACAAGGTTCTAACACCCAGGCTGCTGGAGTCCCATAAGCGGGGTGGGGTGGATGGGAGACCTGAAAAAAGATTCCAAGGCATACTGGCTGAAAACTCCTCTAATTTGGCAAAAGGCATTAAATTATAGATTCAAAAAGCTGAGCAAATCCTGAACAGAATAAACCCAAAGAAATGCACACCAAGAAACATCGTAATCAAATGCCTGAAAACTAAAGACAAAGAAAAATTCCTGGAAGCAGCCAGAGAGAGATGGCGTATCACATTTAGAGAAGCCCCGATTCAAGGGAAGGCAGAAAGAAAAGTAATGATGGGGAAATAGATCAGAAACCTAAATTTAAGGTATGAAACTACAGGGGCCCCTGGCTGGCTCGGTCACTGGAGATGTGACACCGATCTCAGGGTTGTGAGTTCAAGCCCCTTATTGGGCATGGAGGTGACTTAAAATATGAAACTGTAAAACCCCTAGGAGAAAGCAGGAAGAATTCTACTTGACCTTGGGTTTGATGATGAGTTTTTAGATATAGCACCAACCGCCTGCTCCATGAAATAAAAAGGTAAGAGATTGTACGCTATCAAAATTAAACACTTTTTTTCTGCAAAAGGCATCATTAAGAGAATGAAAAGACAATCCACATATTGGGGGGAAACATTTGCACAATGCATATCTGCTAGAGGACTTGTACCCAGAATAAACAAAGAACGCTTAAGATCCAACAACAGGAAAACGAACAAGCTAATTAGAAGAAACAGGAAGAAGACTGGAACTGACTTCTCATCCGAGAAGATGTAAATAAACACGAGAGGTGCTCGACTTCATGTGTCCTTGGGGACTTGGAACTTAGAACAACAGTGAGATACCAGGACATACCCATTGGGTTGGCTCAGACCCAATGCCAATTGCTAGTGAGGGTGTGACAGCCGCAGAAGCTCTCATTTGTTGCTGGTGGGAATGCAAAGTGGCACAGCCACTTTGGAAGACAGTTTGGTGGTTTCTTAGAAAGTTAAACATAGCCTTACCATATGATCCATCAAACTCCTCAGTATTTACCCAACTGAGTTGAAAATGTATGTCCGCACAAAAACCTGCATATGAATGTTTATAGCAAGTTTTTTCATAATTGCCCAAAACTAGAAGCAATCAAGATGTCCTTTGTAGGAAAATGAAAAAACAAACACACTGTAGCTCATCCACACGTGGAATACTATTCAGCAATAAAAAGAAATGATCTATGGAGTCACAAAACGATATGGGTCAACATTAAATGTCTAGGTGAAAGAAGACAATTTGAAAAGGTCATACACTGTATGGTCCCAGTTCTATGACATTCCAGGAAAGGCGAAACTACGGAGAGGGGACAAAGATCGTGGTTGCTAGAAGGTCAGGGAAGGGTTAGATAGGTAAGGTAAAATGGATATTTTAGGGCAGTGAAACTATTTTGAATTACATTGTGATGGTGGGCACATGACAGTGTATATTTGTCAAAACCAACAGGACTTCATAGCACAAAGAATAAAATGTAATATAGGAAAGTTTAAAAATCATTTTGGAGGTTGGGGAATCCCAGGATAGAATGTAGAACATGAGTGGGGGGTTGGGTGAGCCCGGTGGTTGGTATTAAGGAGGGCACATATTGCATGGAGAACCGGGTGTGAAGCGTAAACAATGAATCTTGGAACACTGAAAAAATAAAGTTCAAATTTTAAAAAAAAGAACATGACAAAATACAACACTTGTCATATGTACGACACGAGCTTACTGAAGAGAATGGGTGAATAAGGGTTTAACCTAGGTGACTTCGAACATAATGCTGTCTGTAAGCCTGAAGGCAGCAAGAACTGTACGCAAGCTCTGTCATCTAGTTGAAAACGCTGTTTCCCACCGAGGTTGGAGGTTAACAACTGGGATACCACTATCTTGTACACGAGGATCGATCCATGAAGTCAACAGATGGCAGATGGTGGGAGCCCAGTTTCTCACCGTTGCCATGGGACAGTCTAGACCAGCAAGGGAAGGAGTCTAGGATGATCCTTGTGGTGGTGGAGTAGAGGTAGAGACGTCACCATCAATTCATATTTAGTGTAGGTAAGTACAAATGGTTGGGCATAGACACATGTACAGAGCTGCATCTACGTGGGTCAGTATAAGCAAGAGCATCCCATGCTCTATTGGCTTAGAGGGCTTAGAAGCCAGGATACTCCAGTAGCCATGAACACATCTTGTATCCAGATGTCAGCTTCAGCACCATTATTCAATGAAAGGAACCAGGGCTGCCTGGCAAAATGGCTGATGATAGGACTGGGTTGAGGAAGTACAAGATGAGCATGGAGCATTTTTGTAGTGCCAGAAAGTAAGAAAGTCCTTAAAAACAAACAAACAAACAAGCCAGGAAACTCAACAGTGATGTGAAATATGTCCATGGGAAAGTGGCCAACTGAAATAGCTCCCAACAGTCAAAGCTGAAACAATCCGAATGACAGCACAAGTAAGGGAGGGGTAGATTATAAACTAAAGTGTAAAATAGACATCCAAGAATCCATGTTGATATAAATAAATGCATAGATGCATAAATCTATGAAAGAATGGGTGTAGACACTCTCTTGTACGGGATTCCAAATAATGGTGTAGATATTTAGTCCTTAGGAGTAGGACAGAGTTCCTATCCCCCAGGTTATAGGCTGTGCACAGCAACTTCCTTCCAAAGAGGACAGTGTGAAAGAAAGATAAAGAGAGCCCCTCTACAGGAAAGAAACCTGACAAACATTACCTTGAGCCAGGTGATCAAGATTAACTTCCATGATGTCAAGGTATATTGATAGCATGTGCCTTTGATGGGCTATGACGGGAATGTCACTTCACCTCAGTGGTCTTCCTCCCCGAAACACATTATCCCATTCTCATCAGGAAAAAAAAAAAAAAGCATCAGGAAAAAAATATCCCAATTTGGGAACTTTCTACAAACTACCTGGCAACTGCTTTAGACTTTTAAAGTCATTGAAAAGAAATGAACATAAAATACAAGGTGAATGTGAGAAACTGTCCCAGCTGAGAGGGAATCTAAGGAGGCATAACAACTAAATGGAATGCAGTGTCCTGGATGGGATCCTCAGGCAGAAAAAGGACATTAGAGACAAGCGAGGAAGTCTGAATGATATATGGACTCTAGTTAATGACAACAAGCTGATGTCGGTTCATTAATTTTGGCAAAGCACTACATGAATGTAAGATGCCAGCAGTAGGAGAAACTGGTCATGGGGTGTACAGGAACTCTTTACGCTACTTTTGGAATAATTCTGAAAGATCTAAAACAGTCCTAAAATTGAGCATTTATTTTTAAAAATTCAAACATTTTTCAATAGAAAAGAACAAAGGATAGGTCCATACAACAACCTGGAAGCGTCTCAAGGGCATTGTGCTCAGTATGAAAAGTCAATGTCAAAATCTCACGAGCTATGTCATTCCATTTACACAACATTATTAAAATGAGAAAATACAGAAAGGGTGCCTGGGCAGCTCATTTGGTTAAGCATCCAATTCTTGATTTTGGTTCAGGTCATGATGATCTCAGGGTTGTGAAATTGAGTCCTTTGTTGGGCTCTGTGCTGGGCGTGGAGCCTGCTTGGGATTCTCTCTATCCCTCTGCCCCTTCCCCCTGCCGCTCTCTCTCCCTCTCTTAGAAGTAAGGAAAGAAAGAAAGAGAGAGAGAGAGAGGGAAGGAGGGAGAGGGGAGGGAGGGAGGGAGGAAGGAAGGAAGGAAAGAAGGAAGGAAAAAAGAAAAAGAAAGAAAACATAGTAGTGGTTGCCAAGGGACAGGAATGGAATGGGTTGTGTGAATATAAAGGGATACCACAAGAGTGCTCCTATGTGTAATGAATGGTTAACATGTACGGGATCACACTGCATAAAACTGCATACACACACACACACACACACACACACACACACACACACACACACATTAGTGCAGGTGAAAACTGAGTATGGTCTGCAGTCTGGTTAATAGTATTTTACCAATGTCAGTTTCCTTTTTTTTGATATTGCACTTGAGTTATCATTATTGAGGAAGCTAGGAGAAGGATATATTGGACTCTGCATACTAGTTTTGCAACTTCCAATGAGTGTATAATGATTTTTTTTAAGTTAAAGTAAAATTAAAATCTGAATACTCCAATAACAGTGGAATAGCTTGTAACAGGCTGTGCTTTCTCCTGACAATAATTGCACACTGGTGCAATTAAGTGCAATTTGTGCAATTAAGCATTAAGTGTGAAGACACTTAAGAACAACCAAAAGTGGGATGAGGCACGTGGATGGCTCTGTCAGTTAAGTGTCCGACTCTTGAATTCAGCTCAGGTCATGATCTCAGGGTTGGGACATGAACCCCCACATCAGGCTCTGTGCTCAGCAGGGGGCCTGCTTCTCTCTCTCTCTCTCCCTCTGCTCCTCCCACCTCAACTAAATAAATAAATAAAAGTCTTTAAAAAGAAAGAAAGAAAGAGCAACCAAAGTTGGGCTAAAACTTGAGAGGATAAGACACTTAGAATAAGGGAGGTATATGTGTAGCTGATTTCCTCTAGAGGGAGGTATATGTGTAGCTGATTTCCTCTAGAGAGACTCTCCAGTTTACATGGCATGCAAGAAGGAGCTCAAGAAGAAAGAGGCAGTCTAAAGAGGCTGAAAAGTCAAGTCTGAGTTCAGAGAAACCAGAGAAGCAAGGAAGAGAGGGAGGAAATCCAGGAAAAGAGAGAGCCACAGAGGTGTAAAAAAGTATCCAGAAATCTGCATACAGACGCTTCTTCCAAACCTTGGCTGACTCCTACTAATTTACACACATAAGGTAAGACTCCGAAGGGCTCAATGAAAAGCAACCCCAGGCACCTGAAAGATGTCAGCAAAGATTTAATAATCTTCAAGTTCAGGAGGAACAGAATTTGAAGTTCAATTTCTGCAATGTCAGTCCTTCAGCTGAAGTCAAAGAAGGGCTATGCCTTATGTGTAAGGGTCATGTTCCAGCAGTAAGGGCGACATGGTAGAACTGAGGGAAAAACTGGAATAAACTTGTCCTTCCAAAGCCTAAACCCAAACCTCTATGAGACCAAGGTGATTGCCAATAATGTAGTTGCCTGCTAGAACAAAAGGCCACTCTCTTCAGAAGAGAATAACAGAATCCAGAGCCTCTACAAATACATCACCCACCAAATCCATTATTTAACCTAAAATTACTAGGCATGCAAAGAAGTGAGATAAGGTGACTCATAATTAGAGGGAAAAAATTACTCACAAGAAGAAAAATGACAAAAATCCAGATGTTAGAATTACTTGAAAACAACTTTAAAAATAAGAATTAGAAATGTTTAAAAGTTTTTATAGGAAAGGATGGACAGATTGTGTATGTCTTTCCACTGTGATGGGGGAATATCAAGAAAGAAAGGAGAACTCTACAAAAGAATTACATGAAAACCCCAGGACTGGAAATGCACTATCTGAGATGAAAAATGTGTTGAATTCAGATTGAACACTGGAGAAGAAAGCGCTAGTGAACTCGAAAACAGGTCAATAGGGGGCACATGGCTGGCCCAGTTGGTAGAGGGACTGTTGATCTCAGGTTGTAGGTTTGAGCCCCATGTTGCAGAAATTACTTTAAAAATCTTTTTTAAAAAAAAAGATATTAGCCAAACTGAAACCCAGAGAGAAAAAAGATTTTGAAATTGAAACATATCAGTGGACTGTGAGACACCTCTGAGCCATCTAATATCTATGTGATTGGAGTCCTAGAAGAAGAAAAAGAGGAAGAAAAGAGAAGAAAAGTTATTTGAAATAAGGAGAGTGAAAAAAATCAAAATTTCATGGAAAGCACTAACTCACAGATTAAGATTCTCAGTGGGCCAAAGGAGAGTAAATATAAAGAAAACCACACCAAAGTATACCATAGTAAAACTTGTAAAAACAAAAGATAAAAAGAAAAATCTTAAAAGTAGTCAGAGAAAAAAGGCACATTACATACCAGAGAACAATGATAATATTAACTGACTTTTCATTAGAAATAACTGAGGTCAGAGATGACAGAATAACATCTTTCAAATGGTAAAAGGAAAAAATGCCATTCTAGAATTGTGTAGCACCCCCCTCTGAAAAAATGTCTTGGAAAAATAATAGCATTTCTTGGCCAAATGAAATCCAAGAGTATTCTTTGCCAACAGACATGCATTTTAAGAAGTACTGATGACAGTCTCTTAAGCTGAGGGCAAAGGATAACATATGGAAATTCTGATATTCAGAGAGGAATGTGGAGCATTGGAAATGTTTACTATGTGAGTAAATATAAAATAGTGTATTTCTAATCTCTTAAAATACAATTATTTAATGGATAAACAATAGGGTTTATAAATAGACATAAAATGTATGCCAATAATCTAAAAGATTGCAGGAAATAAATGATATTATTTTGCTGTAGGCATCTTATGTTATATGTGAAATGATAGAGCCTCATTCAGGCTAGACTATGATAGTTTAACAATGCCTATTGCAATCCTAGGGAAGCAAGTGAAAATAACGCAAAGAGTTATAACTGAAAACCCACTAAAGGGAATTAAATGGAATACAAAAAGTAATCAATTAACCCAAAAGAAGACAGGCAGAAAGAAACAAGAGTAAATTAAGTAGGAGAAGACAGGAAACAAGTAGCAACATAATAGACTTGACTCTGACCACATCAGTAGATTTACTAACAGCAAATGGATCAAAACCTCCAAGTAAAAGGCAAAGATTATCAGCTGAGACAAAAGAAAGATGTAGGGTTTCAACTTTGAAGTAAGTGAAGCAATGACCTACTAAAAGACTCCCCCAACTCCCGTGCATGCACATACGTGCACACACACGCACACAACCACTTACAGGAAAAAAAAAGAAAGAAAGAAAACGACTCTAAGATCTGGACATAATAAAAAAAAGTCTGAAGGTGCTAGGGAATGAAAAAAAGCATACATATTTTAGGAAGTACTCAGAACACCATGGCATGGGACACAGAGAGACAATAGTGGGGGAGGTTGTGTGCAGGAGGGATGGGAGTATATGGGGAATCTCTGTACTTTGGCTCAATTTTGCTGTGAACCTAGAACTTAAAAATAAAAATAGAGCAATTAAAATAAAAATCACATAAGCACATGTCAAAAAGAGAGAAACCAGCTTAAAGGAGCTCTTACTGGCCCAATTCAGAACACTTGGAGGACAAAAATAAATAACAATAGTAATGGGCTGTAACCCATTGAACATAATAAAACCCCACATAGCTATACTAAAATGAATATGTACATAAATAAGCGTGGGGAAGGGAAAGCTCATCCTTCAGAAGAATGCCAACTAAGTAAAATAGAAGGAAGGAAAAATGAAGCCAAAAAATCCTCAATACTTGCTAAAACTACTGGCTGAAAGGCAGGTGAGAAATAGGGTACTTAGTGACAAAGTGTCCTTGGGGCACCTGGGTGGCTCAGTTGATTAAGCATTAAGCATCTGACTCTCAATTTCAGCTCAGGTCTTGATCTCAGGGTCATGAGATCAAGCCCTGGGTTGGCTCCATGCTGGGTGTGGAGCCTACTTAAAAAGACAAAACAGTATCCTTGTTACTCACTGGATTGTGTCCCTCCAAAATTCACATGTTAGAGCCCTACACCACATTACCTTATAAAATGACCAAGGCATGAAAGAGGTTCCTAAGGTGCCATGAGGTCATGTGGGCAGACTCTAATCTGATAGGACTAGTGTCCTTACAGGAAAAGGAAGAGACACCACCAGGAACATACTCACGGAGGAAAGGCCATATGAGGACACAGAGAAAAGGTGGCCAAGACAGGAGAGAAGCTTCTAGAGAGACCAACCTGCCCACACCTTGATGTTGGACTTCCAGGCACTGCAACTATGAGAAAATACCATTTTCTTTGCTGAAGCCACCCAGTCTGGGATATCTTCCCTCAGCAGCCCAAGCTGACTAATAGAGTCCTCTTACTTATGAATTAGAAGAGGAAATCATAACTTCACAGTAGAGAACTCCAAGTGCTTGGCTTAGATCCTGGACTTGCAACACCCATGTTGCCCTGGACATTTCGTAATAATTAATGAAAGGCAAATAGGGGCCGTGGTTTGGATGATAACATTGTACCAATGTCAAATGTTCTGATTTTGATGTTTCTTCTGTGGGTATGGAAAAGAATCTTTTTCTTGGGACACACACACTGTGTAGTACGGCGTTATGATGTACCCAAGTTTTCTGCAAATGGTTCAGGGGAAAAATTACACACACACACCCTATATGTATATATGTTACATATGTTTATATATATTTTATACACAATGTACATACATATAAACGTGTGTTTACAAATGAATACACACACGTGCGCACATGCTTAGTTCTTGAGAAGGAAAGGAGAAATGCAAGAATAATCAAGCAAATGTGATAAAACGTAAACAACTGGTCAATCTGAGTGAAGGGTATACAGGAATCCCTTGGATTATTCTCACAAATATATATCAGAATCAAAAAGTTCCAAAAAAAAACATTAAAAAATGAAAAGGAAAACCAGAAATGGGAAGGAAATATTTGTAATACATATATGTGGGAAAGGACACGTATCCAGAATATATTAACAACTTTTATAATTCAATAATAAAAAGAAAAAATTAAATGAGTAACAGGGTCGAACAGACACTTCACAAGAGAAGGTACACAAGTGGACAACGAGCCCGTGAACAGATCCAAAGTAGCACTAGACCATCCATCAGGAAATAGAAACTAAAACCACACACAACGGGATACCGCTGCCTGTCCTACCGATTGATGACCATTGAGGAGACTAAGACCAATAGCGTCAAATGCCTGGAAGGATCAGGAGCACCTGGAAGGCTTGTGCATGGCCATAGGAGGGGAATGTGGCAAAGCACTTGGAGAAACTGGTCAGCGGTCCCTTATACAGTGAACCACACGGCTTCCCTATGAGCTAGCAATTCTGAACTGGGGTCTTGATCCAAAAGAAGTACAGACATATACCCATGAGAGGATTTTTATGAGAATGTTCAGAGCTAGCTACTTGCCCCTAATAGTCCCAAACTATAAACAACCCGAATGCCCACCAATGGGAAAACCGTGATCAGCCCAAGCACGAAACACCAGGAAGCAATAATAGGAAAACTTAAACACAACAGTGTGAATGAACCACAAAACAGGTTGCCAAGTAAGACAAGTCAGAAGTAAACCTACAAATTGGTGGATTCCCGTGAGGTTCTAGAACAGGTACAACCAACCTATGGTGAAATAAATCAGAACAGTGATGGCCCTGGAGAGAAGGGTCCTTGGCTCCCCGGGAATAATGGAACTTTCTAGGGTGACAGACATGTCCTGTTCTGATGTGTGAGTTAGTTACATGGGCGTATGCATTTTCAAAAGTAGTTCACCTGAGGTCAAGCTGTTCACTCGAGGTCATTTTACTGCACGTCAATGATCCTTGAATTCTAAAAACTTTTTAAACTTTTTTTTTTTTTTAAAGACTTCCACACTAAAATAATGTATTCATGGGGCGCCTGGGTGGCTTAGTGGGTTAAAGCCTCTGCCTTCGGCTCAGGTCACGATCCCAGGGTCCTGGGATGGAGCCCCGCATCAGGCTTTCTGCTCAGCAGGGAGCCTGCTTCCTCCTATCTCTCTGTCTGCCTCTCTGCCTACTTGTGATCTCTGTCTGTCAAATAAATAAATAAAATCTTGGGGCGCCTGGGTGGCTCAGTGGGTTAAGCTGCTGCCTTCGGCTCAGGTCATGATCCCAGGTCCTGGGTTCGAGCCCCGCATCAGGCTTTCTGCTCAGCAGGGAGCCTGCTTCCTCCTCTCTCTCTGCCTGCCTCTCTGCCTACTTGTGATTTCTCTCTGTCAAATAAATAAATAAAATCTTTAAAATAAATAAATAAATAAATAAATAAATAAATAAATAAAAATCTTTTTTTAAAAAATCATGTATTCATTACATTAAATTAAACTGTCTGAATCTTGCTGACTTGGACGGTCGTCTGATTAGCAGGGACCAAAGGCTGGAGGCGTGTCCCACCCTCCCACGTCCACACCGCCCTGGAAATGGAGCTGGCTTGTCTACCATGGGCCTGCATCCACCCAACCATTGGCTTGGCCATCCTCAGTGGGAGGCCCAGGCCTTTCCGCTCCCTGGTCTCCCCATCCAGTCTCAAGACACCCAAGGGTACTTCTTGTTTGCCATCAGCTGTGTGGTGGGGTCATTCTAGATCCAACTTCCTCTCACTTTTCCATGGACTATGAAGAAAAGCCCCGGACCCCAAAGTTGTCTACCCCTTCATCTGCCCTAACGGGGCTGAGTGGTCTGCTCACCATAACATCAGCTTAGACACACCCTCTCGTACAGAGCGAGGCAGGATGGTCCCATTACGTTCATCTCTGGGTTTGTCCCAAGACAGTCTCTGGTGCTCCCTAGGACAGGAGAGGAAAGAACCTTTTCTGGAATGTAGCAGGTGGCCTGGTGACAGGAAGTACACACTAGGTTGGGAGCAAGTGCTCCTCCAAGGTACAGAGAGCCAGAGGGGACCTGGAAGAGGGGCCCAGGGGCACCTCTGGAGGAAATGGGGGCCAGGCACACCCAGCAAGGATGGTCTGAGGGACTGGGAGCCCGGGCAGGCAACCCGGGCAAGGCCTGGGAGAGCATAGCCAGTGGCAGAACGGGATAGAAGGGGAGGCCAGGCCTGTTCAGGCCAGCAAAGGCAATCTGAGGGCAAGGCCACCTTTTACCAACAGGACCAGCCGATTCCAGCTCATCTTTGGGGGGGTGGTGAGGGCAGAGGTGGGGCTCCTGACCTGCCATGGGGCCTGCCTTGCTGTGGGACAAGAGGTCAGTCACTGCCCCTCTCTGGCCCTCAGTCTCTCCATCTTTGAAATGAGGATTAACCAGATGGTATCCCAGATCCCTCTCAGCTTAGGGGGAGAAAAACAAAAACAAAAATAAAAAACCCTGTGATGGTCTCGTGTGAAATGCCAGCGAGGCAAACTGGCTCGATCTGAGGAAGATAGTTCCCAGTATTTGTGTCTCTCCATGAGCTGGGCCATGAGGAGGGAACCAAGTCCCTGTCACAGCTTACCGTAGGCTGTCCAGAGGGTGGGGAGGGTTCTAGTCCTGGCCCGGGGCTCCAAGGCCTCTGCCTGACCAGAACACCGGTCCCCAGTTTTCTGGTGTGACTGGGAGAAGCTTCCAAGGCCGGCTGCGGCTGCTCTAGGAATCTGGCCCCGGAGGTGGGATTTTCACCATCTACGGAGGGGCTGTGGACCATGCCTTGAGCTCCTCGGCCCAGGGCGACACCCAGGCCACTCAGAAACCACAGTGTCTCCCTGCTCTGGAGGCCACCCCCAGATCAGCTGCGCTTTGCTTCCATCCGCGAGACGTTGGACAAGGAGCCTTGGACACCGGGGTCACTTGAGGCCGGGAGGACTTGGCCCCGCACTCCGTCCTTGGCACCGAGCTACCGAAAACAGCCGAAGCCCCGAGTTTTGAGGCACATGAGTGTGTGCCCGGGAGCTTGCGTGGAGAGGGAGAGTATGTGGACAGATTTCCGTTTTCCAAATGGCTTACCAAAAAAAGGTTATTTTCCTGGGGCTGGCAAGGATGCCAGACGTGTTCCCGTCGGCCAGTGTGGTGACCTATTCGTGCTGGGGCCCTGACCCAAGGGTAATTTATTTGCTGTTTCTTTGAAAGTCCACCTCCCTGGCAGTCTGGCCAGGGCCTTAAATCCTGTCGCTCCACTCAATTTGGAGAGTGAGGGGCGGTCCCAAGGGGAGGCCTGCTACGGCCTCAGGCTTTGGTCCCCTTTGCTCCCGGCCCCCTATACCCTCTGCCACCAGCCCTGGGGGTTTAATGCCTCCAGAACCAGCGAGTGTGCAGAGAAGTGGCGGAAGGAGAGGGAGGAGGCCACATGGGAGCTGGGCAGACCCAAGTGAAGTGCGCCGGATGCCAGGGCACAGAGCCCAAGGCCTCGTCCAGGTAGGACACTGGTCCACAGCTGCCACCAGCTCCCTTCTCATGACTCACTCTCCCCTCCGACCTGAGTCTGGCTGCCTCCCTTCAGGATCCCTTGCCAAGGACTCCAAGGAGGGTGCCTGTCCCATCTAGTATTCGCCATGGTATTAAATGAAAATCAGTGAGCGCCAAGTTGCTGTGAAATGTAATCCTTCCCGGTCCCTCTTGTCCTCCTACACAGTCTGTTGTCCCCTCCCTCGGGGGGGCAGCAGCCCATTCCCTTTTGGGAAGATTGGGGAGCTGTTACGGCCCAGCTGTTACGGTCAGGGGCGATCACTGGTCCCAGGTCTGGCTCGCTTCCCTGTGCGTCCCAGTTAAGGCCTATGCCAGCAGTGAAGATCCAACCCCGGTCGATGGCTACAGTTCTTCATTTGATGGTGGCGTCAAAGCCCAGGGGTCCTGGGACGTGGTTCTCCTGTCCACTAGGAGAGGCGGACTCAGCCCCCAGTGGGGCTGCTGTGGTCAGTCGTTGGGGGAGGCATAGACTGAGGTGGGGCATTGCTGAGGAAACAGGGGACATTGCTGACACCCCACCTTTAAAATATCCATTTAAATATTCATATCAATTAAATATCCACATCACCTTCTTGCGGAAGAAAGAGAGGGAGAAGGAAGGAAGGAAGGGGAGAGAGAGAGAAGGGATGGGAAGGAAAGAAGTTTGCTCCCTGGATTGGAGAGCTACAGAGGTCACTCTCTGTCCTTGGAGCTTTCTGGAGAGTCTAGGCTTGGTGATTTGCCCCTGGGTCTGGCCTGTCTTCTGCCTGCCTCCAGTCCCTGCTGTCCCCAGGAGGACCAGATGAGGGGAGGAGATGAGGATTCTGGCTTTCTTGCATGGGGTCTCCCCTACTTTTCCCTCTTCTTCTTCTTTGTTCTCTCCCTTCCTTCCTCCCCCTGCCAGGATACCCCAAGCCCCTGCTCGGGGCCTGTGGGTACAGGGCACAAGGTTTCCTCCAGAGGTTCCTGGCAGTTGGGGAGATGCCAACAAAAAGGAAGTTACAGATCTGGGGGGAAGGGTCCCCTGCCACCTTCACCAAGAAGCGCAGTCTAGGCTGGGGGAGGGGCAAGTGCCACGCAGAGGAAGGGAGCAGGTCTCTGCAGCCAGGGACCAACTGCCCTGGGGAGGCTGCTCCCAGTTCAGGGAGTGTATGGGCCTACTACAGGGGCCAGGCAGCTCAGGCAGGGCCTGGAATGGCAGGCCAGATGTTGGAGGCTCGGTCTGGAGGGCCACAGGCTTCGGTAAAATGTCCTGAGAGAGGGCCTTGGCTGGATTTGTGGAGGGTGAATTGCAGGAGTCAGGAGCGGGAGGCAAGGAAGCCCGTGAGGAAGCTGTGGCGGTGACCGGGGCTCGGGGGGATCAGAGGCACTAGCTGGAGAGGCGTCCACAAGACTGAGAGGGACAGTCCCATGTCCTCCAGACCCCACGGCCGTGTCACAGGAGAAGGGTGCTCCCTGGACGGGTATTTTCCAGGCACATACCCAAAGGGAGTATCCTCCAGTCTCCTCGGCTTCCCACAGGAGGGCTCAGCCTGACCCCCACCAAGACACAGCCCTGCACATCTCTCTACTCCCCCTGGACCTTGAGATATCTCTGCGGCCTTGACATACTCATCCATAATCTAACGGGGTTGGCCCGATGCCTCAAAGTGCCAGAGTGAGAAGTTTGGTTTGGCTCCTGGTCTGCTCCTAAGATTGTAAACCTGATTAACCTAAGGATCTGAGATGGGGGGACAAGGCTGGGCCACCCAGGTTGGATGTGATCGTAAGTGTCCTAACTGTGATCCCAAGTGTCCTCAGGA
This sequence comes from Lutra lutra, assembly GCF_902655055.1. NCBI lineage: Eukaryota > Metazoa > Chordata > Mammalia > Carnivora > Mustelidae > Lutra > Lutra lutra. Next base: position 143,456,025 of record NC_062284.1, on the reverse strand, counting down.
CAGAGAGACCAGATAGAGAAGAAGGCGACAGTGCGGCCACTGAAGTAAGATGCCACCATGCTGCCTGGGAGTCGGGGGAAGAGGCATGAGCCGAGGACCCCAGAAGAGGGAAGGAGAGGTTGTCCACAAGAGCCTCCAGCCTGCAAACACCTGGTTTTGAACTAGGGAAGTGTTGGAGGAGTTCTGGCTTCCAGGACCCTACGAAATAAATATCTGTTATTTTAAGCCACCAAGTTTGTGGCAGGTTGTGACCGTAGCCACAGGAAACGGAGACACTGGTTTTCTGGCGTTGGTCGAGCAGCAGGGCAAGAGGGAGTTGCCTGCCAGAAACAAACAAGGAAATTACCTCGCGCTCTGCCTGGGACCACTTTGTACTTCGTTTTGGATTTTTGTTTTTGTTTTTTTTTTCAAGTAGGCTCCACGCTCAGTGTGGGGTCCGAACTCACAACCCGAGATCAAGACCGAGCTGAAATCGGAAGTTGAACGTTTTGCTGACTGAGCCCCCCAGGCACCCCTGTGAGAACCACTTTGAGGTCAGGTCCGTGGCAGGTGCACCATGGTCTCATGGGGATGAGCTGGGCAGGATTGAAGTTCAGGGCTCCAGGGGCTGCTGGGGTCTGTAGAGTCGGGTTGAAATGAGAAGGGATCAGGTACAGAAGTTGCTGCGGAAATCTCTGGGTCTTTGAAGGACGTGCTCGGCAGGTGCCGGACGAGACTCCATGAGGCTGGGCGAGGAACAGTTCTGGGTCGCTGTGGGATGGACAACTTCCTGAGCTCACAGAATGCTGCTTGCCAATGGGCCAGCATGGAGGGGCTGGACAGGCCACACTCAAAAAGTAGATTTAAGCCGTCGGAGAGTAAAGGCTACCACATCACTTATAAATGTGTCCAAAAGGAAAAGCTTATCCACGTGAAAATTAACTCTCTACCAGAACGAACCTCAACATTCTGAATGCAGGAGAAGAAGAAACCAGCCATTAAGCAAAATGGCATACAATTGGAAGGAAGGAAGGAAAGAAAGAAAGAAGGAGAGAAGAGAAGAAAGGAGAAGAGAAGAGAAGAGGAGAGGAAAGGAAAGAAGGAAGGAAGGAAAGAAAGAAAGAAATAGAAGAGAAGGGAAAAAGAAAAAAGGAAGGAAGGAAGGAAGGAGGGAGGGAGAGAGGGAAGGAAGGAAGGAAAGAAAGGGAGAATGGAAGAAAGAAAGAAAAGTATGATTCTTATAACTATCAGAAAAATAAACCCCGGGGTGCCTGGGTGGCTCAGTGGGTTAAGCCTCTGTCTTCAGCTCAGGTCATGATCTCAGGGTCCTGGGATCGAGCCCTGCATCAGACTCTCTGCTCAATGGGGAGCCTGCTTCCCCCACTCTCTGCCTACTTGTGATTACTGTCTGTCAAATAAATAAATAAAATCTTTTTTAAAAAAGAAACCCCAACCTATAGCAGAAATGATGGAACGAGTAAACAAAAAAAAAAAACCATAAAACTTACTAGAAACATGATCTTGGATTTTAAGAAAACCGTGGACCTAATGGAAACAAATACAGAATCTCTGTGGAGAAAAGAGAACTGCTCCCGACAGAATGCAGTGCAACATCTAGAACTGAAAAATACAAGCATCTAACCTGAAACGTTCACCGGACGGACACAGCAGAGGATTAGTTGTCCACAGCTAATATCACACCGAACTGTGAAGAAGCCTGAATGCTTTCCCTCTGAAGCGGGAGCAAAGCAAGGACAGCTGACCTCATCGTTTCCTCCCAGCATGCGCTGGAGGTCCCACCCAGGGCCAAAAGGCAGTAAGATACAGAAGGCACACAGATCAAGCAAAAATACAAAACTCTATATTTGCAGACAACATATCCATTTACGTAGGGAATCCCAAAGAAGCTGCAGCCAAGCTTCTGGAACTAAGTGAATCTACCAACGTTGTGGGTTATGGGGTTCATAGATGAAAATCGGTCATTTTTCTATAGTGTGTGAAAGTTCAAAAGCTTCAAAACAGGGTAAACTAACCATAGCACCCGAAGTAAAATACACAGGTATGATAACAAAATATGTGAAAGGTCTGTATGCAAAACCTCTGGACCCACATACATGAAATGATGCCCGTTGGTTAGAAAACCAATTATTGTCGAGGCTTCAAGTCTCTCCAAATTGGTCTGTAGATCCCAGTAGTCTGCTTGACAAATACTCACAGGCTTATTCTAAAAGTCACACGGAAGACGAAGAAACGAGAAGAGCCAAAATGATTTTGAAAAGGAAGGGCTAAGTTGGAGGGCTTCTACTACCCGATCCCGAGATTTATTATAAAGCTCTGGTCGTCAAGATAGCATTGCACTGCTGAAATCTCAGACTCATAGATCAGTGGAAAAACACAGAGATTCCAAAAATAAAACACAGACTCACACAAATGTGGCCAATTTGGATATAGGTGAAAAGCAATGTAATGGCTAAAAAATTGCCTTTTTCAACAAATGGTGATGGGATAATTAAGCATCCAAATGCAAATGATGAAACTGGCCTCATACCTCATGCCTTCTACAAAAATTAACTCAAAATGGACCAGAGACCTAAATATAACGCTTAAAACTATAAAAGTTCTAGAAGAAAATATAGGAGAAAATCTTTGCGCCCTTCCTTGAGTTCATCCAAGCTTTCTTACGTCTGACCTCCCCCAAAATCATGATTCACCAAAGAATAAAATTAATCCATTGCATCAAAGTTATTAATTCTTATCTTTGAAAGGCTGCTTTATTAATATTAATGAAAGAAGCCACAGAGAGGAGAAAATATTTGATAAACACATTCCTGATAAAGGCCTTCTATCCCAGTAATATAAAGACTCGCTAACTTCAAAAAGTGTTTTGAAATGTGCAAAAGACTCGAACAGATACACTTCACCAGCGAAGATATGCGGAAGGAAAATAAGCAGAGAGAAAGATTTTCAGCATCACCGAGCCTCAGGTAAATGTAATTTGAAACCACAATCTGATGCCACAGCATGCTTATTAGAAGCACTACCATTTTTAAAAGGAAAAAAAAGAAAAACCCACCCTAATATCACGGCGACAAAGAGAATGTAAAGCAACCGAGCTCTCCTTTTTGCCGGCTGGAATGCAACGTGTTGCGAACAATTTGTAAGAACAGTTTGACAGTTCCTCACGGCTTTAAACTAAATACACTTGCCACATAGCCCAGCGATCCCACTTTCAGGTATTAATGCAGAAGAAATGAAAATATGTGATCACACCTAGAGACCTGTAGGTGAGAGTCTGGTGGCTTCATTCACGATTACCAAAGATCAGAAATGACATAAATACCATGCAATCAGCGAATGCCTAAGGAACCTGAGGAACATCCGTGAGACAGACGGCTACCCCAAAATGGGAGCCACCTGCTGATACCTGGGACACATTGGAACTCAAAAGCGTTATGCCAGAGTGAGGAACTCACTAAACCCATCCTCCCCCCAGCCCGTCCCCCCGCTCCCCCGCAAGCAACAAAGACTCCCGCAAAAGAGAGAAATTCAACCATGTTGGAACTCAGGAAATTAACAACAGGCAGAGAGAAGGAACTAAAATCTATTCAAGAAAGACAACTGAAGCTTGGTGACAACAGTGGGTCCATGGTATTTTAAATGGTGGGGGCTGCTGCCGTTCTGGGGCAAGACTGGGACCTAGAGCACAGTCAGGGGGTTTGACCTGCAACTGAGCGTTAACTGAAAAAAAGAGCAGGAATCTGCTGGTAACACCAGTTGCCTGAGGCTGTGATTTCTGTTTGAGCAAATGAGCCTGGCCAAAAATGTAAAAGGAAGATCTGGATAACCAGGAAGCCAAAGGGAACTTGGAAGAGATCTGGCATATTCCTGAGAGCCTTAAGTGGCTGTGTCTGACTCGTGGGTCCTGCCCAAGCAGGAAGTAAAAACTAGGGTTAATTTTTTTTTTTTTTAAGATTTTATTTATTTATTTGACAGACAGAGATCACAAGTAGGCAGAGAGGCCAGAGGCGGGGGGGGGGGGGGGGTTGAGTGGGGGGCAGGAAGCAGGCTCCCCATGCAGCGGAGAGCCTGATGTGGGCCTTGATCCCAGGACCCAAGCCAAAGGCAGAGGCTTTAACCCACTGAGCCACCAGGCACCCCTGAACTAGGGATAATTTTTAAGCCACCTGTCCTTTGAAGATATAGCTTCCCTCCCAGATGATCTTGCAAAAGGACAGGAAACAAATGCTTAAGGCAGTTAAGGAACTCGTCCCATCATCACTGCCTGAGAGCTAAATTGTATTCACACGGGCGGGGGCGGGGTGGGGAGTACCTAGGAAGCCAGGCTTGAAAGTATAAACAAGAACTTAAAGAAAATGCGAGCACAGAACTAAGTGGCTTACACTGGGAAGAGTACAGCCGTTAGTCCAGGAGAGCCCCCCAACCAACGGGCTGCAAAAGGAAAAACAAAAGCAAGCAAACACCCCCCCCCCAGCAACCACACCAGTCCCTAGAGGCAGAGGAGCTGATGGCAGAATTGTTACAATATGTTACTTAAAATGTCCAGTTTTCAACAGATATTATGATACATGCAATGAAAGAGGAAAACGTATCCATACATGGGGCAAAAAAGCAGCCAGCGGAAAACGTCCCTAAGGTGACCCAGATGTTGGATTTAAGAGACAAACAGTTTAAATCCATTACTCTAAATACATTCAAAGAACTTTTAAAACTATGTTTAAAGAACTAAAGTACCTATCTAAATACATTCAAAGAACTTTTAAAACTATGTTTAAAGAACTAAAGTACAACAATTAGGTCTCGCCAAACAAAGAATAGATTAAAAGAGATGGGCAAAATTGTGGGGGGAAAAAAAAGAATCAACTAGAAATCCTGGAGTTCAAAAGTATAATACCTGAAATGAGTAAGTCTCTAGAGAAACTCAATAGCAAATCTGAACTCACATAAGAAAGAATTAGGGGCCAGACGTTTAAAAAAAAAAAAAATCAATACCAATTCTTCACAAACTCTTCCAAACAGAGAAGGGGAGGAAGCGCTTCCCAGATCATTCCTTTAGGCCAACATCATCCTGATGCCAAAACCAGAAAAAGACAGCGCAAGAAAACTACAGATCAATATCTCTTATGAATATACATGCAAAATCCACAACAACATACCAGCAAACCTAATCCAGCAATTACTCAAAAATGTTACAGCATGACCAAGTGGGATTCGTTCCAAGAATGCAAAGTTGATTTAACATCCAAAAATCAATTAATGCGATACACATCAATAGAAACCACGTGATCACCTCACTACATGCAGAAAAAGCAAATGACAGAATCCGACATCCTTCACCATGAAAACACGCAACAACATAGGAATAGGTGGGAGCTTCCTCAAATTGACAAAGGGTGTTTGTGAAATCCCTGCAGCTAACATTATATTTACTGGTGAAATCCTGGATGCCTTCCCCCATAAGATCGTGACAAAGATAAGAATGTCTGTTCTCACCATTTCTATTCAAAGTTGTACTGGAGGTTCTAGCCAAGGCAATTAACAAAGAAATAAAAGGCATCCATATTAGAAAGGAAGAAATAAACCTATCTCTTCTTGCTGCTGACATAATCTTATATAAAGAAAATTCTAAGGAACGTACTTAAAATACTATTAGAACTTAAAAATGAATTTAGTAGGGTTGCAGGATACGAGATCAATATTCAAAAATCAATTGCATGTCTATCCTTTTAATAAACAATCCAAAAATGAAATTAAGAAAACAACTCCATTAGCTACAACATCAAAAAAAATGAAATACTTAGGAATAAGTTTAAGTGTATTCTGTTCTATTTATTTATTTATTTATTCTATTAAGTTTATTCTATTCCCAAAAAAGTGCAAAACTTATGCTCAGAAAACTACAAAGCATTTTTGAAAGGAATCAAAACAACTCTAAATAAATGGAAAACACCCCATGTTTATGGACCAAAAGACATAATGCTGTTAAGATGGCAATATTTCCCAAACTGATCTGAGTTCAACACAATTCCTATCCAAATTCCAGCTGACTTCTTTGTAGGAACTGAAAAGTTGGCTTTAAGATTCATACCCAATTCAAGGGACTCAGAATACAAAATAGTTGAAAACTAATTTTAAAAAGAAGAACAAACGAGGAAGACTCACACTTCTTGATTTCAGAACTTACTAAGAAGCAACAATAATCATTACAGTGTGGTGCTGGCATGTGGATAGGTATACAGGTTAATGGGATAGAACTGAGAATTCAGAAACAGATCCATGTGTCTATGGTAAACTGACTTTGACAAGATCACCCAATGGGGAAGGAACAGCCTTTTCGATAAATGGTGCCGAGACAACTGGAGAGCCACATGCAAAAAAAATGAAGCTGGACCCCTACCTCACACCATATTCAACAGTTAACTTAAAATGGATCAAACATCTAAATGTAGGAGCTAAAATTCCAAAGAAAACATAGGGGTAAATCTTCGTGATGTCTGATTTGGGCAGTGAATCATTAGAGATGATACCAAAAACAAGAGTGATAAAAGAAAAGGTAGCTCTATCAGACTTTGCCAAAATTAAAATATTTCATGCTTCAATGGACACTATCAAAAGACAGTCCAGGGGCTCCTGGGTGGCTCAGTGGGTTAAGCCTCTGCCTTCAGCTCAGGTCATGGTCTCAGGGTCCTTGGACCAAGCCCCGCATTGGGCTCTCTGCTCAGCGGGGAGCCTGCTTTCCCCTCTCTCTCTGTCTGTCTCTCTGCCTACTTGTGATCCCTCTCTCTGTGTCAAATAAATAAAATCTTTTAGAAAAAAAAAAAAAAAAAAGACAGTCCATGTAATGGGAGGAAATATTTGCAAATCACATACCCGATAAGAACTTGTAATAGCCAAAAGGTGGAAATAACCCAGTTGTCCACCACCTAACAAATGGATAAACAAAACATGATCAATCCATATGAGAAATAAAGCACAGACCCCCGCTGCGACATGGACAAGACTTGAGAATACCGTGCTACTAAGTAAAAGACGCCAGTCACAAGAGACCACATGTTATTTGACTCCATATATATGAGCTGTCTACAATGGTCAAATCCAAAGAGATGGAACATAGTAGCTTAGCAACTGCTTAAGTCTGGGAGTGCTGGGGGGTGTGGAGAGCAGGAGAATAGCTAAAGAATACAGGGGTTCTTTCTGAGCTGGGAATGTTCTGAGGTTGACAGCAGTGCTCACTGCACTTACCTACAAATACATTGAAGACTACTGAATGTTTTAAATGGATAAATTTTATGGTATGTGAATCACCTTTCACCAAAGCTACTTGGAAAAAAGAGGCAGTTCTAAACTGTGCAGAATGCTGCTGAGAGGAAAATTAAAATAAGGAGGTTGGGCCATGGGATGTGATAACCTGGAGGTCACTGGTGGGAGAGCATGAGTGACAACTCATCAACCACACAACACATGCATAATGGGAGCCCCAAAAATGGGGAGAAAGAGAGAATGTGGTAGAAAGAAATATTTGAAGAAATAATGGCAAAATCTTCCCAAGCTGGATGAAAACTATTAATATATACATATATCTAAGAAACTCAATCAAATCCAAGTAGATTAAACTCAGATCCACAGCTAAACACATTATAGTCAAATTGACCAAAGTCAAAAACAAAAAGAACATATTGAAAGTAGCAAGAGAAATCTGTTTAAAATGCAGAAAGGAACTTTCATGAGATTAGCGGGTGATTTCACCTCAGAAAGTGAGGACAAAAGAGTGACAGCTGTAAAACATTGAAAATAAAGACTATCGAAGAATGTCTTATGTTCAGCAAGACCATCCCTCAAAAAGGAAATAAAAATAACGCCACTCTCAGATAAACAAAGACCAAGAGAATGTGTAGACATCATATTAGCTATATCAGGAATACTAATGGGCATCCTTCAGCTAAAAGGAGAGGACATTAGGTGAGCCCTCAGATCTTGGTGAAGAAACAGGAGAACTGATCAAGGTAACACACAGGTGAATATGAAAGACAGTATAAATGTACTTTTGTAATTATTTTTTCTCCTATCTAATTAAAAAGACAACCGCATAAAGTAATAATTATAAATTTGTGTTGATAGTTATACAATGTACATGTTTGTAATTTATGACCATAACAGCACAAAGGAGTGGCAGGAAATGGAGCCACAAGGAGCAAATATTTTGGCAGTATTGAACTTAAGTTCGTACTAATCTGAACTAAATTGTTATAAGGAAAGCTTATCATTTTAATCTACAAGCATATGAACTAAAAGAAATGGTTAGGGTCGAAACGCTACACTAGAAAATATCCATTTAAAATAAAGTAGTTACAGTGGAATAGAAGAACAGAAAATGTACAAGACATATAGAAAATAAACAGCAATATAGCATACTTAAATCTTATTTATTTACATTAAATATCAATAGATTAAATAATTAAAACTCAGGGATTGGAAGAATGGATGAAAAGTATAATCCAATTATATACAATCTATAAGAGACATTCTAGATGGAAAGATACAAATAGATCAAAAGTAAATGAATGGGGGAAAAATCTACTTTGCAAATAGTGACAGAGAGCTGAAGCGGCTGTATTAATATGAGACAAAATACATTTTAAGATAAAGGTTTTACTATAGAGGGAGAGATGACATTTTATGATGATAAAAGAGTTAACTCATCAAAAATATATAAGAATCAAACATACATGTCCCTAATAACATAGTTCCAAAATACATAATGAAAAAATTCAGAACTGAAGATGCAAATAGACAATTAACAAGAGTAGCTGGAGACTTCAATACCCTGCTTTCTATGATGGATGGAACAATCATATAAAACAAGGATATAAGCACCTGAACAACACCGTGAACCAGCTAGACCCAGCAGAAATTTACAGTGCACACCACTCAGCTGGAGAAGAATCCCCACTCTGCTCAAAGGCACCTGGAAATTTTCCAGAACAGACCATGAAAAAAGTCTCAATAAATTCAAAAGGACTGAAATCATATAAAGTATGTTCTCTGATGAGAACAGATGAATGACAATCAGAAATCAATGACCGGTGAAAATGAAGTGAATTTAGCCATACATGGACAGCAGCAAGCCCTCCTAACTAACAATGGATCAAAGGATAAATAGCAAGCGAAATGAGAATTTATGTTGAGATGAATGAAAACAAAACCACAGCATACCAACACTGTGGGAGGCAGAGAAAGCAGTGCTCAGAAGAAAATTTATAACTCTAAAGGCCTGCATCAAAAAAATAAGAAAGATTTCAAACCCGTAACCTAACATTTTGCCTTAAGAAATTAGGAGAAAACTAAACCCAAGCCAGTACAAGGGAAGAAATAACAAAGACTAGAGTGAAAATTACTAAAAGAGAGAAGAGAAAAACAATAGAGAAGATCAACAGAACCAAAACATCAACAAAATTGACCAACTGTAGCAAGACTGACCAAGAAAGGAAGGGAGAGAATTCAAATCGGTAAAGTTTTTTAGGGAGGAGACATCACTACCAATCTTACAGAAATAAAATGTATCATCAGCAAGTACTATGAACAATGACCTGTCCCCAAATTAGATAACCCAGACGAAATTATTTCCTAGAAAGACACAGACTCCCAAAATGGAAAAGAAAACAACAAAGAAAGTTGAAGTATACCTCTAACAAGTAAAGAGATTGAGTTAGTAATCACAACACTTCCCACAAAGAAAAGCTGAGTACCACTGTTTTCACTGGCCTCACTGGTGAATTCTAACAAATGTTTAAAGAATTAATGCCAGTCCAAATCCAACCCAAACCAGGAAACAGAAGAAGGGGGAGCACTTCCAAAACCAGACAAAAACATCCCAAGGAAAGAAAACCAGCATCCTTTGTGAATACAGATGCAAAACTCCCCAACAAAATACAAGTAAACCTAATCCAGCATCATATGAATAAAAAAGACTATACAGTATGACCAAGTGAGATAAATCCCAGGAAAGCAAGGCTAGTTAAATAACAAAGAAAAAAAACAACTCAATTAATGTAAGATGCTCTTTTAAGAGAGGAAAGGATAAAAGTCACATTATCTCAATAGATACTAAAATAGATAAGAATTTACTAAAAAAAAAAGAATTTGACAAAATCTAATGACCATTTGCGATTAAAAAAAAAAAAACTCTCCATAAAGTTGGAATAGAAGGGAACTTTCTCAACCTAGTCAAAAGTATCCAGGAGAAAGCTCCTGGGAGCACAAGACTTGGGGACCAACGATTGGAAGCTCTCCCCGAGATCAAGAACAGGACAAGGATATTCACTCTCACTCCCCGTGAGTGGTGCCCCAAGCAATTACAACAGTAACATCAAAGATCGCTTGCTGAGCACAGATTACTGCGACCAATACCATAATGATGGAATAATTGGGCGAGTCACCAACCCGGGCCACAGAGACATGAAGTGAACAGACGTGGTTGGACAGATGGGGTGGACAGACCCGCTCAGCATCACCGGGTTCAAACCTTCCATGTGCTAGAGATGCAGTCTCGGTGAAACGGGGTGTTGGCCTGAGTATTCCGTCTCTCGGTGGTGGCTGCTGGGCCCAGCCTCCCTCAGCATGGCACAGTCTTAAGGATCATGGTCTCCTTCGGGACAAGGCCATGCTTTAGGGTTTAGGATTCCCTTAGGACACGTTCATGGCTCCCTCAGCACTCGTGGTTCTAATGCGATCGTCTCTCTCAGGGGATGGAGCTCTGGGCCGTGTTGGGCACGGCCAGGTCTTCAGAGCCCCCAGCTCTCTTTCCAGAAGTCTCTTTGAGGACTGTCATTTCTCTGAGGGCAGGAGCTCTCAGGAACCCCCTGAGCCTTGTGTCCCTGAGGACACAAGCCCAGCTCTGTGCCACCCCCACACTGAGCAGGTCCCAGCCACCAGCCACCCACAGAAATATCCCTGGCTTCGCCTGATTCCTGGGGTTTTGTGGCTGGCTGGGCAGGTGGGGGCTGAAAAGGAACTTCGTCCCTGAGGCTGGGGAGCTGCCAGAGACCAAAAAGAGCAGAGGTTTCAATCACTCCCAAATCCCTTCTCAAATCCGGATTGAGGACATGTGGTTCAAATCTGTTTGGGTCTCAGTGCTTAGCACTTGGCAAGAATTTTTGTCAATCCTATATATTCCAAATAAGTCTGCTGCAAGCCAAGGCTGGGAAGGGTTTGTGTTTCTTTTCTGTTTTTTTTTTTCCTTCAGCACTGACAACCCAGAGCCCCCGAGGGGCCGGGACCATGAAAGCACAAAAAGTGCTTTCCGGAGATGGGCTCATCACTGCTGACGTTTTTTTCGCTTCAACCCCCGCTGGGAGCTGCCTGACACTTGCCTGTCATTCTATCATCCACGCGCGCCTGGCATTTCATCCGGGGGAAGCAGGTCTTGGGCTTGGGCCAGCCAAGAGGCAGATGGAGGCCAGACCTGACCCCAAAACTTCCCACCCTGACCCACCACCAGGCCCACATTCGTCGCATGACCTGAGCTCCAAATCTGCTCGCTGCTGGCAGCTCCTCTGCAGTGCTCGCCCTTCTGTCTACACTGCCCTCTGGCTCCTTTCCCAGCTAGGGCACCACGTCTATTGAAGGATGGCCACCCGCGTGAGCCCACCCCGCGCGGTTGGTCATGGTCACTTCTCTTGCGGTGCAGCGAGCAGCCCCTCCCACAAGTGGCCTCCACTTTGGAGGGTCAAGGATGTTCTCTGAACTTGTTTCTCCTGAAGAATGGGGTCTTCGTGGTACCCACCAACGGGGCTGGGACTAGGGAGAGGTGAGGGAGGCACCTGCCTAGGACGCAGCATATCAGAAGGCCCCCAAGCTCCCAGCAAGCTAGATAAATGCTACTTTAGCCTATTACATGATCAAAATTAATGCAGATACGTCCATGATGACCAAAATACCCAAACTATAGATAAAGACAAGGCCAGCGTATCTGGGGCTTTTTTGGCCTCAGGCTCGCTCCTGCCCTCTTAGCATGGCACGGCTGACTCTATGAGGGGGGCGTGCCCGGGGATTGAGAGCTAGGGGGGCATCGTGTCCCCCCGTGTCCCCATGGTGGCCCCGATGCTGTTCGACGCAGACGCTGCTCCTATGGATCATGGGTTCTGTGCTTCCGTGTCTGTTCTTTCAACTCTGCAGCCCAGCGCTGAGCCCAGTATCTGTGAAATAAAGCTGCTTGGAGTCTGGGGACATGAAGGATTCTTCAAGGTCACCTTCAAAAGCAGACTTGCTCTTTGAGCAGTGAGGGAAATGAAGGCCCAGAGGGTCAGGGCTTGCCAGAGTCAGTGATCAAGTGGCAAGGCCAGAGCAGGATCTGGCTTCTCCCAGACTGTCTCTAGGGTTTGCACCTAAGCAGTGTGCCCTCGGAGGAGCCCTTCCCCTTTCCGAGGTGCTCCCCACACTAGAACTGGGCACAGCTCAGCTGCCGGCCTCACAAACGTTCCTGGCAGTGAAGATCAAGGGGGAGCCTGGCCCTGCCCTGCCTCGGGCCACATTGTCCTCGTGTGTGCAACCCATCCGAGTCCCCTCCTGCTGTAAGAGAGCGGCCCCTTGTTTTCCTGCTCTGTTCCATGTTCCTCCTGCCATTCATTTCCTGCCCAGTGTACCTGGTCGATTTCATTCGTGTCTGTTCTGTCCCTTCCTTTCCACCTCCTTTTCCAGCCTGCCATATGTTTTCAGCCTCAGCTAACTGCATTTTGTCCGCCCACTCCGGCCCCTGGGCCGCTTCCCTGCTGGGTATACGGCTCACCCCTCTACATTTTATCTGCCCTGTCTCACTTGGGCCACGCCATCCTAGCTCACCTCCCGCACCAAGCCCTGTCGAAGGGCCGCGGGCATCCGTGCTGACAACACCCAGCCTCCCCTGGGGCGCCCCCCCACGCACCTCCTTCCCAGCAAATGCCCACATGAGCTCATGTTTTGTGGTCAGGTTTTTTTGTTTGTTTTTTTGATTGTTTGTTTGTTTTTGTTTTTAAGTCAACAACTGTGAAGCAGAGCATGGCCTGTCTTTCATTGGATCACTCCAGGCCCGTTTCTGATCAGCCTCCCATCCTCAGAGGCGTCTGCAGGGTTTCAGCGCAAACCTTCTTGCCGCCAGCTGTCCCGGCACCACTGCTTGGGGGCTGAGAGGCGGGGATCCCAGCTGCCGCTGGCTGGGTAGGGGTCTAGGGGCTCCACCTGTGTCTCGGCTCTTCCTCGGGAAGAATGTTCTTAGGACATTAGCCTGATTTCTGTCACTACCTGTCCTGTGCCTTCCCCTTGTCCTTAAGTCATTACACAGGAGGGAGACACAGAGGAAACCCCAAATTCCACAGTGGGGAGCCAAGCCCACCCCGGTCCTCCCTGCCTGTGCCCTCTCACTACCAGGCCCCGTGAGATAGTGGGAAGGGGGCCTGGGGCCCCGAACCCTGCAAGGAAAACCTGTTGCTTAATGCTGTTTTCTTTGTCGTTGTGAAAACATCTCTCTGGGAAACCAGATAGCGGTGACGGCGGTCTCTGCTCCAGACCTTTCTTGCTGCGCGTGTGCATATCTAGGTGGGTCCTTTTCGGAAGTGAAATTCACCCCCAACCACAAGCTTGATTCCCAAGGCCCCGGGGAACCCGTGGGTCACATGCAGATTCTGGAGATTTCCAGGCAGGTGAGCCGTGGTGGAGGTTGGCCCAGCCAGACCTCAGACACAGACCTCACATCCCCGGGGCTTGAGAACTGGGGAGTCCATCTTTTTGCCCCTAGGAGCTCTGGCTATTTTTTCTAGAAAACGTAGAAAATATATCTACCCTGGAGGGTTTTCATGAAGTGAGAAAGAATGAACTTGTAACTCGTAAACACCAGAGCCATCTTGGTGTCATTCTTATCAATCACATAAAAATCATCATTTCTATGACATAAAGTAATTATTTGGTCTGTTCATTCCATCCACTCTGGAGTATAGAATCCCCTCCCTTCCATTGTATCTGTTCACTGTATCCGTTGCACTTGATGTGGTCTGCCCGACCCACTGTGTTCTCCTTGGTGGGGGCTGGGGTGGGGGTCTGGCTAGGAAGGACTCCGGTCAGAGTCACAGACTAGGTCTGTCCGAGTGGATGAAGGTGCCAGAGAGTCCCGGGCCAGCCCCTGCCTCTGTCACAAGCCCCGGACTCTCTGTGCTTGGTGTCCTCACAGAGCCATGTCCTGAGAGGGAGGAAGGGAGGGAGGGAGAGGGAGGGAAAGGGAGTGGGGGATGGAGGGAGCCTGGGCTTCTCCAAATTGTGGTGTCCGAGTCTGGAGGCCTCCTCATCAGGTTGCCAGCACCCATCTCTCAGGTGGGAAAACCGAGGTTCAGAGAACCCCAGCTCCATACCTACAGACCTCCATTGGGTCTCCTATACCCATCGTGAGGCTCAACAGGAGAAGTCCCCCAGGATGTAGGACCAGCTCCAAAGCTGGCATGCAATCCTGGGAGGCAGAATTGCGACCACACGGGCATGGGCTCAGACACAACGGCTGGCGACTCCCTACCTTGCACTTCCACCCAGTGCCCAGCCTGGCCCACGGAAGTGGCGGTAAGTGCCGGACATGGCCTTGACTGGCTTCTGGTAGCTGAGCTGGGTTTGGGACAGCCTGGAAGGTCCCGATGTGGCCACCAGAGCCTGACCCCTGGCCAAGCACTTCCTTCTTGCACACAAGTTTCTTGGTGCCTATTCAGGGAAGGGCTGTGGACTCGGTGTGCAGGCACTGCCTCCGTCTGCCCAAGAGGGACAACAGCCTGGCCTGTGGCTGGCCATCCTCCTGGGCATCATTACCAGGGCAGCCCCCGCAGGGGCTCAAAATTGATTGAGCCTCCTGGTGGGAAGATCCAATTTTCACCTGGAAGAAAGTAGCGGGGGGCGGGGGGGCGCTGCCCAGGGAGCTGACAAGGATCCCCATCCCATTTGCGCCCGAAAGGCCAGAGGCCACCCATTCCCATGTCCAGCTGAGCAGAAGGGTTTCGAGTGCGAGCAGGGACCAGCCTGGGCTGGCCGTGCTGGTCCCTGAGGTTCCCAGTCTTCACACACTGGCCCTCCACACCCCGTTCGGGTCTCCATTTCTCTGCCTATAAAATGAAGGGGCTCTGTGGACCCCCCAGGTCCTGTAATCTTGCTCTGTGATACCCCCACCACCACCCCGGCCTGCTTTGGGCTTAGAACATTCAGCCACTCAGCAAAATTTCTGGGGTACCCGCTCTGGGCCAGGCACGATGCTGGCTGCTTGGGGTTGGCTCTGACCAGGGCTGACCACACTGAGTCAGTCAGGAGGAAGAAAAGGGGAGAGGGGGCTGCAGTGGCCCAAGCCAGGGACTGTCACTTCTTCATTCAACACGTATTGAGTAACTTCCAAGTACCCAGCTTCCTAGCTAAGAAACAGCAGTGGACTAGGCCCCTGGCCTCCTGGAGCTGATGTTCTGGTGGACGGGAGGCAATAGAGAAGTACACAGATGAACAAACAAGGTGATATCAGACCACAATCACATCATAAAGAAAACAAAATAAGGAATGGTGGAGGCACGGCCATAGTTCCAGGGAAGGGTACTTCTCTAGATGCGGTGGTCAAGGAGGGCTTCCTGGAGGAAGTGATGGCTAGGTGGACCCCTGAATAGCTGCCCCGTGGCCTGTGCTTTGGAGTCGGAAGCCACGGAACCTGCTGGTGGCTGGAATGAGGCCAACAAGTAGCATCAGGGACGCACCTGCATTTCTGGTCTGAGCAGATGGGGGGACAGTGCCGTCTGTGGCAACAGAAAACTGGAGAGTGACTGGGTTTGAGTGAATGATGAGTTCTCTGTTTTGTCCTATTAGGACTTGGGGGTTTGGGGTGTGGTGCTCCTTTCTACGAGAGGAGCTGTACGCTCGTGGGCTGGGCACCCCTCTGTTGGGCACTCTCTGCATTCCCCATGGAAGCTGGGGGTGGGATTGAGTTCTCTCTCCCCTGAGTGGAAAGGAGGGAGGCATGGCAGAAAAGTGTGTCTTCCACAGGACCTGTCCCCTCGGGGCCTCACTTTCCCCATCCGAAACACTCCAGCGTGGCCTCAATGTTCTCCACACATTTCATTAGTCTTGCTCTGGAGCTCGGTCAGCAAACTCTACCCCGTGTTCTTTCTGTTTCGAGCAATCTTCTTTTCCCCAGCGAATGCAATTTTGACGTTTTCTCCCTTCTATCATAGTTTTTTTTTTTTTTAAATGATATAGTCTTTCAAAGTAGCCTTCTATTTTTACTTTTCCTTTGGCAAGATAATTTTCTAGCCCTTTCTCACCACTCATGTCAATTTCCTTTGTTAATTTCCAAGCCTCTTTTCCCCCGCAGGGGACTCACCTCTTAGTACTTAATTGATTTCTTCTATCACATAATTCCATGGTTTCATCAATAAGTAATTTCAGACCCACTGTCAATTTCTATTTTTTCTACCGTTTGATCTCTCGGAGGTGAGTATCCGGATTAGACACAAGATGAGCCTTCATTATCCCATAGATGTCAGTGTTCCCTCTGGCCCCTTTCATTGAGGCAAGAGTATCTTCGGGGCTTGCGGTACTCCCTTGTAATTACTCTCCATTTTATTCACTCCACTGACTTCAATCCTGTGGGTTAAGAGTGTAAATTAACACATGTCTCCTGCTGCAAATGTTTCTTGAACATTCAGGAGTTTCACCACCTGGACCCACACTCTCCCACACCACATCCTCCTATAAGCCTGGATGCCACCAGGGTGATTTTATCAACACAAAGTGGGATTTTTTTCCTACCAGCTCCAAGGATGCCCTTTTCCTGTTGAATGCCTTTCCTTATCGCCGCCTCCATATGCGGTCCAGTCCACAAGTGTAGGAGGTAGCCGAGGTCAGGGGCAGCCAGGGGCTGGAGATGACTCACGGCGGTGGGCATGGCAGGTTCTCAGGAACCGGCGCTTGGCTCAGTCAACACCATTGCCTTGGCGCCTGCTTTGAGCAGACAGGGTTGAGACACGGCCAAGACACTGCAGACCCCTGATAGACTTTTTACCAGGAGAAATCTGTCAAAAACATTCTAGATTGCTTTCAGCTGCTATCGACCGCCCCCGCCTCTGCCTCTCCAGAGAGGGATTAGTTACCGCCTGAGCCGCGAAAACGGCAGAGTGAGGCTGACGTCCATCCGACCTGCCCAGTGACCCTACCTGCCGGGAGTCCCCGGGTGCTGGGCCCTGCGGATCCAAAGATAACTCTTTCTGCTGTGCGAGGGGATGAGAGTGTGTTCTGGCCCGCTTAGGCTTGTTCCTGAGCCGTGGGAGGCCGGTCTGGGGAGCCGCAGCACAGCCCTTGCCGGACCCACAGTCCTCTGCTTATCCCAAGAGTGGCCAGGGACACCCACGGCCCTGAGGCCGCCCTTCCTTTGGTGCTTTCATAGTCTCCCCTGACGTCCCAACCATGAGAGCAGGTGCCTTTGGCCCACCTCTGTCCCACCTGTCTTGCAACACAAGACATCAGGCTCCATTAAGAATCATCCATGTTAAAAGTGTCATCATGCTCCCCACAGTGGTCGGTGACCACGTGGGGGTGACATCACAACATGGTCCCTTTAGGAGGACTCTCAGAGGAAAACGTCCATCTGGTCTCGGTGCCCAAACCAGCAAGGTGCCTCCTATCTCCACTCTCGCCGACAGATCGTTTTTCTCTCTTCCTCTTGGCCATGAGGAAGCTCAGTCAATAGACCTTCAAGGCAGGCATTTGGTGAGCCCAGCCGCAGTTGCCGGCTCCATTTCGTGCTCGTGTGTTCCCTTTGCCGCTCCTTCCCTATCTACGTCTCATTTTGCTCAGTCAGTCAGTCAGCTCCTTTACTAAGCACAGCCTCATCCCGGCACTGCGCAAGGGGCTAGGTACACAGCAATTGCCAAGTGACTCAATGCTCAGGCAGGTCATAATCTAGTGACGTGTAAGAGTCAGCAAGTACATAAGCAAGAGTATTTCAGACTACTGACAAGTGCGAGGTGTGAGCATAAATGGGATTGCAGGATGGAAGCCCATTGGCAGGGGCTGCTGACGGAGGTGGGCACATGTGGACGGGGCATCTCTTTGAGGAAAAGACACTAGCAGACAGCTGATTCATGAGATGGAGCCAGCTGACACACATCGGAACATTGAGGAAAGGACCTCAAATGTTCTGGGAACAGCAAGGAGGCTCGCGAGGTCAGAGCCAGGAAGAGAAGGGGGCAGAGTCGTCATCTGGGACCTTGAAGGCTTTGCCAGTAGTGGTGTGGTTTAGGTAACCTTGTGCACACCCTTCCTGAACCCCTTCTCTGAAATAAACAAATCAGCAAATTCATATACAAGTGTATCCACACTCGACAACTCGGTGCCTCTTGGTCTCTGGGGAGCCGTGTGTTGGATGTGATTGGGGAATATGTGTGTGTGCATGTGTGTGCAGAAAGGGACTTGACATCTCCACACCTCTGCGTTCACCTAGACAGAACAGGAATCCCGGCAGCACGTTCCTCGTGGTGCTGTGGGGACAGGGAGTTGACACTGGCAGCCACCACCCAGGGCCTCCCATGGAAGGGCTCCACACGTGTCAGCTCTCGTTACTGCCTGTGTGCCTTTGACATGTGGGACTGGTTAGGGGAGTGTGAGCCCGGGCATGGCTACTGACATGATGAGTTACATGAGATCTGACAGCGAAACCTTCTGCGGACTTCTGGCAGGACATATATAACCTAATAAGAACCCATAACCTCTTTAAAGCACATGGAGCATTTGCCCAGCTAGTCCCTCCTTTGATTGAGAATGACCTCAGCTTACGAGAACCCTCCTTACTGTAAACGGCTATGGCGCCAGGGACTTTTCTTCCCACTGTGGAGTTTGGGGAGGGTCCACATCCCGCAGCCCCGGGAGGTGGCCAAGAGTGTCTGGAAGCTGGGGCCCAGAGAGGGGATTTTGGCTGAGTAAGGCCATGGGGCTGAGAGCACTGTTTCCTGAGTCTCATTTGGGGTCGGGGGCATGGTGGCAAACAGGAAGGTATTTTTCTCTCTGGAGCCTGGCAGGAAGAGGGGTCCTAAAGAAAGGGACCCCGGCTGATTCAACAAAGCCTTCCTGTCTACCTGGGATGTGGACGGGGCAGGTTTGTCAGGGGGTGAGCTCCCCATCTCAAAGTCAGCAGCAAGATCTTAATGCCTCCGGTGGCATGTTCAGAGGCCATGGATTCCTCTGTTCTAGGGCACTCTATTCTGGTTTACTCTGGCTGGCTGCTCCCACCCTGGGCCTCTGTCGCCCATCTGAAAAATTATGGGGAGGGGCCAGTCTCGTCCCTGAGGCCCCTTCCATGAACGCCACAGGCAGTGGGGTTCTCCCACGCCCAGTGTCCAAGGAAGAGCTGGGGACAGCCCCCTACCCCAACCACCGCCAGCCCCCCAGACTGGGCGGCGAGGGGTCCTGTGGGGGCAAGGTCCGTGCAGGAGCAGGGGGCTCAGGAGGCTGCTTGGGCCTCTGCTCTCCAAAGCAGAACTCCCGGGCCCAGGGCCAAGCCAGAGACGGAGGCGGCCCACTGCCCGTCCGCATTCTCCTGGCCACGCTGGCCGCTGACTGACCACAGGACAGAATCTATGGAGCGTGTACAATGAACATTACTTCGGCAATCTGGAACCGTCTCCCTGCCCAGCCGTCTGTCCCCGCAGCATGGCCAAGCACGGGGAGGAAGTTCTCACTTTGGGGCTGAAGCAGGGCTCCCTCCTGGCACAGAGTGGCCTCCTCCAAGTTCACCAGCACGGTCCCCATTCCCTCCCGGAACCGGCTTCCAGGGCGCAAAGGCTCAGAGGAGCGGCAGGGAGCACGGCTCGCTCCCTCCTCTGGAGAAGGGAAGACGGAGGAGGGGAGCCTTCAGCTGAGGACTCAGGGACTCAGAGAGGCAAAGTGACTTCCCCAAAGTCATGCAGGAGGCGTTGTCAGACCCCGGGTCTGAGCCCAGCTCTGCTCGCCTCCTGCGTTCACGTACTGTGGCGGCCAGAAGACATCGTCCCATGCTGGGGGCTGAAAACCACAGACGTGTATTTGCTCATGGTTCCAGAAGCCAGAAGTCCGAAATTTGGGTGTCACTCCGGGGCCTGGCTCCCTCCTGAGGCTCGGCGGGGCGGGGGGGTCGTCCCTCGCCTCTTCCAGCCCCTTGTGTTATGGTCACAGAGCTCCGACCCCCACCTCTGGCATCCTAGGGCCTCCTACTCTGTGTCTCCTCTTTGCAGCGTGTAGGGGCTCCTATCGTCGGGTTTAGGGGCTCCTATCGTCGGGTTTAGAGACTCCCTGGAATGACACCACCTCAAGATCCTTGATGCTGATGCTGAGTTCGAGAGCTTTCCATGGAGGGATCCGCGGGACTTGTCCCCACAGCGTCAGACGAAGTAGTGGTCACTGAATCGAGGCTGGGCTGGGCCCGGAAACGGTGTGTGCCGAAGGGCTGGGGGCTGGCGGGTACCCGTGTATACTTGCGCCTGTGAGGGTGTGTGCGTCTGTGTATGTCTGTGAGTGTGCCTGTGTGAGTGTGTGCCTATGTGTGCCTGTTTGTGTCTGAGTGTGCCTATGTGTGAGAGTGTGTCTCTGATGTGTCTCTGAGAGTGTGTGTGTGTGTGTGTGTGTGTGTGTGAGTATCTCTGAGTGTGTCTGTGTGTGAGTGGGTGTGTCTGTGTGTGTGTGTGTGTGCTTGTGTGAGTGTGTCTCTGAGTGTACCTCTGTGTGTGCCTGTGTGTGTCTGTGTGAGTGTGTGTCTGTGAGTGTGTCTGTGAGTGTGTCTGTGAGTATGGCCTCACAGTGCCCTGGGGGCTCAGTCGGAAAACCTGAGGTGGCAGCAAAGGTGTGGTGTCCAGATGTTCCAGAAAGTTCTCATCACAGGGTGGGGGACCCCGGTCAGGGAGGAACAGCACTGGGAGAGCCCCCCAGACCCAGCTTCACAAGACCTGCAGGGGATGGTGACAGTCGACCCTTCCTCCGGAGGGACTCTCTTCCTCCCTCCGTGCCAGCTGACAGAAGCAACTGTCCTTCTTGGTGGGAAGAGAGTCAACAAAGCATTCTTCAAGCAAGGCTCCGGGTCTGGAAGATTTAAAGCCCCTAGGTCGGAAACAGGCTCTAGGCGGCTCGAGGCCGTCTCCAACACAGCACCAGATGCACATCTTAGAACCTTCTCCTGGGTGGGAGCCTGGGCCTGGATGGTGACTTCCAGAGGATTCAGAGGTCCAAGAGCGATGGGGGGACCCACAAGCAAGTCATCAGGAGGCTGGCACTGTCCTATTGTTGGTTTCATGGGGTTAATTCGGATTTTTGAAGAACTCTAAAATTGAGACCGGTGTAGAAAAGTACATACATCTTAAGTGGGCAGATCAATAAATTTTGTATCTGTAGACATTCAGGAAACCTCCTTCCAGCCAGACATTCCCAGTGCCAAGGAAGGCCCGCTGCCCGCTCGGTCAGTAGCCCTGCAAGGCTAATGGTGAAGCTGTCACCGAAGATCCGTTCCGCCTGGTTCTCTGCAAACATCCATGGTCTCATACGCAGGGTCCCTTGCGGGCTGCTCCTAGGCTGAATAGCCCATGGTTTCTTTGGCCACCCATGCAACAGTTGGTGGACCTCGGGCTAGGGCTCTCCTGAGCACGCCATGCCCCTGGGGTTACACCCAAGGGCTGCTCCTTCCCTCGGGCCCTCAGCTCTGCCCGCCTGCACACCCAGGCTGAGGAGAGCAGATGCTCATGGATCTGGCTCCCCCATGGGGACCAAAGGACCCCCACCCTTCAGAGAGGTGGGGACCTGTAGGGAGAAGCCGGATGTCAACGGATGTGGCCTCCTGACAGCCCCCTTGTGCTCCCGCAGTGTCTCCGAGATGGAGCCTCCCGAGGTTTCATCCCCTCCCCTCCCATTCCAGAAACTCCAGACACCGTGTGTCCCTGGAGAGGAGGGAATTGCTCCGCATCCAGACCCGGTTCTGTTAGCCGGGACTCAAGGTCAGAGCATGGCGTCCCACTTAGTTAGCTGGGGGCCCAGGGCAAGTTCTTTACTCCCCAAGTCTCAGTTTTTCTATCTGGAAAATGGGTAGGTTTCTGCGGACACCCACCTGAAGATGTTAAGGGGCTTAGCGCAGAGGCTGAAACACAGGTGTGCTCCCTGAGGGGTCGTTCCTGTGCTTCTCCTTGCAAGAACCTCCCCAAAACTATTGCCCCTTCGCCCCTTTCCCCCAAGTCTAAGGAAAGTTTCAGTGATTGGCCCAGTTATGACACAGCAGAGGAAACGGACGTTGACTCCAAATTCGGTGCTTCTCGCAAGTCTGGGGAGTTCAGGCTGGCTTCTCCCCATCAGAGGGCTGGGGGGCCCCCAAGGGGTCCTGGGAGGGCGGAGGGGCCATGAACCACCAATATCCAGACCCTTGGCGCGCCTCCACCCCACTGACAACAAAGCCTCCCACCCCATTGTAAGGTCGTGACCCTGGACCCTAGTGCTGATTACTTACTTACTGGAAGCCTCCCTTCCCTCAGCGGGGTGGGGGGGCCTGGGTGTGTGTGCGTGTGCGTGTGTGTGCACACATTTGTGTGTCAGCAGAGGGAATATTCATGAACTCTGGGGGACGGTGGTTTTGGAAGACAGATCTGGATTTCTGAGGCAAAAGACACTAACAAGATCTCGGTGGCCAGCCAAGTTCCCTCGCCAGACTCTCAGGCAGAGCCCGGACAAGGAGGCCGCACAGATCGGGGGCATCTAGGGCTCTCAAGAAACCTGGATACCCCGGGGCCAAGTATTTGCTTTCTGCCGATGAACAATTTAATGAGGGTTTTTAGAAGGGCCAGACGAGGTGAATGGCTGATTCGGAAAAATAGCCTCAGCTGGTACTTGGGCAGGAGAGGTTTAAAAACAGAAACAGGCTTCAAAGAAGGATGCCCCGGTCCCGGGGCCGGGAGCATTCCCATGTGACGGGCTGGGGGCCTGTTCCCCAGGGAAGCTTCCGCACCCCCGCAGGCAGCCAGGAGCAGATACGGGGCTCTTGCCCCCTGCCTGGCAAAGGCCAGAACGGGCTTTTCGGGGTGGCAGAAGGAGCCTCAGGCGGGCGCCTTTCCTGCGCTCGCCTCCTCCTGTGAACGTCCCCCTTCCACCCTGGTCGGGAGGGCCTACGCTCAGCCCAAATTGCTCTACTCCAATTTCTGGCCCGGCCTAGGGCCATAGGACAGGAGAAGTCAGCCCCCAGACCCTCCCCGTGGCCTCTCCCCGCCTCCACCTGGCCTGCCAGGACCTCCTCGGCTCCGGAACCACCGTCTCGTCCGTAGCCCCAATCCCGAGGGGCCACCACAGGTCCTGGAAGGACTGTTCTGGATGAGGAGACAGTCTCAGATTCTCAGCAAGTTCAAGAGAACTGTTTGCACCAGACCAGTCAACAACGGGCAAGAGAGACCTTATTCAAGACTAGTGTAACGAGCGAACCCCAAAAGGCAGAAAAGACAGCTGGGGTTGTGCGGGCATGGAGGAGAGCGAGGGGCCAGTGGACGGGAAATCACTAAGGGGAGTTTGCTCAGATGCCACGGTAGGGTCCTGATGTGCGATTTAACGAGTGCGTGAAATGCGCGTTTCCATCACGCGGAAACCGGTGTCGGGGGAATATTTGCTAAAACCAGGCTCAACGGGCCCAAGGCAGGCTGGGGAATGCCCAGAAGGCCGGTGCTCGGAACGGAGGGCGTCTCAGAGCACCCTGGTGAAATTTGGTCAAAGAGGGGGTCCTCGTCAGCGGCTGAAGGTGGTCCCTCCCTCTGGCCCTGGCCCTCCACCCCTGGCAGGGCTCTCAGACTCACTCACTGCCCCTTAGGGCCCAGCTGCTCTCTGATCAGATTTCTGGGCATAGCCTGGGGACTTCCATAAGCTTATCTGACCCCAGCAGGGACAAGGGCAGCAAGAGCAGCGAGCAGCCTTGGGTCCCCCCGGGGGGACAATCTTCTAGAGTCTTCCATTTCTAGGCTCCACTCCACAACCATCCCCTGGGTGCCCCTGGCTCTGTTCCCCCAGTAGAGCCTCCTGTTCTGACTGCATTTCTAATCTGTCCCCGTTTCCCACCTTCTGTGTTGCCGGGTGTGGACACAGGCTTGTTCTCCAAAGGATCTGGTGGGAAGGATGAGGGCGGCTC
Organism: Lutra lutra; assembly: GCF_902655055.1. Classification (NCBI taxonomy): domain Eukaryota; kingdom Metazoa; phylum Chordata; class Mammalia; order Carnivora; family Mustelidae; genus Lutra; species Lutra lutra. The sequence goes on along the minus strand of NC_062284.1, from coordinate 143,431,880 downwards.
CCAGGCTGGGGCTTCTGAGACAGGACGGCCCCATCCCCGCTGCTGGGTGCCCGTGGAGGATACAGATGACCCAGAGGAGGCGAGAGCCACAAGACGGGAGGGGCCCGGGTTCCCGAGTCGCCTGTGGAGGAAGGTTGCCCCCCAGCCAGCAGCCTCGTGTTGAGCTGTTCTGTAAGCACGACATAACCGTGTTCATCAAGCCACTGAAATCCAGAGGTTTTGTTTGTTATAATCTTTTTTTTTTTTTTTAAGATTTTATTTTTATTTATTTGACAGAGAGAGATCACAAGCAGATGGAGAGGCAGACAGAGAGAGAGAGAGGGAAGCAGGATCTCCGCCGAGCAGAGAACCCGATGCGGGACTCGATCCCAGGACCCCGAGATCATGACCTGAGCCGAAGGCAGCGGCTTAACCCACTGAGCCACCCAGGCGCCCCTGTTTGTTATAATCTATCATAAACCCAAAGCAGGAGTTTATTCATGCTTTCTCTGGGTCTCCCCAGCATGTGGCTTTGCCCCCTGGGGTGCCAGTGGGGTGTGCACCTTCGTAGACCTGCTGCTTGTGCTCTGGCTTCCCTGACCCCGAGGGAGGGTGTCAAGAGTGGAGCCGAGCCTTGGGGTCCTGGGTCGTCCCGTGGTGGCTGTTATGCGAGAGAGGCAGCTGACCCCAACATTTGCTCCCCTGTCCTTACCGTGCCTCTCCTGTCTCTCCTGGAGCTGGTGGGCTCCTCTTTCCCCTTGTTTCTTAGTCACATGACTTTCATGGGAAGAAATTTCCCTGACAGCTGTTTGCACAGATTTTTCCAAGACAAGCGGCGTTGTTCGCTTCTCTTTCTCTAATCATCTGGAAATACTGTGTCTCTTGGCGTCCCTGTCCTCCCTGTTTCCCATCCTCCAGCTGTCCGGGCTTGGCTCTGGAGGAGGATACAACCCCTCTCAGAAGGTTCTGGAATTTCGAGGGCTGCCTTTCCTTGAGGCTGTGTGGTAGAGAATACAAGGGGGGGGAAAGGGGAGGGCTCCCAGCTTGTGTCCTGGGCCTCCCCTCTGCACACTGATGCTGCCAGCAGGGTGGGCGTAAGGGCCGGTGGGTGACCCCTCCAGGTCAGGCTCCTGGCTTCACAGACCCGGCTTAACCACAGACGTGCACAATCTCCAAACCAGAGGAGGGCCTCAAGATGTGGGACGAATGCATATTTAGAGCTTGTCCCCATTTGCACTGGGGGATCATTCTGCTCGTTTTACAGATGAGCAAACTGAGGTTCTGGGAGTTTATTGGGCCTCACGCCATGAAAGTAAGCCTCTGGGGGAGACGTGATTGGCTCAGGGTGCGGCCCAGGGATACAGAATGGGTTCAGACCCTGCCTCCTCTGATCCCCGCCCCTCCCCCAAGAAACACACCGTGGACTCCAGGGGGCCACGCCCACTTTTCTCCAGACTGCGGGGGCTTGTTCCCAGATGCTCTGTGTTCACCGTGCCCTCAGGAGCCCTGCTCTCCTTCCAGGACTCTCCCTTCTTGCTTAAGCTGGTTTCACTTGGTCTCCTCTCCAGGGAATCCAACTCTCCAGCCCAAGACCCTGAGACCCCACCTTTCTCACCCAGGGCTGTTGCCCCCCGTAAGAGTGCACCTTTCTCGGCCCACCACAGGCCGGTTGTGCTCACCCTGGGCTGTGGAAATTCAGACCGAGCCCAAGCCACAGCCTCTGACCCCGCAGCGCCCACGTAGTGTGTGTTTTATGGGACACACAGGAACAGCCAAGGATATGCCTGTGGAGGGGGTAAGGGCGGGGAGGGGGACAGGAGAAAAGCAGACCCTGTCTCGGTGCCTATTAGGAACACAACACGACCAGATAATTTTTTGGTGGAGCTGAGCAGCGAGAGAAACCTCCGGGAGGGTGTGGGGGTGCCTCTCCCCACCTTCTCGTGCAGCCGAGCAACTTTGTTCCAAAGAACAACATTTTAAGGCTTTAGCCAGGCTTAATTTGTTCCAAAGAACAAAGTTAAAATAGTTCGTAGGCGAGAACTTGGTGAAAATTTGACATTTGATAAGAAACTAATTTTGGTTGCCTTTTTAATACTTTAAAACACTAAAGTAATAAACAACATCTATAAATGTCAAACTTTTCTATTTTGACTATGTTGCTTTGATTTTTATCAACTTTTTTTTATTAAAAATCTACTGGAAATGAAATAGAGAAGGGGAGGATCGACAGAAGAAGATAAATTTTACAATTTATCGAGATGTAAGCGACAGCATCTCATTTTTTTTTTCTCATCACTGGAGATTGTTAGTATTTTTTTGTCTCCCTGTGGTTATTATGATGTTTTTATCTCGGTCTTTGCGTCTAGGAAAGTTGCGATGCTGTGGGACTGGGGATTAAATTGAAGAAGGATGGCAGCTATCGGGTTGGCTGGGCCGGGGGCGAGCATGAATTTGCGTGCTCTAGCCCTTTGGACAGCTGCACAAAACACACAGTTGGACCCCTTCTTGGGGGGCGTCTGACAGAGCCATGCCCTCCCCTGGCCAGTCCTGAAGCTCTTCTGTGGACCTCGGTGTAATCCCCCCAATGTAGGTACCCACCCTCTATTCTATGTCAAACTGAGGCCTCCCGTGGCAGTCCAGGTGTTCCTCCAGATGTGAGGGTCTAACTCTTAGTCTGGGTTCCCTGTGCCCAGCACAGAGGAAGTGGATGCTTCAAAAAGAGATGGGTCACGGATGGACGGATGGACACAGAGGGTTGGATGAAGAACAGGTTGGTGGGTGGGTGACAGATGGATGGAGGAAGGGAGGGAAGGAGGGATACAGGTATAAATAGATGGGATAGTGGGTGAAGGGAGAGAGCTGGATGGATGGATGGAGTGATGATGTGATAGAGGGATGGATGGTTGGATGGATGGATGGAAAGTGGAAGCAGTGATGAATAGACGGGGTAATGGAAGGAGGGAGAGATGGATGGATGGATGGATGGATGGATGGATGGATGAGTAGATGAAGTAATGTAGGGATGGATGCCCAGGTAGATGGAGGGAGAGAGGGAGGGAGAAAGGACAGAGAATCAGAGTTTTAACCCAGCCCGCTGGCCGACACTTTTAGAACCACAGCATTTTAAGGTTTTAGCCAGGCTTAGTAAATTCTCAAGACCCTTCCAGTTCTGATGTTCTTCAGCCCTCCAAGGTGATGAGCAAAATAAGGGGGGGTGAAAAATAAACAGCTTCGAGTAGTCTTCATAAGCCACTGAGAACAGCCACCTAAAAGGACAACCACAATAGTTATTTCCTATCCCTTCCTGATATGCGGAACATACCCACAACCATAATTCAACATGAAGAGGCGAACATCGTCCCCCTCTTACAGATACAGAAACTGAGACTCAGAGAGGAAGGGACTTGACCAAATTCAGACAGTAAGTGAGTGCAGCCAGAACTTGACCCTGGAGAGTCAAGCCTTCAGGTTCTTCTCCCTCAGAAAATCTTGTCCCTGCCTTCTCTCCATCGAGGGGAACAGGCCTACTCTTCCCACGTGGACACCAAACCACCACAATTTCCAGCTCTTGAGAGCTTGGGCGCTGCTCTTAGCTAATCTAGTAGATTATTCCATCTGTGCCGAGATGCAGACCGCCTGCACGCTGAGGCCAGGCTGTGATCTTCCTCAGAGGTGTTTTCAGGAGCACCAAGCACATCGGAGACGCTCCCCCAGGGAAGGGGCATCAGGCTACAGCGCCAGCCTGGCCTCGGGATTGTGTCTGGGAGGCTGATACTGATTGAGCTGCAGCAGTTTTGGGCTCAGAAGGGCCCCAAGCAGGCTGGAGCCTCCTCCTGTGAGTGACAGCCTGTGGGGCAAGTCCACGGGCCTCCATGACCGTCCTGACGCAGCCTCCAAACAGCATCCTGGCTGGACACAGCCCTGCTGGGGGCTGCCTGCAGCTCCCTGAGGTACGGATGGTTCTTTCAGAGCTTTCCTTCAAAGAAACAATGGCCCCACTGTCTGGAGGGGTGAGTTTGGGGCTGGCGATGGGGAGGCGTCAGCCCTGTCTTCTAGTGTGGCTAAGAGCTTGGTCGCCCCAGGGACAGGGGTCTGGGAGGGCCTGGAGTGGGACCTGAGGGTGAGGTATGAGTCCTATCCCCCCTCCCCTGGCTTGGACCTTCATGGGCTCCCTGGATAACCCAGGATGGTCTCATCTCAGGGACCGTCACCTTGACCACATCTGTGCCTGATGTTCTGACACATGTGACTCCTTCACGGGCCCAGGGGATTAGGACAGGGACATCTCCAGAGGTCCGGCATTCTGCCAACCCAATGGAAACCAGGGAGCTGGGGCTTGGTCCCTGGGCTCCCGCTGCGGATCGATTCCTTCCCTGGGGCTGCTGAGGCCCGCAGGAGTTTGCCACCTAGCCCCTCCACCTGCCTGGCCATCATGTGTGGCCCCAGTAGAGACAGGGACAAGCCTGCAGGAGGTGGCCACCTCCACACAGTGGCATGGTGACCCAAAGCTGAGCTCCAGAATGGGCTCTGGGGGCCGTAGAGAGTGTCCACGGCCTAGGGGACAGGACCTCAGAGCACTGGTGGGGGTGGGTGAGGGAAGGTAGAGGATGAGTGGGTCAGGCCAGCAGCAGGGGGATGGAGAAAGAGGAGGCCATGGAAGTCTGGGGATGGATTTCAACCAGAGGCTGGGATTTTATCTTCTCTGACCCTGGCTCTTCCCTCCCTCCTTCTCCAAGTTTCCAGCCAAGGGCTCAGAGGTGACGACCCTGCCCTCCAGAGGGTCCGGGCCAGGGATGGGGTGGGGGGGACATGATGACAGAGGCCAGTAGGGCTGGTGGCCCACAGGGCCGGGGCAGGCTCCCTGTGTGGGGAAGGATGGTGGGCTGGGGTCGGAGGCGAGTTTTGGCTAGCTCAGGGTTCCCGGGCGGGGGCAGGAAGACCAGGTTTGGGGAGGGTGTCCAGGGCTGACGATGCAGCCCCCACCCCTGTGGCCCAGCTGCCTCTGCCAGGACGTCCTGAGCTGGGCACCTGCCTCGGGCGGCGGGAACGAGGGCAAGGGGCCGCACCCCCGAGAGGAGTTCACGGTGTTCCAAGACCAGGCAGGGCCCAGGCGTCTATTTTTAAACCCAAGTGGAGCCTCTTTCTTCCCGTCTCCCGGGGCACATGTTCAGTCCTTTCTGAGAAGCCCCAGAGCCCTGCACCCCGTGGCCCCTCGGCCTCCCCCTCGGCTTTTGACCGTTGCTATTTAAAAGCTTCTCGGTCCGGGCCAGAGAAAGGGGTAATTGGGGGCCTGGGACATGAAAGGGGCCAGCTCCCCGCTCCGCCCCCGGGGGCCTGCCCTCCCTGAGGGGGTCAACAAAACCCTCCTTGTAGCTCTGCCAATTACAGGCTCCGAGGGGGGCCCCTGGGCCAGACAGGAGACGTGACTGCCCCCCTCCCTGGGGTGAGCTAGGGTCACTGCTGCCTGCCCACGGGGCCCTGCGCCGCCAGAGTCAGCCTAGGAAGGTGGCCCCAGACTGAAACCCCGGAAGCCCCCACGTCTGGACAAGGGGCAAAGTTCGCCCCGCTTCACACGGGGACCTGGGTGCCGTGAGCCCCCACGTCTGCCTGTGTCCGGAGGAGCCTGGCCGAGCTGTCCTCCCCCTGCGGCTGGTGGTCGGAGGCTGCTGAGCCCAACTGCCTCGAAGGACAGCAGAGGGAGCTGCCGCCACAAAGGGCCCTTTCCGGGCCTGCCAAGATCACATCCTCGGCCACCCAGCAGCTGGTCAGAGGACTGCAGGTGGCACAAAGTGTCCCCGCCTGTCCCCTCGCCAGCCCATACCCTGCACCTGAACCCAGCTGGCCTGGAACAGGGGAAGAGGCCCCGGAGGGGGCGTGTGGGGCGCCTGCTCTCACGTGTAGCCCCAAGCCCGGCCAGGGCTGCCCCCTGGCGTCCCCAGACTCTTGAGTGTGACGGTTCCCAGTCACTTCTTCCTGGCCGGACAGAGGACCAGCTGGGTCACTGCTAACTGAGGCTCCCTCTGTCGCTCTCCGGCTGTTTCTATCCCTGTGTTCTCTGTCTATCTCTCTCTGTCTCTGCATGTGTCTCTGTCCCTCTTTGCGTCAGAGGGTCCCGAGAGTGTCCCAGGGAGCTCAGTGGCTCTCCCTGCCCAGGGTGGACCCGTCAGTGACTGTTCCCTCCCCAAGATTTCGAGGCCCCCGATCAGACCCCCCAACACATTTTGCCCCCCACATTAGATTCTGAGCTCCCTGGCCATGACAAGGCCCTGCCCCTTGTGGCCTACAGCCTCTGCAGAGCCCATAGTCAGCCCCCTGGATAGACGAAAAGGCCACGCAGGCTGGGGCTGTCCTCTCTTCCACTCCCAGGGAGAGGCTGAGACACGCCCCAGGGCCTCAGGGACCACGGCAAACTCTAGCGGGGAACCTTCACTTATCCCCCATGGACACCCGCTCCTCTATCTCTCCGCTGACAGAGGAGGAGACTGAGGCACGGGGGCTCAGCGACTTGCCAGAGGCGGCCCGGAGAGTGAGGGGAGCCGGGCCACAGACTGGCCACTGGTTCTGCTGCTTCTGGGCACGTTGTTGGGGGAGGGAGGCGGGTGACATCACTTCCAGCAGCAGGAGTGGGGGCGAGAGGGGGCAGAGGCCGATTATCCTCAAGTTCCAGCGGGCTGGGGCGGGGGGGGCAGTGATGTCATCCCGGCACCCGTGGGAAGATGATGCTCTCCATCTGGCCCCTGCGCTGCCCGAGCGGGGACAGGACACAGGGAGCCGCTTGGCCGAGCGGGGCAGCCTCCGCCACGTGGGCAGAGTGGAGTTGAGGCCTCGAGGCAGAAGGCTGCCTGTGGGGGGCCCAGCTGGGCAAAGGGCACAGGTGTGGGGAAGCCTGGTGTGTTCGCGCAGCTGCAGGGTGAGAATCAAAAACCGGCATCGTATGCCAAGTGGGGCCGGGAGGGCTCGGCTGGCCTTTACGTTAGGGACGATGTTCCCTGTTGTCCCCCGGGGGCGTTCAGACCTCACGGCACCTTCCTTCCCTCTGTCACCTTCCACATTCCCCTGGCCAGAGTGGGAGGTCCCCCATGACCTACAGCAGGCCCTCCTGGCAGTTGGGACTGTGAAGAAAGTCGCTGGACAGCAGGACCGAGCTGAGCCCTCCGGGGGTGTCGGGCGGGAAGCCCAGGACACCATGGGTGGGAGGCGGTCCCAGAAATTCCACAGCTGACACGAGTGGCCCCACCTGAGGTCACTCATGCCACCGGGCCCTGGCCCATGGTGTCCAGCCCCACGTCCTAGTGTGTCTGGACCACAGGCAGAGACGCCGTGCCTGCTTGCAGCCCAAGGCCTGTCTGAGTGCTTGGAACCTGCTAGAACACAGCCTGCAGGAGGACCTTAGCATTCCTCGTGCCACAGCTGAGGCTGCCCTACCAGCCCTAGGCCCCGTGAGCTTCTGCTCCTGCTCAAGGCCCTGTTCAAACACAACCATCCCTCTGGGGCCACCGCTCCCCCACGCCCACCCCGGGGCTGCAGAAACCCATATCGTAAAGGAAAAGGGTTCAGGGCTCAGAGTCAGGGAAAGAAGGGTCCAGACCCTAGTGGCACTTCCTTCCAGGCCAGGCACTTGTCCAGTCTGCTTGTCAGTTTTTCCATCTGTGAAATGGGTTGAATCCATCACGGAGCTGCTGACAGGGCAAGGGAGGGCCTGCAGGCTGCCTCCTAGGAGCCAGGCTTGAGCTCACAGCCCTCTGCAGGGTTCACCTGTCTCCAGGCCCCCACGGCCAGCACTAGCCAGCACCCACATGCCCCTCGGAAGATCCAGACTCGCTCCCTAACCTCTATAAACCCACTTACATTTCGTGGGAAATTGGATCTGTGTATTTCTGATTCCTTTACAGTTCATTTGGGAATGATTCTCTGCAAGGAGCAGCTTGGTCCAAACACTCCGAGGTCCCAAAGGCCTCAAGGCTGCATCTCAAGGTACAGGGACCCCCGCCCTCCCCAGGTAGGCAGGAATCTCCCCACAAGAGGGGCAGGAAAGCCACAGACTTCCAAAGGGTCAGTCCCCTGGTTCCCTCCCAAGTCAGGGTCATGGTCGCTGGAATCAGCCCACTCCCGATGGGGCTGGCAGGGGTGGGCCCTCACACAGACAGGACGGTGTTGCAGGGGGACACCACCACCCAGGTCAAGGCTGGGAAGGTGGACTGGGCACACTGGGCTTGCCGGCTACGGGGATAGCTAGTGCTCAGTGGGCTCCAGCCTTCGTGACCAAGGACCGAGGACCAGGTTGCTTAAACCACCAGAATGTGTTATCCACAGCCCCAGAGGCCAGAAGCCCCAGAGGCAGGTATCAGGGGCCAGTTCTTTCCGATGCTGGGAGGGACGATCTGTTCCAGGCCTGTCCCCCAGCTTCTGGGAGGATGTGGCCCAGGCGGGTGCCCAGGGCAGGCCAGGGAGCGGGGGTGTGCGGGGCAGGCACGGCGGCCTCGTGCTGGCAGCGGGAGCAGGCACAGAAGGCAGAGCGAGCCTGTGGGCCAGAGGTGCCCCTCAAACCAGGGTCCTTTGGAGGGGTGGGGAGGAGCTCTGTTCTGCGAGCATGGAAGGGGTCTGAGGGGCGGCGTGCCACGCAGCCAGCCTGGGGTGGGGTCCCAGCCCTGCCTTCACTGCCCTGGAGGCCTCTGGGCCCTTAACAGCTCAAACCTCAATTTGCCTGTCAGAGAAGTGGGTGGCAGCCATCGCTTACCATGCATACCAAGTACTTGGCTCAGGATGGGGACCCAGCAAGAGAGCACGTCTGGGGGTCTCCAGTGCAGCCTGGGGCCCCAGATGACCCCCTTTTAGTGGCCTGGTGAGGAGCAGGTCAGTCAGCAAGTAGGAAAACCCGGCCCCTGTTCAGCAAGGATGTTGTTGCGTGTGGGATCGGAGGTGTGGGGGGGGTCAAGATGATTAAATTCTTGGTTCACTCTTCTTTCCTCAGCCACACTCGCTACTTTCTCAGCGGGCACCACTGAGCCCTTGGCACTGCTTCCACGGAGAGGGGTGCCATTAGGTCCTGCTTCCCAGGACCCACCCGGGCACGGCCACTAAGTGCGCAGCAGGGCGGGGAGGACAGGCAGGCATGGAGGAAGTTTGGCCCTGAGCTAAGTGAAGGGAGACACGCAGAAGCCCTGCTCGGTCCCAGCTTCAGGCAAGGCTGGGCATAGACGAGCTGCAGGGGCCCTACCAGGAAAGCCCCGCAAGGGCGACAAGGACACGGCCCTGCTCCCTGCTCGCCTCACCAAGCCCACGGCTGTCCCCTGAGCCCGGTCTTGCTGCCCCAGCACAGTCCAGGCATGGTTCTGCCCCAAAGGCCACGGCCCACCGGCCTCCAAGCCTGCGAGGTTGCCAGGCTAGGCCAGCTCCAGCCGTAAACACTTCCTCCCGGCAGTACAAAGAGGCTCCCACCCCCTGGGTCCCTGTCTCTGTTTCCAAGAGGCCATTGAGGAATCCTGGCCACGGACTTAGGGAGCTCCCAGCCTGGCGGGACCTGCTGTCTAGGGAGTCCCCGGCTCCGAGCGCCATAAGAGGGCCTCACTTCACGGCTGGGTGACTTCCAGGGTTTTGCAAGAAACGCTGTTTATGGGATATCTCACCCCAGGGCAATTTGCTCGAGGTTTTTTCCGGATGCTAAACATGTCTTGGAAGGCCATAGTTCGGAAAACACGCACAGGAGGACTGGGCTGGGCTTCCCGCCTTCAGGGCTAAGCCTGGGAGCTGGCCTTGGGGTCCACACTGCTCCTGGGGCATCGTTGGAGGGTCGGAGCCACACGTGGTGGCCCTCTGTGGCTCCCTGCCCCTTCCGGAATTGCCCGGGGCCCTGGACAAAGCATGTTTGCTGCCCCAGCCAACCTGGCCTCTTGGCATAGTGGATAGGTGAGTATTAGGTCCCCTGAAATCTATGCGTCCACCAGGCCAGAGATCAACCATGCCCATTGCGCGCTGGCCCACTGGCTCTGAGGGCCTTCCGGAGCCCAGGACATCCCCAACCAGGGCCCTGCACAGGGTGCAGGGCTTCCTGAGACCTGCTGCTCCGGCCAGGATTCATCCACAGCTCCTTGGCGGGGGAGCCCCTGACACTGGGAGCGCGCCCCCTTAGGCCCCTGTCTGGGACAGAGAGGCCCCAGGAAGGAGAGATGATCTGGAAGAGTTGCCTGGGCAGAGTCAGGAATTGCTTCCCCAGCCTCTGTCTGGGCCTTAGTGTTCGCATCATGGGGTTTCCAGATGAGTCCGATGGTCTCCAGGCTCTGGCGGGCATCCTTCCCAGTCTTTGGACCCAGCCCTGGCTGGCTGATATTTATGATAAATGTTTGTGATAAATGGCTCTTATCCAGCTCCATGTCCAGCCTCGTGCACCTCGGTTCCCTGAAACCAGTGCAACTCAGGTGCGCGTCAGTCCTCGCCTCCACTGTGCCAGGTCACATCTCAGCTCCTTCACATGCGACCCTCCTTCTGCCAGGCAGGCGGCACTCTGCTCCCGCAGCTGCTGGAGCCTTTCCCATCTGGGTGCCATGGTCCCACATCTTTCCCAGGGAGCCTCTTCCCTCCCCCTCCCTTTCTCCCTCCTTCCCAACTCCCAAGAATTATGCCAACCCCCTACCTAACCTTGTGCCTGGTGCCTGGCCAGACCACGCCCAGAGGGGCAGCCACAGAGACGTACTTTGCACAGGAAAGTAGCCCTTTACTGATCGAGGGAGTGAAGAAGAGGCATCACCAGGCAGATACTCATTCGTAAGAGCCCCTGCTCGGAACCATGAGCAAAGGACCACTGGAGAGCATCAGGTAGAGCTTGACTCCCCATCCTCAGTCTTCATACATATGTCTTACCTAATGATGAATGGAGACCGGGAATTCTAAATGGTTCTCCCTGGATTAAAATCAAGAGATTGGCAGGACTGTGCTCCTTCTGGAAGGCTCTAAGGTAGGATTCATTTTTTCTGGGCCAGCTCCCAGAAGTCGCCTGCATTCCTTGGCTTCGCAGCCCCTCCCTCCATCTTCAAGCCAGCATCTTGGCATCCTCGAACCCCTCTTAGACCTCCGCTTCCATTGTCCCCTCTCCTTCCCCTTCCCTGTTCCTCCTGCCTTATGCTTCCAAGGATGCTGGTGATGCTGTGAGGCCCAAGTTGACAATCCCAGACCATCTCCCCATCTCAATGTCCTTAATGATCACATCTGCAATTCCCTTCAGCCCTGTAAGGACACATAGTCACAGGCACCAGGAATGAGGACACGCACATCCTTGTGCAGCCAGGAAGCTGCGTCATCAAAGATGAGCATGGATTCTCGAGCTTAAGGGCCTGAGTTCAAATTCCAGCTCGCCACGGAGCAGCTCTGTGGCCCAGGCAAGTCTGGCCTCAGTTTGCTCATCAGTGAAAAGGGGCTAACACTCACCCATGAGAGCTGCGGTCAGGGTTCAATAAGGCCAAATTCATAAAATTTACTTGACATCTTAGCATAATGTCCTCAAGGTGGATGCCAGTTGTCCCAAAAGGCAGGATTTCCTGCTTTTTGGTGACTCAGGGATACTCCATCATATGTAAGCGCCGTGTTTCCTTATCCGTGCCTCCAGCAGGGGACACTTGGGCTGTCTCCCAGTTGCACATAGACCCAGAAATGGGGGCCCCCTCTACTCCATACCCCCGCCAGCTCTTGTTGTCTCTTGTCTTTCTGGTACTAGCCATCCTCACGGGCAAGCGGGAGCTGATAGCTCATCCGGGTTCTGGTTCGCATTTCCCCGATGGTGAGCGATGGTGAGCATCTTTTCATGTGCCTGTTGGCTATCGGTATGTCTTCTTTGGGAATATGTATATGCAGATCGTCTGCCCAATTTTCCTTCAGACTTTATTTTTGCCGTTGACTTGTCCGAGTTCTTTATGTAATATATATACTTTTCCGACAATGCTATACCTTGCGCTGTGCTCACCACCAGGGTGGCTGCCCTCTGTCCCCCGACCACCCTATTAGGGCACCATCGGCTCTATGCCCTAGACTTCCTCATGTATTTTGAACATCATCTCTCTCTCAGGCATAGAGCTGGCAACTACTTTCTCCCACGCAGTGGATTGCCTTCTCGTTGTGTGGATGCTTTCCTTGGCTGGGCAGGACCTTTTTTAGTTTGATGTGGTCTGACTCTGCTTCTACTCCCTGGGCTTTGGGCACCAGATCCAAGAGCTCCCTGCCAAGACGCGTGTTGAGGAGCTGCACCCCTGTGTGTCCTTCTAGGGGTTTTTTGGCTTTTGTGGTTTACCTTTGAGGCTTTGATCCATTTTGAATTCATTGTTGTGAGTGAGGTAAGATATGGGTCCACTTTCATTCTTTTGCCTGCGGATGTCCAGTTTTCCCAACACCGTTTAGTGAAGAGGTGGTCCTTTGCCCATCGTGCGTTTTTGGTGTTCCTATCGAGGGTTAGGTGAGCTTCTATGCCGGAGTTTGTCTCTGGGCTCTCTATTCGGTCCCATTCCTCTGTGGGTCTGCTTTTATGCCAGTACACGCTGTTTTAATTACTACAGCTCTGGAACAGGGTTTGAAATCAGGGAGCTTCGTGCCTCCAGCTTTGCCCTCTTTTCTCAACCTTGCTTTGGCCATCTGAGGTCTTTGGTGGTTCCATTTGAATAGTAGGAGTGTCTGTGTCTTCTATGTCTGTGAAGAACACCATTGGAGTTTTGACAGGGATTGCATTGAGTCTATAGATGGCTTTGGGTAGCATGGACACCTAACACTATCCACTCTTCCAAACCAGCACCCTGAGATGGCTTTCAATTTATTTGTGTCTTCTTCAGTTTCAAAGAAAAAATTCTAAAGAGACTAAGAAACTCATTTCATACAAGGGAACCTCCATAAGGCTATCAGTGGATATCTTAGCAGAAAACTTGCAGGCTAGCAGAGAGTAGGATGATATATTCAAAGTGCTGAAAGAAAAAAAAAATGCCATCCAAGTTGTCCTTGCTGTCCTTCAGAATTGAAGGAGAGATAAACACTCTAAGACAAACAAAAGCTTGAGGACATTTACACCACTGGACTAGCCTTGTAAGAAATGCTGAAAGATGTTCTTCAAGCTGAAATGAAAGGATGCCAATTAGTAACACAAAAACATATGAAAATATAAAGCTCACTGATAAAAATAAGTATGTTGTCAAATTGAGAATATTCTAATAATGTAAAGATTGTGTGTAAATACCTAACTCTAGTATAAGGCTGAAAAGAGAAAAGGATTAAACACAAATATAGCTACAATGATTTGTTAATGAATATACAATACTAAAAGATGTAAATCACGATATCAAAAACATAAAAAATTGGGAATGAGTAAAATGTTAGAGTTTTTGTATGTGATCAAAGGTAAGTTGTTATCAGCTTAAAATAGACTGTTATAAGATGTTTAGATGTAGGCTTCATGGAAATCAACAAGGGAAAAAAAAATCCGTACTGGGTATACAAAGATAAAGAGAAAGGAATCAAAACATAGCACTCTAGAGTATCATTAAGTCACATAGGAAGACAGCAAGAAAGGAACAAAGGAATGCAGAAACTACGAAACAGAAAATAGTTAACAAGATAACAACAGTAAGTGCTTACTTATCAATATTTGCTTTAAATGTAAATGGATTAAATTTTCCAAGTAAAACTGGTAGTGTGGTTACATAGAATGGTGGAATGGGTTAAACACTTATTAAAAAAGACTCAATTGTATGCTGCCTACAGGATACTCAATTCAGCTTTCCTAGGCTGGAAGTGAAAGGTGGATAGATGGGGACATTCCATGCAAATGGGAACCAGAAAAGAGTAGGGATAGACAGATTACATCAGACAAAACAGACCTCAACTCCAAAACTGAAACAAGATGCAAAGGTCATTGTAATAAATGATAAAGGAGTCAACTCAACAAGGAGATATAACAAGTGTAAATAAATACATATATGCATCTGACATTGTAGTACCTGAGTGTATTAAGCACATATTAACAGACCTGAAGGGGAAATTACACAGCAATGCAAAACTAGTCATGGTGGGGGGGGTGCTTCAATACTCCACTTTAAACAATGGACAGATCATCCAGACAGAAAATCAATAAGGAAACATTGGACTTGAACTACACTTTAGAATAAATGGGTCTCACAGACACATACAGAACACTTCCTCCAACAGCCGCAGAATATACATTCTTCTCAAAGCTCACGAAGAACTTCTTCAGAATAGATCATATCCGGCCAGAAAACCAGTCTTAACAAATTTGAGAAGATGGAAATTATATCAAATATCATTTCTCACCACATTATATGAAACTAGAAAGCAATAACAGGAGGAAAATTGGAAAATTCACAAACATGTGGTAAGTAAACAACACAGTCCTGAGCAATCAAGCTCAAAGAAGAAATCAAAGGGGAAAAAAATATCTTGGGAAGAATGAAAATGGAATACAACATACCAAAACTTATAGGATGCAACAAAAGCAGTTACCAGAGGGAAATTTTGTAAGAGAGAAATGCCCACATTAAGAAAAAAATATGGATCTCAAATAAGATACCTAACCTTATACCTAAAGTAACTAGAAAAAGAAGAACACACTAAGCCCAGAGTTAGCTGAAAAGAGGAAATAATGAAGAGAGAGCAGAAATAAATGAAATAGAGGACAGAAAACTGTAGGAAAGATGCAAAACTGAGCACAAAACTAAGAGCTGGGTATTTGAAAAGATAAATAAAACTGACAATCCTTTAGCTCAACTAAGAAAAAAAAAAAAAGAAAAGATGGAAGGAAATGACATTAGAAAGGAAAGAGGAGACATTAGGATTGATACCAGGGAAATACAAAGGATTTTAAGAGACTCCTGAGGAGTCTGTATGGAAAGGAGGAAGTAAAACTGTCACTACTTGCAGATGGCATGAAATCATACATAGAAAATGTGGCAGACTGCATACAAACACTGTTAGAACTAATAAATGAATTCAGTAATGTTGCAGGATACAAGATCAATATACTAAAACCTGTTGCATTCCTGGACACTAATAATGAACGAGAAATTGATAAATAATCCCACTTACAAGAGCATCAAAAAGAAAAAAATACCAGGAGTAAGATTAACCAAGGAGGTGAAACACCTGCATGCTAAAAACTACAAGACATTAATGAAAGAAATGGAAGAAGATGCAGATAAATTGAAAGCCATCTCAGGGTGCTGGTTTGGAAGAGTGGATAGTGTTAGGTGTCCATGCTACCCAAAGCCATCTATAGACTCAATGCAATCCCTGTCAAAACTCCAATGGTGTTCTTCACAGACATAGAAGACACAGACACTCCTACTATTCAAATGGAACCACCAAAGACCTCAGATGGCCAAAGCAAGGTTGAGAAAAGAGGGCAAAGCTGGAGGCACGAAGCTCCCTGATTTCAAACCCTGTTCCAGAGCTGTAGTAATTAAAACAGCGTGTACTGGCATAAAAGCAGACCCACAGAGGAATGGGACCGAATAGAGAGCCCAGAGACAAACTCCGGCATAGAAGCTCACCTAACCCTCGACAGGAACACCAAAAACGCACGATGGGCAAAGGACCACCTCTTCACTAAACGGTGTTGGGAAAACTGGACATCCGCAGGCAAAAGAATGAAAGTGGACCCATATCTTACCTCACTCACAACAATGAATTCAAAATGGATCAAAGCCTCAAAGGTAAACCACAAAAGCCAAAAAACCCCTAGAAGGACACACAGGGGTGCAGCTCCTCAACACGCGTCTTGGCAGGGAGCTCTTGGATCTGGTGCCCAAAGCCCAGGGAGTAGAAGCAGAGTCAGACCACATCAAACTAAAAAAGGTCCTGCCCAGCCAAGGAAAGCATCCACACAACGAGAA